>NC_053443.1:30894195-32094195 GCF_007990345.1 Gossypium hirsutum | reverse complement strand
ATTTATCCTTTGCCCGTTTAACCCCCCGGGTTTTCTCCCTTATCCGAATTGGTCCTTATTGTTCAATTAAAGCCAATTTCAAATTTATTTTCAAATCGGATCTCCTTTTTAAAATCCATTTTAACCAAATTAATTCTCGAACACTCAATTTTAATTTCTTAACCTAAAATTATAAATTCCATTTATTTTAAAATTTTGTCTAATTAATTCCCAATTATTTTAATTATCTATCCCAATTACAATTTCGAATTCACTAATCCCTGATTTACTCTCTCGACTTTTGGGATGTGACAATTCTACAACACCTAGGGGACGATGCCAGGACTATGCCAAGGAAGAGTCGTATCGGGTTATTATGCAAACCGTGGGAATGTGGCATAGTCTAGGGCTACACCTTATGTGTATATTTTTATCAAACTTCTACTTTGCAATAAGCCGTGATAAGACTATAGTAACAAGTTATTTTAAATATTTTCCTTTGTTTTTGGATTTTAAGTCCTCCAGTTAAAGAAATAAATAAAATTAATATTTCAAGTGTTCAACTGATTTAAGTATTTTGTTTAATAACAGCCAACATCTGAGCCCAACGATTCATGTCGGGTTAGGGTGTTACAAAACTCTTGCCAAACGAGTGTTTAACACAAGCATTATTAACCACCACTCCATTCAAGTCAAGATATAAAGAAATAATTTAAAAAATTCATATCAATCCACAAATGATTTAAAAACTAATTTGTTCAAATGTGTATTCAAAAATAAATAATTTAAAGTAATCATATACTAATCCAAAATCAAATTGCAATCGTGCATTAATACAAATCCTTTAAATAAGACATTTAAAAATAAAATAGAATAGTTTTTTTAAAAATATATATAATTAAATTATTTTATTTTTTCAACCAAAAGAACCTGAATTCTAAATTGACTAATGAATCCACTTATGAGTCTACGATTTTGAAAAACACAATATAATGATATATTCAGTCAAGAGTTATATATATAATAAATAATTTTTTACAAACTTATTTAGTATGAAACTTATTTAGATAAATTCAAAAGATCATTAAGAACGATAAAGACGAACAACATTGAAAACGAAATTTCATGATTCTCTTTTTTTTCTAGAATTAGGCTTCATCTTCATGATTTCATGCAATGTTCCCTTACATTATTAAGTTATTCTAAAGGTGAAGCTTACACTCCTCAATTTATAAGAGAATAAAAAGAAATTAAAGTTGATATTGAACAAATTGATCCCTCTGAAAAACATTGGGCAATTTAATACCTATTAAATTTGAAACTAAGTAACTAAGGAAAATTAAGTATTATCCACTAAAATTAACATTTTCCATCAATTTACAAAATTTTGATTGATATAATAACAAATTAAACCCTCAACATTTACATATTCCAAAGACCAATATGTACGGTACTTCATTGTATACTAGTTTAATATAGGTTTTAGATGTTGATTAAAAAAACTTAATACAAATTGAACTAGCACCTCCAATACTCACCGAATACTATATTGCCAATTGGTAGCATTGGTGAGATATGATAATTTCTGTATTTATATTTTTGTTTTATAAATCCCTAACATATAATGATTGTGTTTATTTTAAAATATTAAAATTCAAATTTTTGTAAGTTCGTAATTTATTCTATATTTCTTTCAAAAAATAATTATATTATATTAATTTTCAGTATATTTCATATAATATTCTATTTGCATTATTTTCTTATATTTTATTATATTATATATTCATTATATTAATTATAGTATATTTACACATCATAATTGAATCAAAGTTTCTAGATCTAGGATCGAGCAAAGACACAAAACCTTTGGGATCATGACAATGCAAAGCTAGATCATAAATCAATGGTTAAGGGGAACCAAGTTAGGTAAAAGAAAGAGATAAAAAGTATTAATTATGTTACCTTAATATGCAGAGCTTTCTACATTTATATACGAAAGATACCGTCACATATTATCAAAATATACATTAACTTCGACACCTAGTGAGTCTTGAGCAGCCACGATTCCAAGGATTAACAGCTTCTTGGAGAAGGCGACGGTAGGAAACAAGACCGGAGACCTCTGGATGGTGGATTGTCATTGCTGCATCAATTTGGATCACCTCTTCCATCACCACTATGCTAATTAGAGCCAAACAAATTAACCATGTTTTCCTGTTTGAGACTCCCATGATTGGTCTTTGGTTTCATTGGAATAATTTTCTCATCACCTATTTATAGGGTTTTGGAATGAGACCCTATTTTAGAAATTACGTCAAATTAGGTGATATTGTTTTTATTTTTTTATTTTTTTAATTTCTTGTTGCTTAAACTTTAAAATGTGTTAATTTTTTTTAAAAATACATTTTAGAAATTGGACCAAGTAATCTAAGGTTTTTTTTCTCAATTAGTCGAATATTATGGAATGTGTTTGTGTGTGCACGTTTGTGTTTGTGTTTTGGCAAAACGAAAGACAGTTGAGCTCCAATCTCAATATGATACAATCTCAATTAGACTATATTTTTCCTATGTTACAGGTTGCATATCATTCAATAAGAAACAAAATCTCTCATCTGGTGGTCAGGAATGTGAGTAGAGTCTCATTATTCCATGTATAATATACAAATATATTGTGGTGTACTTTCAAGTAAATATTTTAGTATTAATTTTTTTGTTTATAAATAAAAGCCTATTTATATATTTTTATTATTACCCCTACCTTCATATATAATTATTTTTTAATGCCGATGTGAAGCAAGTGATTTTAGGCATTGTTGAATATTATTAAAAAAGGATAGCATATTAAAGCATTAATAACATATTCATTGAGGAATATAGTTTTACTTCATCTGATTAAGACAAAGTAGCATTGTTCAAAATAATAAGTAATTAACTTAATTAAAATAAATAAATTATTTTAATAATTAAAATATATTCCTAATAAAATATTTATAACATTTATTGAAGTATTTATGAAAAATATAAAAATTGACATATTGTAAATTAAACCTTACATTATTAAATATTTTTTTTCTTAAAGTAAATAATTGACGATAATAATACGTAGATAATATATAATTAATATTAATGTAATTATGTTATATTATTTCAGATTATAAAAATATATTTGTAATACCTGATTTTGGCCCGAGTAAAAGGCCCGAATTGCAAACAGGCCTATAAGGGCCCAAACTGAAACAAAGCAGAGGCCCGAAACTCAGTAGCCCAAAATAGATAAATAAACCCTAGGGTTTCTAAGGATCAACAGCGCCGCAAGCCAAGCCTCGCCCTCCGAATCTCCACGCGATCTTCATACATGCACGTCAAGGTTCGTTTCTTTATATTGTTTTGAGAATGGCTATAAAAAGCTGATGACTGGTCGGTGCCCGGACCCTGGCCGGACGACTAAGGAGGGGAGAGCTTTTTAAAGTTTTTTTTTGTTTTTTTTAAAAGGCTTAAAATGAATTTTTTTGGGAGAGTTAGTGGCTTAAATAGCCCTTCAAAACGGCGTCGTTTTGGGCATCGGTCGACCCGAATCCGACCTGACCCGGCCTAGGATCCGCGTGTTTTTGAGCGGAGGGGTAAATTGCGCTTTTAGCGCCTCCGCCTTTTTAATATTTTTACAATTAGGTTTTTTTGTTTTTAAATTCGCCCTTTAATTTATTTTTAATTTCAATTTAGCCCTACTTGAACGACGCCGTTTTAGAGGAGAAGGGAAAATTTCCCTTCCAGTCCCTCTCTGTTGTTTGCGCGTTCAATTTAGTGCTTTTATCTTTACTTATTTGCGGATTTGGCCCAGATTTTTTTATCTACAGTTCGATTTAGTTTTTTTATTTTTTTTATTTTTAAATTAATTAAATGATGTAATTATTATTTTTATGTAATTATTTAATTTATATATATGTATATTTATTGTTTCCTTATGTACATATTTACTTTTTTTCCAACTAATATTTTTCTCATACTTATATATATACACATATTTATTAATTTTGATAATGTAGATATTATTTAATTATTTTTAATATATTTTATATGCACATGTATACATATTTACTTTTTCTAATGAATATTCTATTATATTTATATATATACGTATATATCTATGTTTTTTATTTACTTTCGAAAATGTTTAACTACCTACTTATATTTTTAACACATATTTTATATTTTATGTATATATGTATATATTTATATTTTTTTCTTTGTTTTCATAAATGCATTATGTATTTTATATATATAAGTTTTATAACCCAAAATTTTATGTGTAAGTTATGTTTATGTCTTTTATTCGTCATAATTTCAATGTATATATTTTGTACCTTTTTTTTCCTTATATTTTTGTTTATTTCCTTCATTTGTTTATTGATTTATGTTTTCATTTATATTTTGTTCATTTATTTGATACTTTGCATGTCGTTGGCTATTTTTTTATGTACATTAATTTCGTTTATTTATTTGTTTATATTATTTCTATGCCATTGTTGTATTTATTATTGTATTTTACATTTAATGAAACATTATATCGTTTTTTACTCAAACTCACAAAAAATGGAAAATTTCAAAAACAAAGGCAATTCTCGTATTTAGAATCTTCGAAAAGATTGAGCCCTAACGTATTGGGTTCCAATTTTCTTCTTTGAAACTAATTATCGAGAATGTTTTTTAATCAAACAAAAAACTTGTTGTCGGGAACTCAATATGTTTTGTCCTAATGCATTGGATGTGACGTGTTGATTTCACGAGATAAAGATTTTTTTTAAAACAAATTAATAAATGAAATATTCAATGTTTGGGATTTTGAGAAATTGTGCCCTAATGTATTGGGCTGCGATTTCTTCATAAATTTTAAACAATTGAATACTCTTTTAAATTTTATAACACAAATCTTTTTGGATAAACTCGTTTTTGAAGAAATAAAATATCGTGCCCTAACGTATTGGGTGTGACATTTGTTTCTCTCCAAAATGAGAAAGTCTTAACGAAAAATTTAATTTAACTAAGGATCGTATTTATCAACTCTCGACATTAAGACACTAATTAGTCAACTTGGTACCAATTTTTGGGTGTTACGAGGGTGCTAATCCTTCCCCGTACGTAACTGACTCCCGAACCCGTTTTTTTCTAAAACTCGTAGTCCAAAGTCGTTTTTAGGTGATCCAATCACACCTTAATAAAATATTGGTGGCGACTCCAATTTTCATCGGCAACTAATTTTTATTTTTTCCAAAAATAAAAAATGGTTTCGACAATATTAATTATTAATAATTTTTAGTATATGAAATATAAATGTAATTACATTACAAACACATTAAAAACAATCTCAAACACATTTAAATCATCTAAAAACTGCATACCACATCACATCTATTATACTTATCGGAAACTAGCTAGTTTTACCGAAAATGTGATATCACCACTCAAATCTAGTTCCTAAACTTTAATTTTGATTCCAAACATCCTAAATATCATCTAATTACTGATATAAATCATCAATTTTACATAATTACACTGATATATTTTTTTAGAAAAAATCAAGCTTAAGTGATCATTAAATAAGGGAAAACATTCAATTTGCTTAAATTCATTAAGGATTTGTTAAATTAAGATAAAATAACTCTTAAATATATCAAAATGAGTTAGAAATAACTGTAAAACCGAAGCTTAGCCAAGAAATACGAGATCTACCATTTTCAAGAAAAAATCAACTTAAAATCAATTAATATATTGAGATCTTGATTTAATCATTTAAATATCAAATTGAAATAACAACTCACTTAGTTTAATGAATAAAAAGTTTAGTTTAATCAATAAAAAGTTAGAATCTCACCTAAATTTTAAAAAATCGACGAGCTATGGAAGTAATGCGAGCTAAAATGTGTGAGGATCTCTTAAGGATTTTAAGGATGATAATATGAGTGTTCCTCAATATTGAAAAGAAATTTAGTGTTTACAAAGCTTAGGAATAAAAATGGATGAACTAATTTCGAAAGAAAAACTTTAATTTGGTGTTTGGCAAATTTTTGAATGAATAATGGGAGGGAAGAAGAAGACGCGAGGGTTGTTAAATATGCACCAAATTTAAAAAAATTTATCCTTTAACCATTTAACCCCCCCGATTTTCTGCCTTATCCAAAATGGTCCTTATTGTTCAACTAAAGCAAATTTCAAATTTATTTTCAAATCCGATCGCGTTTTTAAAATCCATTTTAACCAAATTAATTCTCAAACACTCAATTTTAATTTCTTAACCTAAAATTATAAATTCTATTTATTTTAAAATTTTGTTTATTTAATTCCTAATTATTTTAATTATCTATCCCAATTACGATTTCCAATTCACTAATCCCTGATTTACTCTCTCGACTGTTGGGATGTGACAATTCTACTGCGCCTAGGGGACGATGCCAGGACTACACAAAGGAAGAGTCGTATCGGGTTATTATGCAAACAGTAGAAATGTGGAATAGTGTAGGATTACACCTTATGTGTATATTTTTATCAAACTTCTACTTTGTAATAAGCCGTGATAAGTCTATAGTAACAAGTTATTTTAAATATTTTCCTTTATTTTTGGATTTTAAGTCCTCCAGTTAAAGAAATAAATAAAATGTAATACTTAAAGTGTTCAACTGATTTAAGTATTGTGTTTTATAACAACCAAGATCTGAGCCTGACGAATCAGGTCGGGTTAGGGTGTTACAAAACTCATGCCAAATGAGTGTTTAACACAAGCATTATTAACCACCGCTCTGTTCAAGTCAAGATATAAAGAAATAATTTAACTAATTCATATCAATCCACAAATGATTTAAAAACTAATTTTTTCAAATGTGTATTCAAAAATAAATAATTTAAAGTAATCATATACTAATCCAAAATCAAATTGCAATCGTACATTAATACAAATCCTTTAAATAAAACATTTAAAACTAAAATGAATAGTTTTTTAAATATATATATAATTAAATTATTTTATTTTTTCAAACAAAAGAACCTGAATTCTAAATTGGCTAGTGAATCCACTTATGAATCTATGCTTTTGAAAAACACAAAATATAATTATATATTCAGTCCAGAGTAATATATATAATAAATAATTTTTTACAAAATTAGTTAGTATGAAACTTATTTAGATGAATTTAAAAGATCATTATGAATGATAAAGACGAACAACATTGAAAAAGTAATTTCATGATTCTTTTTTTTTTCTAGAATTAGGCTTCATCTTCATGATTTCATGCAATGTTCCCCTACATTATAAAATTATTCTAAAGGTGAAGCTTAGACTCCTCAATTTATAAGAGAATAAAAAGATATTAAAGTTGATATTGAACTAATTGATCCCTCTGAAAAACATTGGGTAATTTAATACCTATTAAATTTGAAACTAAGTAACTAAGGAAAATTAAATATCAACCACTAAAATTAACATTTTCCATCAATTTACATAATTTTGATTGATATAATAACAAATTAAACCCTCAACATTTACATATTCCAAAGACCAATATGTACGGGACTTCATTGTATACTAGTTTAATATAGGTTTTAGATGTTGATTAAAAAAACTTAATACAAATTGAACTAGCAGCACCACCAATACTCACCGAATACTATACTGCCGATTGGTAGCATTGGTGAGATATGATAATTTGTGTATTTATATATATATTTTATAAATCCCTAACATATAATGATTGTGTTTATTGTAAAATGTAATAATTCAAATTTTTGTAAGTTCGTAATTTATTCTATATTTCTTTCAAAAAATAATTATATTATATTAATTTTCGGTATATTTCATATAATATTCTATTTGCATTATTTTCTTATCTGCTATTATATTATATGTTAATTATATTAATTATATTATTCTTACACATCATAATTGTATCAAATTTTCTAGATCTAGGATCGAGCAAAGGCACAAAATGTTTGGGATCATAACAATGCAAATCTAGATCATAAATCATGGTTAAGGCGAACCAAGTTAGGTAAAAGATAGAGATAAAAAGTATTAATCATGTTGCCTTAATATGTAAAGCTTTCTACATTTATATAAGAAAGATACCGTCATATATTATCAAAATATACATTAACTTCGACACCTAGTGAGTCTTGAACAGCCACGATTCCAAGGATTAAAAACTTCTTGGAGAAGGCGACGGTAGGAAACAAGACCGGAGACCTCTAGATGGTGGATTGTCATTGTTGCATCAATTTGGATCACCTCTTCCATCACCACTATGCCAATTAGAGCCAAACAAATTAACCATGTTTTCATGTTTGAGACTCCCATGATTGGTCTTTGGTTTCATTGGAATCATTTTCATATCACCTATTCATAGGGTTTTGGAATAAGACCCTATTTTAGAAATTACGTCAAATTAGGTGATATTGTTTTTATTTTTTTATTTTTTTAATTTCTTGTTGCTTAAACTGTAAAATGTGTTAAGTTTTTTATAGAAAAAAATACATTTTAGAAATTGGACCAGGTAATTTAAGGTTTTTTTCTCAATTAGTCGAATATTATGGAATGAGTTCGTGTGTGCACGTGTGTGTTTGTTTTTTGCCAAAAAGAAAGACAGTTGAGCTCTAATCTCAATATGATACAATCTCAATTAGACTATATCATTCAATAAGAAACAAACATATTTATATACAATCCTATGTTACACGTTGCATATCATTCAATAAGAAACAAAATCTATCATCTGGTGGTCAGGAATGTGAGTAGAGTCTCATTATTCCATTTATAATATACAAACATATTGTAGTGTACTTTCAAGTAAATATTTTAGTATTAATTTTTTTTGTTTATATATAAAAACATATTTATATATTTTTATTATTATCCCTACCTTCATATATAATTATTTTTTAATGCCGATGTGTAGCAAGTGATTTTAGGCATTGTTGAATATTATTAAAAAAAGATAGCATATTAAAGCATTAATAACATATTCATTGAGGAATATAGTTTTACTTCATCTAATTAATACAAAGCAGCACTGTTCAAAATAATAAGTAATTAACTTAATTAAAATAAATAAATTATTTTAATAATTAAAATATATTCCTAATAAAATATTTATAATATTTATTGAAGTATTTATGAAAAATATAAAAATTGACATATTGTAAATTAAACCTTATATTATTAAATATTTAATTTTTTCTTAAAAGTAAATAAGTGACGATAATAATACGTAGATAATATATAATTAATATAAATGTAATTATGTTAGGTTATTTCAGATTATAAAAATATATTAATTATTCATAATTTTTTGTATATGAAATATAAATGTAATTACATTACACGTTAAAAACAACCTCAAACACATTTAAATCATCTAAAAACTGCAGACCACATCACATCTATTATACTTATCAAAAACTAGCTAGTTTTACCGAAAATGCGATATCACCGCTCAAATCTAGTTCCTAAACTTTAATTTTGATTCCAAACATCCTAAATATCATCTAATTACTAATATAAATTATCAATTTTACATAATTACACTGATATATTTTTTTAGAAAAATCAAGCTTAAGTGATCATGAAATAAGGGAAAACATTCAATTTGCTTAAATTCATTAAGGATTTGTTAAATTAAGATAATATAACTCTTAAATATATCAAAATGAGTTAGAAATAACTGTAAAACCGAAGCTTAGCCAAGAAATACGAGATCTACCATTTTCAAGCAAAAAATTAACTTAAAATCAATTAATATATTGAGATCTTGATTTAATCATTTAAAAATCAAATTGAAATAACAACTCACTTAGTTTAATGAATAAAAAGTTTAGTTTAATTAATAAAAAGTTAGAATCCTACCTAAATTTTAAAAAAATCGACGAGCTATGGACCTAATGCGAGCTAAAATGTGTGAGGATCTCTTAAGGATTTTAAGGATGATAACATGAGTGCTCCTCAATATTGAAAAGAAATTTAGTGTTTACAGAGCTTAGGAATAAAAACGGATGAACTAATTTCGAAAGAAAAACTTTAATTTGGTGTTTGGCAAATATTTAAATGAATAATGGGAGGGAAGATGAAGACGCGGGGGTTGTTAAATAGGCACCGAATTTTAAAAAAAATTATCCTTTACCCATTTAACCCCCCCAGTTTTCTCCCTTATCCGACTTGGTCCTTATTGTTCAATTAAAGCCAATTTCAAATTTGTTTTCAAATCCAATCTCCTTTTTAAAATCCATTTCAACCAAATTAATTCTCGAACACTCAATTTTAATTTCTTAACCTAAAATTATAAATTCTATTTATTTTAAAATTTTGTTTAATTAATTCCTAATTATTTTAATTATCTATCCCAATTACGATTTCCAATTCACTAATCCCTGATTTACTTTCTCGACTTTTGGAATGTGACAATTCTACTGCGCCTAGGGGACGATGCCAGGACTACGCAAATGAAGAGTCGTATCGAGTTATTATGCAAACAGTGGAAATGTGGCATAGTGTAGGATTACATCTTATGTGTATATTTTTATCAAACTTCTACTTTGTAATAAGCCGTGATAAGTCTACAGTAACAAGTTATTTTAAACATTTTCCTTTATTTTTGGATTTTAAGTCCTCCAGATAAAGAAATAAATAAAATGCAATATCTAAAGTGTTCAACTGATTTAAGTATTTTGTTTAATAACAGCCAAGATCTGAGCCCGACGAATCATGTCGGGTTAGGGTGTTATTAAACTCATTCCAAACGAGTGTTTAACACAAGCATTATTAACCACCGCTCCATTCAAGTCAAGATATAAAGAAATAATTTAAATAATTCATATCAATCCACAAATGATTTAAAAACTAATTAGTTCAAATGTGCATTGAAAAATAAATAATTTAAAGTAATCATATACTAATCCAAAATCAAATTGCAATCGTATATTAATACAAATCCTTTAAATAAAACATTTAAAAATAAAATAGAATATTTGTTTTAAAATATATATAATTAAATTATTTTATTTTTTCAACCAAATTGACTAGTGAATCCACTTATGAATCTAAGCTTTTGAAAAACAAAATATAATTATATATGCAGTGAAGAGTAATATATATAATAAATAATTTTTTACAAACTTATTTAGATAAATTTAAAAGAGCATTAAGAACGATAAAGACGAACAACATTGAAAAAGAAATTTCATGATTCTCTGTTTTTTTTCTTGAATTAGGCTTCATCTTCATGATTTCATGCAATGTTCCCTTACATTATTAAGTTATTCTAAAGGTTAAGTGTAATATATATAATAAATTATTTTTTTCAAACTTATTTAGTATGAAACTTATTTAGATAAATTTAAAAGATCATTGTGAATGATAAAGACGAACAACATTGAAAAAGAAATTTCATTATACCTTTTTTTTTCTAGAATTAGGCTTCATCTTCATGATTTCATGCAATGTTCCCTTATGTTATAAAATTATTCTAAAGGTGAAGCTTACACTCCTCAATTTATAAGAGAATAAAAAGAAATTAAACTTGATATTGAACTAATTGATCCCTCTAAAAAACATTGGGGCAATTTAATTCCTATTAAATTTGAAACTAAGTAACTAAGGAAAGTTAAGTATTAACCACTAAAATTAACATTTTCCATCAATTTACATAATTTTGATTGATATAATAACAAATTAAACCCTCAACATTTACATATTCTAAAGACCAATATGTACGGTACTTCATTGTATACTAGTTTAATATAGGTTTTAGATGTTGATTAAAAAAAACTTAATACAAATTGAACTAGCACCACCAATACTCACCGAATACTATATTGCCGATTGGTAGCATTGGTGAGATATGATAATTTCTGTATTTATATTTTTTTATATAAATCCCTAACATATAATGATTGTGTTTATTGTAAAATATAAAAATTCAAGTTTTTGTAAGTTCGTAATTTATTCTATATTTCTTTCAAAAAATAATTATATTATATTATATTAATTTTTAGTATATTTCATATAATATTCTATTTGCATTATTTTCTTATCTCTTATTATATTATATATTCATTATATTAATTATATTATATTTACACATCATAATTGTATCAAAGTTACTAGATCTAGGATCGAGCAAAGACACAAAACCTTTGGGATCTTGACAACGCAAAGCTAGATTATAAATCATGGTTAAGGCGAACCAAGTTAGGTAAAAGAAAAGATAAAAAGTATTAATCATGTTGCCTTAATATGCAGAGCTTTCTACATTTATATAAGAAAGATACTGTCTTTATACATTTCTTGTTGCTTAAACTGTAAAATGTGTTAATTTTTTTGTTAAAAAATACATTTTAGAAATTGGAGCAGGTAATCTAAGGTTTTTTTCTCAATTAGTCAAATATTATGGAATGTGTTTGTGTGTGCACGTGTGTGTTTGTGTTTTGGCAAAAAGAAAGACAGTTGAGCTTTAATCTCGATATGATACAATCTCAATTAGACTTGTAACTCCCCAGAATTTGGGCCTAGAAGTAGTGGGCCTTGAGCGTGGTAACTCATAAAAGTTTATGTGTTCGAGATAATATCATAATTTAAGTTTAGCTTTGGTGGCTAAGCATTGGGCATATTTGGGAGTGCTTGAGAAGCATGGGTTCAAGTTTGGGTGTTTGCAAAATTTTAATTTGGGCTCTTAAGTGAACCTGGCTGTTAACTTCTAGGACTTATAATAATTAGTGCTTGTTTTATAACAAAAACAGATAAGGGATCTAGTGGCAAGGTGGCGATACATGTGTAGGAAGTAGTCTGAGGTTCGAGGCATGGTGTGCGCAATTGTAGGATTTTGAAATGGGAGAAGTTGGAGCCGTTTGGGTGTGGTTGAAATTGGTCATAAGAATTTGAATTGAATTTGAATGGGGAGTTGGAGAAAATTTCAGTGGAGGGATTGGTGGAGTTTTTGAAGGATTTTGAAATGGGAGAAGTTGGAGCTGTTTGGGGGGAGTTTTGTTTATGCAAATTCGGCTAGAGAGTGCATTGGGTGCATTTTCGACAATTGCTTTCCATTATGCTGATTTCTTTTTTTTCTCTCTTCTATCTATAGTGCCAAATATTGCCATAGACCTTTTTGGGTGTTTTTCCCGTTTCAGTTTTCTTTATTCTCCTCTCACTGTTTCCTATTCTTCTTAATGTGAGCCGGATTCAACTTCTCTTTCTTTGCCTTCATTCTTTTTCCCTTCTCTATCGATCAAATGTTTCAACCTACAAGCGTTCTAACAAATCATTTCTCCAGCCTCTGAAGTGCTGAATCTGTTCTTCTCTTGTGGGTTGATTGAGTTCAATTCATTTGGTTGGCTGATTGTTAGGGGCAAGTGGTTATGTGCTTTCAAATACTGGCCGAATGTCTAGTTCTCTTGTTGGCCGTGTGTTTTCCTTAGGATAGTAATTGTTTAACCTTTGTTATTGATATTGATGCTTAATAGATAATGTTGTGGTACAGATAAACCACAAGGAGGTGATATCGATTCATAATCAAACGGCTTAGGAAGTATAAGTGATACGAGTCTCCAAGGCCCAACCCAAGAACGCGATGGGCTCAAATTACCACAAGACCCAATAACGAGAGCAAAGGCCCGACAAATGCGTTCCAAACTAAATGGGACCATTCAAGAGTTTGTTAGCAAGTCCTTAGATACGTACGCGAAAGAACAAGAAAATTAAGATTCACTTTCTTGTTTTCAAGAAAATCAAGAAACTGAATTTTGGCCCAATTTTGCTGTTTGGAGTGATTTCAAGAATCGAGAAAATCAAGATTTCAAATCTTGGAAATCTTGGTCCAAGAAACCGAATCTTGCATCCAAAGCACATTGGATCTCCGTTACGAGCGTCAACGACCCAATTTTGGTAGAAGATGGATCACAAGCCCAAAATCTTGAAGGCGAGGCCCAATAAGCAAATTCCTACCCAATCAAGAAATCCATACATAGTTGAAAATCAGGCCAAAAATGTCAAAGGGCCCAATTTGTAGAACTTTTTAATTGTTAATTTAATTTTTAGGCTCTAGGAATATGATATGTTAAATTTGGCCCAAAACAGCCCATTTAAAGTGTTTGGCCGAAATTCTCTTATTATTTTATTAATTAGGGTTAATTTTTAAGTTTTCTAATAAGATTAGGATTAGTTTTTGGCCTATATAAGTGATGGCCGGCCACCCCTTGTACTCATTACTCAATACATTAAAATTTCAGTTTTGATAAAGTGCAAAATTTTCTTTGGGGTTTTCTCCAAGAATTCTCTCTTGGGTTTTCTTTAGAAGTTGTTTTAACAATCTTGTGATTGTGGGAGCTATCTTCAACCTTCTTCTTGTCATTGATATTCTTTGGAGGGGAGATTAGAGCCGTTTGAAAGGATTTGTGAAATCTTTTGGGATTTGAAGGATTCTTAGGACTTGTCTTTAATACTTACTGTTCAATTTATTTTCTTTAATTCTGCTTGTGCCGATTCTTCTTCTAATTCTTTTGCTGTTCTTGTTTGTGTTTCAGCCTTGATTAAACTGCAAGAACTCTTTGTTTAATTGATCTCTTGTTGGCAGCTCCTAAATCGATTCAAGTTTTCCCCAATTTCTAGGGTTTTGCCGATTGCTATTTCCACGTGTTGGGTGAAATTCGGCTGCTGGAATTTGGGCATTCTTGGCCGAATCAATTTGTTGGCCGATTCGCATTCTTTCTATACTTCCAATTTCGTTTGAGTCAACTATTCTATTTCTTTGTTTCTTGCTGCTCTTTTAATTGAATTTGGGAATTTAAATTCAAATCTGATTCGGTTTAATCTTAATCTGTGTTTGTGTTTTCAGATCTGTTCGTCTAGGGCCTCTCATAGGAGTTTATCGTGTCTTGGCAACTCGATCTTGGTCCACGCGCAACCTTCTATCATTTGGTATCATATTTTGGGCGTTTTGGGTGTTCTTGGTTGATTTCTAAACTGATCTCAATTTTTTAAAGCACAAACAGCAGTTTTACCCAGAAAAATTTTTTGAAAAAAAATCATTTGAGTGGGTAAAAATTTTCCGATTGATCTAAAATTTTACATCCATATTTGTGGCACTATGATTAAATATAAAAAAATTATTCCCACAAAAAAATTTAGTCGAAAAAGTCAAAAAAAATTGAAAAAGACAAAATCCAATAAAAATTTTAAAAAATATTCAGCTGGTTGAGTTTGGTGCCCAAAATTTCCAGATCAAAAATTAAATATTTAAGGACATTCTAGATTTAATTTCGTGATTTTTAGAGATCGGGAACACCTCAAACGAAGTTGTCAAGTTACTCCGCAGTTTTTCCGGATTTCTGGTTTCAGCAATTTTTATTGATTCTTAGCTGTAGGTTTTGATTTGTTTGCTTTTTATTCTCCCTTTACAATAACTAACACCTTCTTGTTTCTTGTGTTAGTAGGATTTAAACGTGTGCACAATTCTTCCTCGGTGCAACACGAATCAATTGGTGTCTCGTCAGTTTTTTGGCATCCTAGTGCAAATTAGGATTCTTTGGTAGTTTCGGTTCATACACTCTCTAATAGGTTGATATAAACTCTACTAAAGAACTCACAAGAATGAATTCTACCTCATTGAGAATTTGATTTTTCTTTTTGAGTGATTAATGGTGAGGTTTGCTAACTTTTATTTTTGAGTGTTGAGTGTTTATTTTTGCAGGTTTATTTGTTTTGAAAATGTCTAAAGGTGATAATAATGATGACACATTTAAAAAATTCCAACAACAGTTGGAAGAACAGGCTGCTACACTTCGAGCGTTGACTGCTACCATCAATGAGGTGCGATTCAATCAAGAGTCTCAATATCGAGACCCAATTAAAGAAGATATGGATAATCAGCCTCCTACTCATAGGCGCGGTCCTTGACGTGTCACTAGGACTGATTTTGATGTTCATGATCATGGACAACCTTCTTTGGCAAAACCAAAGTTCACAATTCCCCAATTTCGTGGTAAGAATGATCCAAAAGCTTATTGTGAATGAGAATCTAATATTGAACTTATGTTTAGGTACTATAAATGTCAGGATGATGAAAAGGTTGCATTAGCAACGCTGGAATTTTCAGATTATGCATTAAGTTGGTGGACTCAACTTGGGGTGAATCGTCATCAGAATTATGAAGGTGAGATTTTGACATGGGATGAGTTGAAATAGATTATACGTAGAAGGTTTATTCCACCTCACTACTATAGAGAGATTAAAACAAAGCTGAGAAGACTTATTCAAGGTAGTAGGATGGTGGATGAATATTTTAAGGAGATGGAGATGCTCATTCAGAAAGCTAATGTGGAGGAGGATGAGGAAACAACGATGGTTCGGTTTATTGATGGCTTGAACAGACCGATAGCTAATACTTTGAGGCTACAAACTTACATTGATTTGGAAGAAGCAGTTCATAAAGCCATTGAGATCGAGCAACAATTAAAGGAACAGAGGTTTGGTTCCTTCTCTTCTTCACAATATTACCGAGGTAACAATTCCAATTCTGATTTTAAGAGTTCAAAATCACCTTTTGTTACTAATAAATCTTCTTTGAGTAACGGAAGTAAACAATCAGATTGGAAAAAAGGGGCTCTTGTTAAAACGCAAACACCTTCTAAGCAGCCCAATTTAGGTGATTCGAGTGTGAAGAGGACTCATGAGATTGAATGCTTTAAGTGCAAAGGGTGAGGTCATTATAGTAGGGAATGCCCTAACACGAGATTACTTGTTCTGAAAGATAATGGTGAGTACACTTCCGACTCTGATAAAACAGATCCAGATATGCCAGAACTTGTGGATGACAGTGATAATGGCGAAGAGTTGGTCGAACCACTAAAAGAAGGGGACTTTGCTGATTTTCAATGCCTTGTAGTTCACTGAACCCTTAACATCCAGATGAAAGATGATGACAACCAAAGGACCAATATTTTCCATTCTCGGTGTTTTATTAAAGGTAACTTATGTTCACTCATTATTGATAGTGAGAGTTGCTCGAATGTAGTGAGTAGCTATTTGGTGGATTCTTTAAAGTTGCCTTGTACCAAGCACCCTAAGCCATATCACCTTCAGTGGCTTAACGAATGTTCTGAAGTTAAAGTTACGAAACAGTCCTTGGTCACTTTTAAGCTCGGCAATTATGAGGATGAAGTATGGTGTGATGTGGTCCCAATGCGTACGGCACACTTGCTCCTTGGACGACCTTGGCAATTTGATCGTGATGTTACACACCAAGGTAAGCTTAATCGATACTCCCTTGTGTTTAAAGGTAGGAAATTCATGTTTGCTCCTTTAAATCCCACTGATGTATACAAAGATCAATTGAAGATGATAAATTTTGTGAGGAGGTAAGGGAGAAAGGGCGAGTACAAAAGACAGAGAGAAAAGAGGCTAATAGTAAAAAAAGTCAAAATCTAAAAGGCCCAAAGGTGAGTGAATCCACAAGTGGTAAAATGAGCAGAAAAAATTTTTTGGCAACAAAAAAAGATGTGAGGAGAGCCCTACTCAATAAAAAGCCTTGTATCCTTGTGAGGTTTAGGCAAAATTATTTATCTTTATCTAACATTGATGAAAATTTGCCTAGTGTGTTTCAGTCTCTTTTGCAGGATATGAGGATATTTTTAGTGAGGCCCCAAAAGGAATTGCAAAGGCAAGTTGAGGAATTACTAGACAAAGGGTACGTTCGTGACAGCCTAAGCCCTTGTGCCGTTCCTGTCTTATTACTACCAAAGAAAGATGGTACGTATCGAATGTGTGTTGATTGCCGCCCAATCAACAAAATAACGGTAAAGTATCGACACCCAATTCCTAGACTTGATGATATGCTTGATGAATTACATGGTTCAGTTATATTTACTAAAATTGATTTAAAAAGCGGTTTTCATCAAATTCGAATGAGGGCAGGGGATGAATGGAAAATAGCCTTTAAAACAAAATTTGGATTGTATGAATTGTTAGTTATGCCTTTTGGCCTTACTAATGCACCTAGTACATTTATGAGATTAATGAATCATGTTTTAAGGCTTCACTTGGGTAAATTTGTAGTGGTTTATTTTGATGATATGTTAATTTATTCTAAGACATTAGATGATCATGTTTTCCATGTTAAAATCGTTTTGGATATTCTGCGAGCTGAAAAATTATTTGCCAACCTTGATAAATGCACATTCTGTTGTGATAAACTAATATTCTTAGGTTTCATAGTTAGTGGTCAAGATATTCATGTCGACGAAGACAAAGTGAAGGCAATTAAGGAGTGGCCGACTCCTAAATCGGTAACTAAGGTGAGATCTTTCCATGGTTTAGCTAGTTTTTATAGACGATTTGTGAAAGATTTCTCTACTATTGCTACCCCATTGATAGAGGTTATAAAGAAATCAGTGGGTTTCAAATGGGATGAAACCCAAGAAAAGGCTTTTCAGACCTTGAAAGATAAGTTATGTTCTGCTCCTCTTCTTAAATTACCTGATTTTTCTAATACTTTTGAGCTTGAGTGTGATGCTTCAGGAATTGGAATTGGCATCGTTTTAATGCAAGATAAGCAACCTATTGCTTATTTTAGTGAGAAATTGAATGGTGCACAGTTAAACTACTCAACTTATGACAAAAAACTCTTGGCATTGGTTCGTGCACTTCAAGTATGGCAACATTATTTGCTGCATAATGAGTTTGTCATACATACAGATCATGAATCCCTTAAATGGTTAAAAGGACAAGGTAAGTTGAGTAAACGACATGCCCGATGGGTAGAATTCATTGAAACATTCCCTTATGTGATAAAATATAAAACAGATAAAGATAATGTAGTTGTCGATGCTTTGTCTAGACGATATACTTTAATAACTACATTGAATGCTAAAGTTTTAGGGTTTGAACATATTAAGGAGCTATATAATGATGATGCTGATTTCGGCCATATCTATAAGAATTGTGGACATACTACTTTTGAAAAATTTTATCTTGTAGATGGCTTTCTTTTTCGTATAAATAGGTTATGAATACCAAAGTGTTCCATGAGAGACTTATTAATTCATGAAGCCCATAGTGGGGGTTTAATGGGACATTTTGGAGTGGCCAAAACACTAGACATCTTGCAACAACACTTCCATTGGCCACATATGAAGAAGGATGTCGAAAAGGTATGTTCCAAGTGCATTACATGCAAACAAGCAAAATCTAAGGTAATGCCTCATGGTCTTTACACTCCTCTACCGATTCCTACTTCACCTTGGGTAGATTTATCCATGGATTTTATTTTAGGTTTGCCTCAAACTAAGAAAGGAAGAGATAGTATATTTGTTGTTGTTAACAGGTCTCCAAAGATGTCACATTTTATTCCTTGTCACAAAACAGATGATGCTACACATGTGGCAAACTTATTCTTTAAAGAAGTGGTAAGACTTCACGGCATCCCTAAAACAATTGTTTCTGATAGAGATGTCAAATTCCTTAGCCACTTTTAGAAAGTATTGTGGGGTAAGCTTGGTACTAAATTACTTTATTCTACTACATGTCACCCCCAAACTGATGGCCAAACTGAAGTAGTTAATCGAATCTTAGGGTCTTTATTGCGATCTGTTGTGGGAAAGAACATTAGAAATTGGGAAGAATGCCTACCATTTGTTGAATTTGCATATAATAGATCTATTCATTCTACAACTGGTTATTCTCCATTTGAACTCGTTTATGGTTTTAACCCACTAACAGTACTTGATCTTACGCCATTACCTCTTGAACACATTATTAATTTAGATGGAGAACAGAAAGCTGAGTTGGTGAAATCCCTACATGAGAAGGCTAGGCAACGAATAGCCAAAACAAATGAAGCCAACACCAACAAAGCAAATAAGGGGCGCAAACGGTTTGTACTAGAACCCGGAGATTGGGTTTGGGTCCATTTGAGAAAAGAACGATTTCCTATAAAAAGGAAGACTAAATTGGACCCAAGGGGCGATGGGCCTTTCCAAGTACTCGAGTGGATCAACGATAATGCATATAAAATTGATCTACCTGGTGAGTACAATGTAAGTTCTACTTTTAATGTGGCTGACTTGTCCCCATTTGATTTTTCAAATTCGAGGTCGAATCTTTTTGAGGAAGGGGGAATGATACGAGTCTCCAAGGCCCAACCCAAGAACGCGATAGGCTCAAATTACCACAAGGCCCAATAACGAGAACAAAGGCTCGACAAATGCATTCCAAACTAAATGGGACCATTCAAGAGTTTGTTAGCAAGGCCTTAGATGCATACGCGAAAGAACAAGAAAATCAAGATTCACTTTCTTGTTTTCAAGAAAATCAAGAAACCGAATCTTGGCCCAATTTTGTTGTTTCGAGCGATTTCAAGAATCGAGAAAATCAAGATTTCAAATCTTGGAAATTTTTGTCCAAGAAACCGAATATTGCAGCCAAAGCACATTGGATCTCCGTTACGAGCGTCAACGACCCAATTTTGGTAGAAGATGGATCACGAGCCTAAAATCTTGAAGGCGAGGCCCAATAAGCAAATTCCAGCCCAATCAAGAAATCCATACATACTTAGTTGAAAATCAGGCCAAAAATGTCAAAGGACTCAATTTGTAGAACTTTTTAATTGTTAATTTAATTTTTAGGCTCTAGGAATAGGATATGTTAAATTCGGCCCAAAACAGCCCATTTAAAGTGTTTCACTGAAATTCTCTTATTATTGTATTAATTAGGGTTAATTTTTAAGTTTTCTAATAAGATTAGGATTAGTTTGTGGCCTATATAAGTGATGGCCGGCCACCCCTTGTACTCATTACTCAATACATTAAATTTTCAGTTTTGATAAAGTGCAGAATTTTCTTTGGGGTTTTCTCCAAGAATTCTCTCTTAGGTTTTCTTTAGAAGTTGTTTTAACAATCTTGTGATTGTGAGAGCCATCTTCAACCTTCTTCTTGCCATTGATATTCTTTGGAGGGGAGATTAGAGCCGTTTGAAAGGATTTGTGAAATCTTTCGGGATTCCAAGGATTCTTAGGACTTTTCTTTAATTCTTGTTGTTCAATTTATTTTCTTTAATTCTGCTTGTGCTGATTCTTCTTCTAATTCTTTTGCTGTTCTTGTTTGTGTTTCAGCCTTGATTAAACTCCAAGAACTCTTCGTTTAATTGATCTCTTGTTGGCAGCTCCTAAATTGATTCAAGTTTTCCCCAATTTCTAGGGTTTTGCCGATTGCTATTTCCACGTGTTGGGTGAAATTTGGCTGCTGGAATTTGGGCATTCTTGGCCGAATCAATTTGTTGGCCGATTCGCATTCTTTCTATACTTCCAATTTCGTTTGAGTCATCTATTCTATTTCTTTGTTTCTTGCTGCTCTTTTAATTGAATTTAGGAATTTAAATTCAAATCTGATTCGGTTTAATCTTAATCTTTGTTTGTGTTTTCAGATCTGTTCATCTAGGGCCTTTCATAAGAGTTTCTCGTGTCTTGGCAACTCGTTCTTGGTCCGCGTGCAACCTCCTATCAATAAGTCGATTCAGTCAAGCTTGTACACTCGTGGGTTACTGTGTTTCTCTCCATCAAGGTGTGTACACAAACTATTCACATTTTAGGACTACAACTGTTGAAATGCCGGGATGCCGAAATGCTGGAAAGCTGACGATACGACAACGACTACTACATGGGTGCACAGACACTCGTGTGGGGAGTCGACACATTGACAAAGGCCGCCACGAGCGATCTCGTAGACTTGACCGTTATTAGGTCTAATGGGCCGTTTTGGGTCGAGTGGGATCGCATGGGTAAATTTCGCTGTTAAATGAGAAATCGATAGACTTGTCATGTCGCTGGTGGTTAGGAATGTGAGTAGAGTCTCATTATTCCACATATAATATACATATATATTGTGGTGTACTTTCAAGTAAATATTTTAGTATTAATTTTTTTGTTTATAAATAAAAACCTATTTATATATTTTTATTATTACCCCTACCTTCATATATAATTATTTTTTAATGCCGATGTGAAGCAAGTGATTTTAGGCATTGTTGAATATTATTAAAAAAAGATAGCATATTAAAGCATTAATAACATATTCATTGAGAAATATAGTTTTACTTCGTCTGATTAATACAAAGTAGCATTGTTCAAAATAATAAGTAATTAACTTAATGAAAATAAATAAATTATTTTAATAATTAAAATATATTCCTAATAAAATATTTATAATATTTATTGAAGTATTTATGAAAATTATAAAAATTGACATTTTGTAAATTAAACCATACATTATTAAATATTTATTTTTTTCTTAAAAGTAAATAATTGACGACAATAAGACGTAGATAATATATAATTAATATAAATGTAATTATGTTATATTATTTTAGATTATAAAAATATATTAATTATTCATAATTGTTTGTATATTAAATATAAATGTAATTACATTACAAACACATTAAAAACAACCTCAAACACATTTAAATCATCAAAAAATGGCATACCACATCACATCTATTATACTTCCCAAAAACTAGCTAGTTTCACCGAAAATGCGATTTCACCACTCAAATCTAGTTCCTAAACCTTAATTTTGATTCCGAACATCCTAAATATCATCTAATTACTGATATAAATCATCAGTTTTACATAATTATACTGATATATTTTTTTAGAAAACTCAAGCTTAAGTGATCTTTAAATAAGGGAAAACATTCAATTTGCTTAAATTCATTACAGATTTGTTAAATTAAGATAAAATAACTCTTAAATATATCAAAATGAGTTAGAAATAACTGTAAAACCGATGCTTAGCAAAGAAATACGAGATCTACCATTTTCAAGCCAAAAATCCACTTAAAATCAATTAATATTTTGAGATCCTTATCCAATCATTTAAATATCAGATTGAAATAACAACTCACTTAGTTTAATCATAAAAACTTAATACTATATTGATTGAAATAACAACTCACTTAGTTTAATCAACATTTTCCAATAGGTTTTAAATGTTGATTAAAAAAACTTAATACAAATTGAACTAGCACCACCAATATTCACCGAATACTATATTGCCGATTGGTAGCATTGGTGAGATATGATAATTTTTCTATTTATATATATATTTTATATAAATCCCTAACATATAATGATTGTGTTTATTGTAAAATATAATAATTCAAATTTTTGTAAGTTCGTAATTTATTCTATATTTCTTTCAAAAAAATAATTATATTATATTATCTTAATTTTTAGTATATTTCATATAATATTCTATTTGCATTATTTTCTTATGTCTTATTATATTATATGTTGATTATATTAATTATATTATATTTACACATCATAATTGAATCAAAGTTACTAGATCTAGGATCGAGCAAAGACACAAAACCTTTGGGATCATGACAAGGCAAAGATAGATCATAAATCATGGTTAAGGCGAACCAAGTTAGGTAAAAGAAAGAGATAAAAAGTATTAATTATGTTGCCTTAATATGCAGAGCTTTCTACATTTATATACGAAAGATACCGTCACATATTATCAAAATATACATTAACTTCGACACCTAGTGAGTCTTGAGCAGCCACGATTCCAAGGATTAACAGCTTCTTGGAGAAGGCGACGGTAGGAAACAAGACCAAGACCTCTGGATGGTGGATTGTCATTGCTGCATCAATTTGGATCACCTCTTCCATCACCACTATGCCAATTAGAGCCAAACAAATTAACCATGTTTTCATGTTTGAGACTCCCATGATTGGTCTTTGGTTTCATTGGAATAATTTTCTTATCACCTATTTATAGGGTTTTAGAATGAGACCCTATTTTAGAAATTACGTCAAATTAGGTGATATTGTTTTTCTTTTTTTCTTTTTTAATTTCTTGTTGCTTAAAGTGTAAAATGTGTTAAATTTTTTATAAAAAAAATACCTTTTAGAAATTGGACCAGGTAATCTATGGTTTTTTTTTCTCAATTAGTCGAATATTATGGAATGTGTTTGTGTGTGCACGTGTGTGTTTGTGTTTTGGCAAAATGAAAGACAGTTGAGCTCTAATCTCAATATGATACAATCTCAATTAGACTATATCTTTCCTATCTTACACGTTGCATATCATTCAATAAGAAACAGAATCTCTCATCTGGTGGTCAGGAATGTGAGTAGAGTCTCATTATTCCATGTATAATATACAAATATATTGTGGTGTACTTTCAAGTAAATATTTTATTATTAATTTTTTTTCTTATAAATAAAAACATATTTATATATTTTTATTATTACCCCTACCTTCATATATAATTATGTTTTAATGCTGATGTGAAGCAAGTGATTTTAGGCATTGTTGAATATTATTAAAAAAGATAGCATATTAAAGCATTAATAACATATTCATTGAGGAATATACTTTTACTTCATCTAATTAAAACAAAGTAGCATTGTTCAAAATAATAACTAATTAACTTAATTAAAATAAATAAATTATTTTAATAATTAAAATATATTCCTAATAAAATATTTATAATATTTATTGAAATATTTATGAAAAATATAAAAATTGACATATTGTAAATTAAACCTTACATTACTAAATATTTATTTTTTTCTTAAAAATAAATAATTGACGATAATAATACGTAGATAATATATAATTAATATAAATGTAATTATGTTAGATTATTTCAGATTATAAAAATATATTAATTATTCATAATTTTTTGTATACGAAATATAAATGTAATTACATTACAAACACATTAAAAACAACCTCAAACACATTTAAATCATCTAAAAACTGCATACCACATCACATCTATTATACTTATCGGAAACTAGCTAGGTGTACCGAAAATGCGATATCACCACTCAAATCTAGTTCATAAACTTTAATTTCGATTCCAAACATCCTAAATATCATCTAATTACTGATATATATCATCAATTTTACATAATTACACTGATATATTTTTTTAGAAAAATCAAGCTTAAGTGATCATTAAATAAGGGAAAACATTCAATTTGCTTAAATTCATTAAGGATTTGTTAAATTAAGATAAAATAACTCTTAAATATATCAAAATGAGTTAGAAATAACTATAAAACCGAAGCTTAGCCAAGAAATACGAGATCTACCATTTTCAAGCAAGAAATCAACTTAAAATCAATTAATATATTGAGATCTTGATTTAATCATTTAAATATCAAATTGAATTAACAACTCACTTAGTTTAATGAATACAAAGTTTAGTTTAATCAATAAAAATTTAAAATCTCACCTAAATTTTAAAAAATCGATGATCTATGGACCTAATGCGAGCTAAAACTTGTGAGGATCTCTTAAGGATTTTCAGGATGATAACATGAGTGTTCCTCAATATTGAAAAGAAATTTAGTGTTTACAGAGCTTAGGAATAAAAACGGATGAACTAATTTCGAAAGAAAAACTTTAATTTGGTGTTTGGGAAATTTTTGAATGAATAATGGGAGGGAAGAAGAAGACGCAGGGGTTGTTAAATAGGCACCAAATTTAAAAAAAAATTATCCTTTACCCATTTAACCCCCCGGTTTTCTCCTTTATCCAAATTGGTCCATATTGTTCAATTAAAGCCAATTTCAAATTTATTTTCAAATCCAATCTCGTTTTTAAAATCCATTTTAACCAAATTAATTCTCGCACACTCAATTTTAATTTCTTAACCTAAAATTACAAATTCTATTTATTTTAAATTTTTGTTTAATTAATTCCTAATTATTTTAATTATCTATCCCAATTATGATTTCCAATTCACTAATCCCTAATTTAGTCTCTCGACTTTTGGAATGTGACAATTCTACTGCACCTAGGGGACGATACCAAGACTAAGCAAAGGAAGAGTGGTATCGGGTTTTTATGCAAACAGTGGAAATGTGGCATAGTGTAGAATTACACCTTATGTGTATATTTTTATCAAACTTCTACTTTGTAATAAGCCGTGATAAGTCTATAGTAACAAGTTATTTTAAATATTTTCCTTTATTTTTGGATTTTAAGTCCTCCAGTTAAAGAAATAAATAAAATGTAATATTTAAAGTGTTCAACGGATTTAAGTATTGTGTTTAATAACAACTAAGATCTGAGCCCGACGAATCAGTTCGGGTTAGGGTGTTACAAAACTCATGCCAAACGAGTGTTTAACACAAGCATTATTAACCACCGCTCCATTCAAGTCAAGAAATAAAGAAATAATTTAAATAATTCATATCAATCCACAAATGATTTAAAAACTAATTTGTTCAAATGTGTATTAAAAAATAACTAATTTAAAGAAACATATACTAATCCAAAATCAAATTGCAATCGTACATTAATACAAATCCTTTAAATAAAACATTTAAAAATAAAATTGAATAGTTGTTTTAAAAATATATATAATTAAATTATTTTATTTTTTCAACCAAAAGAACCTGAATTCTAAATTGACTACTGATTCCACTTATGAATCTACTCTTTTGAAAAACACAAAATAAAATTATTTATTCAGTCAAGAGTAATATATATAATAAATAATTTTTTACAAGCTTATTCATTATGAAACTTATTTAGATAAATTTAAAAGATCTTTAAGAACGATAAAGACGAACAACATTGAAAAAGAAATTTCATGATTCTCTTCTCTATTTTTTTTTTCTAGAATTAGGCTTCATCTTCATGATTTCATGCAATGTTCCCTTACATTATTAAGTTATTCTAAAGGTGAAGCTTGAACTCCTCAATTTATAAGAGAATAAGAAGAAATGAAAGTTGATGTTGAACTAATTGATCCCTCTGAAAAAAATTTGGCAATTTAATACCTGTTAAATTTGAAACTAAGTAACTAAGGAAAATTAAGTGTTAACCACTAAAATTAACATTTTCCATCAATTTACATAATTTTGATTGATATAATAACAAATTAAACCCTCAACATTTACATATTCTAAAGACCAATATGTACGGTACTTCATTGTATACTAGTTTAATATAGGTTTTAGATGTTGATTAAAAAAACTTAATACAAATTGAACTCGCAGCACCACCAATACTCATCGAATACTATATTGTCGATTAGTAGCATTCGTGAGATATGATAATTAGTGTATTTATATATATATTGTATAAATCCCTAACATATAATGATTGTGTTTATTGTAAAATATAATAGTTCAAATTTTTGTAAGTTCGTAATTTATTCTATATTTCTTTGAAAAAAATAATTATATTATATTATATTAATTTTTAGTATATTTCATATAATATTCTATTTGCATTATTTTCTTATGTCTTATTATATTATATGTTGATTATATTAATTATATTATATTTACACATCATAATTGTATCAAAGTTACTAGATCTAGGATCGAGCCAAGACACAAAACCTTTGGGATCATGACAACGCAAAGCTAGATTATAAATCATGGTTAAGGCGAACCAAGTTAGGTAAAAGAAAGAGATAAAAAGTAATAATCATGTTGCCTTAATATGCAGAGCTTTCTACATTTATATTAGAAAGATACCGTCACATATTATCAAAATATACATTAACTTCGACACCTAGTGAGTCTTGAGCAGCCACGATTCCAAGGATTAACAGCTTCTTGGAGAAGGCGACGGTAGGAAACAAGACCGGAGACCTCTGGATGGTGGATTGTCATTGCTGCATCAATTTGGATCACCTCTTCCATCACCACTATGCCAATTAGAGCCAAACAAATTAACCATGTTTTCATGTTTGAGACTCCCATGATTGGTCTTTGGTTTCATTGGAATAATTTTCTTATCACCTATTTATAGGGTTTTGGAATGAGACCCTATTTTAGAAATTACGTCAAATTAGGTGATATTGTTTTTCTTTTTTTCTTTTTTTAATTTCTTGTTGCTTAAAGTGTAAAATGTGTTAAATTTTTTATAAAAAAAATACCTTTTAGAAATTGGACCAGGTAATCTAAGGTTTTTTTTTCTCAATTAGTCGAATATTATGGAATGTGTTTGTGTGTGCACGTGTGTGTTTGTGTTTTGGCAAAATGAAAGACAGTTGAGCTCTAATCTCAATATGATACAATCTCAATTAGACTATATCTTTCCTATCTTACACGTTGCATATCATTCAATAAGAAACAAAATCTCTCATCTGGTGGTCAGGAATGTGAGTAGAGTCTCATTATTCCATGTATAATATACAAATATATTGTGGTGTACTTTCAAGTAAATATTTTATTATTAATTTTTTTTGTTCATATATAAAAACTTATTTATATATTTTTATTATTATCCCTACCTTCATATATAATTATTTTTTAATGCGGATGTGAAGCAAGTGATTTTAGGCATTGTCGAATATTATTAAAAAAATGATAGCATATGAAAGCATTAATAACATATTCATTGAGGAATATAGTTTTACTTCATCTAATTAATACAAAGTAGCATTGTTCAAAATAATAACTAATTAACTTAATTAAAATAAATAAATTATTTTAACAATTAAAATATATTCCTAATAAAATATTCATAATATTTATTGAAGTATTTATGAAAAATATAAAAATTAACATATTGTAAATTAAACCTTACATTATTAAATTTTTTTCTTAAAGTAAATAATTGACGATAATGAAACGTAGATAATATATAATTAATATAAATGTAGTTATCTTAGATTATTTCAGATTATAAAAATATATTAATTATTCATAATTTTTTTTCTATACGAAATATAATGTTACTTATCACAAAAATAATTAAAATTTACTATTTTAAAAAGTAGTATATAATTTTTCTTTTACTCTTTTTGGTTAAGGTAAATACAACCGTTTAAATAGAGAATAACTCAATATAAAATTTGACCTTTCCATTTACTATTTGTGACAGCCCAAAATTGACCCTAGTCGGGAAGTGGTTTCGGGACCACTAAACCGAGTCATAAAAATAATTAACCGTCATAATTGATGCTCATTATATGTACATGTGCATGTGTGAAAATTTCGTGTTTGAATTTTGTTAATTGTAAGTGAATTTTATCAAATAGGACTTATGTGAGAAAATTTTGAAATGTGAGAGGTCAAAGCATAAGGGCCTATTAGTGCATGTTGAAAAAGGGGGGACTTGCATGTCAATTTCCCCCCCCCCTAATTAGTAGTGGCCGGCCATGACAAGCATGGTAGACCAAGTGTGATGGGCAAGACATGTCATAGACATGTTGTGTTGGTGCATCATGGGTGGAAAAAAATAAAATAAGGAGCATGGGCATAAAATAATGAAAGGGAATATGATGAAAAAAAAAGTGTGTGGTTGTTTCCCCCCCATTGCCGTGAGTTAAAGAAAAGAAAAGAGAAAATTTTGTTCATCCTTTTTCATCTTCATTTGGCCGAAAATTCTAAGGAAGGAGGAAGGAGTTCTTGCTTCATGTTTGGTTTGGAAGAGGATTAGGAGGAGGTTTGGCCATACTTGTATCTAGATCAAGGTATGTGTGAGGTTGTGCCATGAGATTCATGCATGTTTTTAGTTGCTAGCTTGAGTTCTAATTATCCCATGGTTCAAATCTTTGCTATGTCATGGGGATGATATTCGGCCTAGGTAGATTTTGTGTTAATGCCATTGCATGCTAAATATGAAGCTTGTTAATGATGCATGTGATGGTGGATTGATGATTCATGAATCTTCTTTTTAGCATTTTTGAGTGAGCACATATGTGCATTGGTTGCTAGATGGAGAAGAATCGGCTAGCAAGTTGTGTGCTAAGGCCGAATATAATTTTTGTATATTAATGAGTAATGCATGTGTTAAATTGATGGAAAGGGAGAGGATGCTTTACTAGTGTATATATGTGTGTATTAGCCAAGTTTTGAACTTGAAACAAAAGGGTGTTTAGTCAATACAAGTGACCATACTTGTAGAATGTATTAAGTGTTGAAATCGGCCCCAAAATAGACATGCATATTCGGCCAAGGGGGAAAAATTAGCTAAAATGTTGAGTTTGATTCATGATTCCGTACATATGTGACTTTAATGTCTAATGTATAAATATGGGCTAAGTGCCTTGTGTTCCTCTTTTCGATGCTCAAATGATTAAATCAATTTATTTGTTTAATTAAGCTCAAGAGCAAAGGGGAACTAAATCCGATAAAGGGAAGGAAAAAGTGGTCGAATAGCTATCGGAATCGTTCGACAACACCCGAGGTAAGTTCTTGAGTAAAAGAGCTTAAATTATGATTTGATTAGATCATGTTTTAAGCAAACCAAAATCATGCTCTTTGTGTGGCTATTGAGCCGAAATTGCAAGAATGATAAATGTCTTGTGTTTGAGTTTTACTAACGAAAACGAAATATGAATGTGCCATGATTTATTGTTAAATGTGCATGGTTATTTGAATGATGTCCGGGCTAAGTCCCGAAGGCTTTGTGCTAAGTGACCATATCCGGACTAAGATCCGAAGGCATTTGTGCGAGATACTAATTTCGGGCTAAGCCCGAAGGCATTTGTGCGAGTTACTAAATCCGGGTTAAGTCCCGAAGGCAATTGTGCGAGTTACTATAACCGGGCTATGTCCCGAAGGCATTTGAACGAGTAGCTATATCCGGTTAAATTCCGAAGGTACGTGATTTGGGAATGAATGATCTTGCTGTAAAAATTTCAGTTAATACGCTTGAAACATCCCAACATTGAGGTATGTTTCGTATATGCTTTGAATTAGTTGAGCCCTTACAAATAAGTATTCGCTCAGTTGATAAATGAGCTACCGGCCTTTGGCTAAGTTGATCTTTGTGTATGAATAAAAGGGTTGGTAATGTGAAGTAAGTATGATATTGAAAAATTGTGCATATGAAATTATCCGTTTAGCTACATGAATGCTATACTTTTGTTGTGCTGGAATCCCTTGCTCAAAACTTACTAAGCATAAATTGCTTACTCCGTCTCCTTGATTCTCTGTTTTATAGATTTTGGTTCTCCAGCTATCGGACTCGGGATTTTGAAGTCGAAGTCGCCCACACTATCAAAGCCCCCCCTTTTGGTACAATTTTGGTTGAACTTCGAAATGGCATGTATAGGACTACCCGTTTGTTGTGGGTCATGGACCCTTTGGACTTGTATAATTTTGGATAGCCATGCGAAAATGGCTTATATATGTTTGAGTGTAATGTTATAATCATTTGGTATGGATATGGTTATTGAGAGGTGTGGATAGGCTTGACAAGGATTGGCCATGGGAATGGTTAATCACTATCATAAATTGTGCTACTTATGCAAAAAGGGCTAGTTGAATCATGGAAACTATGAAATAGGTAAAGTCTACCTTAAAGGCAGATGCTGACAGCAGCAGTGATGTAGATTTGGAAATTCACTAAAAATAGTAGGAATGGAATTAAATAGTGAATAAATTATGTAAACGAACCTTGATGAATCTATTTTCATAGAAAAGTAACAAAATAATCATACGGACAGTATGTTAAGAGATATTCAGGTTATTGTGAGACAGGGCCAGAACGGTTTCTGGATTTCCTGTTCTGACTTTGGAAATTCATTATAAATTAACCAGAGACAATTAGGAGTCAAGCCATATATGTATAGATTCCTCTCTGAGTCTAGTTTTTATAGAAACAAACGGAATCAGTGTTTAAGCTCTGTACAGGGAGATATCCAAGTCGTAATGCGCAAAGGTCAGGGTAGTCGATCCCTGTAACATGGGAGACTTTGACTAATAAACTGTACTAATTGGCCCAACCAAAAATTCTAGAAAAAAATATGCAGATGGGAATATGAGTCTAGTTTCAGGGAAAATTTACAGAACTGGATTCCAAGTTTCTGAACTCAAGATATGATTTTTAAAGCGACTATTACGCAGATTGGCAGTGTCTGGAAATTTTTTTAAAAGAAGTCTGTTAACACCTCGTGTTCGACTCCGGTGACGGTCTCGGGTTCGGGGTGTTACACTATTATTTAAATTAATTTAAAAACTTTTATTACTAAAAAATAGTATTCTTATATAAATATGATAACTTTTATGATCAAGTAAATTTTAAATTAATTATTTTAGAACACCAAACCACTCACCTTGCAATCTTGACTTTTAATAAGCCATGGTTTGCCTTTGTCCTTGCTTGTAGAATCTCTCAACGAGTTCGACACTTTTCACACACATTAATTACATTACAAACACATTATAAAAAACCTCAAACACATTTAAATCATCTAAAAACTGCATATCACATCACATTTATCATACTTACCGGAAACTAGCTAGTTTTGCCGAAAATGCGATTTCACCACTCAAATCTAGTTCCTAAACCTTAATTTCGATTCCAAACATCCTAAATATCATCTAATTACTGATCTAAATCATCAATTTTACATAATTACACTGATATATGTTTTTAGAAAAATCAAGCTTAAGTGATCATTAAATAAGGGAAAACATTCAATTTGCTTAAATTTAGTAAGGATTTGTTAAATTAAGATAAAATAACTCTTAAATATTTCAAAATGAGTTAGAAATAAATGTAAAACCGAAGATTAGCTAATAAATACGAGATCTACCATTTTCAAGCAAAAAATCAACTTAAAATCAATTAATATATTGAGATCTTGATTTAATCATTTAAATATCAAATTGAATTAACAACTCACTTAGTTTAATGAATAAAAAGTTTAGTTTAATCAATAAAAAGTTTAGTTTAGTTTAGTTGTGTGGCCACATCTGAGTCTCTCGCAGCTCCGAATCGTCTAAGGTTGAGGATTACCTGCATAGTTAAAAGGAGAGGGTGAGTTTACGAAACTCAGTGTGTAATCCCCTACTAGCCAATCACTATGCAACATGCAGAATCAGTCTGGGCCTGATCCCTATACAGTATCAGTACAGTGTGGGCCTTAACCCATTACAGTAACAGCGTGGACCTTAGCAAATCAAGTAAACAGAATAATGCAGTGATACAAGCTATCCCAATCCAACCAACACACCACTTCGTACCACCAACACACCATGTGGGGATAAAATCAACCCACCCAGCCAACACACCAATATCGCAGCAAAGCTACCAGAATAATAACGCAAGAAAGCTGCCAGAATAATAACGCAGCAAAGCTGCCAATAATAGTAACGCAGCAAAGCTGCCGGTAACAGTATATGTGGCAAAGCCACCAGTACATTGTACTTCCTCTATATAAGAATCCCAACCCCATGCAATATGTCATGTCATAAATCATACGTGTATGCAGTATGTCATACCCAGTAACAGTCATGTATATATATCAAAGAGTAAATCGGTCATACACATATTTCAACTCCTAAGGGTATAACAGACATTTTACCCTTTGGGGGTATTTCGATCATTTTACACATCGGGGGTATTTCTATCATTTTACTCTTCGAGGGTATTTCAATCATTTTACCCTTCGAGGGTATTTCGGTCATTTTACCCTTCGAGGGTGTTTTATTCATTTTACCCTTGGAGGGTATTTCGATCATTTTACCCTTCGAGGGTATTTCGGTTATTTTACCCTTCAAGGGTATTTCGGTTATTTTACCCTTCGAGCGTATTTCGGCCATTTTAACCTTCAAGGGTATTTTGATCATTTTACCCACAAATCGCAAGTTGGGCGTACCACTCGAGCGATCGTACGCCCGTGTGGTCATGAACGTCGTGTTTACAGCTTTTCAGCTTTTCGCGGAGCTACGATTGTAGTGGGGTGATTACACACCTGAATTCAACAGAAAAGTGCAAATCTCCACGTACACCAACCTAGATTCAACCAAACATCATTTCATTAACTACAAAATTCGCTAATCAAACAAAGACAAATGATGCTAAGGAAAAATCAGTACTCGAAGCCCCTTCTAGAAAACAACCGAACCGCACCCTTAGCTCCTTGGAGAAACAACAACCAACTCTTGAACTCCACCTAGTACAAAAGCCACAAAACCTTTTACTTCCAACCCTTAGGTCGCAGTTCGCTTAACCATGTAGCCAATAATGTACATACATTCATTCAAACCACATCCCAAACAACGAATAACAAACACTTACTCACCTACCAAACGGTTGACAGGGTAAAGTGCAACTTGAAGCACAAGTAAAAGCAAATAAAAAAAGGGGATCCAAAAACTAAAAAGAGGCAAGGCAGGGAAAAGAAACAAAAGATCAATGGATGGAAAAGTGCAAACCTAACCAGACAAAGGGTGTTGCAGAACTCACCTATAAACAGTCGACCAAGGAGATAGAGAAGAACCAACGCCAATACTCCCTTTAAAAGTATCTAGAGTGGAGATGAAGCAAGAATTCAGTAAGATCTGGGAAAAGGTAGGGGAGAGGGAGAAGCAGTAAAAAGAAGAGGGGAAAAAAGAAGAGAAGATTCGGTAACCCAAAGAAGAGGGAAGAGAAAGGGGATTCGGCAGAGGGGACTAACGAACTATTCGGTCAAAACAAAAACAAGAAGAGAAAACAAAAAGAATAAAAGGAAAAGCAAGAAAAACATAAGCAAACCCGAAAGGTACCCACAGTCTTTAGCAATATTCGGCACAAGTAAAAGGTGAAAGAAAAATTGACCAAATCAAAATAGACGGAGAGAAAACAACCCCAAAATCGAAACCCACAAAGTGTAAAGACCAAATTTGGCACAAGTCTACCCCCAAACGGCACAACTCCCCCCACTCTCAAACTCCTTGATTTCCTCCTAAAAACTCTCCCATTATCCCTCCTTGATTTTCTCCACCAATTCCTCCTCAACTTCCCCAACCAGTCCATTCAAAATCTATTCAAACTCTCCACAACTGTGTTTCAGTCAAACAAATTTACCTACATAGTTCAAGCAGCAAAATAATTACTACCTTGCACAACCCAAGACTTGAACCTGAAACCTCAAGGATACTTCACACGCCACCTACCACTGAACCAATAAGCTCTTTGTGTCATAAAACAAGTATTAATATATATAAGACCTAAGTGCCAGTGTCCAAATTCATTTAAGAGAAAAAACAAAAATTGTGCCAAGGCCAAGACTTGAACCTAGGCTTCTCAAACACTTTCATACACACCCAATAACTTAGCCATTAAAGCAAACAAGCAATCAATGACAAATCATGCAAAAATTAAAGACTTGAAATTTGAGGTGTTACAAGAATTCATCCTTGTTGCTCTTCCATTGAGTCTGTATCAGGTGGGTGCCGAAACCTCTCTTTTTCTGCATTTTTAGTTGTCAAAAAATGGGACTGTCAATGCTACATGGCCAGGGACATTGGTATGTGCCCAATCTATGTGAGCCACACTGGCAAGGACATGAGTGTGTGTCCAGGCTGTGTAACTCATTACTTACACTTTAGAACCACATGGCTAGGGACATGGGCGTATGCCTAGGTTGTGTGAGCCACACGGGCAAGGATATGGGCAGTGTCCAAGTCGTGTGACACACACGGGTTAGGACATAGGCATGTGTCTAGGCCATGTAATTCACTGTTTATGATTTAGAACCACACAAGCAGACGACATGGGCGTGTGCCCAGGCTGTGTGAACTACAGGGGCAAGGATATGGGCGTGTGTCCAGGCCGTGTGCCATATGAATAGGATCTAAATCTTATTTTTGAGGCTATAAGTGTTGCCCAACACGAGCACTGGCCTCCGCAATGTATTTATGATCTGAATTTGATTGTAAGAGGACTATCTAGTGCTCTAAGACTGTTATATGGATGATATATGTGGTATCTAAATGTGCTAGACTGATGATGAACAACTTGTAATTTGTACGTGTATCTATTATGTTTGAACCTATGTGTGTAGGATCCCTTACCTATGTGTGTGAATTATCAGGTATGATTTGTATTCTATTAAGCTTCTTGGTATACCTCTACGTTTCTCTATTGATGAAGAATATGCGATATCTGAACATTTTTGACTGATTATTACTCATTCTGTTTTATAACCGTGCACGTGACTTCATGAAAAATCTGATATGATCTATTATGATTCGAAAAGTCTATTTTACAAAACATGGATTCTCATGGTTACTGATTCTGTTACTAAAAGATAGCATGTCTTACATGCTCATTACTCTAATTCTGCATACCCATGCCATGACACAATGCATAGGACTTGGGTTGGTGTTAAAGGAGGAATATTTTGTACTGGCAGTTAATGATTTGTGTAATTAGTGGCTTGACCATATATATTTGATTAGCAGTTTAACTACATATTGATAAGTCATCATTGTCGGGCAACCCGGGATAGCTTTATTGGTGTGGTTTGGATGGATGAGTTTGGGGGAGAACTCTATTTTGGTGTGTAACAGAGTTTGGGAAGATTGTTTCTGATAAATCTGCACTCTGATCTATTTGAAAAATATTGCATCTGCATAAACATGCATGCTTAAACTTCCAGGCTGGGTTTGTGGTGTTACAAAATTGAATAGAAAAGAGGAGAGGAAGAGGGTGAACGACTAGGGTAGAGAATTATTGAATGAAAGGCTGAAAAATACAATAAAAAGTTATATTTATACTAGGGTTCAAGGGTATGGATGGCACACACATTAAAAAAAAGGATTTGGCAAATTTTAATTATTTACCCATTTTTGAAATATGACCAATATAATGTGTAGCATAAATCTATCACCCACCAAATACAACCAATTTACCCTCCAAACACAACAAAACATAGCCTCCAAACACAACTAATTTACCCTCCGAACACAACCAAATGTACCCTCAAAACAAAACCATATATATAACCTCCGAACGCAACCAACTATACCCTCCAAACACAATCAATATACCCTTCAACATATCCACTTAAACATGTATATTTACTATTTTATACACACTTTCACATGTCACACAACTCATGTTCATATCACATATTCTAGTCTCATATCATGCACTTACAAGTGCTCACATTATGCTCAACTAGCCACAACATATAGATCTCACATAATGTACATAAAATCAACAAGACTCATATCATATTAAGTCATAAACACATAACATTTTCGTTATCATTTCAATATACATCACATAACATATCACATTTAAGCATCATTTGCAAATCATCATTAGATTATGTAGAAACACTTACTCATGGAACTTATTAAAGGTGATTAGTCTACCTAAGCTCCCCTTTAACACTTTGATTTGTGCATAATTGTAGCACACCAAACAACTCACCTTGCAACCTTGACTTTAATGGCAAAAGCCCAAATAAGCATTTGTTTGCCTTTGTCCTTGCTTGTAGGACCTCCCAAAAAGTTTGACACTTTGCATTCACATTAAATACATTACAAACACATTATAAAGAACCTCAAACAAATTTAAATCATATAAAAAATGCATACAACAAACCATCTATCGTACTTACCTAAAACAAGCTAGTTTTGCTGAAAATGTGATTTCACCATAGAAATCTAGTTTCTAAACCTTAATTTCAATTCCAAACATCCTAAATATAATATAATTATAGACATAATTACACAGATCTAATTTTTTCAATTTTAGCCAATTACACAGATCTAATTTTTTCAGAAAAATCAAGCTTACGTGATCTTTAAAAAGGAGAAACATTCAATTTGCTTAAAATCATTAAGGATTTATTAAATTAAGATAAAATAAATTTTAATTAGATAAAAATGAGTTAAAAATCACTTTAAAACCAAAGCTTGGTAAGAAATACAATATCTACCATTTTCAAGCAAAAAATCAACTTAAAATCAAGTGATATATTGAGATCTTGATTAAATCATTTAAATCTCGAATTGAAATAAGGACTCACTTAGTTTAATCAGAAAAAGTTAGAATCCCACCTCAATTTTGCAAAATTGAGGAGCTATGGAGCTAATTCGAGCTAAAATATGTGAAGTCCTCTTGAGGATTTTATGGATGAAAACATAAGTGTTCTTCAAAATTGAAAAGAGATTTTGTGTTTAGAGAGCTTAGGGATAAAAAAAAGATGAACTAATTTCGAAAGAAAAATTTTGATTTGGTGTTTGGAAAATTTTTGAAGAAGATGAAGAATGAAATGGAAAAAGAAGACGTGAGAGTTGTTAAATAGGCACCAAAATTTTAAAAACTGGGCCATTGCCTCTTTAACCATCTCCAGTTTTCTCCCTTTTTCCAAATTGGTCATTGTTATTCAATTAAAGCCAATTTCAAAATTATTTTCAAATCAAATCTCGTTTTCAAAATCCGTTTTAACCAAATTAATTTATGAACACTAAATTTTAATTTCTTAACCTAAAAGTATTAATTCTATTTATTTTAATATTTTATTTAATTAATTCCTATTTTAATTATCTATCCCAATTATAGTTTCCAATTCACTAACCCTTGATTAACTATCTCGATTCTATTAACCCAATTTTTTGGATATGACAATTCTCCCCTCTAAAAAAATATTTTTGACAAAATTACTTGTAATCTCGTTGGTCTTGTTTCGGTCTTGTGATTTTCTAATTAGATAAATTCGAGCTGGTCCTCCTATCACGATTTGAGTAACTAGGATATGAGCTATGATTTGCTTTCCTATTAGCCTCCTATCACTATGTCGATCTCGGCCTCTACCTCTCACAGTTGCAGGTGTAGAACTTTGAGTCCTAGCAACCATAACTCTCTTCGGGCAGTTCTTCAGGTGATGCCCCTTTGTTCCTCTTCCAAACCTTACTCCCGACAGCCTCCAACACTTGCTAGGATGTCTACGATTATAGTGTGCGCATGACGACCACTCAGATGTACCACTAGAAGCAAACACTATTCGAATTTTCGAGCGTTACTAGTTTGGCTAGAACTCATGTTGTGCACTCTTATCAGAACTCTACGGGTTTTGACTCCTCTTATCTTGTCACTCTAAATCACTCGATCGATCAGAGCCCCTCTTTCTTGACTCATCTAGCTCTAGTCTCGGCGGCTCGATCAGAGCTTCCTCCACAGCTTTTAGCCTTCTTGACCATTTCATTGAAGGCCTCAGTTCCATGCGCCACTAAATACACATGAATGTCTCAGTTCAATCCAAATCAAAAACTCTTGCATCTATCCATCTCAAAACACACATCTCGGAAGCATACTCGTATAGTAATAGAAACTCTGACTCGTACTTGACCATTAACATTCTACCTTGAACCAAATCAAGGAACTCTCTCGTCCTTGCATCCAAATACTGCTCGCCCATGTATTTGTTCCCAAGTGCCTCCAAAAAGAAATCCCAAGTCAAACGATCAAGAGTAGATCCCCTCAAATTTGGCACACCAGATACGGCCATACTTTACTCCACCAACAGTGTACTTCAACATTGAGCAAGGATATGATGCAGCCCAACTTTTCTTCACCCGAGTAGGCCATCTGCTCTAGGATTCTCTCCACACTTTCCAACCAATATTCAAATTTCTTCAGATCGTATACACTCGAGTGGCAGACCTTGATCTGTAGCTACAAGATTACCTCTGCCTATCCGCTAGAAAGCCGCAATCACCACTTTCATTAAGGCATCAACACCCACCTCAGGTATCGCTTATTTTTGAGGAGGCACCTCTGGCGCATTCACGTTAACTCTCCCTTGTCATGGAGGTGTATCAATTATATTATAAATATAAACATAACATAAAAAAAACAATAGCAAAGAGTACGAAGCAACAACCAATCCTACCCCAAAAATAAGCAATTCCACACTAGCGTATTTTTGTTCAATGTTCAAAAATTCTTGGCTTCGTTCCAAAACCAAAACCAGATCATTATCTAAATTTTCCAAAAGTTTGAAAACCTGAGAGTTAATAACCCTTGCTAACCTAGTTTTTGCAAACCTGACTCTGATACCACTAAATGTGGTGCCCCAAACCCAACCGGGATAGTTTGACCCGAATTCTGAATGTCACATTAGCCATCAAGTGCCTCTCCATTAAAACCACCACAAAGCATAACAACCACTAAACACATGTTACAAAATTATTCATGGAATATTTGATAACCTAAAGTCATATTTCTGTTGCGCTACTCTGATGATCTAGTCATTGACATATTTCGAAAACTAAATTTTTAACAAACAAATATTCTAAAAGCTTCAATTGAACATTCTTGTAGGTGATAGGGTATATAAAAGGTTATATTTGTAAGGATTTTAGAACCTGTTTTATTTAAAAACAAATGATTAGATTTAAATCATAATGTAATAAAATATTGAAAAACACCATTTCATAAGGTTGAAAATAGTATAGTAGAGTAATAAGTATGAATCTTATTTAGGACGATTCATTAAAACATCATGCATCTCTTCATAAAATCGTCATCATTTAATTAGTTCACAGGTCACCTACTATTTACGTAATTTGTCCAATTTTATATTTCATGCATAGTAAACTCATGATTAATTTCCAAATAATACATAAATTATATAAGACTTACATTAATAACCAACGGATCTTCAACCTGCACTTACAAGTTAGTCAAACAATTACTCATACCATTCATCAAACATTCATAATCTACCATTCAATCATCTATCTAAAGCAGTAATAAAAGCTCCAAAACAAACCAATTAAAAAGTTCACAATGTCCAATTACAAGCTAGTAGTAGTTCAAAGTCTAAAATCCTCTAGATTAGTCCCATATTGCCTTCTTTATTAAGTTAGAAACACATTAAACATACTCAAGGTAAATTACCTTGCTTTGGATCACGTGGTAGCTCACTTCTCCTTCTCGTTTCAGCTATATCCTTACATTGTTACACATAACAGAGTGTGAGCTTTTTCAAGCTCAGTGAGTGCTTAAAGATTTCCACAAGTAGTCACAACATTCAAAGTAGAAAGATAGCATACTATCACAATTAATCATGGTAAGCAATCAAGCACAACTCGTAGCATTAACAATGATATGTTGGCACAATGTGATCATGAAGCATATTTACAAAATATATTACATTAAATAAGCAAATTTCCAAATATGACAAATATAATGTGTAGCATAAAGCTATCACCCCCCAAACAAAACCAATTTACTCTCGAAACACAACCAATTTCCCTCCAAACACAACCATATATATAACCTCCGAACACAACCAAGTATACCTTCCAAACACAACCAATTTACCCTCTGAACATAATCAAATGTACTTGCAAAATACCACCATATATATAACCTCCAAACACAACCAACTATACCCTCCAAACACAACCAATATACTCTTTACATATCCACTTAAACATGTATTCTTACTATTTTATACACACTTTCACATGTTACACAACTAAAGTTCATATCACATATTCTAGTCTCACATCATGCATTTACAAGTGCTCACATTATTCCCAAATATCCACAACATATAATGTACATAAAATCAACAAGACTCATATCATATTCAGTCATAAACACATAACATTTTCATTGTCATCTCAATATATATCACATAACATATCATACTTAAGCATCATTTGCAAATCATCATTATATTATGTAGAAACACATACTTATGGAATTTAGTTTAGATGATTAGGCTACCTAAGATCCCCTTTAACACTTTGATTTATGCATAATTGTAGAACACCAAACCACTCACCTTGCAATCTTGACTTTTAATAAGCCATTGTTTGCCTATGTCCTTGCTTGTAGAATCTCTCAACGAGTCTGAAACTTTTTCATACACATTAATTACTTTAAAAACACATTATAAACAACCTAAAACACATTTAAATCATCTAAAAACTGCATACCAGATCACATCTATCATACCTAACGAAAACTAGCTAGTTTTGCCAAAAATATGATTTCTCCACTCAAATCTAGTTCCTAAACCTTAATTTCGATTCCAAACATCCTAAATATCATCTGATTACTGATCTAAATCATCAATTTTACATAATTACATTGATCTATTTTTTTAGAAAAATCAAGCTTAAGTGATCTTCAAATAAGGGAAAACATTCAATTTCCTTAAATTCATTAAGGATTTGTCAAATTAAGATAAAATACCTTTTAATTATATCAAAATGAGTTAAAAATACCTTTAAAACCAAATGTTCGCAAAGAAATACGAGATCTACCATTTTCAAGCCAAAAATCAACTTAAAATCAATTAATATATTGAGATCTTGATTCAATCATTTAAATATCAAATTGAAATGACAACTCACTTAGTTTAATCATAAAAATTTAGAATCTGACCTAAATTTTGAAAAATCAATGAGCTATAGAGCTAATTCACGCTAAAACGTGTGAGAATCTCTTAAGGATTTTTAAGGATGATAACATGAATGTTCCTCAAAATGGAAAAGAAATTTTGCGTTTAAAGAGCTTATGAATAAACATGGATGAACTAATTTAGAAAGAAAAACTTTAATTTTGTGTTTGGAAAATTTTTGAACGAATAATGAGAGGGAAGAAGAAGACGTGGTTTAGCCTTCACCCATTTAACCACCCCCCCCGATTTTCTCCGCTACCCAAAATGGTCCTTATGGCTCAATTAAAGCCAATTTCAAATTTATTTTCGAATTAATTCCCGAACACTCAATTTTAATTTCTCAACCTAAAATTATAAATTCTATTTATTTTAAAATTTTGTTTAATTAATTCCTAATTATTTTAATTATCTATCCCAATTACGATTTCCAATTCACTAATCCCTAATTTACTCTCTCGACTTTGGGATGTGACAATTCTACTGCGCCTAGGGGACAATGCCAGGACAACGCAAAGGAAGAGTCGTATCGGGTTAATATGCAAACAGTGGAAATGTGGCATAGTGTACGATTACACCTTATGTGTATATTTTTATCAAACTTCTACTTTGCAACAAGCCGTGATAAGTCTATAGTAACAAGTTATTTTAAATATTTTCCTTCATTTTTGGATTTTAAGTCCTCCAGTTAAAGAAATAAATAAAATTAGTATTTAAAGTGTTCAACTAATTTAACTATTCTGTTTAATAACAGCCAAGATCTGAGCCCGACGAATCATGTCGGGTTAGGGTGTTACAAAACTCATGCCAAACGAGTGTTTAACACAAGCATTATTAACCACCACTCCATTCAAGTCAAGATATAAAGAAATAATTCATATCAATCCACAAATGATTTAAAAACTAATTTGTTCATATGTGTATTCAAAAATAAATAATTTAAAGTAATCATATACTAATCCAAAATCAAATTGCAATCGTACATTAATACAAATCCTTTAAATAAAACATTTAAAAATAAAATAGAATAGTTTTTTTAAAAATATATATAATTAATTTTTTTTATTTTTTCAACCAAAAGAACCTGAATTCTAAATTGACCAGTCAATCCACTAATGAATCTACGATTTTGAAAAACACAATATAATGATATATTCAGTCACGAGTTATATATAAAATAAATAATTTTTTACGAACTTATTTAGTATGAAACTTATTTAGATAAATTCAAAAGATCATTAAGAACGATAAAGACGAATAGCATTGACAAAGAAATTTCATGATTCTCTTTTTCTATTTTTTCTAGAATTAGGCTTCTTCTTCATGATTTCATGCAATGTTCCCTTACATTATTAAGTTATTCTAAAGGTGAAGCTTGCACTCCTCAATTTATAAGAGAATAAAAAGAAATTAAAGTTAATATTGAACTAATTGATCCCTCTAAAAACATTGGGCAATTTAATACCTATTAAATTTGAAACTAAGTAACTAAGGAAATTAAGTATTAACCACTAAAATTAACATTTTCCATCAATTTACATAATTTTGATTGATATAATAACAAATTAAACCCTTAAAATTTACATATTCTAAAGACCAATATGTACGGTACTTCAAATTTTTGTAAGTTCGTAATTTATTCTATATTTCTTTCAAAAAATAATTATATTATATTAATTTTCAGTATATTTCATATAATATTCTATTTCCATTATTTTCTTCTCTCTTATTATATTATATATTGATTATATTAATTATATTATATTTACACATCATAATTGAATCAAAGTTACTATATCTAGGATCGAGCAAAGACACAAAACCTTTAGGATCATGACAATGCAAAGCTAGATCATAAATCATGGTTAAGGCAAACCAAGTTAGGTAAAAGAAATAGATGAAAAGTATTAATTATGTTGCCTTAATATGCAGAGCTTTCTACATTTATATACGAAAGATACCATCACATATTATCAAAATATACATTAACTTCGACACCTAGTGAGTCTTGACCAGCCACGATTCCAAGGATTAACAGCTTCTTGGAGAAGGCGACGATAGGAAACAAAACCGGAGACCTCTGGATGGTTGATTGTCATTGCTGCATCAATTTGGATCGCCTCTTCCATCACCACTATACCAATTAGAGCCAAACGAATTAACCATGTTTTCATGTTTGAGACTCCCATGATTAGTCTTTGGTTTCATTGGAATAATTTTCATATCACCTATTTATAGGGTTTTGTAATGAGACCCTATTTTAGAAATTACATCAAATTAGGTGATATTGTTTTTATTTTTTTAATTTTTTAATTTCTTGTTGCTTAAACTGTAAAATGTGTTAATTATTTTATAAAAAAATACATTTTACAAATTGGACCAGGTAATCTATGGTTTTTTTCTCAATTAGTCGAATATTATGGAATGTGTTTGTGTGTGCACGTGTGTGTTTGTGTTTTGGCAAAATGAAAGACAATTGAGCTCTAATCTCAATATGATACAATCTCAATTAGACTATATCTTTCCTATGTTACACGTTGCATATCATTCAATAAGAAACAAAATCTATCATCTGGTAGACAGGGATGTGAGTAGAGTCTCATTATTCCATGAATAATATACAAATATATTGTGGTGTACTTTCAAGTAAATATTTTAGTATTAATTTTTTTATAAATAAAAACATATTTATATATTTCTATTATTACGCTTACCTTCGTATATAATTATTTTTTAATGCCGATGTGAAGCAAGTGATTTTAGACATTGTTGAATATTATTAAAAAAAGATAGCATATTAAAGCATTAATAACATATTCATTGAGGAATATAGTTTTACTTCATCTAATTAATACGAAGTAGCATTGTTCAAAATAATAAGTAATTAACTTAAATAAAATAAATAAATTATTTTAATAATTAAAATATATTCCTAATAAAATATTTATAATATTTATTGAAGTATTTATGAAAAATATAAAAATTGACATATTGTAAATTAAACCTTACATTATTAAATATTTGTTTTTTTCTTAAAAGTAAATAATTGACGATAATAATGCGTAGATAATATATAATTAATATAAATGTAATTGTGTTAGATTATTTCAGATTATAAAAATATATTAATTATTCATAATTTTTTGTATATGAAATATAAATGTAATTACATGAGAAACACTTTAAAAACAACCTCAAACACATTTAAATCATCTAAAAACTGCATACCACATCTCATCTATTATACTTATCGGAAACTAGCTAGTTTTACCGAAAATGTGATATCACCACTCAAATCTAGTTCCTAAACTTTAATTTCGATTCCAAACATCCTAAATATCATCTAATTACTGATATAAATCATCAATTTTACATAATTACACTGATATATTTTTTTAGAAAAAATCAAGCTTAAGTGATCATTAAATAAGGGAAAACATTCAATTTGCTTAAATTCATTAAGGATTTGTTAAATTAAGATAAAATAACTCTTAAATATATCAAAATGAGTTACAAATAACTGTAAAACCGAAGGTTAGCCAAGAAATACGAGATCTACCATTTTCAAGCAAAAAATCAACTTAAAATCAATTAATATATTGAGATCTTGATTTAATCATTTAAATATCAAATTGAAATAACAACTCACTTAGTTTAATGAATAAAAAGTTTAGTTTAATCAATAAAAATTTAGAATCTCACCTAAATTTTAAAAAATCGACGAGCTATGGACCTAATGCGAGCTAAAACGTGTGAGGATCTCTTCAGGATTTTAAGGATGATAATATGACTGTTCCTCGATATTGAAAAGAAATTTAGTGTTTACAAAGCTTAGGAATAAAAATGGATGAACTAATTTCGAAAGAAAAACTTTAATTTGGTGTTTGGCAAATTTTTGAATGAATAATGGGAGGGAAGAAGAAGACGTGCACCAAATTTTAAAAAAAATTATCCTTTACCCATTTAACCCCTCGGTTTTCTCCCTTATCCAAAATGGTCCTTATTGTTCAATTAAAGCCAATTTCAAATTTATTTTCAAATCCGATCTCGTTTTTAAAATCCATTTTAACCAAATTAATTCTCGAACACTCAATTTTATTTTCTTAACCTAAAATTATAAATTCTATTTATTTTAAATTTTGTTTAATTAATTCCTAATTATTTTAATTATCTATCCCAATTACAATTTCCAATTCACTAATCCCTGATTTACTCTCTCGATTGTTGGGATGTGACAATTCTACTGCGCCTAGGGGACGATGCCAGGACTACGCAAAGGAAGAGTCGTATCGGGTTATTATGCAAACAGTAGAAATGTGGCATAGTGTAGGATTACACCTTATGTGTATATTTTTCTCAAACTTCTACTTTGTAATAAGCCGTGACAAGTCTATAGTAACAAGTTATTTTAAATATTTTCCTTTATTTTTGGATTTTAAGTCTTCCAGTTAAAGAAATAAATAAAATGTAATACTTAAAGTGTTCAACTAATTTAAGTATTGTGTTTTATAACAACCAAGATTTGAGCCCGGCAAATCAGGTCGGGTTAGGGTGTTACAAAACTCATGCCAAACGAGTGTTTAACACAAGCATTATTAACCATTGCTCCATTCAAGTCAAGATATAAAGAAATAATTTAACTAATTCATATCAATCCACAAATGATTTACAGACTAATTTGTTCAAATGTGTCATCCAAAATCAAATTGCAATCGTACATTAATACAAATCCTTTAAATAAAACATTTAAAACCCAAATAGAATAGTTTTTTTTAAAATATATATAATTAAATTATTTTATTTTTTCAACCAAAAGAACCTGAATTTTAAATTGACTAGTGAATCCACTTATGAATCTATGCTTTTGAAAAACACAAAATATAATTATATATTCAGTCAAGAGTAATATATATAATAAATAATTTTATACAAAATTATTTAGTATCAAACTTATTTAGATGAATTTAAAAGATCATTATTAATGATAAAGACGAACAACATTGAAAAAGTAATTTCATGATTTTTTTTTCTAGAATTAGGCTTCATCTTCATGATTTCATGCAATGTTCCCCTACATTATAAAATTATTCTAAAGGTGAAGCTTACACTCCTCAATTTATAAGAGAATAAAAAGATATTAAAGTTTATATTGAACGAATTGATCCCTCTGAAAAACATTGGGGTAATTTAATACCTATTAAATTTGAAACTAAGTAACTAAGGAAAATTAAATATTAACCACTAAAATTAACATTTTCCATCAATTTACATAATTTTGATTGATATAATAACAAATTAAACCCTCAACATTTACATATTCCAAAGACCAATATGTACGGTACTTCATTGTATTCTAGTTTAATATAGGTTTTAGATGTTGATTAAAAAAACTTAATACAAATTGAACTAGCAGCACCACCAATGCTCACCGAATACTATACTGTCGATTGGTAGCATTGGTGAGATATGATAATTTGTGTATTTATATATATATTTTATAAATCCCTAACATATAATGATTGTGTTTAATGTAAAATGTAATAATTCAAATTTTTGTAAGTTCGTAATTTATTCTATATTTCTTTCAAAAAATAATTCTATTATATTAATTTTCGGTATATTTCATATAATATTCTATTTGCATTATTTTCTTATCTCCTATTATATTATATGTTAATTATATTAATTATATTATATTTACACATCATAATTGTATCACAGTTACTAGATCTAGGATCGAGCAAAGACACAAAATGTTTGGGATCATAACAATGCAAATCTAGATCATAAATCATGGTTAAGGCGAACCAAGTTAGGTAAAAGATAGAGATAAAAAGTATTAATCATGTTGCCTTAATATGCAGAGCTTTCTACATTTATATAAGAAAGATACCGTCATATATTATCAAAATATACATTAACTTCAACACCTAGTGAGTCTTGAGCAGCCACGATTCCAAGGATTAACAACTTCTTGGAGAAGGCGACGGTAGGAAACAAGACCGGAGACCTCTAGATGGTGGATTGTCATTGTTGCATCAATTTGGATCACCTCTTCCATCACCACTATGCCAATTAGAGCCAAACAAATTAACCATGTTTTCATGTTTAAGACTCCCATGATTGGTCTTTGGTTTCATTGGAATCATTTTCATATCACCTATTCATAGGGTTTTGGAATAAGACCCTATTTTAGAAATTACGTCAAATAAGGTGATATTGTTTTTATTTTTTTAATTTCTTGTTGCTTAAACTGTAAAATGTGTTAAGTTTTTTATAGAAAAAAATACATTTTAGAAATTGGACCAGGTAATTTAAGGTTTTTTTTCTCAATTAGTCGAATATTATGGAATGTGTTCGTGTGTGCACGTCTGTTTTTGTTTTTTGCCAAAAAGAAAGACAGTTGAGCTCTAATCTCAATATGATACAATCTCAATTAGACTATATCTTTCCTATGTTACACGTTGCATATCATTCAATAAGAAACAAAATCTATCATCTGGTGGCAGGAATGTGAGTACAGTCTCATTATTCCATTTATAATATACAAACATATTGTAGTGTACTTTTAAGTAAATATTTTAGTATTAATTTTTTTGTTTATATATAAAAACATATTTATATATTTTTATGATTATCCCTACCTTCATATATAATTATTTTTTAATGCCGATGTGAAGCAAGTGATTTTAGGCATTGTCGAATATTATTAAAAAAAGATAGCATATTAAAGCATTAATAACATATTCATTGAGGAATATAGTTTTACTTCATCTAATTAATACAAAGTAGCATTGTTCAAAATAATAAGTAATTAACTTAATTAAAATAAATAAATTATTTTAATAATTAAGATATATTCCTAATAAAATATTTATAATATTTATTGAAGTATTTATGAAAAATATAAAAATTAACATATTGTAAATTAAACCTTACATTATTAAATATTTTTTTTCTTAAAAGTAAATAATTGACGATAATGATACGTAGATAATATATAATTAATATAAATGTAATTATGTTAGATTATTTCAGATTATAAAAATATATTAATTATTCATAATTTTTTGTATATGAAATATAATGTTACTTATTACGAAAATAATTAAAAATTACTATTTTAAAAAGTAGGATATAATTTTTCTTTTACTCTTTTTGATTAAGGGAAATACAACAGTTTAAATAGAGAATAACTCAATATAAAATTTGACCTTTTCATTTATTATTATATAAATTAATTAAAAAACTCTTATTACGAAAAAATAGTATTCTTATGTAAATATGATAACTTGTATTATCAAGTAAATTTTAAATTAATTATTTTAGAACACCAAACCACTCACCTTGCAATCTTGACTTTTAATAAGCCATTGTTTGCCTTTGTCCTTGCTTGTAGAATCTCTCAACGAGTTTGACAGTTTTTCACACACATTAATTACATTAAAAACACATTATAAAACAACCTCAAACACATTTAAATCATCTAAAAATTGTAGACCACATCACATCTATCATACTTACCAGAAAGTAGCTAGTTTTGCCGAAAATGCGAGCTCATCACTCAAATCTAGTTCCTAAACCTTAATTTTGATTCCAAACATCCTAAATATCATCTAATTACTCATCTAAATCATCAATTTTACATAATTACACTGATATATGTTTTTAGAAAAATCAAGCTTAAGTGATCATTAAATAAGGGAAAACATTCAATTTGCTTAAATTCATTAAGGATTTGTCAAAATAAGATAAAATAACTCTTAAATATTTCAGAATGAGTTAGAAATAAATGAAAAACCGAAGATTAGCCAAGAAATATGAGGTCTACCATTTTCAAGCAAAAAATCAACTTAAAATCAATTAATATATTGAGATCTTGATTCAATCATTTAAATATCAAATTGAAATAACAACTCACTTAGTTTAATCATAAAAAGTTAAAATCTCACCTAAATTTTAAAAAATGGACGAGTTATGGAGCTAATTCAAGCTAAGACGTGTGAGGATCTCTTAAGGATTTTAAGGATGTTAATAGGAGTGTTCCTCAATATTGAAAAGAAATTTGGTGTTTGAAAATTTTTGAATGAATAATGGGAGGGAAGAAGAAGACGTGGGGGTTGTTAAATAGGCACCAAATTTTAAAAAATTTAGCTTTTACCCATTTAACCCCCTCGGTTTTCTCCCTTATTCGAATTGGTCCTTATTGTTCAATTAAAGCCAATTTCAAATTTATTTTCAAATCCAATCTCATTTTTAAAATCCATTTTAACCAAATTAATTCTCAAACACTCAATTTTAATTTCTTAACCTAAAATTATAAATTCTATTTATTTTAAAATTTTGTTTAATTCATTCCTAATTATTTTAATTATCTATCCCAATTACGATTTCCAATTCACTAATCCCTGATTTACTTTCTCGACTTTTGGGATGTGACAATTCTACTGCGCCTAGGCGACGATGCCAGGATTATGCAAAGGATGAGTCGTATCGGGTTATTATGCAAACAGTGGAAATGTGGCATAGTCTAGGGTTACACCTTATGTGTATATTTTTATCAAACTTCTACTTTGTAATAAGCCGTGATAACTCTATAATAACAAGTTATTTTTAAATATTTTCCTTTATTTTTGGATTTTAAGTCCTCCAGTTAAAGAAATAAATAAAATGTAATATTAAAAGTGTTCAACTGATTTAAGTATTGTGTTTAATACCAGCCAAGATCTGAGCTCGACGAATCAAGTCGGGTTAGGGTGTTACAAAACCCATGCCAAATGAGTGTTTAACAGAAGCATTATTAACCACCGCTCCATTCAAGTCAAGATATAAAGAAATAATTTAAATAATTCATATCAATCCACAAATGATTTAAAAACTAATTTGTTCAAAATTGTATTAAAAATAAATAATTTAAAGTACTCATATACTAATCCAAAATCAAATTGCAATGTACATTAGTACAAATCCTTTTAATAAAACATTTAAAAATAAAATAGAATAGTTTTTTAAATATATATATATATAATTAAATTATTTTATTTTTTCAACCAAAGAACCTGAATTTTAAATTGACTAGTGAATCCACTTATGAATCTACGTTTTTGAAAAACACAAAATATAATTATATATTCAGTCAAGAGTAATATATATAATAAATAATTTTTTACAAACTTATTTAGTATTAAACTTATTCAAATAAATTTAACAGATCATTATGAATGATAAAGACGAATAACATTGCAAAAGATATTTCATGATTCTTTTTTTTTCTAGAATTAGGCTTCATCTTCATGATTTCATGCAATGTTCCCTTACATTATAAATTATTCTAAAGGTGAAGCTTACACTGCTCAATTTATAAAATAATAAAAAGGAATTAAAGTTGATATTGAACTAATTGATCCCTCTGAAAAACATTGGGGCAATTTAATTCCTATTAAATTTGGAACTAAGTAACTAAGGAAATTAAGTATTAACCACTAAAATTAACATTTTTCATCAATTTACATAATTTTGATTGATATAATAACAAATTAAACCCTCAACATTTACATATTCTAAAGACCAATATGTACGGGACTTCATTGTATACTAGTTTAATATAGGTTTTAGATGTTGATTAAAAAAACTTAATACAAATTGAACTTGCAGCACACCAATACTCACCGAATACTATATTGCCGATTGGTAGCATTGGTGAGATATGATAATTTGTGTATTTATATATATATTTTATAAATCCCTAACACATAATGATTGTGTTTATTGTAAAATATAATAATTCAAATTGTTGTGAGTTCGTAATTTATTCTATATTTCTTTCAAAAAATAATTCTATTATATTAATTTTCAGTATATTTCATATAATATTCTATTTGCATTATTTTTTTGTCACTTATTATATTATATATTAATTATATTAAATATATTATATTTACACATCATAATTGTATCACAGTTACTAGATTTAGGATCGAGCAAAGACACAAAACCTTTGGGATCATGACAACGCAAAGCTAGTTCATAAATCATGGTTAAGGCGAACCAAGTTAGGTAAAAGAAAGAGATAAAAAGTATTAACCATGTTGCCGTAATATGTAGAGCTTTCTACATTTATATAAGAAAGATAATGTCTTTCTACATTTCTTGTTGCTTAAATTATAAAATGTGTTAATTTTTTTTATAAAAAAATACATTTTAGAAATTTGACCAGGTAATCTAAGGTTTTTTTCTCAATTAGTCGAATATTATGGAATTTTTTTATGTGTGCACGTGCGTGTTTGTGTTTTGGCAAAAAGAAAGATAGTTGAGTTCTAATCTCAATATGATACAATCTCAATTAGACTTGTAACGCCCCAGAATTTGGGCCTTGAAGTAGTCGGCCATGAGCGTGGGAACTCATAAAAGTTTATGTCTGTTAAATATGCAGAGCTTTCTACATTTATATAAGTAAGATACCATCACATATTATCAAAATATACATTAACTTCGACACCTAGTGAGTCTTGAGCAGCCACGATTCCAAGGATTAACAACTTCTTGGAGAAGGCGACGGTAGGAAACAAGACCGGAGACCTCTGGATGGTGGGTTGTCATTGCTGCATCAATTTGGATCACCTCTTCCATCACCACTATGCCAATCAGAGCCAAACAAATTAACATGTTTTCATGTTTGAGACTCCCATGATTGGTCTTTGGTTTCATTGGAATAATTTTGTTATCACCTATTTATAGGGTTTTGGAATGAGACCCTATTTTAGAAATTACGTCAAGTTAGGTGATATTGTTTTTCTTTTTTTCTTTTTTTAATTTCTTGTTGCTTAAACTGTAAAATGTGTTAAATTTTTTATAAAAAATTACATTTTAGAAATTGGACTAGGTAATCTAAGGTTTTTTTTCTCAATTAGTCGAATATTATGGAATGTGTTTGTGTGTGCACGTGTGTGCTTGTGTTTTGGCAAAATGAAAGACAGTTGAGCTCTAATCTCAATATGATACAATCTCAATTAGACTATATCTTTCCTATCTTACACGTTGCATATCATTCAATAAGAAACAAAATCTCTACCTTCATATATAATATTTTATTATTAATTTTTTTGTTTATAAATAAAAACATATTTATATATTTTTATTATTAACCCTACCTTCATATATAATTATTTTTTAATGCCGATGTGAAGCAAGTGATTTTAGGCATTGTTGAATATTGTTAAAAAAAGATAGCATATTAAAGCATTCATAACATATTCATTGAGGAATATACTTTTACTTCATGTAATTAAAACAAAGTAGCATTGTCCAAAATAATAAGTAATTAACTTAATTAAAATAAATAAATTATTTTAATAATTAAAATATATTCCCAATAAAATATTTATAATATTTATTGAAATATTTATGAAAAATATAAAAATTGACATATTTTAAATTAAACCTTACATTACTAAATATTTATTTTTTTCTAAAAAATAAATAATTGACGATAATAATACGTAGATAATATATAATTAATATAAATGTAATTATGTTAGATTATTTCATATTATAAAAATATATTAATTATTCACAATTTTTTTGTATACGAAATATAAATGTAATTACATTACAAACACATTAAAAACAACCTCAAACACATTTAAATCATCTAAAAACTGCATACCACATCACATGTATTATACCTATCGAAAACTAGCTAGGTGTACCGAAAATGCGATATCACCACTCAAATCTAGTTCATAAACTTTAATTTCGATTCCAAACATCCTACATATCATCTAATTACTGATATATATCATCAGTTTTACATAATTACACTGATATATTTTTTTAGAAAAATCAAGCTTAAGTGATCATTAAATAAGGGAAAGCATTCAATTTACTTAAATTCATTAAGGATTTGTTAAATTAAGATAAAATAACTCTTAAATATATCAAAATGAGTTAGAAATAACTGTAAAACCGAAGCTTAGCCAAGAAATACGAGATCTACCATTTTCAAGCAAGAAATTAACTTAAAATCAATTAATATATTGAGATCTTGATTTAATCATTTAAATATCAAATTGAAATAACAACTCACTTAGTTTAATGAATAAAAAGTTTAGTTTAATCAATAAAAGTTAGAATATCACCTAAATTTTAAAAAATTGACGATATATGGACCTAATGCGAGCTAAAACGTGTGAGGCTCTCTTAAGGATTTTAAGGATGATAACATGAGTGTTCCTCAATATTGAAAATAAATTTACTGTTTACAGAGCTTAGGAATAAAAACGGATGAACTAATTTCGAAAGAAAAACTTTAATTTGGTGTTTGGCAAATTTTTGAATGAATAATGGGAGGGAAGAAGAAGACGTGGGGGTTGTTAAATAGGCACCAAATTTTAAAAAATTTATCCTTTACCCATTTAACCCCCCGATTTTCTCCTTTATCCGAATTGGTCCATATTGTTCAATTAAATCCAATTTCAAATTTATTTTCAAATCCAATCTCGTTTTTAAAATCCATTTTAACCAAATTAATTCTCGCACAGTCAATTTTAATTTCTGAACCTAAAAGTACAAATTCTATTTATTTTAAAATTTTGTTTAATTAATTCCTAATTATTTTAATTAACTATCCCAATTATGATTTCCAATTCACTAATCCCTAATTTACTCTCTCGACTTTTGGAATGTGACAATTCTACTGCGCCTAGGGGACGATGCCAGGACTAAGGAAAGGAAGAGTGGTATCGTGTTATTATGCAAACAGTGGAAATGTGGTATAGTGTAGGATTACACCTTATGTGTATATTTTTATCAAACTTCTACTTTGTAATAAGCCGTGATAAGTCTATGGTAACAAGTTATTTTAAATATTTTCCTTTATTTTTGGAATTTAGGTCCTCCAATTAACGAAATAAATAAAATGTAATATTTAAAGTGTTCAACTGATTTAAGTATTGTGTTTAATAACAACTAAGATCTGAACCCGACGATTCAGGTCGAGTTAGGGTGTTACAAAACTCATGCCAAACGAGTGTTTAACACAAGCATTATTAACCACCGCTCCGTTCAAGTCAAGATATAAAGAAATAATTTAAATAATTCAGATCAATCCACAAATGATTTAAAAACTTATTTGTTCAAATGTGTATTAAAAAATAAATAATTTAAAGTAATCATATACTAATCCAAAATCAAATTGCAATCGTACATTAATACAAATCCTTTAAATAAAACATTTTAAAATAAAATAGAATAGTTGTTTTAAAAATATATATAATTAGTTTATTTTATTTTTTCAACCAAAAGGAACTGAATTCTAAATTGACTAGTGAATCCACTTATGAATCTACTGTTTTGAAAAACACAAAAGAAAATTATTTATTCAGTCTAGAGTAATATATATAATAAATTTTTTTTCAAGCTTATTTATTAAGAAACTTATTTAGATAAATTTAAAAGATCTTTAAGAACGATAAAGACGAACAACATTGAAAAAGAAATTTCATGATTCTCTTCTCTTTTTTTTTCTAGAATTAGGCTTCATCTTCATGATTCCATGCAATGTTCCCTTACATTATTAAGTTATTCTAAAGGTGAAGCTTAAACTCCTCAATTTATAAGAGAATAAAAAGAAATTAAAGTTGATGTTGAACTAATTGATCCCTCTGAAAAAAATTGGGCAATTTAATACCTGTTAAATTTGAAACTAAGAACTAAGGAAAATTAAGTATTAACCACTAAAATTAACATTTTCCATCAATTTACATAATTTTGATTGATATAATTACAAATTAAACCCTCAACATTTACATATTCTAAAGACCAATATGTACGGTACTTCATTGTATACTAGTTTAATATAGGTTTTAGATGTTGATTAAAAAAACTTAAGACAAATTGAACTCGCAGTACCACCAATACTCATCGAATACTATATTGCCGATTAGTAGCATTCGTGAGATATGATAATATCTGTAGTTATATATTTTTTTTATAAATCCCTAACATATAATGATTGTGTTTATTGTAAAATATAATAATTCAAATTGTTGTAACTTCGTAATTTATTCTATATTTCTTTCAAAAAATAATTATATTATATTATATTAATTTTTAATATATTTCATATAATATTCTATTTGCATTATTTTCTTATCTCTTATTATATTATATATTAATTATATTAATTATATTATATTTACACATCATAATTGTATCAAAGTTACTAGATCTAGGATCGAGCAAAGACACAAAACCTTTGGGATCATGACAACGTAAAGCTAGATCATAAATCATGGTTAAGGCGAACCAAGTTAGGTAAAAGAAAGAGATAAAAAATATTAATCATGTTGCCTTAATATGCAGAGCTTTCTACATTTATATAAGAAAGATACTATCTTTCTACATTTCTTGTTGCTTAAACTGTAAAATGTGTTAATTTTTTATAATAAAAAATACATTTTAGAAATTGGACTAGGTAATCTAAGGTTTTTTTCTCAGTTAGTCGAATATTATGGAATGTGTGCACGTGTGTGCACATCTGTGTTTGTGTTTTGTCAAAAAGAAAGACAGTTGAGCTCTAATCTCAATATGATACAATCTCAATTACACTTGTAACGCCCCAGAATTTGGGCCTAGAAGTAGTGGGCCTTGAGCGTGGGAACTCATAAAAGTTTATGTGTGCGAGATAATATCATATATTAAGTGTAGCTTTGGTGGCTAAGTATTGGACATATTTGGGAGTGCTTGAGAAGCATGGGTTCAAGTCTGGGTGTTTGCAAAATTTTAATTTGGGCTCTTAAGTGAACCTGGCTATTAACTTATAGGACTTATAATAATTAGTGGTTGTTTTATAACAAAAACAAAGAAGCGATCTAGTGGCAAGGTGGCGATACATGTGTAGGAAGGATTTTGAGGTTTGAGGCATGGCTTGCACAATTGTATTTTTATTTTGCTGCTTGACCTGGGGAGGTGTTGGAACTGGTCTGGAGCTCTGTGGTTGAATTGGTCATAAGAATTTGAATTGAATTTGAATGGGGAGTTGGAGTAAATCAAGGAAAAAATTTCAGTGGAGGGATTGGTGGAGTTTTTGAAGGATTTTGAAATGGGAGAAGTTGGAGCCGTTTGGGGGGAGTTTTGTTTAGGCAAATTCGGCTAGAGAGTGCATTGGGTGCATTTTCGGAAATTGCTTTCCATTATGCAGATTTCTTTTATTTTCTCTTTTCTATCTATAGTGCCAATTATTGCCATAGGCCTTTTTGGGTGTTTTTCCCGTTTCGGTTTTCTTTATTCTCCTCTCCTTGTTTCCTACTCTTCTTAATATGAGCCAGATTCAACTTCTCTTTCTTTGCCTTCATTCTTTTTCCCTTCTCTATTGATCAAATGTTTCAACCTACAACGCTCTAACAAATCATTTCTCCAGCCTCTAAAGTGCCGCATCTGTTCTTCTCTTGTGGGTTGATTGAGTTCAATTCATTTGGTTGGCTGATTGTTAGGAGCAAGTGGTTATGTGCTTTCAAATACTGGCTGAATGTGTAGTTCTCTTGTAGGCCGTGTGTTTTCCTTAGGATAGTAATTGTTTAACCTTTGTTATTGATATTGATGCTTAATAGATAATGTTGTGGTATAGATAAACCACAAGGAGGTGATATCGATTCATAATCAAACAGCTTAAGAAGTATAAGTCGATTCAGTCAAGGTTCTACGCTCGTGGGCTACTGCATTTCTCTCCATCAAGGTGTGTACACACACTATTTACATTTTAGGACGACAAATGTCGAAATGCCAGAAAGTCGACGATACGGCAACGACTAGTACATGGGCGCACGGACACTCGTGTGGGGGAGTCGACACATTGACAAAGGCTGCCATGAGCGATCTCGTGGACTTGACCGTACCGTAGCCTATAGTTCAGAGCTTCGCTGGGCCAAAATGGGCCGTGTGGGCCCAATGTGAACGTGGGCCCCACACAGAGGAAATCTACGGTAAGTGGCTATTAATGAACCAGGTTATGGTGTATACATAACCGTATCTAATTTTGAAATGTTCTGGGCCTCGTTGGGTCGAAATGGGCTGTGTGGGCCCAGTGGGCTTGTGGGCCACATGGATAAAATGTATGTGATGTGGAAAGTGTTGTTGGACTGTGACGTTTTGCATAGCTGGGGCCGTTATGGGCCTTAATGGGTCAAAATGGGTCGCGTGGGCCTAATGGGCTTGTGGGCCGACATGGGTAAAGTCCTCGGTAAGTGATCATTGATGGGTTGGTTTATGAGGCTCACGATACCGTATGTGAATTTGGACTAAATGGGCCACACGAGCGTGTGGGCCCATTTGGGCCCAATAATGAGTTTTAGGCCCATGTACATTGTTCTGGCTGTGTAGGTTATCCGAGTCGCTCGAAGCGACGATAGACCTTTTAGGAGGTCGTAATAAGTACCGAAACCTCAATATTTGTAAAATGATCGTAATGCCCCTGTAGGGTAAAATGACTGTGATGCCCTTGGCGGTAAAATGATTGTAATACCTTTGTTAGGTGAATTAACCTATATACCCCAAAGGGTAAAATAGCTATTTTGCCCTCGAGGTTAAATGATTGATTTGTCCGAGATGTAAATGACTGATTTGTCTGTGATTTAAATGATTGATTTGTCTGTGATTGGTATGACTGATTTGTCTGTGAATTGTATGACTGATTTTGAGCATGACATTCTGCATACACGACATAGTGCATGGGGTTGGGATACTATTATGGAGGAAATACTGTACTGGTGGCTCTGACACAATCACTGTTACTGGTGGCTTGGCCACATATACTGTTACTGGCAGCTTTGCTACGGTACTGTTGCTGGCAGCTTTGTTGCGATGCTACTGATGGCTTTATGCCGGTCATATTACTGTTACTATAGGCTGTGTGCCGATCATATCACTTCTACTGATGGCTTTGTGTTGATCATATTACTACTACTGATGGCTTTGTGCCAATCATATTACTGTACTTATGGCTAGTAGCGATTCTGTTTATAGCTTATAGTTATCATGTTTACGGCTCTTAGCCATTCTGATCACTGGCAGCTTTGCTGCGATATTGGTGTGTTGGTTGGGTAGGTCGATTTTATCCCTACATGGTGTGTTGGTTAGTACGGGTGGTGTGTTGGCAAGATTGGGATGGGTTGCACGATTGCATTGTTGCATTTCTATTACTGATTCTGTCACTGTATTGGGCTTAGGCCCACATGTATTCTATTTCTGATTCTGATACTGTAATGGGCTAAGGCCCACAGTACACTTTTATTGTTTTGGGCTAAAGCCCATATTGTTCTGTTACTATTAAAGGACTCAAACTGATTCTGTTTCTGTATACTTTCTATTTCTTTATTAAGGAGATTACACACTGAGTTTTCGTAAACTCACCCCATTTTTAACCTTTCAGGTAATCCCCAGCATTAGACGGTCGGAGCTGCGAGGGACTCGGAGAGGGCCACACAACTGCACATGTTTTATTCTATTTTTCCCATTTACTAATGCACTTTGATTTTGATTCGGGTTGTAATAAGCCTCTATAATTTCTAGATTTTAAATTTGGGATTTGATGTGATTGTGATTTATATCTGCTAGAAGTAGAACATGGTTTTCCAAATCAGTAACTATTTTCTAACACTACGTTTCCACAACTCAATTTTTAATAACACGTTTTCGTAAATCATTTGTTTTAAATTAAGCTTCTACAACAAAAAGGTTTTGAAGGTAACCACGTTTCTTTAATAAACCTCGATTGAAAATAAGCAAATGCAAACTAAGGTTTTGTACAAGTTTTAAATGGCAAGAAGTTTGAAATTTCAAGAAGGGTTTTCAATGAAAACATGGTTTTCGAAAAACACTTCAATGTGACACACCAGATTTGACAATAACGTCTAGGCCGGGTTTGGGGTGTTACAAGACTATATCCTTCCTATGTTACATGTTGCATATAATTCAATAAGAAAAAATCTATCATCTGGTGGTCAGGAATGTGAGTAGAGTCTCATTATTCCATATATAATGTACAAATATATTGTAGTGTACTTTCAAGTAAATATTTTAGTATTAATTTTTTGTTTATATATAAAAACATATTTTTATATTTTTATTATTACCCCTACCATCATATATAATTATTTTTTAATGCCGATGTGAAGCAAGTGATTTTAGGCATTGTTGAATATTATTAAAAAATAGCATATTAAAGCATTAATAACATATTCATTGAGGAATATAGTACTTCATCTAATTAATACAAAGTAGCACTGTTCAAAATAATAAGTAATTAACTTAATTAAAATAAATAAATTATTTTAATAATTAAAATATATTCCTAATAAAATATTTATAATATTTATTGAAGTATTTATGAAAAATATAAAAATTGACATATTGTAAATTAAACCTTACATTATTAAATATTTGTTTTTTTTTCTTAAAAGTAAATAATTGACGATAATAATACGTAGATAATATATAATTAATATAAATGTAATTATGTTATATTATTTCAGATTATAAAAATATAGTAATTATTCATAATTTTTGTATATGAAATATAATGTTACTTATTACAAAAATAATTAAAATGTACTATTTTAAATAGTAGTATATAATTTTTCTTCTACTCTTTTTGGTTAAGGGAAATACAATTGTTTAAATAAGAATAACTCAATATAAAGTTTGACCTTTTCATTTATTATTATATAAATTAATTTAAAAACTTTTATTACTAAAAAATAGTATTCTTATATAAACATGATAATTTTTAGTATCAAGTAAATTTTAAAGTATTATTTTAGAACACCAAACCACTCACCTTGCAATCTTGACTTTTAATAAGCCATTGTTTGCCTTTGTCCTTGCCTGTAGAATCTCTCAACGAGTTTGACACTTTTTCACACAGATTAATTACATTACAAACACATTATAAACAAACTAAGACACATTTAAATCATCTAAAAATTGCATACCACATCACATCACATCTATCATACTATACTTACAGGAAACTGGCTAGTTTTGCCGAAAATGCAATTTCACCACTCAAATCTAGTTCCGAAACCTTAATTTTGATTCCAAACATCCTATATATCATCTAATTACTGATCTAAATCATCAATTTTACATAATTACATTGATTTATTTTTTTAGAAATATCAAGCTTAAGTGATCTTTAAATAAGGGAAAACATTCAATTTGCTTAAATTAATTAAGGATTTGTTAAATTAAGATAAAATAACTCTTAAATATATCAAAATGAGTTAGAAATAACTGTAAAACTGAAGCTTAGCCATGAAATACGAGATCTACAATTTTCAAGCCAAAAATCAACTTAAAATCAATTAATATATTGAGATCTTGATTCAATCATTTAAATATCAAATTGAAATAACAACTCACTTAGTTTAATCATAAAAAGTTAGAATCTCACCTAAATTTTAAAAAATCAACGAGCTATGGAACTAATTAGAGCCAAAACGTGTGAGGATCTCTTCAAGATTTTAAGGATGATAACATGAGTGTGCCTCAATATTGAAAAGAAATTTAGTGTTTAGAGAGCTTAGGAAAAAAAGGGATGAACTAATTTTGATAGAAAAACTTTAATTTGGTGTTTGGCAAATTTTTGAATGAATAATGGGAGGGAAGAAGAAGAAGTGAGGGTTGTTAAATAGGCACCAAATTTTAAAAAAATTATCCTTTGCCCATTTAACCCCCGGGGTTTTTGCCCTTATCTGAATTGGTCCTTATTGTTCAATTAAAGCCAATTTCAAATTTATTTTCAAATGCAATCTCTTTTTTAAAATCCATTTTAACCAAATTAATTCTCTTACACTCAATTTTAATTTCTTAACCTAAAATTATAAATTCTATTTATTTTAAAATTTTGTTTAATTAATTCCTAATTATTTTAATTATCTATCCCAATTACGATTTCCAATTCACTAATCCCTGATTTACTCTCTCGACTTTTGGGATGTGACAATTCTACTGGGCCTAGGGGACGATGCCAGGACTACGCAAAGGAAGAGTGGTATCGGGTTATTATGTAAACAGTGGAAATGTGGCATAGTGTAGGATTACACCTTATGTATATATTTTTATCAAACTTCTACTTTGTAATAAGCCGTGATAAGTCTATAGTAACAAGTTATTTTAAATATTTTCCTCTATTTTTGGATTTTAAGTCCTCCAGTTAAAGAAATAAATAAAATTAATATTTAAAGTGTTCAATTGATTTAAGTATTGTGTTTAATAACAACCAAGATCTGAGCCCGACGAATTAGGTCGGGTTAGGGTGTTACAAAACTCATGCCAAATGAGTGTTTAACACAAGCATTATTAACCACCGCTCCGTTCAAGTCAAGATATAAAGAAATATTTTAAATAATTCATATCAATCCACAAATGATTTAAAAACTAATTTGTTCAAATGTGTATTCAAAAATAAATAATTTAAAGCAATCATATACTAATCCAAAATCAAATTGCAATCGTACATTAATACAAATCCTTTAAATAAAACATTTAAAAATAAAATAGAATAGTTGTTTTAAAAATATATATAATTAAATTATTTTATTTTTTCAACCAAAAGAACTTGAATTCTAACTTGAAAGATACTGTCTTTCTACATTTCTTGTTGCTTAAACTGTAAAATGTGTTAATTTTTTTATAAAAAAATACATTTTAGAAATTGGACCAGGTAATCTAAGGTTTTTTTCCTCAATTAGTCGAATATTAAGGAATGTGTTTGTGCGTGCACGTGTGTGTTTGTGTTTTGGCAAAAAGAAAGACAGTTGAGCTTTAATCTCAATATGATACAATCTCAATTAGACTTGTAACGCCCCAGAATTTGGGCCTAGAAGTAGCGAGCCTTAAGCGTGGGAACTCATAAAAGTTTATGTGTGCGAGATAATATCATAATTTAAGTGTAGCTTTGGTGGCTAAGTATTGGGCATATTTGGGAGTGCTTGTGAAGCATGGGTTCAAGTCTGGGTGTTTGCAAAATTTTAATTTGGGCTCTTAAGTGAACCTGGCTGTTAACTTATAGGACTTATAATAATTAGTGGTTGTTTTATAAAAAAAGAGAGAAGGGATCTAGTGGCAAGGTGGCGATACATGTGTAGGAAGGAGGCTAAGGTTCGAGGCATAGCGTGCGCAATTGTAGGATTTTGAAATGGGAGAAGTTGGAGCCGTTTGGGTGTGGTTGAATTGGTCATAAGAATTTGATTTGAATTTGAATGGGGAGTTGGAGTAAATCAAGGAGAAAATTTTGGTGGAGGGATTGGTGGAATTTTTGAAGGATTTTGAAATGGGAGAAGTTGGAGCCGTTTGGGGGGAGTTTTGTTTAGGCAAATTCGGCTAGAGAGTGCATTGGGTGCATTTTCGGCAATTGCTTTCCATTATGCCGATTTCTTTTATTTTCTCTTTTCTATCTATAGTGCCAAATATTGCCATAGGCCTTTTTGGGTGTTTTTCCCGTTTCGATTTTCTTTATTCTCCTCTCCCTGTTTCCTATTCTTCTTAATGTAAGCCGGATTCAACTTCTCTTTCTTTGCCTTTATTCTTTTTCGTTCTCTAACAAATGATTTCTCCAGCATCTGAAGTGCCGCATCTGTTCTTCTCTTGTGGGTTGATTGAGTTAATTCATTTGGTTGGCTAATTGTTAGGGGCAAGTGGTTATGTGCTTTCAAATACTGCCTGAATGTGTAGTTCTCTTGTTGGCCGTGTGTTTTCCTTAGGATAGTAATTGTTTAACCTTTGTTATTTATATTGATGCTTAATAGATAATGTTGTGGTACAGATAAACCACAATGAGGTGATATCTATTCATAATCAAACGGCTTAGGAAGTATAAGTCGATTTAGTCAAGGTTCTACACTTGTGAGCTACTGTGTTTCTCTCCATCAAGGTGTGTGCACACACTATTCAAATTTTAGGGTGACTAATGTCAAACTGCTGGGATGCCGAAATGCCGGAAAGCCGACGATACGACAACGACTACTACATGCGTGCACGGGCACTCGTGTGGGGGAGTCGACACATTGACAAAGGCCGCCATGAGCGATCTCGTGGACTTGACCGTTATTAGGCCTAATGGGCCGTTCTGGATCGAGTGGGCTCGTGTGGGTAAATTTCGCTGTTAGGTGAGAAATCGATAGACTTGTCATGTCGCTGGTGGTCAGGAATGTGAGTAGAGTCTCATTATTTCATATATAATATACAAATATATTGTGGCGTACTTTCTAGTAAATATTTTAGTATTATTTTTTTGTTTAAAAATAAAAACCTATTTATATATTTTTATTATTACCCCTACCTTCATATATCATTATTTTTTAATGCCGATGTGAAGCAAGTGATTTTAGGCATTGTTGAATATTATTAAAAAAAGATAGCATATTAAAGCATTAATAACATATTCATTGAGGAATATAGTTTTACTTCATCTGATTAATACAAAGTAGCATTGTTCAAAATAATAAGTAATTAACTTAATGAAAATAAATAAATTATTTTAATAATTAAAATATATTCCTAATAAAATATTTATAATATTTATTGAAGTATTTATGAAAATTATAAAAATTGACATATTGTAAATTAAACCTTACATTTTAAATATTTATTTTTTCTTAAAAGAAATAATTGACGACAATAAGACGTAGATAATATATAATTAATATAAATGTAATTATGTTATATTATTTCAGATTATAAAAATATATTAATTATTCATAATTTTTTGTATATGAAATATAAATGTAATCACATTACAAACACATTAAAAACAACCTCAAACACATTTAAATCATCAAAAAACGTAATACCACATCACATCTATTATATTTCCCGGAAACTAGCTAGTTTTACCGAAAATGCGATTTCACCACACAAATCTATTTCCTAAACCTTAATTTTGATTCCAAACATCCTAAATTTCATCTAATTACTGATATTAATCATGAATTTAACATAATTACACTGATATATTTTTTTTGAAAAATCAAGCTTAAGTGATCTTTAAATAAGGGAAAACATTCAATTTGCTTAAATTCATTATGGATATGTTAAATTAAGATAAAATAATTCTTAAATATATCAAAATGAGTTAGAAATAACTGTAAAACTGAAGCTTAGCCAAGAAATACGAGATCTACCATTTTCATGCCAAAAATCAACTTAAAATCAATTAATATATTGAGATCTTGATTCAATCATTTAATATCAAATTGAAATAACAACTCACTTAGTTTAATCATAAAAAGTTAGAATCTCACCTAAATTTTAAAAAATCAAAGAGCTATTGACCTAATTCGAACTAAAAAGTGTGAGGATCTCTTAAGGATTTTAAGGATGATAACATGAGTGTTCCTCAATATTGAAAAGACTTGGATGAATAATGGGAGGGAAGAAGACTTGGAGGTTGTTAAATAGGCACCAAATTTTAAAAAATTTATCCTTTACCCGTTTAACCCCCTAGGTTTTCTCCCTTATCTGAATTGGTCCTTATTATTCAATTAAGGCCAATTTCAAATTTATTTTCAAATCCATTCTCCTTTTTAAAATCCATTTTAACCAAACTAATTCTTGAACAATCAATTTCAATTTTTAACCTAAAATTATAAATTCTATTTATTTTAAAATTTTGTTTAATTAATTCCTTATTATTTTAATTATCTATCCCAATTACAATTTCCAATTCACTAATCCCTGATTTACTCTATCGACTATTGAGATGTGACAGTTCGACTGGGCCTAGGGGACGATGCCATGACTATTGAAAGGAAGAGTCGTATCGGGTTAATATGTAAACAGTGGAAATGTGGCATAGTCTAGGGTTACACCTTATGTGTATATTTTTATCAAACATCTACTTTGTAATAAGACGTGATAAGACTATAGTAACAAGTTATTTTAAATATTTTCCTTTTTTTTGGATTTTAAGTCCTCCAGTTAAAGAAATAAAAAAATGTAATATTTAAAGTGTTCAACTGATTTAAGTATTGTGTTTAATAACAACCAAGATCTGAGCCCGACGAATCATGTCGGGTTAGGGTGCTGCAAAACTCATGCCAAACGAGTGTTTAACACAAGCATTATTAACCACCACTCCATTCAAGTCAAGATATAAAGAAATAATTTAAATAATTCATATCAATCCACAAATGATTTAAAAACTAATTTGTTCAAATGTGTATTAAAAAATAAATAATTTAAAGTAATCATATACTAATCCAAAATCAAATTGCAATCGTACATTAATACAAATCCTTTAAATAAAAAATTTAAAAATAAAATAGAATAGTTTTTTTTAAAATATATATAATTAAATTATTTTGTTTTTTCAACCAAAAGAACTTGAATTCTAAAGTGACTAGTGAATCCACTTATGAATCTATGCTTTTGAAAAACACAATATAATTATATATTCAGTCAAGAGTAATATATATAATAAATAATTTTTTACAAACTTATTTAGATAAATTTAAAAGATCATTAAGAACGATAAAGACGAACAACATTGAAAAAGAAATTTCATGATTCTCTTATTGTTTCTTTTCTAGAATTAGGCTTCATCTTCATGATTTCATGCAATGTTCCCTTACATTATTAAGTTATTCTAAAGGTAAAGCTTGAACTCCTCAATTTATAAGAGAATAAATTTGAAACTAAGTAACTAAGGAAAATTAAGTATTAACCACTAAAATTAACATTTTCCATCAATTTACATAATTTTGATTAATAGAATAACAAGTTAAACCCTCAATATTTACATATTCTAAAGACCAATATGTACGGTACTTCATTGTATACTAGTTTAATATATGTTTTAGATGTTGATTAAAAAAACTTAATACAAATTGAACTCGCAGCAGCACCAATACTCATCGAATACGATATTGCCGATTAGTAGCATTCGTGAGATATGATAATTTGAGCATTTATATATATATATATATTATAAATCCCTAACATATAATGATTGTGTTTATTGTAAAATATAATAATTCAAATTTTTGTAAGTTCGTAATTTAGTCTATATTTCTTTCAAAAAATAATTATATTATATTAATTTTCAGTATATTTCATATAATATTCTATTTGCATTATTTTCTTATCTCTTATTATATTATATATTGATTATATTAATTATATTATATTTACACATCATAATTGAATCAAAGTTACTAGATCTAGGATCGAGCAAAGACACAAAACCTTTGGGATCATGACAATGCAAAGCTAGATCATAAATCATGGTTAAGGCAAACCAAGTTAGGTAAAAGAAAGAGATAAAATGTATTAATTATGTTCCCTTAATATGTAGAGCTTTCTACATTTATACACGAAACATACCGTCACATATTATCAAAATATACATTAACTTCGACACCTAGCGAGTCTTGAGCAGCCACGATTCCAAGGATTAACAGCTTCTTGGAGAAGGCGAGGGTAGGAAACAAGACCGGAGACCTTTGGATGGTGGATTGTCATTGCTGCATCAATTTGGATCATTTCTTCCATCACCACTATGCCAATTAGAGCCAAACAAATTAACCATGTTTTCACGTTTGAGACTCCCATGATTGGTCTTTGGTTTCATTGGAATAATTTTCTTATTACCTATTTATAGGGTCTTGGAATGACATCGTATTTTAGAAATTACGTCAAATTAGGTGATATTGTTTTTATTTTTCTCTTTTCTTAATTTCTTGTTGCTTAAACTGTAAAATGTTTTAATTTTTTTTTATAAAAAATACATTTTATAAATTGGACCAGGTAAGTTAAGGTTTTTTTTCTCAATTAGTCGAATATTATGGAATGTGTTTGTGTGTGCACGTGTGTGTTTGTTTTTTAGCAAAAAGAAAGACAGTTGAGCTCTAATCTCAATATGATACAATCTCAATTAGACTATATCTTTCCCATATTACACGTTGCATATCATTCAATAAGAAACAAAATCTATCATCTGGTGGCCAGGAATGTGAGTAGAGTCTCATTATTCCATATATAATATACAAACATATTGTAGTGTACTTTCAAGTAAATATTTTAGTATTAATTTTTTTGTTTATATATAAAAACAAATTTATATATTTTTATTATTATCCCTACCTTCATATATCATTATTTTTTAATGCCGATGTGAAGCAAGTGATTTTAGGCATTGTCGAATATTATTAAAAAAAATAGCATATTAAAGCATTAATAACATATTCATTGAGGAATATAGTTTTACTTCATCTAATTAATACAAAGTAGCATTATTGAAAATAATAAGTAATTAACTTAATTAAAATAAATAAATTATTTTAACAATTAAAATATATTCCTAATAAAATATTTATAATATTTATTGAAGTATTTATGAAAAATATAAAAATTGACATATTGTAAATTAAACCTTACATTATTAAATATTTATTTTTTTCTTAAAAGTAAATAATTGACGATAATGATACGTAGATAATATATAATTTAGATTATTTCAGATTATAAAAATATATTAATTATTCATAATTTTTTGTATATGAAATATAATGTTACTTATTACAAAAATAATTAAAATTTACTATTTTAAAAAGTAGTATATAATTTTTCTTTTACTCTTTTTGGTTAAGGGAAATACAACAGTTTAAATAGAGAATAACTCAATATAAAATTTGACCTTTTCATTTATTATTATATAAATTAATTTAAAAACTTTTATTACTAAGAATTAGTATTCTTATATAAATATGATAACTTTTATTATCAAGTAATTTTAAATTAATTATTTTAGAACACCAAACCACTCACCTTGCAATCTTGACTTTTAATAAGCCATTGTTTGCCTTTGTCCTTGCTTGTAGAATCTCTCAACGAGTTTGACAGTTTTTCACACACATTAATTACATTAAAAACACATTATAAAACAACCTCAAACACATTTAAATCATCTAAAAATTGTAGACCACATCACATCTATCATACTTACCAGAAAGTAGCTAGTTTTGCCGAAAATGCGAGCTCATCACTCAAATCTAGTTCCTAAACCTTAATTTTGATTCCAAACATCCTAAATACATCTAATTACTCATCTAAATCATCAATTTTACATAATTACACTGATATATGTTTTTAGAAAAATCAAGCTTAAGTGATCATTAAATAAGGGAAAACATTCAATTTGCTTAAATTCATTAAGGATTTGTCAAAATAAGATAAAATAACTCTTAAATATTTCAGAATGAGTTAGAAATAAATGAAAAACCGAAGATTAGCCAAGAAATATGAGATCTACCATTTTCAAGCCAAAAATCAACTTAAAATCAATTAATATATTGAGATCTTGATTCAATCATTTAAATATCAAATTGAAATAACAACTCACTTAGTTTAATCATAAAAAGTTAGAATCTCACCTAAATTTTAAAAAATGGATGAGCTATGGAGCTAATTCGAGCTAAGACGTGTGAGGATCTCTTAAGGATTTTAAGGATGATAGCATGAGTGTTCCTCAATATTGAAAAGAAATTTAGTGTTTAGAGATCTTAGGAATAAAAAAGGATGAACTAATTTTGAAAGAAAAACCTTAATTTGGTGTTTGGCAAATTTTTGAATGAATAATGGGAGGGAAGAAGAAGACGTGGGGGTTGTTAAATAGGCACTAAATTTTAAACAAATTTAGCCTTGATCCATTTAACCACCTCGATTTTCTCCCTTATCCGAATTGGTCCTTATTGCTCAATTAAAGCCAATTTCAAATTTATTTTCAAATCCAATCTCGTTTTTAAAATCCATTTTAGCCAAACTGTTGTGCTGAAGCGTGTAAAAGAGTAAAATTATTGTACTAAAAAATCACACTAAGTTCAATTCCCAGGAAAGAGAGGTGGATCACAAGGATCGCTTAAGTACCAGGTCTTTCCTAGCCAGAATATCCCTCAATCGTAATTTAATAGCACAATAAATCACTACAATTACACTCATAATTCATGCAGAATAATACAATAAAGAACACAAGAATTTAACGGGGTTCAGCAAATTTTGCCTACGTCCTCGGGCACTACCAAATATATTTCACTCGAAAATACAAGTGAGAATTTACAAAGAGAGAGAGAGAGAGAGAGAAAACAATGCCTTAAGCAGAGAATGACAAATTTGGGATGATGAAGAAGAGAAATGGTTAGGCCTATTTATAGTTGAGATTCAGGGATCAAAATTGCAATTATCTTATGCCAAATCTCAATCCCACTTTTGGTGCCTTAAATCCCAGATTTTGATACCCATATCTTTCTGATACCCATATCTTTGACTTTCTATAAATATGGATAATTTCCAATAATCTCCACCTTAAAGATTTGATTCGAATAATCTTATCTTCACACAATTCTCTCTGTATTTGTCAACAACACTTGATAGTGTCTTCTTCAACTGTTAAACATGCCCTTTCATAAACTGATCAAATCGCTTGTACCACTGCCTCGGAGATTGTTTCAATCCATAAAGCGACTTTGTCAGTTTGCAAACCCAATTTTCTTTATCAGCAACCTTGAATCCATCTGGCTGAGTCATATAGATTTCCTCTTCCAAATCATCGTGTAAAAATGCGGTCTTCACATCGAGTTGAACTAGTTTAAGATCATATTGCGCAGCCAAGGCAAGCAAAATTCGAATAGGCGAGTGCTTCACAATTGGAGAAAACACTTCATTGTAGTATATTCCTTCTTTCTGAGCGTAACCCTTTGCTACCAATCTAGCCTTGTATCGAACTTCATTTTTACCAGGAAATCCTTTCTTCTTTGCTTATACCCATTTGCATCTAATTGCGTTCTTTCCTTTGGGTAGTGTCACCAACTCCCAAGTTCTATTTTTATGAAGAGACTGCATTTTTTCATTCATAGCTTGCTTCCACTTTACACCATCAGGGTTACTTCTTGCTTCTGTGTAAGTAAAAGGAATATCATCATCTGCAATTGGAAGTGCATAGGCCACCATATCATCAAAGCGAGCAGGCATACGAATCTTTCTTCTTGGCCTCCTATATGCAATTGAATCATGTTGCTGTAGAAGTTCTTGGGTCAAAACTTCTTCCTCATTTGTTCCTTCAATATTAGCTAGATCATCATTAACCTTTTCAAACTCCAACTACTGCAAAGTGCCACTGGTTTTGTTATCCTTTTGTGAATCCTTGTTCTTCATCATGATTGATTCATCAAAAGTCACATCTCTACTGAAAATAATCTTCCTTCTATTAGGACACCAGAGACGGTATCCTTTTACTCCACCAGTTATACCCATGAATAATGCTTTCTTTGCTCTTGGGTCTAACTTAGATTCTTTTACATGATAATATGCAGTGGAACCAAAAACATGTAAAGAATCATAATCAGTAGCAGGTTTACCAGTCCAACTCTCCATAGGAGTTTTTCTATTTATTGTAGCTGATGGCAACCGGTTAATTAGAAGGCACGCATATGCAACTGCCTCAGCCCAAAATTCCTTGCCCAAACCAACATTGGACAACATACATCGAACTTTCTCTAGTATAGTCCGATTCATACGTTCTGCCACCCCATGCTGTTGTGGTGTATCTCAAACAGTGAAGTGTCGCACAATGCCCTCATCTTGACATACTTGTAGAAATGGATCATTCTTGTACTCAGTACCATTTTCTGATCGAAGTCGTTTGACCTTTCGACCAGTCTGGGTCTCCACCATCTTCTTCCATTTCAGAAATGCATCCAAAACTTCATTTTTCCTTTTCATTAGATACACCCATACTTTTCTTGAATAATCATCAACAAAAGTAACAAAATAGTGCATACCTCCCAAAGAAGCCAGTTTAGTAGGTCCCCACACATCACTGTAAACGTAGTCCAGAATTTCTTTTGTATTGTGAATTGCTGAACCAAATTTTATCCTCGTCTGCTTGCCCAGAACACAATGTTCACAGAATTCCAATTTGCAAGAATTTGCACCTTTCAACAAGCCTTGCTTCGCCAAACTCTGCAAAGTTTTTTCACCAGCATGTCCCAATCGCATATGCCATAACCTGGTAGCCTCTGAATTTACATCTTTCGCAGATGCTGTTGGTGTTGATCCAATAACTGTACTTCCATTTAAATAGTACAGGTTATTCCTTCTTGTGCCTTTCATCACCTTCAATATCCCAGCTACTACCTTTAGTAATCCATCTCTCAAAGTGATTGTGAGCCCTTTAGATTCTAGGACCCCTAATGAGATGAGATTTTTCTTCAAGCTAGGTATGTAGTGAACATCTATCAAGACTTGAATTGAGCCGTCGTGATTCTTCAATTGGATTGTACCTACTCCTATTGTCTTACAAGCGCTGTCATTTCCCATAAAACCAACTCCACCTTCTAGTTCTTTAAGACTAAAAAACCAGTCATTATTATGACACATATGGTAAGTACATCCCGAATCCAAGATAAAGTCTGACTCATCATCATGCTCCGCTACACATGCATCAGAAATAGCCTTGCCCTTTTGTAACTTAGGACAATTCTTTTTCCAATGCCCTTTCTCATGATAAAAAGCACATTCATCTTTGCCAGGCCTCCTTTTGGACTTACTCCTACCAAATTTGTTACTGTGCGAATGACCTCTTACTGTTAACACTTCTGTAGTTGTATCTCTGTGATCTTTTTTATCTTTCTTTCGAGTCTCAGATCTATACAACGCACTACAGACTTCATCAAATGTGATTATATCCTTCCCATGAAGCAATGTGGTGGTAAGATGATCATATTCATCAGGAAGAGAATTCAACAACAGTAATGCCTTGTCTTCATCTTCAAATTTCTCATCCAAATTTAGCAAGTCTGCTAAAATTTTATTGAATGAGTTCACATGGTCATTCATCGACATACCGGGTGCATACGTGAATCGATAAAGTTTCTTTTTCATATAAAGCCTATTCTCAAGACTTTTTGTTAGAAACTTTTCTTCCAGTGTATCCCACAACTTCTTCGATGATGTCTCCCTCATGACACAGTACTTCTGCTCTTTGGCCAAACATAGGTAAATTGTTCCACATGCCTGTCTATTGATCTTGGCCCACTCTTTGTCATCCATCTTGTCAGGTTTTTCTTCAAGGGCTATATCCAGCTTTTGCTGACATAAGACATCCAGGATCTCACATTGCCACAAACCAAAATTATTGGTACCATCAAATTTCTCTACTTCAAATTTTGCATTGGTCACAGTAGTCTTTCCTGATGACGATGCCTTTTCCACTTTTCTCCTCAATCCCAACTATTGTATATGAACAGTGCCGTGAACGATCGTATTCCCCAAGTACGAATCTAGCTCTGATACCAATTGTTGTGCGGAAGCGTGTAAAAGAGTAAAATTGTTGTACTAAAAAATACACTAAGTTCAATTCCCAGGAAAGAGAGGTGGATCACAAGGATCTCTTAAGTACCAGGTCTTTCCTAGCCAAAATATCCCTCAATCGTAATTTAATAGCTCAATAAATCACTGTAATCACACTCACAATTCATGCAGAATAAGACAATAAAGAACACGAGAATTTAACGAGGTTCAGCAAATTTTGCCTACGTCCTCGGGCACTACCAAATATATTTCAGTCTAAAATACAAGTGAGAATTTACAAAGAGAGAGAAAAAGAAAACAATGCCTTAAGTAGAGAAGGGCAAATTTGGGATGATGAAGAAGAGAAATGGTTAGGCCTATTTATAGTTGAGATTCAGGGATCACAATTGCAATTATCTTATGCCAAATCTCAATCCCACTTTTGGTGCCTTAAATCCCAGATTTTGATACCCATATCTTTCTGATACCCATAACTTTCTGATACTCATATCTTTGACTTTCTATAAATATGGATGATTTCCAATACAAATTAATTCTCGAACACTCAAATTTAAGTTCTTAACCTAAAATTATAAATTCTATTTATTTTAAAATTTTGTTTAATTAATTCCTAATTATTTTCATTATCTATCCCAATTACGATTTCCAATTCACTAATCCCAGATTTACTCTCTCGATTTTTGGGATGTGACAATTCTACTGCGCCTAGGGGACGATGCCAAGACTACGCAAAGGAAGAGTCGTATCGGGTTATTATGCAAACAGTATAAATGTGGCATAGTGTAGGATTACACCTTATGTGCATATTTTTATCAAACTTCTACTTTGTAATAAGCCATGATAAGTCTATAGTAACATGTTATTTTAAATATTTTCCTTTATTTTTAGATTTTAAGTCCTCCAATTAAAGAAATAAATAAAATGTAATACTTAAAGTGTTCAACTGATTTAAGTATTGTGTTTTATAACAACCAAGATCTGAGCCCGACGAACCAAGTCGGGTTAGGGTGTTACAAAACTCATGCCAAATGAGTGTTTAACACAAGCATTATTAACCACCGCTCCGTTCAAGTCAAGATATAAAGAAATAATCTAACTAATTCATATCAATCCACAAATGATTTAAAAACTAATTTGTTCAAATGTGTATTAAAAAATAAATAATTTAAAGTAATCATATACTAATCCAAAATCAAATTGCAATCGTACATTAATACAAATCCTTTAAATAAAACATTTAAAACTAAAATAGAATAGTTTTTTTAAAAATATATATAATTAAATTATTTTATTTTTTCAACCAAAAGAACCTAAATTCTAAATTGACTAGTGAATCCACTTATGAATCTATGCTTTTGGAAAACACAAGCTATAATTATATATTAAGTCAAGAGTATTATATATAATAAAGAATTTTTTACAAAATTATTTAGTATGAAACTTATTTAGATGAATTTAAAAGATCATTATGAATGATAAAGACAAACAACATTGAAAAGTAAATTCATGATTCTTTTTTTTTCTACAATTAGGCTTCATCTTCAAGATTTCATGCAATGTTCCCCTACATTATAAAATTATTCTAAAGGTGAAGCTTACACTCCTCAATTTATAAGAGAATAAAAAGATATTAAAGTTGATATTGAACTAATTGATCCCTTTAAAAAACATTGGGGTAATTTAATACCTATTAAATTTGAAACTAAGTAACTAAGGAAAATTAAATATTAATCACTAAAATTAACATTTTCCATCAACTTACATAATTTTGATTGATATAATAACAAATTAAACCCTCAACATTTACATATTCCAAAGACCAATATGTACGGTACTTCACTGTATACTAGTTTAATATAGGTTTTAGATGTTGATTAAAAAAACTTAATACAAATTGAACTAGCAGCACCACCAATACTCACTGAATACTATACTGGCAATTGGTAGCATTGGTGAGATATGATAATTTGTGTATTTATATATATATATTTTATAAATCCCTAACATATTATGATTGTGTTTATTGTAAAATGTAATAATTTAAATTTTTGTAAGTTCGTAATTTATTCTATATTTCTTTCAAAAAATAATTATATTATAGTAATTTTCGGTATATTTCATATAATATTCTATTTGCATTATTTTCTTATCTCCTATTATATTATATGTTAATTATATTAATTATATTATATTTACACATCATAATTGTATCAAAGTTTCTAGATCATAAATCATGGTTAAGGCGAACCAAGTTAGGTAAAAGATAGAGATAAAAAAGTATTAATCATGTTGCCTTAATATGCAGAGCTTTCTACATTTATATAAGAAAGATACTGTCATATATTATCAAAATATACATTAACTTCGACACCTAGTGAGTCTTGAGCAGCCACAATTCCAAGGATTAACAACTTCTTGGAGAAGGCGACGGTAGGAAACAAGACCGGAGACCTCTAGATGGTGGATTGTCATTGTTGCATCAATTTGGATCACCTCTTCCATCACCACTATGCCAATTAGAGCCAAACAAATTAACTATGTTTTCATGTTTGAGACTCCCATGATTGGTCTTTGGTTTCATTGGAATAATTTTCATATCACCTATTTATAGGGTTTTGGAATAAGACCCTATTTTAGAAATTACGTCAAATTAGGTGATATTGTTTTTATTTTTTATTTTTTTAATTTCTTGTTGCTTAAACTGTAAAATGTGTTAAGTTTTTTTATAGAAAAAAATACATTTTAGAAATTGGACCATGTAATTTAAGGTTTTTTTTTCTCAATTAGTCGAATATTATGGAATGTGTTCGTGTGTGCACGTGTGTGTTTGTTTTTTGGAACAAAGAAAGACAGTTGAGCTCTAATCTCAATATGATACAATCTCAATTAGACTATATCTTTCCTATGTTACACGTTGCATATCATTCAATAAGAACCAAAATCTATCATCTGGTGGTCAGGAATGTGAGTAGAGTCTCATTATTCCATTTATAATATACAAACATATTGTAGTGTACTTTCAAGTAAATATTTTAGTATTAATTTTTTTTGTTTATATATAAAAGCATATTTATATATTTTAATTATTATCCCTACCTTCATATATAATTATTTTTTAATGCCGATGTGAAGCAAGTGATTTTAGGCATTGTCGAATATTATTAAAAAAAGATAGCATATTAAAGCATTAATAACATATTCATTGAGGAATATAGTTTTACTTCATCTAATTAATATAAAGTAGCATTGTTCAAAATAATAAGTAATTAACTTAATTAAAATAAATTATTTTAATAATTAAAATATATTCCTAATAAAATATTTATAATATTTATTGAAGTATTTATGAAAAATATAAAAATTAACATATTGTAAATTAAACCTTACATTATTAAATATTTATTTTTTTCTTAAAAGTAAATAATTGATGATAATGATACGTAGATAATATATAATTAATATAAATGTAATTATGTTAGATTATTTCAGATTATAAAAATATATGAATTATTCATAATTTTTTGTATATGAAATATAATGTTACTTATTACGAAAATAATTAAAAATTACTATTTTAAAAAGTAGTATATAATTTTTCTTTTACTCTTTTTGGTTAAGGGAAATACAACAGTTTAAATAGAGAATAACTCAATATAAAATTTGACCTTTTCATTTATTATTATATAAATTAATGAAAAAACTTTTATTACTAAAAAATAGTATTCTTATATAAATATGATAACTTTTATTATCAAGTAAATTTTAAATTAATTATTTTAGAACACCAAACCACTCACCTTGCAATCTTGACTTTTAATAAGCCTTTGTTTGCCTTTGTCCATGTTTGTAGAATCTCTCAGCGAGTTTGACACTTTTTCACACACATTAATTACATTACAAACACATTATAAACAACCTCAAACACATTTAAGTCATCTAAAAACTGCATACCACATCACATCTATCATATTTACCCGAAACTAGCTAGTTTTGCCAAAAATGCAATTTCACCAATCAAATCTAGTTCCTAAACCTTAATATCGATTCCAAACATCCTAAATATCATTTAATTACTGATCTAAATCATTAATTTTACATAATTACACTGATATATGTTTTTAGAAAAATCAAGCTTAAATGATCATTAAATAAGGGAAAACATTCAATTTGCTTAAATTCATTAAGGATTTGTTAAATTAAGATAAAATAACTCTTAAATATTTCAAAATGAGTTAGAAATAAATGTAAAACTGAAGATTAGCCAAGAAATATTAGATCTACCATTTTCAAGCCAAAAATCAACTTAAAATCAATTAATATGTTGAGATCTTGATTCAATCATTTAAATATCAAATTGAAATGACAACTCACTTTGATGCGAAAACCCGGATCTAGACACAAGAGAAACACAAATTAGAAATAAAACGAGAATAAATAAAATTAGTTAAATAATAATAATAAAAGAAAAAAAAAGATAGATTTGCCCTATGGAACCCTTGGTTAACTTGTAACCAAAAACACCAATGATTGAGCGACTCCCTACAAAAACCCTAGAAGAAGAACCTCTAGAAACACCGATGAACGGGAAAGAAATTTGAATATTTGTAACTCTGAAATACCCTCGAAAATAACAAACTCCAAACTAAATAGCAAGAGAAGAATCACTCTACTCTCAAAAATTTGCCTCACACAAATTTGGAAGAAAACAAATACTCTTTTTTTTTATTCCACCCCCAATGTGTAGAAAGCAAGCATATTTATAGCAAAATACAAGAGTAATTGAACCCTAATAAAACTCTTTAAAATTATCTAAGAAAAAAATAAATAATAACCTAACCAATAAAATTACTTAACTCATAAGTGATGTGTCCCAACCAATGAGAATTAAGTAAATAATAATAATAAGATGCATAAAAGATTAATCCACCAATTTATGGGCTTTCACTAGTCCAAGATTGGTCCAGTGAATTGCATTCCTGTATTTGTCAACGTCACGAACATGATGAATTAAATTTGTAGCAACAAAGTCTTGGACAAAAGCATTCATCTTTGATTTTAATTGTCGTGCCTTGCTTCGAATGATTGGACCACTAGGAAAAACAACCCCTTGAGTGTCACCTCCTTGGCTCGTATCATTCTCCCCCTCTTCAAGAAGATTTGTCCTCAAATCTGAGCCTACATCAAATTCAAAAGGAGAAAGATCAGAAACATTGAAAGTAGCACTAACATTATACTCACCAGGAAGATCAATGCGATAAGCATTGTCATTTATTTTCTCGAGTACTTGGAATGGTCCATCTCCTCGTGCATCAAGTTCATTCTTTCTCTTAGAAGGAAATCGTTCCTTCCTCATATGCACCCATACCCAATCTCCAGGTTCAAACAAGACTTGCTTTCGCCCTTTATTAACTCGATGTGCATTGGACTCATTCTTTTTCTCAATGGCTTTACAAGCCTTCTCATGGATCTCTTTCACTAAATCAGCTTTCCTTTCACCATCTAAATTAGCAATCTCATTCAAAGGTAAAGGAAGCAAATCTAAAACAGTAAGTGGATTAAAGCCATATACAATCTCAAAAGGAGTAAAACCTGTGGAAGAATGAACAGGACGATTATAAGCAAACTCAACATAGGGTATCCATTCTTCCCAAGATTTAACATTCTTACCTATTATGGCTCTAAGCAAAGATCCCAAAACTCGATTTACACCTCGGTTTGACCATCAGTTTGAAGGTGGCATGTAGTAGAGTAAAGTAGTTTAGTACCTAACTTACCCCATAACACCTTCCAAAAGTGACTAAGAAATTTTGCATCTCTATCGGAAACGATAGTCCTTGGGATTCCATGTAATCTCACAACTTCATGAAAAAATAGATCGGCAACATGGGTTGCATCATCAGTCTTATGGCATGGAATGAAATGAGCCATTTTAGAAAATCGATCCACAAGCACAAAGATGCTATCTTGTCCATGCTTTGTCCTTGGTAAACCTATTACAAAATCCATTGAAATGTCAGTCCAAGGTGAACTAGGAACAGGAAGAGGAGTATATAGACCATGAGGCATCACAGTGGATTTAGCTTGTTTACAAGTAATGCAAGTAGAGCAAATTTTCTCAACAAGTTTTCGCATGTTAGGCCAATAAAAATGCTCATGTAAAACATCATAAGTCTTAGTGACTCCAAAATGACCCATAAGACCACCACTATGAGCCTTTCGAACCAACAATTCTCGCATTGAACACTTTGGTAAGCATAGTCTATTATTTTGAAAAAGATAGCCATCATGCTTATAAAATTTGTGAAATGCACCATGTTCACATGCGTCATAAATGCTTGCAAAATCAGAATCAGTGGCATATAAATCTTTGAGATACTCAAAACCTAATAACTTAGTATGCAAAGTACTAAGTAAAGTGTACCTCCTTGATAGAGCATCAGCCACAATATTATATTTACCTTTTTATACCTTATAACATAAGGAAAAGATTCAATGAATTCAACCCACCTCGCATGTCGCTTGTTCAACTTACCTTGTCCCTTTAAGTGCTTAAGTGATTCATGGTCAGTGTGAATCACAAACTCCTTTGGTAAAAGGTAATGTTGCCAAACTTCTAATGCCCTTACCAAGGCATACAACTCTTTATCATAGGTTGAATAGTTCAAATGTGCTCCACCAAGTTTCTCACTAAAGTAGGCTAGTGGTTTACTATCTTGCATGAGGACGACACCTATACCTACACTAGAAGCATCACATTCAATCTCAAAGGTCTTTTCAAAATTAGGTAAAACAAGAATAGGAGCATTACACAATTTATCTTTAAGTTCATTAAATGCTAATTCTTGCTTATCTGTCCAATGAAAAGATACATCCCTTTTAATAAGTGCAGTCAAAGGTGAAGCAATTGTGGAAAAGTTACAAACAAACCTGCGGTAGAAATCGGCTAACCTAAGGAAAGACCTTACCTCAGAAACAGTTTTAGGGATAGGTCATTCTTTAATTGCCTTTACCTTCTCCTCATCCACATGGATTCCTGTAGAACTTATCACAAAACCCAAAAAAATAAGCTTATCCATACAAAAGGTGCATTTTTCAAGATTAGCAAAGAGCCGTTCATGCCTTCACACATCCAATACTAATTTAACATGCCCAACATGATCATTCAAAGTTTTGTTATAAATCAGTATGTCATCAAAAATACACAACGACAAATTTTCCTAAAAAAGGTCTAAGTATGTGGTTCATTAATCTCATGAATGTGCTAGGAGCATTAGTTAAGCCAAATGGCATGACTAACCACTCATACAGGCCATACTTAGTCTTAAAAGTAGTTTTCCATTCATCACCTTGTTTCATTCTTATTTGATGGTAACCACTTTTTAAGTCAATTTTAGAGAAAATGCATGCACTATTAAGCTCATCCAACATATCATCTAATCGAGGAATTAGATATCGATACTTTACCGTAATCTTGTTGACAGCACGACAATCAACACACATTCTCCAAGAACCATCTTTCTTGGGATGAGAAGTACAAGGACCGCACAAGGGCTTAGACTCTCACGAATCAACCCTTTCTCTAAGAGATCTTCAACTTGCCTTTGCAACTCCTTAGTTTCTTCAGGATTGCTTCTATAGACTGGTCTATTCGGAATACTCGAACCAGGCACAAAGTTAATTTGATGTTCAATCCCTAGTAAATGGGGTAATCCCTTAGGCATTTCAAAAGGAAATACATCCTCAAAATCCTGCAAAAGATCAACAAAACAACTAGGCAAATGTGTATTAGGGTTAGTCAAAACAAAGTTTTCCCTAAACCTAATAATTACAAATGTTTGTTTTGTACAAAGAGCAAATTTGATATCTCGAAACCTAGCGAATAAACTCACTTTCTCATCTCGTGACTTGTGTGTGCAATCACTCACCATCTTTTCCTCCCAATCAAGGTAAGCATCAGGATCATTCTTCCCTGAGAAAGAAGGAAATTTTGGTTTAGGGTGTCATTGTTTCGTTCCAACCTTTCTCTAGGTACATACTCAGACTCAAAGTCATCATCAAAAACATGGTCCTCCCTTCGTTTAAAAGTTCGATCTCGCGAATTTGATCGACTTATAAAGGCTTTGTTCAACTTTTTGTAATTATCGGCAATGTATTTCTCTTGAGTTGTAAGTTTTGTATCAAGATACTCCCTTTGCTCTTGTAACACTTGGGTCATGTGATGTTCGAATTGAGTTTGCAACTTTTTCATCTCTTTTTGTAACAACTCGACCAAAGGATCGTTCTCTCTTTTTTGCTCATCCTCTTCATTTTTACTAGTTTGGGATCTAGTGAGTGGCATGGTATCTGTGAAAGATCAAACAAACAGGAACAAGAAAGAAAAAATAATAATAACCTCACTCGTTAGCTCTCAAAAGAATAACTCTCTGAATGATTCAAAACTTGTAAATATGTTTGGAGAGGGTTACTAATCAAGATCAAATAACGGAGGTGCAAACTTCAAAGAAACAATGAAGACCCTAATTGCTCTAAGAGGACAATAAACTTGACGAGGCAATTTGTAATGGAGGCTACACGGATAAAGGAATTGTGCGTGTCTTTAATATCTGCTAACACAAGAAGAAACAAAGTGTCAGAAAGCATAAGAGAAACAAAAAACGTAGACCTGCAACGATCCCTAACTCTAGAGTCAAAGAAAAGCTTTAATAAGAAGAAAACTTAAGAAAACTCTACCCAAATTTAAAAAAAAAACAAAAATCGGAAACGTTTGGTGTCTTAAGATTTTCAAAAATTGAAGCTTTAATTATACTTGAGTCACGAAAAGAAGAAGGAAAAGAAATTCAATTTTGGGAAAAATAAAAATAAAAATAATAACAATAATAGGAAAAGAAGAAACCTATGTATGAAAGGTAGGCAACTTTTTTTTCTTCTTTTTTGCGGTTTTTTTTTGCGCTTTTTGCTATTCTTTTTAAAGAATAAGAGGAGAAAAAAAAGAGAATCAACGAAACTGATGAAAAGTGTTTTTGGTATTTCGACTCGTTTCGGATTTGATTTTAGCTTCAAAAATAACACCGAATAGCCTGAAACTGATACCAACTGATGCGGAAACCCGGATCTAGACACAAGAGAAACACAAATTAGAAATAAAATAAGAATAAATAAAATTAGTTAAATAATAATAATAATAAAAGAAAAAAAAGGATAGATTTGCCCTATGGAACCCTTGGTTAACTTGTAACCAAAAACACCAATGATTGAGCGGCTCCCTACGAAACCCCTAGAAGAAGAACCTCTAGAAACACTGATGAACGGGAAAGAAATTTGAATATTTGTAACTTCGAAATACTCTCGAAAGTAACAAACTCCAAACTAAATAGTAAGAGAAGAATCACGCTACTCTCAAAAATTTGCCTCACACAAATTTGGAAGAAAACAAATACTCTTTTTTTTATTCCACCCCCCCAATGTGTAGAAAGCAAGCCTATTTATAGGCAAAATACAAGAGTAATTGAACCCTAATAAAACTCTTTAAAATTATCTAAGAAAAAAAATAAATAATAACCTAACCAATAAAATTACTTAACTCATAAGTGATGTGTCCCAACCAATGAGAATTAAGTAAATAATAATAATAATAAGATACATAAAAGATTAATCCACCAATTTATGGGCTTTCACTATTCCAAGATTGGTCCAGTGCATTCCCGTATTTGTGAATGTCAAGAACATGATGAATTAAATTTGTAGCAACAAAGTCTTGGACAAAAGCATTCATCTTTGATTTTAATTGTCGTGCCTTACTTCGAGTGATTGGACCACTAGGAAAAACAACCCCTTGAGTGTCACCTCCTTGGCTCGTATCACACTTAGTTTAAATAGAAAAACTTAAAATCTCACCTAAATTTTAAAAAAATGGACGAGTTATAGAGCTAATTCAAGCTAAGACGTGTGAGGATCTCTTAAGGATTTTAAGGATGTTAACATGAGTGTTCCTCAATATTGAAAAGAAATTGGTGTTTGCAAATTTTTGAATGAATAATGGGAGGGAAGAAGAAGACGTGGGGGTTGTTATATAGGCACCAAATTTTAAAAAATTTAGCTTTTACCCATTTAACCCCCTCGGTTTTCTCCCTTATCTGAATTGGTCCTTATTGTTCAATTAAAGCGAATTTCAAATTTATTTTCAAATCCAATCTCCTTTTTAAAATTCGTTTTAACCAAATTAATTCTCGAACACTCAATTTTAATTTCTTAACCTAAAATTATAAATTCTATTTATATTAAAATTTTGTTTAATTAATTCCTAATTATTTTAATTATCTATCCCAATTACGATTTCCAATTCACTAATCCCTGATTTACTCTCTCGACTTTTGGGATGTGACAATTCTACTGCGCCTAGGCAACGATGCTAGGACTACACAAAGAATGAGTCGTATCGGGTTATTATGCAAACAGTGGAAATGTGGCATAGTCTAGGGTTACACCTTATGTGTATATTTTTATCAAACTTCTACTTTGCAATAAGCCGTGATAACTCTATAATAACAAGTTATTTTTAAATATTTTCCTTTATATTTGGATTTTAAATCCTCCAGTTAAAGAAATAAATAAAATGTAATATTAAAAGTGTTCAACTGATTTAAGTATTATGTTTAATAACAGCCAAGATCTGAGCTCGACGAATCAAGTCGGGTTAGGGTGTTACAAAACCCGTGCCAAACGAGTGTTTAACACAAGCATTATTAAATACCGCTCCATTCAAGTGAAGATATAAAGAAATAATTTAAATAATTCATATCAATCCACAAATGATTTAAAAACTAATTTGTTAAAAGTGTATTAAAAAATAAATAATTTAAAGTAATCATATACTAATCCAAAATCAAATTGCAATCGTACATTAATACAAATCCTTTTAATAAAACATTTAAAAATAAAATACAATAGTTTTTAAATATATATAATTAAATTATTTTATTTTTTCAACCAAAAGAACCTGAATTTTAAATTGACTAGTGAATCCACTTTTGAATCTACGCTTTTGAAAAACACAAAATATAATTATATATTCAGTCAAGAGTAATATATATAATAAATAAAATTTTACAAACTTATTTAGTATGAAACCTATTCAGATAAATTTAACAGATCATTATGAATGATAAAGACGAATAACATTGCAAAAGATATTTCATGATTCTTTTTTTTTTCTAGAATTAGGCTTCATCTTCATGATTTCATGCAATGTTCCCTTACATTATAAAATTATTCTAAAGGTGAAGCTTACACTCCTCAATTTATAAGAGAATAAAAATGAATTAAAGTTGATATTGAACTAATTGATCCCTCTGAAAAACAGTGGGGCAATTTAATACCTATTAAATTTGGAACTAAGTAACTAAGGAAAACTAAGTATTAACCACTAAAATTAACATTTTTCATCAATTTACATAATTTTGATTGATATAGTAACAAATTAAACCCTCAACATTTACATATTCTAAAGACCAATATGTACGGTACTTCATTGTATACTAGTTTAATATAGGTTTTAGATGTTGATTAAAAAAACTTAATACAAATTGAACTACCAGCACCACCAATACTCACCGAATACTATATTGCCGATTGGTAGCATTGGTGAGATATGATAATTTGTGTATTTATATATATTTTATAAATCCCTAACATATAATGACTGTGTTTATTGTAAAATATAATAATTAAAATTGTTGTCAGTTCGTAATTTATTCTATATTTCTTTAAAAAAATAATTCTATTATATTAATTTTCAGTATATTTCATATAATATTCTATTTTCATTATTTTTTTATCACTTATTATATTATATATTAATTATATTAATTATATTATATTTACACATCATAATTGTATCACAGTTACTAGATCTAGGATCGAGCAAAGACACAAAACCTTTGGGATCATGACAACGCAAAGCTAGTTCATAAATCAAGGTTAAGGCGAACCAAGTTAGGTAAAAGAAAGAGATAAAAAGTATTAATCATGTTGCCTTAATATGCAGAGCTTTCTACATTTATACAAGAAAGATATTGTCTTTCTACATTTCTTGTTGCTTAAACTGTAAAATGTGTTAATTTTTTTATAAAAAAATACATTTTAGAAATTGGACGAGGTAATCTAAGGTTTTTTTCTCAATTAGTCGAATATTATGGAATGTGTTTATGTGTGCACGTGTGTGTTTGTGTTTTGGAAAAACGAAAGATAGTTGAGTTCTAATCTCAATATGATACAATCTCAATTACACTTGTAACGCCCCAGAATTTGGGCTTAGAAATAGTCGGCCATGAGCGTGGGAACTCATAAAAGTTTATGTGTGCGAGATAATATCATAAATTAAGTGTAGCTTTGGTGGCTAAGTTTTGGGCATATTTGGGAGTGCTTGAGAAGCATGGGTTTAAGTCTGGGTGTTTGGAAAATTTTAATTTGGGCTATTAAGTGAACTTGGCTGTTCACTTATAGGACTTATAATAATTAGTGGTTGTTTTATATCAAGGCATGGTGTACGCAATTGTATTTTTATTTTACTGCTTGAGCTGGGGAGGTGTTGGAACTGGACTGGAACTCTGTGGTTGAATTGGTCATAAGAATTTAAATTGAATTTGAATGGGGAGTTGGAGTAAATAAAGGAGAAAATTTCGGTGGAGGGATTGGTGGAGTTTTTGAAGGATTTTGAAATGAGAGAAGTTGGAGCCGTTTGGGGGGAGTTTTGTTTAGGAAAATCCAGCTAGAGAGTGCATTGGGTGCATTTTCGACAATTGCTTTCCGTTATGCCTATTTCTTTTATTTTCTCTCTTCTATCTATAGTGCCAAATATCACCATAGACCTTTTTGGGTGTTTTTCCTGTTTCGGTTTTCTTTATTCTCCTCTCCCTGTTTCCTATTCTTCTTAATCTGAGCCGGATTCAACTTCTCTTTCTTTACCTTCATTCTTTTTCCCTTCTCTATAAATCAAATGTTTCAACCTACAAGCGTTCTAACAAATCATTTCTCTAGCCTCTGAAATGCTGAATCTGTTCTTCTCTTGTGGGTTGCTTGAGTTCAATTCATTTTGTTGGCCGATTATTAGGGGCAAGTGGTTATGCGCTTTCAAATACTTGCCGAATGTCTAGTTCTCTTATTGGCCGCGTGTTTTCCTTAGGATAGTAATTGTTTAACCTATGTTATTGATATTGATGCTTAATAGATAATGTTGTGGTACAGATAAACCACATTTTAGGATGACAAATTTCGAAATGCCGGGATGTCGAAATGCCAGAAAGCTGACGATATGGCAACGACTACTACATGGGCGCACGGACACTCGTGTGGGGGAGTCGACACATTGACAAAGGCCACCATGAGCGATCTCGTAGACTTGACCGTTATTAGGCCTAATGGGCCGTTTTGGGTCGAGTAGGCTCGCGTGGGGTAAATTTCGCTGTTAAGTGAGAAATCGATAGACTTGTCAAGTCGCACACATGACTTTGGTAGTTCTGGGCTTTGCTGGGCCAAAATGGGCCATGTGGGCCCAATGGGAAAGTAGGCCCCACACAGAGGAAATCTACAGTAAGTGGCTATTAATGAACCGGGTTATGGTGTATACATAGTCGTATCTAATTTTGGGTTGTTCTGGGCCTTGTTGGGCCGTGTGGGCCCAGTGGGCTTGTGGGCCACATGGATAAAATGTATGTGATGTGGTAAGTGTTGTTGGACTGTGACGTTTTGCATAGCTGGGGCCGTTATGGGCCTCGATGGGTCAAAATGTGCCACGTGGGCCTAATGGGTTGTAGGCCCACACAGGTAAAATCCTCGGTAACTGATCATTGATGGGTTGGTTTGTGAGGCTTGCGATACCGTAAGTGAATCTGGACTAAATGGGCCACACAAGCGTGTGGGCCCACTTGAACCTAATAGCGAGTTTTGGGCCCATATACATTGTTCTAGTCGTGTAGGTTATCTGAGTCGCTCGAAGCGACGATAGACCTTTTAGGAGGTCGTAACAAGTATCGAGACCTCAATATTTGTAAAATGATTGTAATGCCCCTGTAGTGTAAAATGATCGCAATGCCCCTGTAGGGTAAAATGACCGTGATGCCCCTGTAGGCAAAATGATTGTAATACCTCTGTTAAGTGAATTAATCGATGTACCCCCAAAGGGTAAAATGACTATTTTGCCCTCGAGGTTAAATGATTGATTTATCTGTGATGTAAGTGATTAATTTGTCCGAGATATAAATGACTGATTTGTCTATGATTTAAATGACTGATTTGTTTGTGATTGGTATGACTGATTTGTCTGTGAATTGTATGACTGATTTTGTGCATGGCATTCTGCATACACGACATACTGCATGGGGTTGGGATACTGTTATGGAGGAAGTACTGTACTGGTGGCTCTGCCACAATCACTGTTACTGGTAGCTTTGCTACGGTACTATTGTTGGCAGCTTTTCTACGATACTATTGTTGGCAGCTTTGCTGCGATGCTACTGATGGCTTTGTGCCGATCATATTACCGTTACTATAGGCTGTGTGCCGATCATATCACTTCTACTGATGGCTTTGTGCCGATCATATTACTACTACTGATGGCTTTGTGCCAATCATATTACTATACTTATGGCTAGTAGAGATTCTGTTTAGAGCTTATTGCTATCCTGTTTACGGTTCTTAGCCATTCTGATCACTGGCAGCTTTGCTGCGATATTGGTATGTTGGCTGGGTGGGTCGATTTTATCCCCACATGGTGTGTTGGTTGGTACGGGTGGTGTGTTGGCTGGATTGGGATGGGTTGCATGATTGCATTGTTGCATTTCTATTACTGATTCTGTCACTGTATTGGGCTTAGGCCCACATGTATTCTAATTCTGATTCTGATACTGTAATGGGCTAAGGCCTACACTACACTTTTATTATTTTGGGCTAAAGCCCATATTGTTCTGTTACTATTAAAGGACTCAGACTGATTCTGTTTCTGTATACTCTCTATTTCTTTATTAAGGGGATTACACACTGAGTTTTCGTAAACTCACCCTGTTTTTAACCTTTCAGGTAATCCCCAGCGTTAGACGATTCGGAGCTGCGAGGGACTCGGAGAGGGCCACACAATTGCACATGTTTTATTCTATTTTGCTCATTTACTAATGCACTTTGATTTGGATTCAGGTTGTAATAAGGCCTTTATAATTTTTGGATTTTAAATTTGGGATTTGATATGATTGTGATTTATATCTGCTAGAAGTAGAACACGATTTTCCAAATCAATAACTGTTTCCTAAAACTACGTTTCCGCAACTCAAATTTTAATAACACATTTTCATAAATCATTTGTTTTAATTTAAGCATCTACAATAATAAGGTTTTGAAGGTAACAACGTTTCTTTAATAAACCTCGATTGAAAATAAGCAAACACAAACTAAGGTTTTGTACGAGTTTTAAATGGCAAGAAGTTTGAAATTTCAACAAGGGTTTTCAATGGAAACATGGTTTTCGAAAAACACTTCAATGTGACACACCAGATTCGACAATAACGTCTAGGCCGGTTTGGGGGGCTACAAGACTATATCTTTCCTATGTTACACGTTGCATATCGTTCAATAAGAAACAAAATCTATCATCTGGTGGTCAGGAATGTGAGTAGAGTCTCATTATTCCATATATAATATACAAATATATTGTAGTGTACTATCATCTAGTGGTCAGGAATGTGAGTAGAGTCTCATTAATTTTTTTTGTTTATATATAAAAAACATATTTATATATTTATATAATTATTTTTTAATGCCGATTTGAAGCAAGTGATTTTAGGCATTGTTGAATATTTTTAAGAAAAGATAGCATACTAAAGCATTAATAACATATTCATTGAGGAATATAGTTTTACTTCATCTAATTAATACAAAGTAGAATTATTCAAAATAATAAGTAATTAACTTAATTAAAATAAATAAATTATTTTAGTTATTAAAATATTTATAATATTTATTGAAGTATTTATGAAAATTATAAAAATTGACATATTGTAAATTAAACCTTACATTATTAAATATTTGTTTTTTTCTTAAAAGTAAATAATTGACGACAATAATACGTAGATAATATATAATTAATATAAATGTAATTATGTTAGATTATTTCAGATTATAAAAATATATTAATTATTCATAATTTTTTGTATATGAAATATAATGTTACTTATTACAAAAATAATTAAAATTTACCATTTTAAAAAGTAGTATATAATTTTTCTTTTACTCTTCTTGGTTAAGGGAAATACAACAGTTTAAATAGAGAATAACTCAATATAAAGTTTGACCTTTTCATTTATTATTATATAAATTAATTTAAAAACTTTTATTACTAAAAAATAGTATTCTTATATAAATATGATAAATTTTATTGTCAAGTAAATTTTAAATTAATTATTTTAGAACACCAAACCACTCACCTTGCAATCTTGACTTTTAATAAGCCTCTGTTTGCCTTTGTCCTTGCTTGTAGAATCTCTCAACGAGTTTGACACTTTTTCACACACATTAATTACATTACAAACACATTATAAACAAACTAAAACACATTTAAATCATCTAAAAACTGCATACCACATCACATCTATCAGACTTACCATAAACTAGCTAGTTTTGTCGAAAACGCAATTTCACCACTCAAATTTAGTTCCTAAACCTTACTTTTGATTCCAAACATCCTAAATATCATCTAATTACTGATCTAAATCATCAATTTTACATAATTACATAGATTTATTGTTTTAGAAAAATCAAGCTTAAGTGATCTTTAAATAAGGGAAAACATTCAATTTGCTTAAATTCATTAAGGATTTGTTAAATTAAGATAAAATAACTCTTAAATATATCAAAATGAGTTAGAAATAACTGTAAAACCGAAGCTTAGCGAAGAAATACGAGATCTACCATTTTCAAGCTAAAAATTAACTTAAAATCAATTAATATATTGATATCTTGATTCAATCATTTAAATATCAAATTGAAATAACAACTCACTTAGTCCAATCAGAAAAAGTTAGAATCTCACCTAAATTTTAAAAAATCGACGAGCTATGGACCTAATTCGAGCTAAAACGTGTGAGGATCTCTTAAGGATTTTAAGGATGATAACATGAGTGTTCCTCAAGAAATTTAGTGTTTAGAGAGCTTAGGAATAAAAAGGGATGAACTAATTTTGAAAGAAAAACTTTAATTTGGTGCTTGGCAAATTTTTGAATGAATAATGGGAGGGAAGAAGAAGAAGTGGGGGTTGTTAAATAAGCACCAAGTTTTAAAAAAAATTATCCTTTTCCCGTTTAACCCCCCAGGTTTTCTCCCTTATCCGAATTGGTCCTTATTGTTCAATTAAAGCCAATTTCAAATTTATTTTCAAATCCAATCTCCTTTTTAAAATCCATTTTAACCAAATTAATTCTCGAACACTCAATTTTAATTTCTTAACCTAAAATTATAAATTCCATTTATTTTAAAAATTTGTTTAATTAATTCCTAATTATTTTAATTATCTATCCCAATTATAATTTCGAATTCACTAATCCCTGATTTACTCTCTCAACTTTTGGGATGTGACAACTCTACTACACCTAGGGAACGATGCTAGGACTATGCAAAGGAAGAGTCGTATCGGGTTATTATGCAAACAGTGGAAATGTGGCATAGTCTAGGGCTACACCTTATGTGTATATTTTTATCAAACTTCTACTTTGCAATAAGCCGTGATAAGACTATAGTAACAAGTTATTTTAAATATTTTCCTTTATTTTTGGATTTTAAGTCCTCCAGTTAAAGAAATAAATAAAATTAATATTTAAAATGTTCAACTGATTTAAGTATTTTGTTTAATAACAGCCAAGATCTGAGCCCGACGATTCATGTCGGGTTAGGGTGTTACAAAACTCATGCCGAACGTGTGTTAACACAAGCATTATTAACCACCACTCCATTCAAGTCAAGATATAAAGAAATAATTTAAATAATTCATATAAATCCAGAAATGATTTAAAAACTAATTTGTTCAAATGTGTATTCAAAAATAAATAATTTAAAGTAATAATATACTAATGCAAAATCAAATTGCAATCGTGCATTAATACAATTACTTTAAATAAAACATTTAAAAATAAAATTGAATAGTTTTTTTTAAAAATATATATAATTAAATTATTTTATTTTTTCAACCAAAAGAACCTGAATTCTAAATTGACTAGTGAATCCACTTATGAGTCTACGATTTTGAAAAACACAATGTAATGATATATTCAGTCAAGAGTTATATATATAATAAATATTTTTTACAAACTTATTTAGTATGAAACTTATTTAGATAAATTCAAAAGATCATTAAGAACGATAAAGACGAACAACATTGAAAAAGAAATTTCATGATTCTCTTTTTTTTTTTCTAGAATTAGGCTTCATCTTCATGATTTCATGCAATGTTCCCTTACATTATTAAGTTATTCTAAAGGTGAAGCTTGCACTCCTCAATTTATAAGAGAATAAAAAGAAATTAAAGTTGATATTGAACTAATTGATCCCTGTGAAAAACATTGGGCAATTTAATACCTATTAAATTTGAAACTAAGTAACTAAGGTAAATTAAGTATTAACCACTAAAATTAACATTTTCCATCAATTTACATAATTTTGATTGATATAATAACAAATTAAACCCTCAACATTTACATATTCTAAAGACCAATATGTACGGTTCTTCATTGTATACTAGTTTAATAACGGTTTTAGATGTTGATTAAAAAAACTTAATACAAATTGAACTAGCACCACCAATACTCACCGAGTACTATATTGTCGATTGGTAGCATTGGTGAGTTATGATAATTTCTGTATTTATATTTTTTTATATAAATCCCTAACATATAATGATTGTGTTTATTGTAAAATAAAATAATTCAATTTTTTGTAAGTTCGTAATTTATTCTATATTTCTTTCAAAAAATAATTATATTATATTAATTTTCAGTATATTTCATATAATATTCTATTTGCATTATTTTCTTATCTCTTATTATATTATATATTCATTATATTAATTATATTATATTTACACATCATAATTGAATCAAAGTTACTAGATCTAGGATCGAGCAAAGACACAAAACCTTTGGGATAATGACAATGCAAAGCTAGATCATAAATCATGGTTAAGGCGAACCAAGTTAGGTAAAAGAAAGAGATAAAAAGTATTAATTATGTTTCCTTAATATGCAGAGCTTTCTACATTTATATACGAAAGATACCGTCACATATTATCAAAATATACATTAACTTCGACACCTAGTGTGTCTTGAGCAGCCACGATTCCAAGGATTAACAGCTTCTTGGAGAAGGCGACGGTAGGAAACAAGACCGTAGACCTCAGGATGGTGGATTGTCATTACTGCATCAATTTGGACCACTTCTTCCATCACCACTATGCCAATTAGAGCCAAACAAATTAACCATGTTTTCATGTTTGAGACTCCCACGATTGGTCTTTGGTTTCATTGGAATAATTTTCTTATCACCTATTTATAGGGTTTTGGAATGAGACCCTATTTTAGAAATTACGTCAAATTAGGTGATACTATTTTTATTTTTTTATTTTTTTAATTTGTTGTTACTTAAACTGTAAAATGTGTTAATTTTAAAAAAAATACATTTTAGAAATTGGACCAGGTAATCTAAGGTTTTTTTTTCTCAATTAGTCGAATATTATGGAATGTGTTTGTGTGTGCACGTGTGTGTTTGTGTTTTGGCAAAATGAAAGACAGTTGAGCTCCAATCTCAATATGATACAATCTCAATTAGACTATATCTTTCCTATGTTGCACGTTGCATATCATTCAATAAGAAACAAAATCTCTCATTTGGTGGTCAGGAATGTGAGTAGAGTCTCATTATTCCTTGTATAATATACAAATATATTGTGGTGTACTTTCAAGTAAATATTTTAGTATTAATTTTTTTGTTTATAAATAAAAGCCTATTTATATATATTTATTACTACCCCTACCTTCATATATAATTATTTTTTAATGCCGATGTGAAGCAAGTGATTTTAGGCATTGTTGAATATTGTTAAGAAAGGATAGCATTGAGGAATATAGTTTTACTTCATCTGATTAAGACAAAGTAGCATTGTTCAAAATAATAAGTAATTAAGTTAATTAAAATAAATAAATTATTTTAATAATTAAAATATATTCCTAATAAAATATTTATAATATGTATTGAAGTATTTATGAAAAATATAAAAATTGACATATTGTAAATTAAACCTTACATTATTAAATATTTATTTTTTTCTTAAAAGTAAATAATTGATGATAATAATACGTAGATAATAAATAATTAATATAAATTTAATTATGTTATATTATTTTAGATTATAAAAATATATTTGTAATACCCGATTTTGGCTCGGGTAAAAGGCCCAAATTACAAACAGGCCTATAAGGGCCCAAACTGAAACAAAGCAGAGGCCCAAAACTCAGTAGCCCAAAACAGATAAAGAAACCCTAGGGTTTCTAAGGATCAACACGCCGCAAGCCAAGCCTCGCCATCCGAATCTCCACGCGATCTTCATACATGCACGTCAAGAAAGAAGCGAACAGTATATGGAAAGAAAAAGCGAAGATTTGCAAATCAAATCATTAAACAGATTCATTTCTTTATATTGTTTTGAGAATGGCTATAAAAAGCCATTGTATATACTGTAAAAGGGATCGAAAAAAAAAAGAGAACTCAATATAGAGAGCAAAAATCGATCACAAGGTTGATTTCTACAATTTTTATTCATTTATATTTTTTTAAATCTACTTTTATTTTTTTCTTCTCTACATACGAATTAAACAAGTAAAAAAGGGAAAGAAACATCCTTAGGTTGTGCCCAGATCACCGTGGACGGTCGAGGTAGTCGTCTCTGAGGATAGACAGCCAGAAACCGAAAGGTTTCTCGAGATTTGGGGCTTTTTGGCAGTATTTTGAAGGATTCAAACTCAGATTTGGGCTTAGGGGGTCTAAAAGGCCAAGCAGGGCATTTTTCCCTTTTCCGGCCACAACAGACGGTGGTGTCGACCCCGGAGATCAGCGGTCGGAACGGTGGCCGATGACTGGTCGGTGCCCAGACCCTGGCCGGACGATTAGGGAAGGGAGAGCTTTGTAAAGGGTTTTTTTTGTTTTTTTATAAAAAAGGCTTAAAATGAATTTTTTTTGGGAGAGTTAGTGGCTTAAATAGCCCTTCAAAACGGCGTCGCTTTGGGCATGGGTCGACCCGAATCCGACCCAACCCAGCCTAGGATCCGCGTCTTTTTTAGCGGAGGGGTAAATTGCGCTTTTAGCGCCTCCGCCTTTTTAATATTTTTACAATTAGGTTTTTTTGTTTTTAAATTCGCCCTTTAATTTATTTTCAATTTCAATTTAGCCCTACTTGAACGACGCCGTTTTAGAGGAGAAGGGAAAATTTCCCTTCCAGTCCCTCTCTGTTGTTTGCGCGTTCAATTTAGTGCTTTTATCTTTACTTATTTGCGGATTTGGCCCAGATTTTTTATCTGCAGTTCGATTTAGTTTTTTTTTATTTTTTATTTTTAAATTAATTAAATGATGTAATTATTATTTTTTATGTAATTATTTAAGTTATATATATGTATATTTATTGTTTCCTTATGTACATATTTACTTTTTTTCCAACTAATATTTTTCTCATACTTATATATATACACATATTTATTAATTTTGATAATGTAGATATTATTTAATTATTTTTAATATATTTTAGATGCACATGTATACATATTTACTTTTTCTAATGAATATTCTATTATATTTATATATATATATACACGTATATATCTATGTTTTTAATTTACTTTTGAAAATGTTTAACTACCTACTTATATTTTTAACACATATTTTATAATTTATGTATATATGTATATATTTATATTTTTTTTCTTTGTTTTCATAAATGCATTATGTATTTTATATATATAAGTTTTATAACCCAAAATTTTATGTGTAAGTTATGTTTATGTCTTTTATTCTTCATAATTTCAATGTATATATTTTGTACCTTTTTTTCCTTATATTTTTTGTTTATTTTCTTCATTTGTTTATTGATTTATGTTTTCATTTATATTTTGTTCATTTATTTGATACTTTGCATGTCGTTGGCTATTTTTTTATGTACATTAATTTCGTTTATTTATTTGTTTATATTATTTCTATGCCATTGCTGTATTTATTATTGTATTTTACATTTAATGAAACATTATATCGTTTTTTACTCAAACTCACAAAAAATGGAAACTTTCAAAAACAAAGGCAATGCTCGTATTTAGAATCCTCGAAAAGATTGAGCCCCAACGTATTGGGTTCCAATTTTCTTCGTTGAAACTAATTATCGAGAATGTTTTTTAATCAAACAAAAAACTTGTTGTCGGGAACTCAATATGTTGTGTTCTAATGCATTGGATGTGACGTGTTGATTTCACGAGATAAAGATTTTTTTTAAAAAAATTAATAAAGGAAATATTCAATGTTTGGGATTTTGAGAAATTGTGCCCTAATGTATTGGACTGTGATTTCTTCATAAATTAAACAATTGAATACTCTTTTAAAATTATAACACAAATCTTTTGGGACAAACTCGTTTTTGAAGAAATAAAATATCGTGCCCTAACGTATTGGGTGTGACATTTGTTTCTCTCCGAAATGAGAAAGTCTTAACGAATAATTTAATTTAACTAAGGATCGTATTTATCAACTCTCGACATTAAGACACTAATTAGTCAACTTGGTACCAATTTTTGGGTGTTACGAGGGTGCTAATCCTCCCTCGTACGTAATTGACTCCCGAACCCATTTTTTTTCTAAAACTCGTAGACCAAAGTCGTTTTTAGGTGATCCAATCACACCTTAATAAAATATTGGTGGCGACTCCAATTTTCTTCGGCAACTAATTTTTGTTTTTTTCCAAAAATAAAAAATGGTTTCGACAATATTAATTATTCATAATTTTTTGTATATGAAATATAAATGTAATTACATTACAAACACATTAAAAACAACCTCAAACACATTTAAATCATCTAAAAACTGCATACCACATCACATCTATTACACTTCCTGGAAATTAGCTAGTTTTACCGAAAATGCGATTTCACCACTCAAATCTAGTTCCTAAACCTTAATTTCGATTCCAAACATCCTAAATATCATCTAAGTACTTATATAAATCATCAATTTTACATAATTACACTGATATATTTTTTTAGAAAAATCAAGCTTTAGTGATCTTTAAATAAGGGAAAACATTCAATTTGCTTAAATTCATTAAGGATATGTTAAATTAAGATAAAATAATACTTAAATATATCAAAATGAGTTAGAAATAACTGTAAAACTGATACTTAGCCAAGAAATACGAGATCTACCATTTTCAAGCCAAAAATCAACTTAAAATCAATTAATAAATTGAGATCTTGATTCAATCATTTAAATATCAAATTCAAATAACAACTCACTTAGTTTAATCATAAAAAGTTAGAATCTCACCTAAATTTTAAAAAATCGACGAGCTCTGGATCTAATGTGAGCTAAAACGTGTGAGGATCTCTTAAGGATTTTAAGGATGATAACATGAGTGTTCCTTAATATTGAAAAGAAATTTAGTGTTTACAGAGCTTAGGAATAAAAACGAATGAACTAATTTCGAAAGAAAAACTTTAATTTGGTGTTTGGAAAATTCTTGAATGAATAATGGGAGGGAAGAAGAAGACGCGGAGGTTGTTAAATAGGCACCAAATTTTAAAAAAATTATCCTTTACCCATTTAACCCCCCCAGTTTTCTCCCTTATCTGACTTGGTCCTTATTGTTCAATTAAAGCCAATTTCAAATTTATTTTCAAATCCAATCTCCATTTTAAAGTCCATTTCAACCAAATTAATTCTCGAACACTCAATTTTAATTTCTTAACCTAAAATTATAAATTCTATTTATTTTAAAATTTTTTAATTAATTCCTAATTATTTTAATTATCTATCCCAATTATGAATTCCAATTCACTAATCCCAGATTTACTTTCTCGACTTTTGGAATGTGACAATTCTACTGCGCCTAGGGGACGATGCCAGGACTACGCAAAGGAAGAGTCGTATCGGGTTATTATGCAAACAGTGGAAATGTGGCATAGTAAAGGATTACATCTTATGTGTATATTTTTATCAAACTTCTACATTGTAATAAGCCGTGATAAGTCTACAGTAACAAGTTCTGAGCCCGACGAATCATGTCGGGTTAGGGTGTTACAAAACTCATGCCAAACGAGTGTTTAACACAAGCATTGTTAACTACTGCTCCATTCAAGTCAAGATATAAAGAAATAATAATTCATATCAATCCACAAATGATTTAAAAACTAGGTAGTTCAAATGTGCATTGAAAAAAAAATAATTTAAAGTAATCATATACTAATCCAAAATCAAATTGCAATAGTATATTAATACAAATCCTTTAAATAAAACATTTAAAAATAAAATAGAATATTTGTTCTAAAAATATATATAATTAAATTATTTTATTTTTTCAACCAAAAGAACCTGAATTCTAAATTCACTAGTGAATCCACTTATGAATCTAAGCTTTTGAAAAACAAAATATAATTATATATGCAGTCAAGAGTAATATATATAATAAATAATTTTTTATAAACTTATTTAGATAAATTTAAAAGAGCATTAAGAACGATAAAGACGAACAACATTGAAAAAGAAATTTCCTGATTCTCTATTTTTTTTTTCTAGAATTAGGCTTCATCTTCATGATTTCATGCAATGTTCCCTTACATTATTAAGTTATTCTAAAGGTGAAGCTTACACTCCTCAATTTATAAGAGAATAAAAATAAATTAAAGTTGATATTGAACTAATTGATCCCTTGAAAAACATTGGGGCAATTTAATACCTATTAAATTTGAAACTAAGTAACTAAGGAAAGTTAAGTATTAACCACTAAAATTAACATTTTCCATCAATTTACATAATTTTGATTGATATAATAACAAATTAAACCTTCAACATTTACATATTCTAAAGACCAATAAGTATGGTACTTCATTGTAATATTTGTGTATTTATATATTTTTTTTATAAATCCCTAACATATAATGATTGTGTTTATTGTAAAATATAATAATTCAAATTTTTGTAAGTTCGTAATTTATTCTATATTTCATTCAAAAAATAATTATATTATATTATATTAATTTTTAGTATATTTCATATAATATTCTATTTCCATTATTTTCTTATCTCTTATTAAATTATATATTAATTATATTATATTTACACATCATAATTGCATTAAAGTTACTAGATCTAGGATCAAGCAAAGACACAAAACCTTTGGGATCATGACAATGCAAAGTTAGATCATAAATCATGGTTAAGGCGAACCAAGTTAGGTAAAAGAAAGAGATAAAAAGTATTAATCATGTTGCCTTAATATGCAGAGCTTTCTACATTTATATAAGAAAGATACTGTCTTTCTACATTTCTTGTTGCTTAAACTGTAAAATGTGTTAATTTTTTTATAAAAAAAGATACATTTTAGAAATTGGACCAGGTAATCTAAGGTTTTTTCTCAATTAGTCGAATATGATGGAATGTGTTTGTGTGTGCACGTGTGTGTTTGAGTTTTGGCAAAAAGAAAGACAGTTGAGCTTGAATCTCAATATGATACAATCTCAATTAGACTTGTAACGCACTAGAATTTGGGCCTAGAAGTAGTGGGCCTTGAGTGTGGTAACTCATAAAAGTTTATGTGTGCGAGATAATATCATAATATATGTGTAGCTTTGGTGGCTAAGTATTGGGCATATTTGGGAGTGCTTGAGAAGCATGGGTTCAAGTTTGAGTGTTTGGAAAATTTTAATTTAGGCTCTTAAGTGAACCCGGCTGTTAACTTATAGGACTTATAATAATTAGTGGTTGTTTTATAACAAAAACAGAGAAAGGATCTAGTGGCAAGGTGGCGATACATGTGTAGGAAGTAGTCTGAGGTTCGAGGCATGGCGTGCGCAATTGTAGGATTTTGAAATGGGAGAAGTTGGAGCCGTTTGGGTGTGGTTGAAATTGGTCATAAGAATTTGAATTGAATTTGAATGGGGAGTTGGAGTAAATCAAGGAGAAAATTTCAGTGGAGGGATTGGTTGGAGTTTTTGAAGGATTTTGAAATGGGAGAAGTTGGAACCGTTTGGGGGAGTTTTGTTTAGGAAAATTCGGTTAGAGAGTGCATTGGGTGCATTTTCGACAATTTCTTTCCATTATGCCGATTTCTTTTATTTTTTCTCTTCTATCTATAGTGCCAAATATTGCCATAGACCTTTTTGGGTGTTTTTTCCGTTTCGGTTTTCTTTATTCTCCTCTCATTGTTTTCCTATTCTTCTTAATATGAGCCGGATTCAACTTCTCTTTCTTTGCCTTCATTCTTTTTCCCTTCTCTATCGATCAAACGTTTCGACCTACAAGCGTTCTAACAAGTCATTTCTCCAGCCTCTGAAGTGCCGCATCTGTTCTTCTCTTGTGGGTTGATTGAGTTCAATTCATTTGGTTGGCTGATTGTTAGGAGCAAGTGGTTATGTGCTTTCAAATACTGGCTGAATGTGTAGTTCTCTTGTTGGCCGTGTGTTTTCCTTAGGATAGTAATTGTTTAACCTTTGTTATTGATATTGATGCTTAATAGATAATGTTGTGGTACAGATAAACCACAAGGAGGTGATATCGATTCCTAATCAAACGACTTTGGAAGTATAAGTCGATTTAGTCAAGGTTCTACACTCGTGGGCTACTGTGTTTCTCTCCATCAAGGTGTGTACACACACTATTCACATTTTAGGACGACAACTGTCGAAATGCTGGGATGCCGAATGCCGGAAAGCCGACGATACGGCAACGACTACTACATGGGCGCACGGACACTCGTGTGGGGGAGTCGACACATTGACAAAGGCCGCCATGAGCGATCTCGTGGACTTGACCGTTATTAGGCCTAATGGGTCGTTTTGGGTCGATTGGGCTCGCGTGGGTAAATTTCGCTGTTAAGTGAGAAATTGATAGACTTGTCATGTCGCTGGTGATCAGGAATGTGAGTAGATTCTCATTATTCCATATATAATATACATATATATTGCGGTGTACTTTCAAGTAAATATTTTAGTATTAATTTTTTTGTTTATAAATAAAAACCTATTTATATATTTTTATTATTACCCCTACCTTCATATATAATTATTTTCTAATGCCGATGTGAAGCAAGTGATTTTAGGCATTGTTGAATATTATTAAAAAAAGATAGCATATTAAAGCATTAATAACATATTCATTGAGAAATATGCTTTTACTTCATCTGATTAATACAAAGTAGCATTTTCCAAAATAATAAGCAATTAACTTAATGAAAATAAATAAATTATTTTAATAATTAAAATATATTCCTAATAAAATATTTATAATATTTATTGAAGTATTTATGAAAATTATAAAAATTGACATATTGTAAATTAAACCTTACATTATTAAATATTTATTTTTTTCTTAAAAGTAAATAATTGATGACAATAAGACGTAGATAATATATAATTAATATAAATGTAATAATGTTAAGCCTAAGGCCGCACGGATCGCGTGGGAAAACTCTAAGTCCGTGACAGTTGGTATCGGAGCTAAGGTTCGAAGCCACCGTTGAAAGATGTCGACAGAAGTTGCTGGGAACGTTGAGGGAATGGAGACCCGTGGGAGGGCTAGGAAAGCTAGTCGCTCAAGGGACATATTGTTAGCTTTAGAGGCACTACACCAAAACAGGCTTTTAGCGGCGTTTTTAGTGGCGTTTGGATAAAAAATGCCGCTAAAAATCAAGCATTAACGGCGCTTTTTAAAAAATGCCACTAAAGATCAAGTATTAGTGGCGCTTTCTAAATGAGCATTAGCGGTGTTTTTTAAAAAGCGCCGCGAAAAACCTAAGTCCAACGACGTTGTTTTCTAAGTTTTTGAGGCATTAGTGGCGATTTTGAAAAAGCGCCGCTAATGTTTTGGGTTTTAGCGGCGTTTTTTAAAAAGCGCCGCTAATGCTCAGGGCTTTAGCGGCGTTTTTAAAGAAGCGACGCTAATGTTTAGGGATTTAGCGGCATTTTTTAATAAGCGCCGCTAATGCTCAGGGCTTTAGCGGTGTTTGTTGAAAAGGGCCGCTAATGCTCAGATTTATCATATTAAATAATTTTTTGGGTTTTTTTAAAGTTTTTTGGGTACATTAGTGAGTGTTTTTTAATTTACATATTAAATAATTTTTTTATATAATTGTAAAAGAGATTTATCACTATAGTTTAAGGTTTTGGTTTAGGTATATGGTTTAGAGTTTAAGGTATAGGGGTTACTATTTTAAGGTTTTTGCATATTTTTGTTAGTGGTTTGGATCCTAGTGTTTCTAGATATTTTGTTGTTGGTGGTTAGAGATTTTTGTTGCTTGATAGAAATGTGTTTAACTCTGGATATTTTCATCATTTCAGGCAAGAATGATTGATTTTTATTATGGTCTGATTATGGTTTTAGTCACTCAGTTATCATTTGATTTGAATTTAGTATAATTTGGTTTCTTTAATTTTATAATATTGACGTGAATTTAAAAAAAATGGTAGATATGTGAATTTATTATTCATTAGGATTGATTGGAATTTTAGGTGTTCATTTGTAAAAGTTTCATAACTTGTTTGTTCTGTTGTTTCAGAAACTGAATATGACCCATGGTTTTGCTTGGCACTTTTCCATTTAAAATTATTTGTAACACCTTACTATTTTCTTCTTCCTATGGATACCATTATAGCTTGCAGTTGAATGTTTCTTTTAGGTATTTCTGCCTCCAGTTCGCCTTCTGTTTGTTGATTGAATTTTTTTAAATTATTAGGTTTGGACATTGGTGCTAGGGAGAAGCAAGGAAATCCTAAAGTTGATGATGGATTCAAGGTTCCAAAAGAAAAAATCACTTGCATTGCGGCATCTGTTGATGTGGATGAGGAGTTTGAATCTTCTGGAGTTGAAACTAGGAGTACTGTTACAACTAAGAGTTTGAATCTTTTGAAATATCTTTAAGATTAAGGAACTATACTAAATGCGGTCACAAAACTTATGGAGGACAATTATAAGGGTTGGGGTTTAAGGGTTAGGGGTTTACGATTTATGTTTTACGATTTAGGATTTAGTGGATAGTGGTTAGGGGTTTAGGGTTTATTAATTTATATATTAAATAATTTCTTATATAATTGTAAAAGAGATAATATTAATTTTAATATATTAAAATTATGATTATAGTTTAAATTATTTAAGAGCTTAATAGATAAACTTTATATATATTAACTGGTTTAGGACTTAAGGTTTACTTGAGATTTGTTAAATGATAAAAAATTATACAATTAATTAATGCTTTTATATTTAAAAATATTTAATCTAAACCATTTGATATATTTAAATATTAGATTTAAGAAAAAACATTGACAAATAAATAAAAAAATGTAATAGATTGATTTGGATAGGTAACTATCTATTTTGGATAGGATCAAATTATAACAAATAAAAATGAAATACAAAAACTAAAATCATTCCACATCGAACATCTAGCATAATAGTTATATTTTAGTTAGGAAGAAATATCTCTAATAAAATGGAGATTAAATCGGAAAAAAATAATATAAAATCGTGATTAACATTGGATAATTCTAACTTAATAATTAATTGCACTTATTTAATCATTTGTTTTCTTATTAAAATATACGATATTTATTTTGAGAGTACTTAATTTTTTTTTATAAAAATCCAATTTATAAAAAATAGTAATAATAAATGTTTTAAAAAATCACTTAACAAAAAAAATTTTAGTTGACAAAAGAAAAGATTTTTAGCAAAGCAAAACGGCGTCGTTTTATTTAAAATGAAATGATTTTTTGTAGCGTTTTTATTAAAAACGCCGCAATAGATATACAATAGCGGCGTTTTTGTAAAAAATGCCGCGAAAAGTAATCAAAATCCCGTTCACTCCCAAAACTTGATTTTTGATTACCCGCTGTTATTACCTCTTCTTCTCATCTGAGTCGTGCGCCCTAAATTGCCAAATAAAAGTTTGTTTTTCTTCAGCTGAAATCCCCCAAATTTCCCATTTCCAACAACACCAGTCAATACACCTACACCAATCACACTTCTTTTTCCTTTTCATTTCAGTGCACTGAATTCACTCACCATAGCTACTCATTTTCTCTCAATCTGTTAGGGTTTCTTTTAATTTTAGGCTTTCAATACAGTTTCCTTTTAAACTGGAAGGAGTTGAAAGATAAAGGAAACAAAGAGGGGAGTAAGGCTGTTCGCTGAAATAAAGAGATAAAAAAAAAGGTTGAAGAAGATGATTTTCAGGTTTTTTTTACGGTAAGGTGTTCCACGAGCACCTTCTTGGAATTAACTGTGTTAAATGGAGCTGCTTCCTTTTCACTGTTTACTTGGCATATTGGTTGGTTACAATGTATAACTCTCTCTTTAGTGTAATTTCTTTGCTTTGATTATAGTAATTTGTCTAACCGGGTTGTCACTTGGCTACAACTTTTGGAATCCATGGTTTATTGTGTGAGTGGTTTCGATGAAGCTGTGGGGAGTTTGCGATTTCATCTGTTTTAATTTTATCTACATTTTGAGTTATTAACTCTCATCTTTACACATTTTATATGCTTCCTTTCAAGCGTAGAGATCCCCAAGTTTGTTGACACAGGCACTCCTCAATTCAAACCGAAATTTGATGCATTGGTGAGAATCAACAGAATTCTTGATCCTCTTTTACTTGTCTCAGTGGTTTTGGTTTTCTTTTTCATCATCTGATTTGGTTATTACTTGTGGTTAATAGTTGTTTGAATTGAAATAATCAGAGGAGAAATCTTTGAAAGAGTCCGAGCGTTTGGAGAAAGAAATTGCCGACGTTCAGGAACTGAAGGCAATTGCAAAACACTGCCCAAATGAATCTTCTCTTTATTGTAATTGTAGTTGCAATTGTTGATTTTTGTTCTATTCTTTTTTCTTTATTTGAACAGCAAAAGATCAGCACCATGACAGTAGATGAGTACTTTGAGAAACATCCCGAACTGAAAAAGAAATTCGATGATGAGATCCACAATGACAATTGGGGATATTAAGACATGTTTGGTAATATAAGGGTCAAGCCACAAACTTGCTGCATATGTATGATTAGTAATGACCAGGAAAGGTTTCTCGTATAGAGTTACCTTTATAAAATTATGCATGCTTGGTATTGTCTTGTTAGCAGAGGATCCAATAATCTTAAACCTAAAACTAGTATATCGAATAGCAAGACAGCCTTGTGTAAAGCAACAATTGGTTTAGGAATATAATAGACAATATTTCACTTGCAGTTTGTAAAATTGTCTTGATTTTAATAAAAAGAAAATGCAGCATGTTGAATTGTCGGCTAGAAAAGATGTATTGAAGGTCTTCAATGAAGTCATTGATGCTACAGGTAAAAAATAGACTTTTGGTTCTTTAAAGTATATTGTACTCTCTCATTTATTTTCTTTTGAGGTAATGATGTAAATTAAGGCTAATGAGCTGTCAGATATGACTGACAATGGTTAAATAAATACTAAGAAGAAAAAACAAAGTATTGTTGTCTATCTCTTGTTTTGTAAGTTAACTATTTTAGTTTTATTTTTTTGGTTTTTCATGGTTGAACTGAACTGGAGAGAATGGCTCTATCCGATTGTTCAAGGTAGTTTCATAAGCTAAAACTCAACCACTGTGATATGCATGTCAATGCAGTGTCGGGAGGCTTGTTCATATTGATTTTGGTTTCATCTTGGAAACATCACCTGGTGGAAATATGCGGTTCAAGAGTGCACATTTCAAGTTGAGCCATGAGATGACTCAATTACTAGACCCATTGGGAGTTATGAAAAGTGAAACCTGGGACAACTTTGTAAGGTGATTTCTTCTTTGCTCGATTTTATACTTCTATCTTATCTGCATACCTTTCATTTTATCTTTATTGTCCAAGTCATGTGAGTTTTTTCTTTGTCAAATGTTGCAGCTTGTGGTTTGAGTTTTTTCATTTTATCTGCATACCTTTCATCTCATCTTATTTCTATATACAGCGATGACATATTAAATGCTTATTAGTAAAAATCCACAAGATCATACATGCAGGCACAAGATCATATATGATGATGTGGTTTGATTTACTAGTGAAGTTACTTGTGCATGTGTCTTGTTACAGGATAATCATTCCTAGGTACTGTAATGAATATTTTACTTAATAAGTTCCCTCTTTTTCTTATATATAAAAAATACAAATTTAACTATTTAATAATAGAATAACAAAAAAAATCAAATTTTGAAAACATCTAAAAATTTTATAATTGAATGAGTATCCTTATAGTATATATTTTTTTAAAAAAGTACATATTATATTTTTAATTGATATTTGAATAAATATTTTAAAAAAATAAAGAAAGAGTTCGAAGAAAGGTGAGAGGCTTGTGAAGATATCTAAAAGGGAATAACAAGTTGGGGACGTGAAATGCAGTCATTGAACAGATCTGAGAAATGGAATATTATAAGAATAGGTATTAATTAATTAGTATATTAGCTGGAGTAGAAGACACCAGTATCTTGCGTTTCAAGTACAAGTACCTTTTTATTATTTTTTATTTTTATTATTATTTTTTTCTAAAATATACACAATCATGGGACACGTAACCAAATAATTACGCCTCCCTTCACTATTATATTAGGGTAAAATATAAGAACAGTGACTTAATTATATGATTTATTCTATTTTAGTTGCTTAATTTTCATTTTTATTTAATTATTTAATTTTTTGAAATTAAATATTTAATATATTCTCTCATTAGTTGTAGATGAGTGATTGAAAAGTTGTCGTGAGTTTTTTTATTAGTCTAATAACAAATTTAATCCTCTAATATTTATATGTTATATTAATTTAATTCTAAATTTAAAAAATTCAACGATCCTTAATTCTCATATATATATTGTGTACATATTTTTGTTTTATAATTATATATTTTGATATGTTAATATAAATTAGCATCTAATATATTGTGAGTATTAAATTTTAATTCCACAAGTGGAGTTAAAACGTTATTAGATATTTTATTTTTATAATACTGATTTTCTTTTTATACTACAATCTAATAACTTATATCACATTATGCAAAAGACACTCTAATAGTCCCTTTCAGCTGTTCCATCCCCTGTAAAGGTTTATTCTTTAGCGGCATTTGTGATAAAAGCGCCGCTAAAGGTCATGTTCTTTAGAGGCGTTTGTGGGAAAATCGCCGCTAAAGGTCTTGGTCTTTAACGGCGTTTGTGGGAGAAGCGCCGCTAAATGTCATGGTCTTTAGCGGCGTTTGTGGGAAAAGCGCCACTAAAGGTCATGGTCTTTAGCGACGTTTGTGGGAAAAGCGCCGTTAAAGGTCATGGTCTTTAGCGGCGTTAGTGGTAAAAGCGCCGCTAAAGGTCATGGCTATTAGCGGCGTTTGTCAGAATAGCGTCGCTAAAGGCCTTGTTCTTTAGCGGCGTTTATTTCTAAAAACGCCGCTAAAGTTAGCGACGCTGTCATTAGCAACATTTTTTGCGACGCTTCTCAAAGCTCCGCTTAAAGCCTGTTTTGGTGTAAAAATATATTAATTATTCATAATTTTTTTATATGAAATATAAATGTAATTACATTACAAACACATTAAAAACAACCTCAAACACATTTAAATCATCAAAAAACGGCATACCACATCACATCTATTATACTTCTCGGAAACTAGCTAGTTTTACCGAAAATGCGATTTCACCCCTCAAATCTACTTCCTAAACCTTAATTTCGATTCCAAACATCCTAAATATCATCTAATTACTGATATAAATCATCAGTTTTACATAATTACACTAATATGTTTTTTTAGAAAACTCAAGCTTATGTGATCTTTAAATAAGGGAAAACATTCAATTTGCTTAAATTTATTAGAAATTTGTTAAATTAAGATAAAATAACTCTTAAATATATCAAAATGAGTTAGAAATAATTGCAAAACCGAAGCTTAGCAAAGAAATACAAGATCTACCATTTTCAAGCCAAAAATCAACTTAAAATCAATTAATATATCGAGATCCTGATTCAATCATTTAAATATCAAATTGAAATAACAACTCACTTAGTTTAATCATAAAAAGTTAGAATCTCACCTAAATTTTAAAAAATCGACGAGCTATGGACCTAATTCGAGCTAAAACGTGTGAGGATCTCTTAAGGATTTCAAGGATGATAACATGAGTGTTCTTCAATATAGAAAAGAAATTTAGTGTTTAGAGACCTTAGGAATAAAAAAGGATGAACTAATTTCGAAAGAAAAACTTTAATTTAGTGTTTGGCAAATTTTTGAATGAATAATGGGAGGGAAGAAGAAGACTTGGAGGTTGTTAAATAGGCACCAAATTTTAAAAAATTTATCCTTTACCCGTTTAACCCCCTGGGTTTTCTCCTTTATCCGAATTGGTCCTTATTATTCAATTAAAGCCAATTTCAAATTTATTTTCAAATCCAATCTCCTTTTTAAAATCCATTTTAACCAAATTAATTCTCGAACACTCACTCTTAATTTTTAACCTAAAATTATAAATTCTATTTATTTTAAAATTTGTTTAATTAATTCCTAATTATTTTAATTATCTATCCCAAATACAATTTCTAATTCACTAATCCCTGATTTACTCTCTCGACTATTGGGATGTGACAGTTCGACTGGGCCTAGGGGACGATGCCATGACTATGCAAAGGAAGAGTCGTATCGGGTTAATATCCAAACAGTGGAAATGTGGCATAGTCTAGGGTTACACCTTATGTGTATATTTTTTTCAAACTTCTACTTTGTAATAAGCCGTGATAAGACTATATTAACAAGTTATTTTAAATATTTTCCTTTATTTTTGGATTTTAAGTCCTCCAGTTAAAGAAATAAATAAAATGTAATATTTAAAGTGTTCAACTGATTTAAGTATTGTGTTTAATAACAAGCAAGATCTGAGCCGGACGCATCATGTTGGGTTAGGGTGTTACAAAACTCATGCCAAACGAGTGTTTAACACAAGCATTCTTAACCACCGCTCCATTCAAGTCAAGATATAAAGAAATAATTTAAATAATTCATATCAATCCACAAATGATTTAAAAACTAATTTGTTCAAATGTGTATTAAAAAATAAATAATTTAAAGTAATCATATACTAATCCAAAATCAAATTGCAATCGTACATTAATACAAATCCTTTAAATAAAACATTTAAAAATAAAATAGAATAGTTTTTTTTAAATATATATAATTAAATTATTTTGTTTTTTCAACCAAAAGAACCTGAATTCTAAATTGACTAGTGAATCCACTTATGAATATATGCTTTTGAAAAACACAATATAATTATATATCCAGTCAAGAGTAATATATATAATAAATAATTTTTTCCAACCTTATTTACATAAATTTAAAAGATCTTTAAGAACGATAAAGACGAACAACATTGAAAAAGAAATTTCATGATTCTCTTCTTTTTTTTTTCTAGAATTAGGCTTCATCTTCATGATTTCATGCAATGTTCCTTTACAATATTAAGTTATTCTAAAGGTGAAGCTTGAACTCCTCAATTTATAAGAGAATAAAAAGAAATTAAAGTTGATGTTGAACTAATCGATCCCTCTGAAAAAAATTGGGCAATTTAATACCTATTAAATTTGAAACTAAGTAACTAAGGAAAATTAAGTATTAACCACTAAAATTAACATTTTCCATCAATTTACATAATTTTGATTGATATAGTAACAAATTAAACCCTCAACATTTACATATTCTAAAGACCAATATGTACGGTACTTCATTGTATACTTGTTTAATATAGGTTTTAGATGTTGATTAAAAAAACTTAATACAAATTGAACTAGCACCACCAATACTCACCGAATACTATATTGCCGGTTGGTAGCATTGTTGAGATGATAATTTCTGTATTTATATTTTTTTTTATAAATCCCTAACATATAATGATTATGTTTATTGTAAAATATAATAATTCAAATTTTTGTAAGTTCTTAATTTATTCTATGTTTCTTTCAAAAAATAATTATATTATATTAATTTTCAGTATATTTCATATAATATTCTATTTTCATTTTTTTCTTATCTATTATTATATTATATGTTGATTATATTAATTATATTATATTTACACATCATAATTGAATCAAAGTTACTAGATCTAGGATCGAGCAAAGACACAAAACCTTTGGGATCATGACAATGCAAAGCTAGATCATAAATCATGGTTAAGGCGAACCAAGTTAGGTAAAAGAAAAAGATAAAAAGTCTTAATTATGTTGCCTTAATATGCAGAGCTTTCTACATTTATATAAGTAAGATACCGTCACATATTATCAAAATATACATTAACTTCGACACCTAGTGAGTCTTGAGCAGCCACGATTCCAAGGATTAACCGCTTCTTGGAGAAGGCGACGGTAGGAAACAAGACCGGAGACCTCAGGATCGTGGATTGTCATTACTGCATCAATTTGGATCACCTCTTCCATCACCACTATGCCAATTAGAGCCAAACAAATTAACCATGTTTTCATGTTTGAGACACCCATGATTGGTCTTTGGTTTCATTGGAGTAATTTTCTTATCACCTATTTATAGGGTTTTGGATGAGACCCTATTTTAAAAATTACGTCAAATTAGGTGATATTGTGTTTCTTTTTTTATTTTTTGGATTTCTTGTTGCTTAAACTGTAAAATGTGTTAAATTTTTTATAAAAAAAATACATTTTAGAAATTGGACCAGGTAATCTAAGGTTTTTTTTCTCAATTAGTCGAATATTATGGAATGTGTTTGTGTGTGCACGTGTGTGTTTGTGTTTTGGCAAAATAAAAGACAGTTGAGCTCTAATCTCAATATGATACAATCTCAATTAGACTATATCTTTCCTATCTTACACGTTGCATATCATTCAATAAGAAACAAAATCTCTCATCTGGTGGTCAGGAATGTGGGTAGAGTCTCATTATTCCATGTATAATATACAAATATATTGTGGTGTCCTTTCAAGTAAATATTTTATTATTAATTTTTTTGTTTATAAATAAAAACATATTTATATATTTTTATTATTACCCCTACCTTCATATATAATTATTTTTTACTGTCGATGTGAAGCAAGTGATTTGAGGCATTGTTGAATATTATTAAAAAAAGATAGCATATTAAAGCATAAATAACATATTCATTGAGGAATATACTTTTACTTCATCTAATTAAAACAAAGTAGCATTGTTCAAAATAATAAGTAATTAACTTAATTAAAATAAATAAATTATTTTAATAATTAAAATATATTCCTAATAAAATATTTATAATATTTATTGAAATATTTATGAAAATTATAAAAATTGACATATTGTAAATTAAACCTTACATTATTAAATATTTATTTTTTCTTAAAAATAAATAATTGACAATAATAATACGTAGATAATATATAATTAATATAAATGTAATTATGTTAGATTATTTCAGATTATAAAAATATATTAATTATTCATAATTTTTTGTATACGAAATATAAATGTAATTACATTACAAACACGTTAAAAACAACCTCAAACACATTTAAATCATCTAAAAATTGCATACCACATCACATCTATTATACTTATCGGAAACTAGCTAGGAGTACCGAAAATGCGATATCACCACTCAAATCCAGTTCATAAACTTTAATTTTGATTCCAAACATCCTAAATATATTCTAATTACTGATATATATCATCAATTTTACATAATTACACTGATATATTTTTTTAGAAAAATCAAGCTTAAGTAATCATTAAATAAGGGAAAACATTCAATTTGCTTAAATTCATTAAGGATTTGTTAAATTAAGATAAAATAACTCTTAAATATATCAAAATGAGTTAGAAATAACTGTAAAACCGAAGCTTAGCCAAGAAATACGAGATCTACCATTTTCTAGTAAGAAATCAACTTAAAATCAATTAATATATTGAGATCTTGATTTAATCATTTAAATATCAAATTGAAATAACAACTCACTTAGTTTAATGAATAAAAAGTTTAGTTTAATCAATAAAAAGTTAGAATCTCACCTAAATTTTAAAAAATCGACGATCTATGGACCTAATGCGAGCTAAAACGTGTGAGGATCTCTTAAGGATTTTAAGGATGATAACATGAGTGTTCCTCAATATTGAAAAGAAATTTAGTGTTTACAGAGCTTAGGAATAAAAACGGATGAACTAATTTCGAAAGAAGAACTTTAATTTGGTGTTTGGCAAATATTTGAATGAATAATGGGAGGGAAGAAGAAGACACGGGGGCTGTTAAATAGGCACCAAATTTTAAAAAAATTATCCTTTACCCATTTAACCCCCCGGTTTTCTCCTTTATCCGAATTGGTCCATATTGTTCAATTAAAGCCAATTTCAAATTTATTTTCAAAATCAATCTCGTTTTTAAAATCCATTTTAACTAAATTAATTTTCGTACACTCAATTTTAATTTCTTAACCTAAAATTACAAATTCTTTTTACTTTAAATTTTTTTTAATTAATTCCTAATTATTTTAATTATCTATCCCAATTACGATTTCCAATTCACTAATCCTTGATTTACTCAATCGACTTTTGGAATGTTACAATTCTACTGCGCCTAGGGGACGATGCCAGGACTAAGCAAAGGAAGAGTGGTATCGGGTTATTATGCAAACAGTGGAAATGTGGCATAGTGTAGGATTACACCTTATGTGTATATTTTTATCAAACTTCTACTTTGTAATAAGCCGTGATAAGTCTATAGTAACAAGTTATTTTAAATATTTTCCTTTATTTTTGGAATTTAAGACCTCCAGTTAAAGAAATAAATAAAATGTAATATTTAAAGTGTTCAACTGATTTAAGTATTGTGTTTAATAACAACTAAGATCTGAGCCCGACGAATCAGGTCGGGTTAGGGTGTTACAAAACTCATGCCAAACGTGTGTTTAACACAAGCATTATTAACCACCGCTCCGTTCAAGTCAAGATATAAAGAAATAATTTAAGCAATTCATATCAATCCACAAATGATTTAAAAACTAATTTGTTGAAATGTGTATTAAAAAATAAATAATTTAAAGTAATGATATACTAATCGAAAATCAAATTTCAATCGTACATTAATACAAATCCTTTAAATAAAACATTTAAAAATAAAGTAGAATAGTTGTTTTAAAAATATATATAATTAAATTATTTTATTTTTTCAACCAAAAGAACCTAAATTCTAAATTGACTAGTGAATCCACTTATGAATCTACTCTTTTGTAAAACACAAAATAAAATTATATATTCAGTCAAGAGTAATATATATAATAAATAATTTTTTACAAGCTTATTTATTATGAAACTTATTTATATAAATTTAAAAGATCATTGTGAATGATAAAGACGAACAACATTGAAAAAGAAATTTCATTATACCTTCTTTTTTTTTTCTAGAATTAGGCTTCATCTTCATGATTTCATGCAATGTTCCCTTACATTATAAAATTATTGTAAATGTGAAGCTTACACTCCACAATTTATAAGAGAATAAAAAGAAATTAAATTTAATATTGAACTAATTGATCCCTCTGAAAAACATTGGGGCAGTTTAATACCTGTTAAATTTGAAACTAAGTAACTAAGGAAAATTAAGTATTAACGACTAAAATTAACATTTTCCATCAATTTACATAATTTTGATTGATATAATAACAAATTAAACCCTCAACATTTACATATTCTAAAGACCAATATGTACGGTACTTCATTGTATACTAGTTTAATATAGGTTTTAGACGTTGATTAAAAAAACTTAATACAAATTGAACTCGCAGCACTACCAATACTCATCAATACTATATTTCCGATTAGTAGCATTCGTGAGATATGATAATTACTGTATTTATATATATATTTTACAAATCCCTAACATATAATGATTGTGTTTATTGTAAAATATAATAATTCAAATTTTGTAAGTTCGTAATTTGTTCTATATTTCTTTCAAAAAAAATTATATTATATTATATTAATTTTTAGTATATTTCATATAATATTCTATTTGCATTATTTTCTTATCTCTTATTATATTATATATTAATTATATTATATTTACACATCATAATTGTATCAAAGTTACTAGATCTAGGATCGAGCAAAGACACAAAACCTTTGGGATCATGACAACGCAAAGCTAGATTATAAATCATGGTTAAGGCGAACCAAGTTAGGTAAAAGAAAGAGATAAAAAGTATTAATCATGTTTCCTTAATAAGCAGAGCTTTCTACATTTATATAAGAAAGATATTGTCTTTCTACATTTCTTGTTGCTTAAACTGTAAAATGTGTTAATTTTTTTATTAAAAAAATACATTTTAGAAATTGGACCAGGTAATTTAAGGTTTTTTTTCTCAATTAGTTGAATATTATGGAATGTGTTTGTTTGTGCACATGTGTGTTTGTTTTTTGGCAAAAAGAAAGACAGTTGAGCTTTAATCTCAATATGATACAATCTCAATTAGACTTGTAACTCCCCAGAATTTGGGCCTAGAAGTAATGGGCCTTGAGCGTGGTAACTCATAAAGGTTTATGTGTTCGAGATAATATCATAATTTAAGTGTAGCTTTGGTGGCTAAGTATTGGGCATATTTGGGAGTGCTTGAGAAGCATGGGTTCAAGTTTGGGTGTTTACAAAATTTTAGTTTGGGCTCTTAAGTGAACCTGGCTGTTAACTTATAGGACTTATAATAATTAGTGGTTGTTTTATAACAAAAACAGAGAAGGGATCTAGTGGCAAAGTGGCGATACATGTGTAGGAAGTAGTCTAAGGTTCGAGGCATAGCATGCGCAATTGTAGGATTTTGAAATGGGAGAAGTTGGAGCCGTTTGGGTGTGGTTGAAATTGGTCATAAGAATTTGAATTGAATTTGAATAGGGAGTTGGAGTAAATCAAGGAGAAAATTTCAGTGGAAAGGATTGGTGGAGTTTTTGAGCCGTTTGGGGGCAGTTTTGTTTAGGCAAATTTGGTTAGAGATGCATTGGGTGCATTTTCGACAATTGCTTTCCATTATGCTGATTTCTTTTTTTTCTCTCTTCTATATATAGTGCCAAATATTGCCATAGACCTTTTTGGGTGTTTTTCCCGTTTCGATTTCCTTTATTCTCCTCTCACTGTTTCCTATTCTTTTTAATGTGAGCCGGATTCAACTTCTCTTTCTTTGCCTTCATTCTTTTTCCCTTCTCTATCGATCAAATGTTTCGACCTACAAGCATTCTATCAAGTCATTTCTCCAGCCTCCGAAGTGCCGCATCTATTCTTCTCTTATGGGTTGATTGAGTTCAATTCATTTGCTTGGCTAATTGTTAGGAGCAAGTGGTTATGTGCTTTCAAATACTGGCTGAATGTGTAGTTCTCTTGTTGGCCGTGTGTTTTCATTAGGATAGTAATTGTTTTCCCGTTTCAATTTTCTTTATTCTCCTCTCACTGTTTCCTATTCTTCTTAATGTGAGCCGGATTCAACTTCTCTTTCTTTGCCTTCATTCTTTTTCCCTTCTCTATCGATCAAACATTTCGACCTACAAGATTCTAACAAGTCATTTCTCCAGCCTCTGAAGTACCACATCTGTTCTTCTCTTATGGGTTGATTGAGTTCAATTCATTTGGTTGGCTGATTGTTAGGAGCAAGTGGTTATGTGCTTTCAAATACTGGCTGAATGTGTAGTTCTCTTGTTGGTCGTGTGTTTTCCTTAGGATAGTAATTATTTTCCCGTTTCGATTTTCTTTATTCTCCTCTCACTATTTCCTATTCTTCTTAATGTGAGCCCGATTCAACTTCTCTTTCTTTGCCGTCATTATTTTTCCCTTCCCTATCGATCAAACGTTTCGACCTACAAACGTTCTAACAAGTCATTTCTCCAGCCTCTGAAGTGCCGCATCTGTTCTTCTCTTATGGGTTGATTGAGTTCAATTCATTTGGTTGGCTGATTCTTAGGAGCAAGTGGTTATGTGCTTTCAAATACTGGCTGAATGTGTAGTTCTCTTGTTGGCCATGTGTTTTCATTAGGATAGTAATTGTTTTCCCGTTTGATTTTCTTTATTCTCCTCTCACTGTTTCCTATTCTTCTTAATGTGAGCCGGATTCAACTTCTCTTTCTTTGCCTTCATTCTTTTTCCCTTCTCTATCGATCAAACATTTCGACCTACAAGCGTTCTAACAAGTCATTTCTCCAGCCTCTGAAGTACCGCATCTGTTCTTCTCTTATGGGTTGATTGAGTTCAATTCATTTGGCTGGCTGATTGTTAGGAGCAAGTGGTTATGTGCTTTCAAATACTGGCTGAATGTGTAGTTCTCTTGTTGGCCGTGTGTTTTCCTTAGGATAGTAATTGTTTTCCCGTTTCGATTTTCTTTATTCTCCTCTCACTGTTTCCTATTCTTCTTAATGTGAGCCGGATTCAACTTCTCTTTCTTTGCCTTCAATCTTTTTCCCTTCTCTAACGATCAAACGTTTCGACCTACAAGCGTTCTAACAAGTTATTTCTCCAGCCTCTGAAGTGCTGCATCTGTTCTTCTCTTATGGGTTGATTGAGTTCAATTCATTTGGTTGGCTGATTCTTAGGAGCAAGTGGTTATGTGCTTTCAAATACTCGCTGAATGTGTAGTTCTCTTGTTGGCCGTGTGTTTTCATTAGGATAGTAATTGTTTTCCCGTTTCGATTTTCTTTATTCTCCTCTCACTGTTTCCTATTCTTCTTAATGTGAGCCGGATTCAACTTCTCTTTCTTTGCCTTCATTCTTTTTCCCTTCTCTATCGATCAAACATTTCGACCTACAAGCATTCTAACAAGTCATTTCTCCAGCATCTGAAGTACCACATCTGTTCTTCTCTTATGGGTTGATTGAGTTCAATTCATTTGGTTGGCTGATTGTTAGGAGCAAGTGGTTATGTGCTTTCAAATACTGGCTGAATGTGTAGTTCTCTTGTTGGTCGTGTGTTTTCCTTAGGATAGTAATTATTTTCCCGTTTCGATTTTCTTTATTCTCCTCTCACTATTTCCTATTCTTCTTAATGTGAGCCCGATTCAACTTCTCTTTCTTTGCCGTCATTATTTTTCCCTTCCCTATCGATCAAACGTTTCGACCTACAAACGTTCTAACAAGTCATTTCTCCAGCCTCTGAAGTGCCGCATCTGTTCTTCTCTTATGGGTTGATTGAGTTCAATTCATTTGGTTGGCTGATTCTTAGGAGCAAGTGGTTATGTGCTTTCAAATACTGGCTGAATGTGTAGTTCTCTTGTTGGCCATGTGTTTTCATTAGGATAGTAATTATTTTCCCGTTTCGATTTTCTTTATTCTCCTCTCACTGTTTCCTATTCTTCTTAATGTGAGCCGATTCAACTTCTCTTTCTTTGCCTTCATTCTTTTTCCCTTCTCTATCGATCAAACATTTCGACCTACAAGCGTTCTAACAAGTCATTTCTCCAGCCTCTGAAGTACCGCATCTGTTCTTCTCTTATGGGTTGATTGAGTTCAATTCATTTGGTTGGCTGATTCTTAGGAGCAAGTGGTTATGTGCTTTCAAATACTGGCTGAATGTGTAGTTCTCTTGTTGGCCGTGTGTTTTCCTTAGGATAGTAATTGTTTTCCCGTTTCGATTTTCTTTATTCTCCTCTCACTGTTTCCTATTCTTCTTAATGTGAGCCGGATTCAACTTCTCTTTCTTTGCCTTCAATCTTTTTCCCTTCTCTAACGATCAAACGTTTCGACCTACAAGCGTTCTAACAAGTTATTTCTCCAGCCTCTGAAGTGCTGCATCTGTTCTTCTCTTATGGGTTGATTGAGTTCAATTCATTTGGTTGGCTGATTCTTAGGAGCAAGTGGTTATGTGCTTTCAAATACTCGCTGAATGTGTAGTTCTCTTGTTGGCCGTGTGTTTTCATTAGGATAGTAATTGTTTTCCCATTTCGATTTTCTTTATTCTCCTCTCACTGTTTCCTATTCTTCTTAATGTGAGCCGGATTCAACTTCTCTTTCTTTGCCTTCAATCTTTTTCCCTTCTCTATCGATCAAACATTTCGACCTACAAGCGTTCTAACAAGTCATTTCTCTGGCCTCTGAAGTACCGCATCTATTCTTCTCTTATGGGTTGATTGAGTTCAATTCATTTGGTTGGCTGATTGTTAGGAGCAAGTGGTTATGTGCTTTCAAATACTGGTTGAATGTGTAGTTCTCTTGTTGGCCGTGTGTTTTCCTTAGGATAGTAATTGCGTTCCCGTTTCGATTTTCTTTATTCTCCTCTCACTGTTTCATATTCTTCTTAATGTGAGCCGGATTCAACTTCTTTTTCTTTGCCTTCAATCTTTTTCCCTTCTCTATCGATCAAACGTTTCGACCTACAAGTGTTCTAACAAGTCATTTCTCCACCCTCTGAAGTGCCGCATCTGTTCTTCTCTTATGGGTTGATTGAGTTCAATTCATTTGGTTGGCTGATTGTTAGGAGCAAGTGGTTATGTGCTTTCAAATACTGGTTGAATGTGTAGTTCTCTTGTTGGCCGTGTGTTTTCATTAGGATAGTAATTGTTTTCCCGTTTCGATTTTCTTTATTCTCCTCTCACTGTTTCCTATTCTTCTTAATGTGAGCGGGATTCAACTTCTCTTTCTTTGCCTTCATTCTTTTTCCCTTCTCTATCGATCAAACATTTCGACCTACAAGTGTTCTAACAAGTCATTTCTCTGGCCTCTGAAGTACCGCATCTATTCTTCTCTTATGGGTTGATTGAGTTCAATTCATTTGGTTGGCTGATTGTTAGGAGCAAATGGGTATGTGCTTTCTAATACTGGCTTAATGTGTCGTTCTCTTGTTGGCCGTGTGTTTTCCTTAGCATAGTAATTGTTTTCCCATTTCGATTTTCTTTATTCTCCTCTCATTGTTTCCTATTCTTCTTAATGTGAGCCGGATTCAACTTCTCTTTCTTTGCCTTCGGAAGTATAAGTCGATTTAGTCAAGGTTCTACACTCGTGGGCTACTGTGTTTCTCTCCATCAAGGTGTGTACACACACTATTCACATTTTAGGACAACAACTGTCGAAATGCCGGGATGCTGAAATGCCGAAAAGCCGACGAGATGGCAACGACTACTACATGGGCGCACCGACACTCGTGTGGGGGAGTTGACACATTAACAAAGGTCGCCACGAGCGATCTCGTGGACTTGACCGTTATTAGGCCTAATGGGCCTTTTTGGGTCGAGTGGGCTCGCGTGGGTAAATTTCGCTGTTAAGTGAGAAATCGATAGACTTGTCATGTCGCTGGTGGTCAGGAATGTGAGTAGAGTCTCATTATTCCATATATAATATACATATATATTGTGGTGTACTTTCAAGTAAATATTTTAGTATTAATTTTTTTGTTTATAAATAAAAACCTATTTATATATTTTTATTATTACCCCTACCTTCATATATTATTATTTTTTAATGTCGATGTGAAGCAACTGATTTTAGGCATTGTTGAATATTATTAAAAAAAGATAGCATATTAAAGCATTAATAACATATTCATTGAGAAATATAGTTTTACTTCATCTGATTAATAGAAAGTAGCATTGTTCAAAATAATAAGTAATTAACTTAATTAAAATAAATAAATTATTTTAATAATTAAAATATATTCCTAATAAAATATTTATAATATTTATTGAAGTATTTATGAAAATTATAAAAATTAACATATTGTAAATTAAACCTTACATTATTAATTTTTTTTCATAAAAGTAAATAATTGACGACAATAAGACGTAGATAATATATAATTAATATAAATGTAATTATGTTATATTATTTTAGATTATAAAAATATATTAATTATTCATAATTGTTTTTATATGAAATATAAATGTAATTACATTACAAACACATTAAAAAAACGTCAAACACATTTAAATCATCAAAAAAACGGCATACCACATCACATCTATTATACTTCCCGGAAACAAGCTAGTTTTACCGAAAATGCGATTTCACCACTCAAATCTAGTTCCTCAACCATAATTTCGATTCCAAACATCCTAAATATCATCTAATTACTAATATAAATCATCAGTTTTACATAATTACACTGATATATTTTTTTAGAAAACTCAAGTTTAAGTGATCTTTAAATAAGGGAAAACATTCAATTTGCTTAAATTCATTACAGATTTGTTAAATTAAGATAAAATAACTCTTAAATATATCAAAATGAGTTAGAAATAACTGTAAAACTGAAGCTTATCAAAGAAATACGAGATCTACCATTTTCAAGCAAAAAATCTACTTAAAATCAATTAATATATTGAGATCCTGATCCAATCATTTAAATATCAGATTGAAATAACAACTCACTTAGTTTAATCATAAAAAGTTAGAAGCTCACCTAAATTTTAAAAAATCGACGAGCTATGGACCTAATTCGAGCTAAAACGTGTGAGGATCTCTTAAGGATTTTAAGGATGATAACATGAGTGTTCTTCAATATTGAAAAGAAATTTAGTGTTTAGAGACCTTAGGAATAAAAAAGGATGAACTAATTCCGAAAGAAAAACTTTAATATTGTGTTTGGCAAATTTTTGAATGAATAATGGGAGGGAAGAAGAAGACTTGGAGGTTGTTAAATAGGCACCAAATTTTAAAAAATTTATCCTTTACCCGTTTAAGCCCCTGGGTTTTCTCCTTTATCCGAATTGGTCCTTATTATTTAATTAAAGCCAATTTCAAATTTATTTTCAAATCCAATCTCTTTTTTAAAATCCATTTTAACCAAATTAATTCTCGAACACTCAATCTTAATTTTGTCTAAGGGAGGATTTTTTGTGGGGAAAGGGTATATGTATGAGAGCATGTTTAAACTCAATATTATTAATAAGAATAAAAATACTATTTCTGCTTATATGGTTGAATCTTTTTGTTTGTGGCATTATAGATTAGGTCATTTGAATTATAGAAAATTGAATGACATGTATAAATTAGATTTAATTCCTATTTTTAATAATAATATTGAAAAATGCAATATCTCTATGTTGACTAAAATTACAAGAAATCTTTTCCCTAAGGTTAAAAGGAAAACAAAATTGCTTGATTTGATACATAGTGATTTATGTGACTTGCATAATACTCCTACATTAGGTGGAAAGAAATATTTTGTTACTTTTATTGATGATTGTTCTAGATATTGTTATGTATATTTATTGCATTCAAAAGATGAAGCGCTTGATAAATTTAAAGTTTATAAATCTGAAGTTGAACTTCAGTGTGAATCATTTATCAAGTGCTTAAGATAGGATAGATGTGGAAAATACTATAATCCAAGTTATTTTGAGCTCACTGGAATTGTCCATCAAGTTTCAGCCCCTTACACACCGCAACAAAATGGTGTAGCTGAAAGAAAAAATAGAGTCTTGACTGAAATGGTAAATTCAATGTTATCATATTGAGGTCTTGGATAAGGTTTTTGGGGAGAAGCTATTCTAACAACTTGTCATATATTGAATAGAGTTCCTAATAAGGAAACTAAAATAACCCCCTATGAACAATGGAATAAAAGGAAACCAAACCTTAATTATTTGAAGGTTTGGGGTTGTAGAGCTATTGTAAAAGTTCCAACACCTAAACGTAAAAAGTTAGGTGAAAGAGGAATTGAATGCATATTTATAGGTTATGCACATAATAGCAAGGCATATAGGTTCATGGTAATTGAACCAAATGATTCAATTTCAATAAATATTGTTATTGAATCAAGAGATGTTATTTTTGATGAAAATAGATTTAATTCTATATCAAGACAATTACAACCACAACAATTGATTCATTCTTCAAATGAGAATGAGATTCCATTGAAACAAATTGATAATAATGATGAATCTTGTCAAGAATTAAGAAGAAGTAAGAGGATTAAAAAGGTCAAATATTTTGGACCAGATTTTATTATGTTTCTTGTAGAAGGAAAAGGTGAAAGTATATGCAATAAGGTACCTTATTGTTATAATACTGAATCTGATCCTATTACATTTGAAGAGAGTGAAATTTCAAGACTCTGCTTTTTGGAAAGAAGCAATAAACGATGAGATGGATTCAATAATGGGAAATCAAACTTGGATCTTAGTTGATCTTCCACCAGGTTCTAAACCAATAGGTTGTAAATGGATCTTCAAAAAGAAAATGAAGGTCGATGGAACCATTGATAAATTTAAAGCAAGGTTGGTAGCAAAAGGTTTTACACAGAGACAAGGTATTGATTACTTTGATACCTATGCTCCAGTAGCAAGAATTGCTACAATTAGACTCTTAATATCACTTACCTCTATATATAATTTGGTTTTTCACCAAATGGATGTTAAAACTACATTTTTAAATGGTGAATTGGAAGAGGAAGTGTACATGGAGCAACCGGAAGGATTTGTTGTTCCAGGACAAGAGCATAAGGTATGTAAGCTTGTTAAATCTTTATATGGGCTTAAACAAGCACCAAAAAAATGGCACCAAAAGTTTGACAAGGTTGTTTTAGCTAATGGTTATAAAATAAATGAATCCGATAAGTGCATATATATCAAATTTGAAATTGGAAAAGGTGTCATAATTTGCTTATATGTAGATGACATGCTCATTTTTGGCACGGATTTGGAACAAATAGAAAATACAAAGAAATTCTTGTCAAACAACTTTGCTATGAAGGATATGGGTGTAGCAGATGCTATTCTTGGGATTAAAATAACCCGAGATGAAAGCACTATAACTTTATCACAATCACATTACATTGAAAATGTGCTTAAAAAGTTTGATCTTTTCAACTGTATACCAGCATCTACACCCATGGATCCTCAATTAAAATTAGTATCTAATGCTGGTAGGAAAATTGATTAATTGAAATATGCAAGTCTAATTGGTTGTCTTATGTACATAATGACTTGTACAAGACCAGATATTGCATATGTTGTTGGAAAATTGAGTAGATACACAAGTAATCCAAGTAGTTTGCATTGGCAAGCTTTGAATAGAGTACTTAGGTACTTAAAGAAAACTATTAACTATGGATTGTGTTATAATGGATATCCTCCAGTTTTAGAAGGGTATTCAGATGCTAGTTGGATTACAAGTTTGGAAGAGCATGCATCTACTAGTGGGTGGATCTTCATTCTTGGTGGAGGAGTCATTTCTTAGGGTTCCAAGAAGCAAACATGTATTACTGATTCCACCATGGCAGCAGAATTTATTGCATTAGCCGCTGCATCTAAAGAAGCAGAATGGTTAAGAAATTTGCTTAATGATGTACCTTTATGGCCTAAGCCAATTTCACCTATTTCTATCCGTTGTGATAGTGAGGCTACTCTAGCAAAGGCATATAGCCAAGTATATAATGGAAAGTCTAGACACATTATATTAAGACATAGTTATGTCCGACAATTAATCTCTGATGGAGCGATCACTATTAATTATGTGAGGTCAAGTGAAATTTTGGCAGATCCTTTGACAAAAAGTCTTGCTAGAGATGAAGTAAAAAGGACCTCAAAAGGGATGGGACTCAAGCCTATTAATTAGAGTCACCCATGATGGAAACTCGACTCAACGCTTGGTATAACGTCAAGTCTTGAGTTCAATGAGACAAAGTACATCATTAGTATGTGACTGTTAGCACTATAAATAAATCCATCCTAAGATTAAAGTGCTAGGTACCCGTAATGATAAGGGAAGGATAAGTAATGTACTCTTAATGGACCCATAACATAAATATGTTAGAGTGTTATAATTACGGGAACACTTTTGATGGGATCTACCTATGTGAGTGGAAGTGTGGCCGCTTCTAGGAGCTTAAGGGCTTGGCTCTGACAGCACTCATGAAAAGAGGACATAGACACATGGCTATAATAGTGTCCCTAGATACTATGCATTGACTGATGTTGAAATCATTGTCTGAGATGTGTTCATTTAATCAAATGGAATAGTTGGTTCAAAGCTTAGTCTACCATGCAATTTCGATTAACTTTAACATGTTTTCACTAAGTGAAGGTTCAATCGTAAGACACCTTTATTTATGCAAATTGATTTCCAAGAATATCAAAATCTAAATATTTTGAAAATGGGGGAGATTGTTGGAATATTTTCAAATATTTATAGTATCCCAATAACTATAAATGAATGGGTATAATTAATCAAAAGATAAAACTTTTGGTCATTAGTCAAAAGTTATATCATTTGATTTTTAAAAAAGAATTATAACTATTCAAAAAATATTATTTGAATAGTTACAAAATTAAATAATTATTATTATTTATTTATTCATAAAGACACCTATTGAAAGATGTCTCTATGAAGAGACATGGAAATTCCTATAAATAGGAATGAGATTTCATTTGGAAATATATCAACAAATTCTAATACTCTTTCTTTCATTCCTTCATTTTCTAATATTATTAGATTATTCTATAAAGTATTCCTGCAGAAATCCTTTGTAGAAATTGAGTTTTTTATTATACATTGCTTAGTGCATAGTGGACTATTCTCGTCAGTGCAAAACGCAAATAGTCATTGGCTTCATTGTATCCTCGAGGTTAATTTGTCTGGAACTCATTTGCACACCGAAGGTAGGTGGGGGTGAATATAACCTTAAAGATAGTGGCTTGATACACACCTTGGAATCTGTCCTATTTCTTCTTTTTCTGCTCGAGTTTCGATCGTGTGTTCGAGATTTACCTTACCGGAGTTTTCTCGACTATTGGGATGTGACAATTCGACTGGGCCTAGGGGACGATGCCATGACTATGCAAAGGAAGAGTCATATCGGGTTAATATGCAAACAGTGGAAATGTGGCATAGTCTAGGGTTACACCTTATGTGTATATTTTTATCAAACTTCTACTTTGTAATAAGCCGTGATAAGACTATAGTAACAAGTTATTTCAAATACTTTCCTTTATTTTTGGATTTTAAGTCCTATAGTTAAAGAAATAAATAAAATGTAATATTTAAAGTGTTCAACTGATTTAAGTATTGTGTTTAATAACAACCAAGATCTGAGCCCGACGAATCATGTCGGGTAAGGGTGTTACAAAACTCATGCCAAACGAGTGTTTAACACAAGCATTATTAACCATCGCTCCATTCAAGTCAAGATATAAAGAAATAATTTAAATAATTCATATCAATCCACAAATGATTTAAAAACTAATTTGTTCAAATGTGTATTAAAAAATAAAAAATTTAAATTAATCATATACTAATCCAAAATCAAATTGCAATCGTACATTAATACAAATCCTTTAAATAAAACATTTTAAAATAAAATAGAATAGTTTTTTTAAATATATATAATTAAATTATTTTGTTTGTTCAACCAAAAGAACCTGAATTCTAAATTGACTAGTGAATCCAATTATGAATCTATGCTTTTGAAAAACACAATATAATTATATATTCAGTCAAGAGTAATATATATAATAAATAATTTTCTACAAACTTATTTAGATAAATTTAAAAGATCTTTAAGAACGATAAAGACGAACAACATTGAAAAAGAAATTTCATGATTCTCTTCTTTTTCTTTTTTTTCTAGAATTAGGCTTCATCTTCATGATTTCATGCAATGTTCCCTTACATTATTAAGTTATTCTAAAGGTGAAGCTTGAACTCCTCGATTTATAAGAGAATAAAAAGAAATTGAAGTTGATGTTGAACTAATTGATCCCTCTGAAAAAATTTGGCCAATTTAATACCTATTAAATTTGAAACTAAGTAACTAAGGAAAATTAAGTATTAACCACTAAAATTAACATTTTCCATCAATTTACATAATTTTGATTGATATAATAACAAATTAAACCCTCAACATTTACATATTCTAAAGACCAATATGTATGGTACTTCATTGTATACTTGTTTAATATAGGGTTTAGATGTTGATTAAAAAAACTTAATACAAATTGAACTAGCACCACCAATACTCATCGAATACTATATTGCCGGTTGGTAGCATTGGTGAGATGATAATTTCTGTATTTATATTTTTTTTATAAATCCCTAACATATAATGTTATGTTTATTATAAAATATAATAATTCAAATTTTTGTAAGTTCATAATTTATTCTATATTTCTTTCAAAAAATAATTATATTATATTAATTTTCAGTATATTTCATATAATATTCTATTTGCATTATTTTCTTATCTCTTATTATGTTATATGTTGATTATATTAATTATATTATATTTACACATCATAGTTGAATCAAAATTACTAGATCTAGGATCGAGCAAAGACACAAAACCTTTGGGATCATGACAATGCAAAGCTAGATCATAAATGATGGTTAAGGCGAACCAAGTTAGGTAAAAGAAAGAGATAAAAAGTCTTAATTATGTTGCCTTAATATGCAGAGCTTTCTACATTTATATAAGTAAGATACCGTCACATATTATCAAAATATACACTAACTTCGACACCTAGTGAGTCTTGAGCAGCCACGATTCCAAGGATTAACAGCTTCTTGGAGAAGGCAACGGTAGGAAACAAGACCGGAGACCTCTGGATGGTGGATTGTCATTGCTGCATCAATTTGGATCACCTCTTCCATCACCACTATGCCAATTAGAGCCAAACAAATTAACCATGTTTTCATGTTTGAGACTCCCATGATTGGTCTTTGGTTTCATTGGAATAATTTTCTTATCACCTATTTATAGGGTTTTAGAATGAGACCCTATTTTAAAAATTACGTCAAATTAGGTGATATTGTTTTTCTTTTTTTTATTTTTTTAATTTCTTGTTGCTTAAACTGTAAAATGTGTTAAATTTATTATAAAAAAATACATTTTAGAAATTGGACCAGGTAATGTAAGGTTTTTTTTCCCAATTAGTCGAATATTATTGATTGTGTTTGTGTGTGCACGTGTGTGTTTGTGTTTTGGCAAAATGAAAGACAGTTGAGCTCTAATCTCAATATAATACAATCTCAATTAGACTATATCCTTCCTATCTTACACGTTGCATATCATTCAATAAGAAACAAAATCTCTCATCCGGTGGCCAGGAATGTGAGTAGAGTCTCATTATTCCATGTATAATATACAAATATATTGTGGTGTACTTTCAAGTAAATATTTTATTATTAATTTTTTTGTTTATAAATAAAAACATATTTATATATTTTTATTATTACCCCTACCTTCATATGTAATTATTTTTTAATGCCGATGTGAAGCAACTGATTTTAGGCATTGTTGAATATTATTAAAAAAAGATAGCATATTAAAGCATTAATAACATATTCATTGAGAAATATAGTTTTACTTCATCTGATTAATACAAAGTAGCATTGTTCAAAATAATAAGTAATTAACTTAAATAAAATAAATAAATTATTTTAATAATTAAAATATATTCCTAATAAAATATTTATAATATTTATTGAAGTATTTATGAAAATTATAAAATTGACATATTGTAAATTAAACCTTACATTATTAAATATTTATTTTTTTCTTAAAAGTAAATAATTGACGACAATAAGACGTAGATAATATATAATTAATATAAATGTAATTATGTTATATTATTTTAGATTATAAAAATATATTAATTATTCATAATTGTTTGTATATGAAATATAAATGTAATTACATTACAAACACATTAAAAACAACCTCAAACACATTTAAATCATCAAAAAACGGCATACCACATCACATCTATTATACTTCCCGGAAACTAGCAAGTTTTACCGAAAATGCGATTTCACCACTCAAATCTAGTTCCTAAACCTTAATTTCGATTCCAAACTTCCTAAATATCATCTAATTACTGATATAAATCATCAGTTTTACATAATTACACTGATATATTTTTTTAGAAAACTCAAGCTTAAGTGATCTTTAAATAAGGGAAAACATTCAATTTGCTTAAATTCATTACAAATTTGTTAAATTAAGATACATAACTCTTAAATATATCAAAATGAGTTAGAAATAACTGTAAAATCGAAGCTTAGCCAAGAAATACGAGATCTACCATTTTCAAGCAAGAAATCAAATTCAAATCAATTAATACATTGAGATCTTGATTTAATCATTTAAATATCAAATTGAAATAACAACTCACTTAGTTTAATCAATAAAAAGTTAGAATCTCACCCTTAATTTTAAAAAATCCACGATCTATGGACCTAATGCGAACTAAAACGTGTGAGGATCTCTTAAGGATTTTAAGGATGATAACATGAGTGTTCCTCAATATTGAAAAGAAATTTAGTGTTTACAGAGCTTAGGAATAAAATGGGATGAACTAATTTTGAAAGAAAAACTTTAATTTGGTGTTTGGAAAATTTTTGAATGAATAATGGGAGGGAAGAAGAAGACGCGGGGGTTGTGAAGTAGGCACCAAATTTAAAAATATTATCCTTTACCCATTTAACCCCCCCAGTTTTCTCCTTTATCCGAATTGGTCCATATTGTTCAATTAAAGCTAATTTCAAATTTATTTTCAAATCCAATCTCATTTTTAAAATCCATTTTAACCAAATTAATTCTCGCACACTCAATTTTAATTTCTTAACCTAAAATTACAAATTCTATTTATTTTAAAATTTTTTTAATTAATTCCTAATTATTTTAATTATCTATCCCAATTACGATTTCCAATTCACTAATCCCTGATTTACTCTCTCGACTTTTGGAATGTGACAATTCTACTGCGCCTAGGGGACGATGCCAGGACTAAGCAAAGGAAGAGTGGTATCAGGTTAATATCCAAACAGTGGAAATGTGGCATAGTCTAGGGTTACACCTTATGTGTATATTTTTTCAAACTTCTACTTTGTAATAAGCCGTGATAAGTCTATAGTAACAAGTTATTTTAAATATTTTCCTATATTTTTGGATTTTAAGTCCTGCAGTTAAAGAAATAAATAAAATGTAATATTTAAAGTGTTCAACTGATTTAAGTATTGTGTTTAATAACAACTAAGATCTGAGCCCGACGAATCAGGTCGGGTTAGGGTGTTAGAAAACTCATGCCAAACGAGTGTTTAACACAAGCATTATTAACCACCGCTCCGTTCAAGTCAAGATATAAAGAAATAATTTAAATAATTCATATCAATCCACAAATGATTTAAAAACTAATTTGTTCAAATGTGTATTAAAAAATAAATAATTTAAAGTAATCATATACTAATCCAAAATCAAATTGCAATCGTACATTAATAAAAATCCTTTAAATAGAACATTTAAAAATAAAATAGAATAGTTGTTTTAAAAATATATATAATTAAATTATTTTATTTTTTCAACCAAAAGAACCTGAATTCTAAATTGACTAGTGAATCCACTTACGAATCTACTGTTTTGAAAAACACAAAATAAAATTATTTATTCAGTCAAGAGTAATATGTATAATAAATATTTTTTTACAAGCTTATTTATTATGAAACTTATTTAGATAAATTTAAAAGATCATTGTGAATGATAAAGACGAACAACATTGAAAAAGAAATTTCATTATATCTGTTTTTTTTTTCTAGAATTAGGCTTCATCTTCATGATTTCATGCAATGTTCCCTTACATTATAAAATTATTCTAACGGTGAAGCTTACACTCCTCAATTTATAAGAGAATAAAAAAAAATTAAAGTTGATATTGAACTAATTGATCCCTCTGAAAAACATTTTGGCAATTTAATACCTGTTAAATTTGAAACTAAGTAACTAAGGAAAATTAAGTATTAACCACTAAAATTAACATTTTCCATCAATTTACATAATTTTGATTGATATAATAACAAATTAAACCCTCAACATTTACGTATTCTAAAACCAATATGTACGGTACTTCATTGTATACTAGTTTCATATACGTTTTAGATGTTGATTAAAAAGACTTAATACAAATTGAACTCGCAGCACCACCAATACTCATCGAATATTATATTGCCGATTAGTAGCATTCGTGAGATATGATAATTAGTGTATTTATATATATATTTTATAAATCCATAACATATAATGATTGTGTTTATTTAAAATATAATAATTCAAATTTTTGTAAGTTCGTAATTTATTCTATATTTCTTTCAAAAAAATAATTATATTATATTATATTAATTTTTATTATATTTCATATAATATTCTATTTGCATTATTTTCTTATCTCTTATTATATTATATATTAATTATATTAATTATATTATATTTACACATCATAATTGTATCAAAGTTACTAGATCTAGGATCGAGCCAAGACACAAAACCTTTGGGATCATGACAACGCAAAGCTAGATTATAAATCATGGTTAAGGCGAACCAAGTTAGGTAAAAGAAAGAGATAAAAAGTCTTAATTATGTTGCCTTAATATGCAGAGCTTTCTACATTTATATAAGTAAGATACCGTCACATATTATCAAAATATACACTAACTTCGACACCTAGTGAGTCTTGAGCAGCCACGATTCCAAGGATTAACAGCTTCTTGGAGAAGGCGACGGTAGGAAGCAAGACCGGAGACCTCTGGATGGTGGATTGTCATTGCTGCATCAATTTGGATCACCTCTTCCATCACCACTATGCCAATTATAGCCAAAAAAATTAACCATGTTTTCATGTTTGAGACTCCAATGATTGGTCTTTGGTTTCATTGGAATAATTTTCATACCACCTATTTATAGGGTTTTGGAATGAGACCCTATTTTAGAAATTACGTCAATTTAGGTGATATTGTTTTTCTTTTTCTGTTTTTTAAATTTCTTGTTGCTTAAACTTAATACAAATTAAACTAGAACCACCAATACTCACCGAATACTATATTGCCGGTTGGTAGCATTGTTGAGATGATAATTTCTGTATTTATATTTTTTTTATATAAATCCCTAACATATAATGATTGTGTTTATTGTAAAATAAAATAATTCAAATTTTTGTAAGTTCGTAATTTATTCTATATTTCTTTCAAAAAATAATTATATTATATTAATTCCAGTATATTTCATATAATATTCTATTTGTATTATTTTCTTATCTCTTATTATATTATATATTCATTATATTAATTATATTATATTTACACATCATAATTGAATCAAAGTTACTAGATCTAGGATCGAGCAAAGACACAAAACCTTTGGGATAATGACAATGCAAAGCTAGATCATAAATCATGGTTAAGGCGAACCAAGTTAGGTAAAAGAAAGAGATAAAAAGTATTAATTATGTTGCCTTAATATGCAGAGCTTTCTACATTTATATACGAAAGATACCGTCACATATTATCAAAATATACATTAATTTCGACACCTAGTGTGTCTTGAGCAGCCACGATTCCAAGGATTAACAGCTTCTTGGAGAAGGCGACGGTAGGAAACAAGACCGGAGACCTCAGGATGGTGGATTGTCATTACTGCATCAATTTGGACCACTTCTTCCATCACCACTATGCCAATTAGAGCCAAACAAATTAACCATGTTTTCATGTTTGAGACTCCCATGATTGGTCTTTGGTTTCATTGGAATAATTTTCTTATCACCTATTTATAGGGTTTTGGAATGAGACCCTATTTTAGAAATTACGTCAAATTAGGTGATACTGTTTTTATTTTTTTTATTTTTGTAATTTCTTGTTGCTTAAACTGTAAAATGTGTTAATTTTTTTTAAAAAAATACATTTTAGAAATTGGACTAGGTAAGTTAAGGTTTTTTTTCTCAATTAGTTGAATATTATGGAATGTGTTTGTGTGTGCACGTGTGTGTTTGTTTTTTGCCAAAAAGAAAGACAGTGGAGCTCTAATCTCAATATGATACAATCTCAATTAGACTATATCTTTCCTATGTTACACGTTGCATATCATTCAATAGGAAACAAAATCTATCATCTGGTGGTCAGGAATGTGAGTAGAGTCTCATTATTCCATATATAATATACAAACATATTGTAGTGTACTTTCAAGTAAATATTTTAGTATTAATTTTTTGGTTTATATATAAAAACATATTTATATATTTTTATTATTATCCCTACCTTCATATATAATTATTTTTTAATGCCGATGTGAAGCAAGTGATTTAGGCATTGTCGAATATTATTAAAAAAAGATAGCATATTAAAGCATTAATAACATATTCATTGAGGAATATAGTTTTACTTCATCTAATTAATACAAAGTAGCATTGTTCAAAATAATAAGTAATTAACTTAATTAAAATAAATAAATTATTTTAACAATTAAAATATATTCCTAATAAAATATTTATAATATTTATTGAAGTATTTATGAAAAATATAAAAATTAACATATTGTAAATTAAACCTTACATTATTAAATATTTTTTTTCTTAAAAGTAAATAATTGACGATAATGAAACATATATAATATATAATTAATATAAATGTAATTATGTTATATTATTTCAGATTCTAAAAATGTATTAATTGTTCATAATTTTTGGAATATGAAATATAATGTTACTTATTATAAAAAAAATTAAAATTTACTATTTTAAAAAGTAGTATATAATTTTTCTTTTACTCTTTTTGGTTAAGGGAAATACAACCGTTTAAATAGAGAATAACTCAATATAAAATTTGACCTTTTCATTTATTATTATATAAATTAATTTAAAAACTTTTATTACTAAAAAATAGTATTCTTATATAAATATGATAACTTTTATTATCAAGTAAATTTTAAATTAATTATTTTAGAACACCAAACCACTCACCTTGCAATCTTGACTTTTAATAAGCCATGGTTTGCCTTTGTCCTTGCTTGTAGAATCTCTCAACGAGTTTGACACTTTTTCACACTCATTAATTACATTACAAACACATTATAAACAACCTCAAACACATTTAAATCGTCTAAAAACTGCATACCACATCACATCTATCATACTTACCAGAAACTAGCTAGTTTTGTCGAAAATGCGATTTCACCACTCAAATCTAGTTCCTAAACCTTAATTTGGATTCCAAACATCCTAAATATCATCTAATTACTGATCTAAATCATCGATTTTACATAATTACACTAATATATGTTTTTAGAAAAATCAAGCTTAAGTGATCATTAAAGAAGGGAAAACATTCAATTTGCTTAAATTCAGTAAGGATTTGTTAAATTAAGATAAAATAACTCTTAAATATTTCAAAATGAGTTAGAAATAAATGTAAAACCGAAGATTAGAGAAGAAATACGAGATCTACCATTTTCAAGCAAAAAATCAACTTACAATCAATTAATATATTGAGATCTTGATTTAATCATTTAAATATCAAATTGAAATAACAACTCACTTAGTTTAATCATAAAAAGTTAGAATCTCACCTAAATTTTAAAAAATGGACGAGCTATGGAGCTAATTTGAGCTAAGACATGTGAGGATCTCTTAAGGATTTTAAGGATGATAACATGAGTGTTCCTCTATATTGAAAAGAAATTTGGTGTTTAGAGATCTTAAGAATAAAAAATGATGAACTAATTTCGAAAGAAAAACCTTAATTTGGTGTTTGGAAAATTTTTGAATGAATAATGGGAGGGAAGAAGAAGACGTGGGGGTTGTTAAATAGGCACTAAATTTTAAAAAAATTTAGCCTTGACCCATTTAACCACCTCGATTTTCTCCCTTATCCAAATTGGTCCTTATTGCTCAATTAAAGCCAATTTCAAATTTATTTTCAAATCCAATCTCGTTTTTAAAATCCATTTTAACCAAATTGTTGTGCGAAAGCGTGTAAAAGAGAGGTGGATCACAAGGATCGCTTAAGTACCAGGTCTTTCCTAATCAGAATATCCTTTAATCGTAATTTAATAGCACAATATATCACTACAATCACACTCACAATTCATGCAGAATAATAAAATAAAGAACACAAGAATTTAACGAGGTTCAGCAAATTTTGCCTACGTCCTCGGGCACTACCAAATATATTTCACTCCAAAGTACAAGTGAGAATTTACAAAGAGTGAGAGAGAGAAAACAATGCCTTAAGTAGAGAATGACAAATTTGGGATGATGAAGAAGAGAAATGGTTAGGCCTATTTATAGTTGAGATTCAGGGATCAAAATTGCAATTATCTTATGCCAAATGTCAATCCTACTTTTGGTGCCTTAAATCCCAGATTTTGATACCCATATCTTTGACTTTCTATTAATATGGATGATTTCCAATAATCTCCACCTTGAAGATTTGATTCGAATAATCATATCTTCATACAATTCTCTCTGTATTTGTCAACAACACTTGATAGTGCCTTCTTCAACTGTTAAACATGCCCTTTCATAAACTGATCAAATCACTTGTACCACTGCCTCGGAGATTGTTTCAATCCATAAAGTGACTTTGTTAGTTTGTAAACCCAATTTTCTTTATCAGCAACCTTGAATCCATCTAGCTGAGTCATATTGATTTCCTCTTCACATCGAGCTGAACTAGTTCAAGATCATATTGCGCAGCCAAGGCAAGCAAAATCTGAATAGACGAATGCTTCACAACTAGAGAAAACACTTCATTGTAGTCTATTCCTTCTTTCTGAGCGTAACCCTTTGCTACCAATCTAGCCTTGTATCGAACTTCATTTTTACCCGGAAATCCTTCCTTCTTTGCATATACCCATTTGCATCCAATTGCCTTCTTTCCTTTGGGTAGTGTCACCAACTCCCAAGTCCTATTTTTATGAAGAGACTGCATTTCTTCATTCATAGCTTGCTTCCATTTTACACCATCAGGGTTACTCATTGCTTCTGTGTAAGTAGAAGGAATATCATCATTTGCAATTAGAAGTGCATAGGCCACCGTATCATCAAAGCAAGGCATACGAATCTCTCTTCTTGGCCTCCTATATGCAATTGAATCATGTTGCTATAGAAGTTCTTGGGTCAAAACTTTTTCATCATTTGTTCCTTCAATATTAGCTGGATCATCATTAACCTTTTGAAGCTCCACCTGCTGCAAAGTGCCACTAATTTTGTTATCCTTTTGTGAATCCTTGTTCTTTATCATGGTTGACTCATCAAAAGTCACATCTCTATTGAAAACAATCTTCCTTGTATCAGGACACCAGAGACAGTATCCTTTTACTCCACCAGTTATACCCATGAATAATGTTTTCTTTACTCTTGGGTGTAACTTACATTCTTTTACATGATAATATTCAGTGGAACCAAAAGCATGTAAAGAATCAAAATCAGTAGCAGGTTTACCAGCCCACCTCTCCATAGGAGTTTTTCTATTTATTGTAGCTGATGGCAACCGGTTAATTAGATGGCACGCATATGCAACTGCCTCAGCCCAAAATTCCTTGCCCAATCCAGAATTGGACAACATACATTGAACTTTCTACAGTATAGTCCGATTCATACGTTCTGCCACCCCATTCTGTTGTATAGTCTGATTCATATCAATCCACTAATGATTTAAAAACTAATTTGTTCACAAGTGTATTAAAAAATAAATAAGTTAAAGTAATTATATACTAATCCAAAATCAAATTGCAATCGTACATTAATACAAATCCTTTAAATAAAACATTTAAAAATAAAATAGAATAGTTTTTTAAAAATATATATAATTAAATTATTTTATTTTTTCAACCAAAAGAACCTGGATTTTAAATTGACTAGTGAATCCACTTATGAATCTACTCTTTTGAAAAACACAAAATATAATTATATATTCAGTCAAGAGTAATTTATATAATAAATATTTTTTTACAAACTTATTTAGTATGAAACTTATTTAGATAAATTTAACAGATCATTATGAATGATAAAGACGAACAACATTGAAAAAGATATTTCATGATTCTTTTTTTTCTTTCTAGAATTAGGCTTCATCTTCATGATTTCATGTAATGTTCCCTTACATTACAAAATTATTCTAAAGGTGAAGATTACACTCCTCAATTTAGAAGGGAATAAAGAGGAATTAAAGTTGATATTGAACTAATTGATCCCTCTGAAAAACATTGGGGCAATTTATTACCTATTAAATTTGAAACTAAGTAACTAAGGAAAATTAAGTATTAACCACTAAAATTAACATTTTCCATCAATTTACATAATTTTGATTGATATAGTAACAAATTAAACCCTCAACATTTACATATTCTAAAGACCAATATGTACGGTACTTCATTGTATACTAGTTTAATATAGGTTTTAGATGTTGATTAAAAAAACTGAATACAAATTGAACTAGCAGCACCACCAATACTCACCGAATACTATATTGTCGATTGGTAGCATTGGTGAGATATGATAATATATGTATTTATATATTTTTTTATAAATCCCTAAAATATAATGATTGTGTTTATTGTAAAATATAATAATTCAAATTCTTGTAAGTTCATAATTTATTCTATATTTCTTTCAAAAAATAATTATATTATATTAATTCCAGTATATTTCATATAATATTCTATTTGTATTATTTTCTTATCTCTTATTATATTATATATTCATTATATTAATTATATTATATTTACACATCATAATTGTATCAAAGTTACTAGATCTAGGATCAAGCAAAGACACAAAACCTTTGGGATAATGACAATGCAAAGCTAGATCATAAATCATGGTTAAGGCGAACCAAGTCAGGTAAAAGAAAGAGATAAAAAGTATTAATTATGTTGCCTTAATATGCAGAGCTTTCTACATTTATATACGAAAGATACCGTCACATATTATCAAAATATACATTAATTTCGACACCTAGTGTGTCTTGAGCAGCCACGATTCCAAGGATTAACAGCTTCTTGGAGAAGGCGACGGTAGGAAACAAGACCGGAGACCTCAGGATGGTGGATTGTCATTACTGCATCAATTTGGACCACTTCCTCCATCACCACTATGCCAATTAGAGCCAAACAAATAACCATGTTTTCATGTTTGAGACTCCCATGATTGGTCTTTGGTTTCATTGGAATAATTTTCTTATCACCTATTTATAGGGTTTTGGAATGAGACCCTATTTTAGAAATTACGTCAAATTAGGTGATACTGTTTTTATTTTTTTTATTTTTGTAATTTCTTGTTGCTTAAACTGTAAAATGTGTTAATTTTTTAAAAAAATACATTTTAGAAATTGGACTAGGTAAGTTAAGGTTTTTTTTCTCAATTAGTCGAATATTATGGAATGTGTTTGTGTGTGCACGTGTGTGTTTGTTTTTTGCCAAAAAGAAAGACAGTGGAGCTCTAATCTCAATATGATACAATCTCAATTAGACTATATCTTTCCTATGTTACACGTTGCGTATCATTCAATAAGAAACAAAATCTATCATCTGGTGGTCAGGAATGTGAGTAGAGTCTCATTATTCCATATATAATATACAAACATATTGTAGTGTACTTTCAAGTAAATATTTTAGTATTAATTTTTGGTTTATATATAAAACATATTTATATATTTTTATTATTATCCCTACCTTCATATATAATTATTTTTTAATGCCGATGTGAAGCAAGTGATTTTAGGTATTGTCGAATATTATTAAAAAAAGATAGTATATTAAAGCATTAATAACATATTCATTGAGGAATATAGTTTTACTTCATCTAATTAATACAAAGTAGCATTGTTCAAAATAATAAGTAATTAACTTAATTAAAATAAATAAATTATTTTAACAATTAAAATATATTCCTAATAAAATATTTATAATATTTATTGAAGTATTTATGAAAGATATAAAAATTAACATATTGTAAATTAAACCTTAGATTATTAAATATTTTTTTTCTTAAAAGTAAATAATTGACGATAATGAAACATATATAATATATAATTAATATAAATGTAATTATGTTAGATTATTTCAGATTATAAAAATATATTAATTATTCATAATTTTTGGAATATGAAATATAATGTTACTTATTATAAAAAAATTAAAATTTACTATTTTAAAAAGTAGTATATAATTTTTCTTTTACTCTTTTTGGTTAAGGGAAATACAACAGTTTAAATAGAGAATAACTCAATATAAAATTTGACCTTTTCATTTATTATTATATAAATTAATTTAAAAACTTTTATTACTAAAAAATAGTATTCTTATATAAATATGATAACTTTTATTATCAAGTAAATTTTAAATTAATTATTTTAGAACACCAAACCACTCACCTTGCAATCTTGACTTTTAATAAGCCTGGTTTGCCTTTGTCCTTGCTTGTAGAAACTCTCAACGAGTTTGACACTTTTTCACACTCATTAATTACATTACAAACACATTATAAACAACCTCAAACACATTTAAATCGTCTAAAAACTGCATACCACATCACATCTATCATACTTACCAGAAACTAGCTAGTTTTGTCGAAAATGCGATTTCACCACTCAAATCTAGTTCCTAAACCTTAATTTGGATTCCAAACATCCTAAATATCATCTAATTACTGATCTAAATCATCGATTTTACATAATTACACTAATATATGTTTTTAGAAAAATCAAGCTTAAGTGATCATTAAAGAAGGGAAAACATTCAATTTGCTTAAATTCAGTAAGGATTTGTTAAATTAAGATAAAATAACTCTTAAATATTTCAAAATGAGTTAGAAATAAATGTAAAACCGAAGATTAGAGAAGAAATACGAGATCTACCATTTTCAAGCAAAAAATCAACTTAAAATCAATTAATATATTGAGATCTTGATTTAATCATTTAAATATCAAATTGAAATAACAACTCACTTAGTTTAATCATAAAAAGTTAGAATCTCACCTAAATTTTAAAAAATGGACGAGCTATGGAGCTAATTTGAGCTAAGACATGTGAGGATCTCTTAAGGATTTTAGGGATGATAACATGAGTGTTCCTCTATATTGAAAAGAAATTTGGTGTTTAGAGATCTTAGGAATAAAAAATGATGAACTAATTTCGAAAGAAAAACCTTAATTTGGTGTTTGGAAAATTTTTGAATGAATAATGGGAGGGAAGAAGAAGACGTGGGGGTTGTTAAATAGGCACTAAATTTTAAAAAAATTTAGCCTTGACCCATTTAACCACCTCGATTTTCTCCTTTATCCAAATTGGTCCTTATTGCTCAATTAAAGCCAATTTCAAATTTATTTTCAAATCCAATCTCGTTTTTAAAATCCATTTTAACCAAATTGTTGTGCGAAAGCGTGTAAAAGAGAGGTGGATCACAAGGATCGCTTAAGTACCAGGTCTTTCCTAGTCAGAATATCCTTCAATCGTAATTTAATAGCACAATATATCACTACAATCACACTCACAATTCATGCAGAATAATAAAATAAAGAACACAAGAATTTAACGAGGTTCAGCAAATTTTGCCTACGTCCTCGGGCACTACCAAATATATTTCACTCCAAAATACAAGTGAGAATTTACAAAGAGTGAGAGAGAGAAAACAATGCCTTAAGTAGAGAATGACAAATTTGAGATGATGAAGAAGAGAAATGGTTAGGCCTATTTATAGTTGAGATTCAGGGATCAAAATTGCAATTATCTTATGCCAAATGTCAATCCTACTTTTGGTGCCTTAAATCCCAGATTTTGATACTCATATCTTTGACTTTCTATTAATATGGATGATTTCCAATAATCTCCGCCTTGAAGATTTGATTCGAATAATCATATCTTCATACAATTCTCTCTGTATTTGTCAACAACAATTGATAGTGCCTTCTTCAACTGTTAAACATGCCCTTTCATAAACTGATCAAATCACTTGTACCACTGCCTCGGAGATTGGTTCAATCCATAAAGTGACTTTGTTAGTTTGCAAACCCAATTTTCTTTATCAGCAACCTTGAATCGATCTAGCTGAGTCATATAGATTTCCTCTTCATATCGAGCTGAACTAGTTCAAGATCATATTGCGCAGCCAAGGCAAGCAAAATCTGAATAGACGAATGCTTCACAACTAGAGAAAACACTTCATTGTAGTCTATTCCTTCTTTCTGAGCGTAACCCTTTGCTACCAATCTAGCCTTGTATCGAACTTCATTTTTACCCGGAAATCCTTCCTTCTTTGCATATACCCATTTGCATCCAATTGCCTTCTTTCCTTTGGGTAGTGTCACCAACTCCCAAGTCCTATTTTTATGAAGAGACTGCATTTCTTCATTCATAGCTTGCTTCCATTTTACACAATCAGGGTTACTCATTGCTTCTGTGTAAGTAGAAGGAATATCATCACTTGCAATTAGAAGTGCATAGGCCACCGTATCATCAAAGCAAGCAGGCATACGAATCTCTCTTCTTGGCCTCCTATATGCAATTGAATCATGTTGCTGTAGAAGTTCTTGGGTCAAAACTTTTTCATCATTTGTTCCTTCAATATTAGTTGGATCATCATTAACCTTTTGAAGCTCCACCTGCTGCAAAGTGCCACGAATTTTGTTATCCTTTTGTGAATCCTTGTTCTTTATCATGGTTGACTCATCAAAAGTCACATCTCTATTGAAAACAATCTTCCTTCTATCAGGGCACCAGAGACAGTATCCTTTTACTCCACCAGTTATACCCATGAATAAAGCTTTCTTTACTCTTGGGTGTAACTTACATTCTTTTACATGATAATATTCAGTGGAACAAAAAGCATGTAAAGAATCAAAATCAGTAGCAGGTTTACCAGCCCACCTCTCCATAGGAGTTTTTCTATTTATTGTAGCTGATGGCAACCGGTTAATTAGATGGCACGCATATGCAACTGCCGCAGCCCAAAATTCCTTGCCCAATCTAGCATTGGACAACATACATTGAACTTTCTATAGTATAGTCCGATTCATACGTTCTGCCACCCCATTCGGTTGTATAGTCCGATTCATATCAATCCACTAATGATTTAAAAACTAATTTGTTCAAAAGTGTATTAAAAAATAAATAAGTTAAAGTAATTATATACTAATCCAAAATCAAATTGCAATCGTACATTAATACAAATCCTTTAAATAAAACATTTAAAAATAAAATAGAATAGTTTTTTAAAAATATATATAATTAAATTATTTTATTTTTTCAACCAAAAGAACCTGGATTTTAAATTGACTAGTGAGTCCACTTATGAATCTACTCTTTTGAAAAACACAAAATATAATTATATATTCAGTCAAGAGTAATTTATATAATAAATATTTTTTTACAAACTTATTTAGTATGAAACTTATTTAGATAAATTTAACAGATCATTATGAATGATAAAGACGAACAACATTGAAAAAGATATTTCATGATTCTTTTTTTTCTTTCTAGAATTAGGCTTCATCTTCATGATTTCATGTAATGTTCCCTTACATTATAAAATTATTCTAAAGGTGAAGATTACACTCCTCAATTTAGAAGAGAATAAAGAGGAATTAAAGTTGATATTGAACTAATTGATCCCTCTGAAAAACATTGGGGCAATTTATTACCTATTAAATTTGAAACTAAGTAACTAAGGAAAATTAAGTATTAACCACTAAAATTAACATTTTCCATCAATTTACATAATTTTGATTGATATAGTAACAAATTAAACCCTCAACATTTACATATTCTAAAGACCAATATGTACGGTACTTCATTGTATACTAGTTTATATAGGTTTTAGATGTTGATTAAAAAAACTGAATACAAATTGAACTAGCAGCACCACCAATACTCACCGAATACTATATTGTCGATTGGTAGCATTGGTGAGATATGATAATATATGTATTTATTTTTTTTTTATAAATCCCTAACATATAATGATTGTGTTTATTGTAAAATATAATAATTCAAATTGTTGTAAGTTCATAATTTATTCTATATTTCTTTCAAAAAATAATTATATTATATTAATTTTTAGTATATTTCATATAATATTCTATTTGCATTATTTTTATCACTTATTATATTATATATTAATTATATTATATTTACACATCATAATTGTATCAAAGTTACTAGATCTAGGATCGAGCAAAGACACAAAACCTTTGGGATCATGACAATGCAAAGCTAGATCATAAATCATGGTTAAGGCGAACTAAGTTAGGTAAAAGAAAGAGATAAAAAGTATTAATTATGTTGCCTTAATATGCAGAGCTTTCTACATTTATATACGAAAGATACCGTCACATATTATCAAAATATACATTAATTTTGACACCTAGTGTGTCTTGAGCAGCCACGATTCCAAGGATTAACAACTTCTTGGAGAAGGCGATGGTAGGAAACAAGATCGGAGACCTCTGGATGGTGGATTGTCATTACTGCATCAATTTGGACCACTTCTTCCATCACCACTATGCCAATTAGAGCCAAACAAATTAACCATGTTTTCATGTTTGAGACTCCCATGATTGGTCTTTGGATTCATTGGAATAATTTTCTTATCACCTATTTATAGGGTTTTGGAATGAGACCCTATTTTAGAAATTACGTCAAATTAGGTGATACTGTTTTTATTTTTTTTATTTTTGTAATTTCTTGTTGCTTAAACTGTAAAATGTGTTAATTTTTTTTTAAAAAAAATACATTTTAGAAATTGGACTAGGTAAGTTAAGGTTTTTTTTCTCAATTAGTCGAATATTATGGAATGTGTTTGTGTGTTTGTGTGTGTTTGTTTTTTGCCAAAAAGAAAGACAATGGAGCTCTAATCTCAATATGATACAATCTCAATTAGACTATATCTTTCCTATGTTACACGTTGCATATCAATCAATAAGAAACAAAATCTATCATCTGGTGGTCAGGAATGTGAGTAGAGTCTCATTATTCCATGTATAATATAAAAATATATTGTGGTGTACTTTCAAGTAAATATTTTATTATTAATTTTTTTGTTTATAAATAAAAACATATTTATATATTTTTATTATTACCCCTACCTTCATATGTAATTATTTTTTAATGCCGATGTGAAGCAACTGATTTTAGGCATTGTTGAATATTATTAAAAAAAGATAGCATATTAAAGCATTAATAACATATTCATTGAGAAATATAGTTTTACTTCATCTGATTAATACAAAGTAGCATTGTTCAAAATAATAAGTAATTAACTTAAATAAAATAAATAAATTATTTTAATAATTAAAATATATTCCTAATAAAATATTTATAATATTTATTGAAGTATTTATGAAAATTATAAAATTGACATATTGTAAATTAAACCTTACATTATTAAATATTTATTTTTTTCTTAAAAGTAAATAATTGACGACAATAAGACGTAGATAATATATAATTAATATAAATGTAATTATGTTATATTATTTTAGATTACAAAAATATATTAATTATTCATAATTGTTTGTATATGAAATATAAATGTAATTACATTACAAACACATTAAAAACAACCTCAAACACATTTAAATCATCAAAAAACGGCATACCACATCACATCTATTATACTTCCCGGAAACTAGCAAGTTTTACCGAAAATGCGATTTCACCACTCAAATCTAGTTCCTAAACCTTAATTTCGATTCCAAACTTCCTAAATATCATCTAATTACTGATATAAATCATCAGTTTTACATAATTACACTGATATATTTTTTTAGAAAACTCAAGCTTAAGTGATCTTTAAATAAGGGAAAACATTCAATTTGCTTAAATTCATTACAAATTTGTTAAATTAAGATACATAACTCTTAAATATATCAAAATGAGTTAGAAATAACTGTAAAATCGAAGCTTAGCCAAGAAATACGAGATCTACCATTTTCAAGCAAGAAATCAAATTCAAATCAATTAATACATTGAGATCTTGATTTAATCATTTAAATATCAAATTGAAATAACAACTCACTTAGTTTAATCAATAAAAAGTTAGAATCTCACCCTTAATTTTAAAAAATCCACGATCTATAGACCTAATGCGAGCTAAAACGTGTGAGGATCTCTTAAGGATTTTAAGGATGATAACATGAGTGTTCCTCAATATTGAAAAGAAATTTAGTGTTTACAGAGCTTAGGAATAAAATGGGATGAACTAATTTTGAAAGAAAAACTTTAATTTGGTGTTTGGAAAATTTTTGAATGAATAATGGGAGGGAAGAAGAAGACGCGGGGGTTGTGAAGTAGGCACCAAATTTTAAAAATATTATCCTTTACCCATTTAACCCCCCAGTTTTCTCCTTTATCCGAATTGGTCCATATTGTTCAATTAAAGCTAATTTCAAATTTATTTTCAAATCCAATCTCATTTTTAAAATCCATTTTAACCAAATTAATTCTCGCACACTCAATTTTAATTTCTTAACCTAAAATTACAAATTCTATTTATTTTAAAATTTTGTTTAATTAATTCCTAATTATTTTAATTATCTATCCCAATTACGATTTCCAATTCACTAATCCCTGATTTACTCTCTCGACTTTTGGAATGTGACAATTCTACTGCGCCTAGGGGACGATGCCAGGACTAAGCAAAGGAAGAGTGGTATCAGGTTAATATCCAAACAGTGGAAATGTGGCATAGTCTAGGGTTACACCTTATGTGTATATTTTTTTCAAACTTCTACTTTGTAATAAGCCGTGATAAGTCTATAGTAACAAGTTATTTTAAATATTTTCCTATATTTTTGGATTTTAAGTCCTGCAGTTAAAGAAATAAATAAAATGTAATATTTAAAGTGTTCAACTGATTTAAGTATTGTGTTTAATAACAACTAAGATCTGAGCCCGACGAATCAGGTCGGGTTAGGGTGTTAGAAAACTCATGCCAAACGAGTGTTTAACACAAGCATTATTAACCACCGCTCCGTTCAAGTCAAGATATAAAGAAATAATTTAAATAATTCATATCAATCCACAAATGATTTAAAAACTAATTTGTTCAAATGTGTATTAAAAAATAAATAATTTAAAGTAATCATATACTAATCCAAAATCAAATTGCAATCGTACATTAATAAAAATCCTTTAAATAGAACATTTAAAAATAAAATAGAATAGTTGTTTTAAAAATATATATAATTAAATTATTTTATTTTTTCAACCAAAAGAACCTGAATTCTAAATTGACTAGTGAATCCACTTACGAATCTACTGTTTTGAAAAACACAAAATAAAATTATTTATTCAGTCAAGAGTAATATGTATAATAAATATTTTTTTACAAGCTTATTTATTATGAAACTTATTTAGATAAATTTAAAAGATCATTGTGAATGATAAAGACGAACAACATTGAAAAAGAAATTTCATTATATCTGTTTTTTTTTCTAGAATTAGGCTTCATCTTCATGATTTCATGCAATGTTCCCTTACATTATAAAATTATTCTAACGGTGAAGCTTACACTCCTCAATTTATAAGAGAATAAAAAAAATTAAAGTTGATATTGAACTAATTGATCCCTCTGAAAAACATTTTTGCAATTTAATACCTGTTAAATTTGAAACTAAGTAACTAAGGAAAATTAAGTATTAACCACTAAAATTAACATTTTCCATCAATTTACATAATTTTGATTGATATAATAACAAATTAAACCCTCAACATTTACATATTCTAAAGACCAATATGTACAGTACTTCATTGTATACTAGTTTCATATAGGTTTTAGATGTTGATTAAAAAGACTTAATACAAATTGAACTCGCAGCACCACCAATACTCATCGAATATTATATTGCCGATTAGTAGCATTCGTGAGATATGATAATTAGTGTATTTATATATATATTTTATAAATCCATAACATATAATGATTGTGTTTATTGTAAAATATAATAATTCAAATTTTTGTAAGTTCGTAATTTATTCTATATTTCTTTCAAAAAAATAATTATATTATATTATATTAATTTTTATTATATTTCATATAATATTCTATTTGCATTATTTTCTTATCTCTTATTATATTATATATTAATTATATTAATTATATTATATTTACACATCATAATTGTATCAAAGTTTCTAGATCTAGGATCGAGCCAAGACACAAAACCTTTGGGATCATGACAACGCAAAGCTAGATTATAAATCATGGTTAAGGCGAACCAAGTTAGGTAAAAGAAAGAGATAAAAAGTCTTAATTATGTTGCCTTAATATGCAGAGCTTTCTACATTTATATACGAAAGATACCGTCACATATTATCAAAATATACATTAATTTTGACACCTAGTGTGTCTTGAGCAGCCACGATTCCAAGGATTAACAACTTCTTGGAGAAGGCGATGGTAGGAAACAAGATCGGAGATCTCTGGATGGTGGATTGTCATTACTGCATCAATTTGGACCACTTCTTCCATCACCACTATGCCAATTAGAGCCAAACAAATTAACCATGTTTTCATGTTTGAGACTCCAATGATTGGTCTTTGGATTCATTGGAATAATTTTCATACCACCTATTTATAGGGTTTTGGAATGAGACCCTATTTTAGAAATTACGTCAAATTAGGTGATACTGTTTTTATTTTTTTTATTTTTGTAATTTCTTGTTGCTTAAACTGTAAAATGTGTTAATTTTTTTTAAAAAAAATACATTTTAGAAATTGGACTAGGTAAGTTAAGGTTTTTTTTCTCAATTAGTCGAATATTATGGAATGTGTTTGTGTGTGCACGTGTGTGTTTGTTTTTTGCCAAAAAGAAAGACAATGGAGCTCTAATCTCAATATGATACAATCTCAATTAGACTATATCTTTCCTATGTTACACGTTGCATATCAATCAATAAGAAACAAAATCTATCATCTGGTGGTCAGGAATGTGAGTAGAGTCTCATTATTCCATGTATAATATAAAAATATATTGTGGTGTACTTTCAAGTAAATATTTTATTATTAATTTTTTTGTTTATAAATAAAAACATATTTATATATTTTTATTATTACCCCTACCTTCATATGTAATTATTTTTTAATGCCGATGTGAAGCAACTGATTTTAGGCATTGTTGAATATTATTAAAAAAAGATAGCATATTAAAGCATTAATAACATATTCATTGAGAAATATAGTTTTACTTCATCTGATTAATACAAAGTAGCATTGTTCAAAATAATAAGTAATTAACTTAAATAAAATAAATAAATTATTTTAATAATTAAAATATATTCCTAATAAAATATTTATAATATTTATTGAAGTATTTATGAAAATTATAAAATTGACATATTGTAAATTAAACCTTACATTATTAAATATTTATTTTTTTCTTAAAAGTAAATAATTGACGACAATAAGACGTAGATAATATATAATTAATATAAATGTAATTATGTTATATTATTTTAGATTACAAAAATATATTAATTATTCATAATTGTTTGTATATGAAATATAAATGTAATTACATTACAAACACATTAAAAACAACCTCAAACACATTTAAATCATCAAAAAACGGCATACCACATCACATCTATTATACTTCCCGGAAACTAGCAAGTTTTACCGAAAATGCGATTTCACCACTCAAATCTAGTTCCTAAACCTTAATTTCGATTCCAAACTTCCTAAATATCATCTAATTACTGATATAAATCATCAGTTTTACATAATTACACTGATATATTTTTTTAGAAAACTCAAGCTTAAGTGATCTTTAAATAAGGGAAAACATTCAATTTGCTTAAATTCATTACAAATTTGTTAAATTAAGATACATAACTCTTAAATATATCAAAATGAGTTAGAAATAACTGTAAAATCGAAGCTTAGCCAAGAAATACGAGATCTACCATTTTCAAGCAAGAAATCAAATTCAAATCAATTAATACATTGAGATCTTGATTTAATCATTTAAATATCAAATTGAAATAACAACTCACTTAGTTTAATCAATAAAAAGTTAGAATCTCACCCTTAATTTTAAAAAATCCACGATCTATAGACCTAATGCGAGCTAAAACGTGTGAGGATCTCTTAAGGATTTTAAGGATGATAACATGAGTGTTCCTCAATATTGAAAAGAAATTTAGTGTTTACAGAGCTTAGGAATAAAATGGGATGAACTAATTTTGAAAGAAAAACTTTAATTTGGTGTTTGGAAAATTTTTGAATGAATAATGGGAGGGAAGAAGAAGACGCGGGGGTTGTGAAGTAGGCACCAAATTTTAAAAATATTATCCTTTACCCATTTAACCCCCCAGTTTTCTCCTTTATCCGAATTGGTCCATATTGTTCAATTAAAGCTAATTTCAAATTTATTTTCAAATCCAATCTCATTTTTAAAATCCATTTTAACCAAATTAATTCTCGCACACTCAATTTTAATTTCTTAACCTAAAATTACAAATTCTATTTATTTTAAAATTTTGTTTAATTAATTCCTAATTATTTTAATTATCTATCCCAATTACGATTTCCAATTCACTAATCCCTGATTTACTCTCTCGACTTTTGGAATGTGACAATTCTACTGCGCCTAGGGGACGATGCCAGGACTAAGCAAAGGAAGAGTGGTATCAGGTTAATATCCAAACAGTGGAAATGTGGCATAGTCTAGGGTTACACCTTATGTGTATATTTTTTTCAAACTTCTACTTTGTAATAAGCCGTGATAAGTCTATAGTAACAAGTTATTTTAAATATTTTCCTATATTTTTGGATTTTAAGTCCTGCAGTTAAAGAAATAAATAAAATGTAATATTTAAAGTGTTCAACTGATTTAAGTATTGTGTTTAATAACAACTAAGATCTGAGCCCGACGAATCAGGTCGGGTTAGGGTGTTAGAAAACTCATGCCAAACGAGTGTTTAACACAAGCATTATTAACCACCGCTCCGTTCAAGTCAAGATATAAAGAAATAATTTAAATAATTCATATCAATCCACAAATGATTTAAAAACTAATTTGTTCAAATGTGTATTAAAAAATAAATAATTTAAAGTAATCATATACTAATCCAAAATCAAATTGCAATCGTACATTAATAAAAATCCTTTAAATAGAACATTTAAAAATAAAATAGAATAGTTGTTTTAAAAATATATATAATTAAATTATTTTATTTTTTCAACCAAAAGAACCTGAATTCTAAATTGACTAGTGAATCCACTTACGAATCTACTGTTTTGAAAAACACAAAATAAAATTATTTATTCAGTCAAGAGTAATATGTATAATAAATATTTTTTTACAAGCTTATTTATTATGAAACTTATTTAGATAAATTTAAAAGATCATTGTGAATGATAAAGACGAACAACATTGAAAAAGAAATTTCATTATATCTGTTTTTTTTCTAGAATTAGGCTTCATCTTCATGATTTCATGCAATGTTCCCTTACATTATAAAATTATTCTAACGGTGAAGCTTACACTCCTCAATTTATAAGAGAATAAAAAAAATTAAAGTTGATATTGAACTAATTGATCCCTCTGAAAAACATTTTTGCAATTTAATACCTGTTAAATTTGAAACTAAGTAACTAAGGAAAATTAAGTATTAACCACTAAAATTAACATTTTCCATCAATTTACATAATTTTGATTGATATAATAACAAATTAAACCCTCAACATTTACATATTCTAAAGACCAATATGTACAGTACTTCATTGTATACTAGTTTCATATAGGTTTTAGATGTTGATTAAAAAGACTTAATACAAATTGAACTCGCAGCACCACCAATACTCATCGAATATTATATTGCCGATTAGTAGCATTCGTGAGATATGATAATTAGTGTATTTATATATATATTTTATAAATCCATAACATATAATGATTGTGTTTATTGTAAAATATAATAATTCAAATTTTTGTAAGTTCGTAATTTATTCTATATTTCTTTCAAAAAAATAATTATATTATATTATATTAATTTTTATTATATTTCATATAATATTCTATTTGCATTATTTTCTTATCTCTTATTATATTATATATTAATTATATTAATTATATTATATTTACACATCATAATTGTATCAAAGTTTCTAGATCTAGGATCGAGCCAAGACACAAAACCTTTGGGATCATGACAACGCAAAGCTAGATTATAAATCATGGTTAAGGCGAACCAAGTTAGGTAAAAGAAAGAGATAAAAAGTCTTAATTATGTTGCCTTAATATGCAGAGCTTTCTACATTTATATACGAAAGATACCGTCACATATTATCAAAATATACATTAATTTTGACACCTAGTGTGTCTTGAGCAGCCACGATTCCAAGGATTAACAACTTCTTGGAGAAGGCGATGGTAGGAAACAAGATCGGAGATCTCTGGATGGTGGATTGTCATTACTGCATCAATTTGGACCACTTCTTCCATCACCACTATGCCAATTAGAGCCAAACAAATTAACCATGTTTTCATGTTTGAGACTCCAATGATTGGTCTTTGGATTCATTGGAATAATTTTCATACCACCTATTTATAGGGTTTTGGAATGAGACCCTATTTTAGAAATTACGTCAAATTAGGTGATACTGTTTTTATTTTTTTTATTTTTGTAATTTCTTGTTGCTTAAACTGTAAAATGTGTTAATTTTTTTTTAAAAAAATACATTTTAGAAATTGGACTAGGTAAGTTAAGGTTTTTTTTCTCAATTAGTCGAATATTATGGAATGTGTTTGTGTGTGCACGTGTGTGTTTGTTTTTTGCCAAAAAGAAAGACAATGGAGCTCTAATCTCAATATGATACAATCTCAATTAGACTATATCTTTCCTATGTTACACGTTGCATATCAATCAATAAGAAACAAAATCTATCATCTGGTGGTCAGGAATGTGAGTAGAGTCTCATTATTCCATGTATAATATAAAAATATATTGTGGTGTACTTTCAAGTAAATATTTTATTATTAATTTTTTTGTTTATAAATAAAAACATATTTATATATTTTTATTATTACCCCTACCTTCATATGTAATTATTTTTTAATGCCGATGTGAAGCAACTGATTTTAGGCATTGTTGAATATTATTAAAAAAAGATAGCATATTAAAGCATTAATAACATATTCATTGAGAAATATAGTTTTACTTCATCTGATTAATACAAAGTAGCATTGTTCAAAATAATAAGTAATTAACTTAAATAAAATAAATAAATTATTTTAATAATTAAAATATATTCCTAATAAAATATTTATAATATTTATTGAAGTATTTATGAAAATTATAAAATTGACATATTGTAAATTAAACCTTACATTATTAAATATTTATTTTTTTCTTAAAAGTAAATAATTGACGACAATAAGACGTAGATAATATATAATTAATATAAATGTAATTATGTTATATTATTTTAGATTACAAAAATATATTAATTATTCATAATTGTTTGTATATGAAATATAAATGTAATTACATTACAAACACATTAAAAACAACCTCAAACACATTTAAATCATCAAAAAACGGCATACCACATCACATCTATTATACTTCCCGGAAACTAGCAAGTTTTACCGAAAATGCGATTTCACCACTCAAATCTAGTTCCTAAACCTTAATTTCGATTCCAAACTTCCTAAATATCATCTAATTACTGATATAAATCATCAGTTTTACATAATTACACTGATATATTTTTTTAGAAAACTCAAGCTTAAGTGATCTTTAAATAAGGGAAAACATTCAATTTGCTTAAATTCATTACAAATTTGTTAAATTAAGATACATAACTCTTAAATATATCAAAATGAGTTAGAAATAACTGTAAAATCGAAGCTTAGCCAAGAAATACGAGATCTACCATTTTCAAGCAAGAAATCAAATTCAAATCAATTAATACATTGAGATCTTGATTTAATCATTTAAATATCAAATTGAAATAACAACTCACTTAGTTTAATCAATAAAAAGTTAGAATCTCACCCTTAATTTTAAAAAATCCACGATCTATAGACCTAATGCGAGCTAAAACGTGTGAGGATCTCTTAAGGATTTTAAGGATGATAACATGAGTGTTCCTCAATATTGAAAAGAAATTTAGTGTTTACAGAGCTTAGGAATAAAATGGGATGAACTAATTTTGAAAGAAAAACTTTAATTTGGTGTTTGGAAAATTTTTGAATGAATAATGGGAGGGAAGAAGAAGACGCGGGGGTTGTGAAGTAGGCACCAAATTTTAAAAATATTATCCTTTACCCATTTAACCCCCCAGTTTTCTCCTTTATCCGAATTGGTCCATATTGTTCAATTAAAGCTAATTTCAAATTTATTTTCAAATCCAATCTCATTTTTAAAATCCATTTTAACCAAATTAATTCTCGCACACTCAATTTTAATTTCTTAACCTAAAATTACAAATTCTATTTATTTTAAAATTTTGTTTAATTAATTCCTAATTATTTTAATTATCTATCCCAATTACGATTTCCAATTCACTAATCCCTGATTTACTCTCTCGACTTTTGGAATGTGACAATTCTACTGCGCCTAGGGGACGATGCCAGGACTAAGCAAAGGAAGAGTGGTATCAGGTTAATATCCAAACAGTGGAAATGTGGCATAGTCTAGGGTTACACCTTATGTGTATATTTTTTTCAAACTTCTACTTTGTAATAAGCCGTGATAAGTCTATAGTAACAAGTTATTTTAAATATTTTCCTATATTTTTGGATTTTAAGTCCTGCAGTTAAAGAAATAAATAAAATGTAATATTTAAAGTGTTCAACTGATTTAAGTATTGTGTTTAATAACAACTAAGATCTGAGCCCGACGAATCAGGTCGGGTTAGGGTGTTAGAAAACTCATGCCAAACGAGTGTTTAACACAAGCATTATTAACCACCGCTCCGTTCAAGTCAAGATATAAAGAAATAATTTAAATAATTCATATCAATCCACAAATGATTTAAAAACTAATTTGTTCAAATGTGTATTAAAAAATAAATAATTTAAAGTAATCATATACTAATCCAAAATCAAATTGCAATCGTACATTAATAAAAATCCTTTAAATAGAACATTTAAAAATAAAATAGAATAGTTGTTTTAAAAATATATATAATTAAATTATTTTATTTTTTCAACCAAAAGAACCTGAATTCTAAATTGACTAGTGAATCCACTTACGAATCTACTGTTTTGAAAAACACAAAATAAAATTATTTATTCAGTCAAGAGTAATATGTATAATAAATATTTTTTTACAAGCTTATTTATTATGAAACTTATTTAGATAAATTTAAAAGATCATTGTGAATGATAAAGACGAACAACATTGAAAAAGAAATTTCATTATATCTGTTTTTTTTTCTAGAATTAGGCTTCATCTTCATGATTTCATGCAATGTTCCCTTACATTATAAAATTATTCTAACGGTGAAGCTTACACTCCTCAATTTATAAGAGAATAAAAAAAATTAAAGTTGATATTGAACTAATTGATCCCTCTGAAAAACATTTTTGCAATTTAATACCTGTTAAATTTGAAACTAAGTAACTAAGGAAAATTAAGTATTAACCACTAAAATTAACATTTTCCATCAATTTACATAATTTTGATTGATATAATAACAAATTAAACCCTCAACATTTACATATTCTAAAGACCAATATGTACAGTACTTCATTGTATACTAGTTTCATATAGGTTTTAGATGTTGATTAAAAAGACTTAATACAAATTGAACTCGCAGCACCACCAATACTCATCGAATATTATATTGCCGATTAGTAGCATTCGTGAGATATGATAATTAGTGTATTTATATATATATTTTATAAATCCATAACATATAATGATTGTGTTTATTGTAAAATATAATAATTCAAATTTTTGTAAGTTCGTAATTTATTCTATATTTCTTTCAAAAAAATAATTATATTATATTATATTAATTTTTATTATATTTCATATAATATTCTATTTGCATTATTTTCTTATCTCTTATTATATTATATATTAATTATATTAATTATATTATATTTACACATCATAATTGTATCAAAGTTTCTAGATCTAGGATCGAGCCAAGACACAAAACCTTTGGGATCATGACAACGCAAAGCTAGATTATAAATCATGGTTAAGGCGAACCAAGTTAGGTAAAAGAAAGAGATAAAAAGTCTTAATTATGTTGCCTTAATATGCAGAGCTTTCTACATTTATATACGAAAGATACCGTCACATATTATCAAAATATACATTAATTTTGACACCTAGTGTGTCTTGAGCAGCCACGATTCCAAGGATTAACAACTTCTTGGAGAAGGCGATGGTAGGAAACAAGATCGGAGACCTCTGGATGGTGGATTGTCATTACTGCATCAATTTGGACCACTTCTTCCATCACCACTATGCCAATTAGAGCCAAACAAATTAACCATGTTTTCATGTTTGAGACTCCAATGATTGGTCTTTGGATTCATTGGAATAATTTTCATACCACCTATTTATAGGGTTTTGGAATGAGACCCTATTTTAGAAATTACGTCAAATTAGGTGATACTGTTTTTATTTTTTTTATTTTTGTAATTTCTTGTTGCTTAAACTGTAAAATGTGTTAATTTTTTTTTTAAAAAAAATACATTTTAGAAATTGGACTAGGTAAGTTAAGGTTTTTTTTCTCAATTAGTCGAATATTATGGAATGTGTTTGTGTGTGCACGTGTGTGTTTGTTTTTTGCCAAAAAGAAAGACAATGGAGCTCTAATCTCAATATGATACAATCTCAATTAGACTATATCTTTCCTATGTTACACGTTGCATATCAATCAATAAGAAACAAAATCTATCATCTGGTGGTCAGGAATGTGAGTAGAGTCTCATTATTCCATGTATAATATAAAAATATATTGTGGTGTACTTTCAAGTAAATATTTTATTATTAATTTTTTTGTTTATAAATAAAAACATATTTATATATTTTTATTATTACCCCTACCTTCATATGTAATTATTTTTTAATGCCGATGTGAAGCAACTGATTTTAGGCATTGTTGAATATTATTAAAAAAAGATAGCATATTAAAGCATTAATAACATATTCATTGAGAAATATAGTTTTACTTCATCTGATTAATACAAAGTAGCATTGTTCAAAATAATAAGTAATTAACTTAAATAAAATAAATAAATTATTTTAATAATTAAAATATATTCCTAATAAAATATTTATAATATTTATTGAAGTATTTATGAAAATTATAAAATTGACATATTGTAAATTAAACCTTACATTATTAAATATTTATTTTTTCTTAAAAGTAAATAATTGACGACAATAAGACGTAGATAATATATAATTAATATAAATGTAATTATGTTATATTATTTTAGATTACAAAAATATATTAATTATTCATAATTGTTTGTATATGAAATATAAATGTAATTACATTACAAACACATTAAAAACAACCTCAAACACATTTAAATCATCAAAAAACGGCATACCACATCACATCTATTATACTTCCCGGAAACTAGCAAGTTTTACCGAAAATGCGATTTCACCACTCAAATCTAGTTCCTAAACCTTAATTTCGATTCCAAACTTCCTAAATATCATCTAATTACTGATATAAATCATCAGTTTTACATAATTACACTGATATATTTTTTTAGAAAACTCAAGCTTAAGTGATCTTTAAATAAGGGAAAACATTCAATTTGCTTAAATTCATTACAAATTTGTTAAATTAAGATACATAACTCTTAAATATATCAAAATGAGTTAGAAATAACTGTAAAATCGAAGCTTAGCCAAGAAATACGAGATCTACCATTTTCAAGCAAGAAATCAAATTCAAATCAATTAATACATTGAGATCTTGATTTAATCATTTAAATATCAAATTGAAATAACAACTCACTTAGTTTAATCAATAAAAAGTTAGAATCTCACCCTTAATTTTAAAAAATCCACGATCTATAGACCTAATGCGAGCTAAAACGTGTGAGGATCTCTTAAGGATTTTAAGGATGATAACACGAGTGTTCCTCAATATTGAAAAGAAATTTAGTGTTTACAGAGCTTAGGAATAAAATGGGATGAACTAATTTTGAAAGAAAAACTTTAATTTGGTGTTTGGAAAATTTTTGAATGAATAATGGGAGGGAAGAAGAAGACGCGGGGGTTGTGAAGTAGGCACCAAATTTTAAAAATATTATCCTTTACCCATTTAACCCCCCAGTTTTCTCCTTTATCCGAATTGGTCCATATTGTTCAATTAAAGCTAATTTCAAATTTATTTTCAAATCCAATCTCATTTTTAAAATCCATTTTAACCAAATTAATTCTCGCACACTCAATTTTAATTTCTTAACCTAAAATTACAAATTCTATTTATTTTAAAATTTTGTTTAATTAATTCCTAATTATTTTAATTATCTATCCCAATTACGATTTCCAATTCACTAATCCCTGATTTACTCTCTCGACTTTTGGAATGTGACAATTCTACTGCGCCTAGGGGACGATGCCAGGACTAAGCAAAGGAAGAGTGGTATCAGGTTAATATCCAAACAGTGGAAATGTGGCATAGTCTAGGGTTACACCTTATGTGTATATTTTTTTCAAACATCTACTTTGTAATAAGCCGTGATAAGTCTATAGTAACAAGTTATTTTAAATATTTTCCTATATTTTTGGATTTTAAGTCCTGCAGTTAAAGAAATAAATAAAATGTAATATTTAAAGTGTTCAACTGATTTAAGTATTGTGTTTAATAACAACTAAGATCTGAGCCCGACGAATCAGGTCGGGTTAGGGTGTTAGAAAACTCATGCCAAACGAGTGTTTAACACAAGCATTATTAACCACCGCTCCGTTCAAGTCAAGATATAAAGAAATAATTTAAATAATTCATATCAATCCACAAATGATTTAAAAACTAATTTGTTCAAATGTGTATTAAAAAATAAATAATTTAAAGTAATCATATACTAATCCAAAATCAAATTGCAATCGTACATTAATAAAAATCCTTTAAATAGAACATTTAAAAATAAAATAGAATAGTTGTTTTAAAAATATATATAATTAAATTATTTTATTTTTTCAACCAAAAGAACCTGAATTCTAAATTGACTAGTGAATCCACTTACGAATCTACTGTTTGAAAAACACAAAATAAAATTATTTATTCAGTCAAGAGTAATATGTATAATAAATATTTTTTACAAGCTTATTTATTATGAAACTTATTTAGATAAATTTAAAAGATCATTGTGAATGATAAAGACGAACAACATTGAAAAAGAAATTTCATTATATCTGTTTTTTTTTCTAGAATTAGGCTTCATCTTCATGATTTCATGCAATGTTCCCTTACATTATAAAATTATTCTAACGGTGAAGCTTACACTCCTCAATTTATAAGAGAATAAAAAAAATTAAAGTTGATATTGAACTAATTGATCCCTCTGAAAAACATTTTGGCAATTTAATACCTGTTAAATTTGAAACTAAGTAACTAAGGAAAATTAAGTATTAACCACTAAAATTAACATTTTCCATCAATTTACATAATTTTGATTGATATAATAACAAATTAAACCCTCAACATTTACATATTCTAAAGACCAATATGTACAGTACTTCATTGTATACTAGTTTCATATAGGTTTTAGATGTTGATTAAAAAGACTTAATACAAATTGAACTCGCAGCACCACCAATACTCATCGAATATTATATTGCCGATTAGTAGCATTCGTGAGATATGATAATTAGTGTATTTATATATATATTTTATAAATCCATAACATATAATGATTGTGTTTATTGTAAAATATAATAATTCAAATTTTTGTAAGTTCGTAATTTATTCTATATTTCTTTCAAAAAAATAATTATATTATATTATATTAATTTTTATTATATTTCATATAATATTCTATTTGCATTATTTTCTTATCTCTTATTATATTATATATTAATTATATTAATTATATTATATTTACACATCATAATTGTATCAAAGTTTCTAGATCTAGGATCGAGCCAAGACACAAAACCTTTGGGATCATGACAACGCAAAGCTAGATTATAAATCATGGTTAAGGCGAACCAAGTTAGGTAAAAGAAAGAGATAAAAAGTCTTAATTATGTTGCCTTAATATGCAGAGCTTTCTACATTTATATAAGTAAGATACCGTCACATATTATCAAAATATACACTAACTTCGACACCTAGTGAGTCTTGAGCAGCCACGATTCCAAGGATTAACAGCTTCTTGGAGAAGGCGACGGTAGGAAGCAAGACCGGAGACCTCTGGATGGTGGATTGTCATTGCTGCATCAATTTGGATCACCTCTTCCATCACCACTATGCCAATTATAGCCAAAAAAATTAACCATGTTTTCATGTTTGAGACTCCAATGATTGGTCTTTGGTTTCATTGGAATAATTTTCATACCACCTATTTATAGGGTTTTGGAATGAGACTCTATTTTAGAAATTACGTCAATTTAGGTGATATTGTTTTCTTTTTCTGTTTTTTAAATTTCTTGTTGCTTCAACTTAATACAAATTGAACTAGAACCACCAATACTCACCGAATACTACATTGCCGGTTGGTAGCATTGTTGAGATGATAATTTCTGTATTTATATTTTTTTTATATAAATCCTTAACATATAATGATTGTGTTTATTGTAAAATAAAATAATTCAAATTTTTGTAAGTTCGTAATTTATTCTATATTTCTTTCAAAAAATAATTATATTATATTAATTTCCAGTATATTTCATATAATATTCTATTTGTATTATTTTCTTATCTCTTATTATATTATATATTCATTATATTAATTATATTATATTTACACATCATAATTGAATCAAAGTTACTAGATCTAGGATCGAGCAAAGACACAAAACCTTTGGGATAATGACAATGCAAAGCTAGATCATAAATCATGGTTAAGGCGAACCAAGTTAGGTAAAAGAAAGAGATAAAAAGTATTAATTATGTTGCCTTAATATGCAGAGCTTTCTACATTTATATACGAAAGATACCGTCGCATATTATCAAAATATACATTAATTTCGACACCTAGTGTGTCTTGTGCAGCCACGATTCCAAGGATTAACAGCTTCTTGGAGAAGGCGACGGTAGGAAACAAGACCGGAGACCTCAGGATGGTGGATTGTCATTACTGCATCAATTTGGACCACTTCTTCCATCACCACTATGCCAATTAGAGCCAAACAAATTAACCATGTTTTCATGTTTGAGACTCCCATGATTGGTCTTTGGTTTCATTGGAATAATTTTCTTATCACCTATTTATAGGGTTTTGGAATGAGACCCTATTTTAGAAATTACGTCAAATTAGGTGATACTGTTTTTATTTTTTTTATTTTTGTAATTTCTTGTTGCTTAAACTGTAAAATGTGTTATTTTTTTTAAAAAAATACATTTTAGAAATTGGACTAGGTAAGTTAAGGTTTTTTTTCTCAATTAGTTGAATATTATGGAATGTGTTTGTGTGTGCACGTGTGTGTTTGTTTTTTGCCAAAAAGAAAGACAGTGGAGCTCTAATCTCAATATGATACAATCTCAATTAGACTATATCTTTCCTATGTTACACGTTGCATATCATTCAATAAGAAACAAAATCTATCATCTGGTGGTCAGGAATGTGAGTAGAGTCTCATTATTCCATATATAATATACAAACATATTGTAGTGTACTTTCAAGTAAATATTTTAGTATTAATTTTTTGGTTTATATATAAAAACATATTTATATATTTTTATTATTATCCCTACCTTCATATATAATTATTTTTTAATGCCGATGTGAAGCAAGTGATTTTAGGCATTGTCGAATATTATTAAAAAAAGATAGCATATTAAAGCATTAATAACATATTCATTGAGGAATATAGTTTTACTTCATCTAATTAATACAAAGTAGCATTGTTCAAAATAATAAGTAATTAACTTAATTAAAATAAATAAATTATTTTAACAATTAAAATATATTCCTAATAAAATATTTATAATATTTATTGAAGTATTTATGAAAAATATAAAAATTAACATATTGTAAATTAAACCTTACATTATTAAATATTTTTTTCTTAAAAGTAAATAATTGACGATAATGAAACATATATAATATATAATTAATATAAATGTAATTATGTTAGATTATTTCAGATTATAAAAATATATTAATTATTCATAATTTTTGGAATATGAAATATAATGTTACTTATTATAAAAAAATTTAAAATTTACTATTTTAAAAAGTAGTATATAATTTTTCTTTTACTCTTTTTGGTTAAGGTAAATACAACCGTTTAAATAGAGAATAACTCAATATAAAATTTGACCTTTTCATTTATTATTATATAAATTAATTTAAAAACTTTTATTACTAAAAAATAGTATTCTTATATAAATATGATTACTTTTATTATCAAGTAAATTTTAAATTAATTATTTTAGAACACCAAACCACTCACCTTGCAATCTTGACTTTTAATAAGCCATGGTTTGCCTTTGTCCTTGCTTGTAGAATCTCTCAACGAGTTTGACACTTTTTCACACTCATTAATTACATTACAAACACATTATAAACAACCTCAAACACATTTAAATCGTCTAAAAACTGCATACCACATCACATCTATCAAACTTACCAGAAACTAGCTAGTTTTGTCGAAAATGCGATTTCACCACTCAAATCTAGTTCCTAAATCTTAATTTGGATTCCAAACATCCTAAATATCATCTAATTACTGATCTAAATCATCGATTTTACATAATTACACTAATATATGTTTTTAGAAAAATCAAGCTTAAGTGATCATTAAAGAAGGGAAAACATTCAATTTGCTTAAATTCAGTAAGGATTTGTTAAATTAAGATAAAATAACTCTTAAATATTTCAAAATGAGTTAGAAATAAATGTAAAATCGAAGATTAGTGAAGAAATACGAGATCTACCATTTTCAAGCAAAAAATCAACTTAAAATCAATTAATATATTGAGATCTTGATTTAATCATTTAAATATCAAATTGAAATAACAACTCACTTAGTTTAATCATAAAAAGTTAGAATCTCACCTAAATTTTAAAAAATGGACGAGCTATGGAGCTAATTTGAGCTAAGACATGTGAGGATCTCTTAAGGATTTTAAGGATGATAACATGAGTGTTCCTCTATATTGAAAAAAATTTGGTGTTTAGAGATCTTAAGAATAAAAAAGGATGAACTAATTTCGAAAGAAAAACCTTAATTTGGTGTTTGGAAAATTTTTGAATGAATAATGGGAGGGAAGAAGAAGACGTGGGGGTTGTTAAATAGGCACTAAATTTTAAAAAAATTTAGCCTTGACCCATTTAACCACCTCGATTTTCTCCCTTATCCAAATTGGTCCTTCTTGCTCAATTAAAGCCAATTTCAAATTTATTTTCAAATCCAATCTCGTTTTTAAAATCCATTTTAACCAAATTGTTGTGCGAAAGCGTGTAAAAGAGAGGTGGATCACAAGGATCGCTTAAGTACCAGGTCTTTCCTAGTCAGAATATCTTTCAATCGTAATTTAATAGCACAATATATCACTACAATCACACTCACAATTCATGCAGAATAATAAAATAAAGAACACAAGAATTTAACGAGGTTCAGCAAATTTTGCCTACGTCCTCGGGCACTACCAAATATATTTCACTCCAAAATACAAGTGAGAATTTACAAAGAGTGAGAGAGAGAAAACAATGCCTTAAGTAGAGAATGACAAATTTGGGATGATGAAGAAGAGAAATGGTTAGGCCTATTTATAGTTGAGATTCAGGGATCAAAATTGCAATTATCTTATGCCAAATGTCAATCCTACTTTTGGTGCCTTAAATCCCAGATTTTGATACCCATATCTTTGACTTTCTATTAATATGGATGATTTCCAATAATCTCCACCTTGAAGATTTGATTCGAATAATCATATCTTCATACAATTCTCTCTGTATTTGTCAACAACACTTGATAGTGCCTTCTTCAACTGTTAAACATGCCCTTTCATAAACTGATCAAATAACTTGTACCACTGCCTCGGAGATTGTTTCAATCCATAAAATGACTTTGTTAGTTTGCAAACCCAATTTTCTTTATCAGCAACCTTGAATCCATCTAGCTGAGTCATATAGATTTCCTCTTCACATCGAGCTGAACTAGTTCAAGATCATATTGCGCAGCCAAGGCAAGCAAAATCTGAATAGACGAATGCTTCACAACTAGAGAAAACACTTCATTGTAGTCTATTCCTTCTTTCTGAGCGTAACCCTTTGCTACCAATCTAGCCTTGTATCGAACTTCATTTTTACCCGGAAATCCTTCCTTCTTTGCATATACCCATTTACATCCAATTGCCTTCTTTCCTTTGGGTAGTGTCACCAACTCCCAAGTCCTATTTTTATGAAAAGACTGCATTTCTTCATTCATAGCTTGCTTCCATTTTACACCATCATGGTTACTCATTGCTTCTGTGTAAGTAGAAGGAATATCATCATTTGCAATTAGAAGTGCATAGGCCACCGTATCATCAAAGCAAGCAGGCATACGAATCTCTCTTCTTGGCCTCCTATATGCAATTGAATCATGTTGCTGTAGAAGTTCTTGGGTCAAAACTTTTTCATCATTTGTTCCTTCAATATTAGCTGGATCATCATTAACCTTTTGAAGCTCCACCTGCTGCAAAGCGCCACTAATTTTGTTATCCTTTTTTGAATCCTTGTTCTTTATCATGGTTGACTCATCAAAAGTCACATCTCTATTGAGAACAATCTTCCTTCTATCAGGACACCAGAGACAGTATCCTTTTACTCCATCAGTTATACCCATGAATAATGCTTTCTTTACTCTTGGGTGTAACTTACATTCTTTTACATGATAATATTCAGTGGAACCAAAAGCATGTAAAGAATCAAAATCAGTAGCAGGTTTACCAGCCCACCTCTCCATAGGAGTTTTTCTATTTATTGTAGCTGATGGCAACCGGTTAATTAGATGGCACGCATATGCAACTGCCTCAGCCCAAAATTCCTTGCCCAATCCAGCATTGGACAACATACATTGAACTTTCTACAGTATAGTCCGATTCATACGTTCTGCCACCCCATTCTGTTGTATAGTCCGATTCATATCAATCCACAAATGATTTAAAAACTAATTTGTTCAAAAGTGTATTAAAAAATAAATAAGTTAAAGTAATTATATACTAATCCAAAATCAAATTGCAATCGTACATTAATACAAATCCTTTAAATAAAACATTTAAAAATAAAATAGAATAGTTTTTTAAAAATATATATAATTAAATTATTTTATTTTTTCAACCAAAAGAACCTGGATTTTAAATTGACTAGTGAATCCACTTATGAATCTACTCTTTTGAAAAACACAAAATATAATTATATATTCAGTCAAGAGTAATTTATATAATAAATATTTTTTACAAACTTATTTAGTATGAAACTTATTTAGATAAATTTAGCAGATCATTATGAATGATAAAGATGAACAACATTGAAAAAGATATTTCATGATTCTTTTTTTTTCTTTCTAGAATTAGGCTTCATCTTCATGATTTCATGTAATGTTCCCTTACATTATAAAATTATTCTAAAGGTGAAGATTACACTCCTCAATTTAGAAGAGAATAAAGAGGAATTAAAGTTGATATTGAACTAATTGATCCCTCTGAAAAACATTGGGGCAATTTATTACCTATTAAATTTGAAACTAAGTAACTAAGGAAAATTAAGTATTAACCACTAAAATTAATATTTTCCATCAATTTACATAATTTTGATTGATATAGTAACAAATTAAACCCTCAACATTTACATATTCTAAAGACCAATATGTACGGTACTTCATTGTATACTAGTTTAATATAGGTTTTAGATATTGATTAAAAAACTGAATACAAATTGAACTAGCAGCACCACCAATACTCACCGAATACTATATTGTCGATTGGTAGCATTGGTGAGATATGATAATATATGTATTTATATATTTTTTTTTATAAATCCCTAACATATAATGATTGTGTTTATTGTAAAATATAATAATTCAAATTGTTGTAAGTTCATAATTTATTCTATATTTCTTTCAAAAAATAATTATATTATATTAATTTTTAGTATATTTCATATAATATTCTATTTGCATTATTTTTTATCACTTATTATATTATATATTAATTATATTATATTTACACATCATAATTGTATCAAAGTTACTAGATCTAGGATCGAGCAAAGACACAAAACCTTTGCGATCATGACAATGCAAAGCTAGATGATAAATCATGGTTAAGGCGAACCAAATTAGGTAAAAGGAGATAAAAAGTATTAATCATGTTGCCTTAATATGCAGAGCTTTCTACATTTATATAAGAAAGATACTGTCTTTCTACATTTCTTGTTGCTTAAACTGTAAAATGTGTTAATTTTTTTTATAAAAATACATTTTAGAAATTGGACTAGGTAATCTAAGGTTTTTTTTCTCAATTAGTCGAATATTATGGAATGTGTGCACATGTGTGCACATCTGTGTTTGTGTTTTGGCAAAAAGAAAGACAGTTGAGCTCTAATCTCAATATGATACAATCTCAATTAGACTTGTAACGTTCTAGAATTTGGGCCTAGAAGTAGTGGGCCTTGAGCGTGGGAACTCATAAAAGTTTATGTGTGCGAGATAATATCATATATTAAGTGTAGCTTTGGTGGCTAAGTATTGGGCATATTTGGGAGTGCTTGAGAAGCATGGGTTCAAGTCTGGGTGTTTGCAAAATTTTAATTTGGGCTCTTAAGTGAACCTGGTTGTTAACTTATAGGACTTATAATAATTAGTGGTTGTCTTATAACAAAAACAGAGAAACGATCTAGTGGCAAGGTGGTGATACATGTGTAGGAAGGATTTTGAGGTTTGAGGCATGGCGTGTGCAATTGTATTTTTATTTTGCTGCTTGACCTGGGGAGGTGTTGGAACTGGACTGGAACTCTGTGGTTGAATTGGTCATAAGAATTTGAATTGAATTTGAATGGGGATTTGGAGTAAATCGAGGAGAAAATTTTGTTGGAGGGATTGGTGGAGTTTTTGAAGGATTTTGAAATGGGAGAAGTAAGAGCCATTTGTGGGGAGTTTTGTTTAGGCAAATTCGGCTAGAGAGTGCATTGGGTGCATTTTCGACAATTGCTTTCCATTATGCCGATTTCTTTTATTTTCTCTTTTCTATCTATAGTGCCAAATATTGCCATAGGCCTTTTTGGGTGTTTTTCCCATTTCGATTTTCTTTATTCTCCTCTCCCTGTTTCCTATTATTCTTAATGTAAGCCAGATTCAACTTCTCTTTCTTTCCCTTCATTCTTTTTCCATTCTCTATCGATCAAACGTTTCAACCTACAAGCGTTCTAACAAATCATTTCTCTAGCCTCTAAAGTGCCGCATCTGTTCTTCTCTTGTGGGTTGATTGAGTTTAATTCATTTGGTTGGCTGATTGTTAGGGGCAAGTGGTTATGTGCTTTCAAATACTGGCTGAATGTGTAGTTCTCTTGTAGGCCGTGTGTTTTCCTTAGGATAGTAATTGTTTAACCTTCGTTATTGATATTGATGCTTAATAGATAATGTTGTGGTATAGATAAACCACAAGGAGGTGATATCGATTCATAATCAAACTGCTTAGGAAGTATAAGTTGATTCAGTCAAGGTTCTACGCTCGTGGGCTACTGCATTTCTCTCCGTGAAGGTGTGTACACACACTATTCACATTTTAGGACGACAAATGTCAAAATGTCGGGATGTCGAAATGCCAGAAAGCCGACGATACGACAACGACTACTACATTGGCGCACGGACACTCGTGTGGGGGAATTGACACATTGACAAAGGCCGCCATGAGCGATCTCGTGAACTTGACCGTTATTAGGCCTAATGGGACGTTTTGGGTCGAGTGGGCTCGCGTGGGTAAATTTCGCTGTTAAGTGAGAAATCGATAGACTTGTCATGTCGCACACATGACTTTGGTAGTTCAGAGCTTCGCTGGGTGAAAATGGGCCGTGTGGGCCCAATGTGAATGTGGCTCCACACGGAGGAAATCTACGGTAAGTGACTATTGATGAACCGAGTTATGGTGTATACATAGCCGTATCTAATTTTGAAATGTTCTGGGCCTCGTTAGGGCAAAATGGGATGTGTGGGCCCAGTGGGCTTGTGGGCCACATGGATAAAATGTATGTGATGTGGAAAGTGTTGTTGGACTGTGACGTTTTGCATAGCTGAGGCTGTTATGGGCCTCAATGGGTGAAAATGGGTCGCGTGGGCCTAATGGGCTTGTGGGTCGACACGGGTAAAATCCTTAGTAAGTGATCATTGATAGGTTGGTTTATGAGGCTCGCGATACCGTATGTGAATTTGGACTAAATGGGCCACACGAGTGTGTGGGCCCATTTGGGCCCAATATTGAGTTTTGGGCCCATATACATTGTTCTGGCCGTGTAGGTTATCCGAGTCGCTCGAAGCGACGATAGACCTTTTAGGAGGTCGTAATAAGTACCGAGACCCCAATATTTGTAAAATGATTGTAATGCCCCTGTAGTGTAAAATGATCGTAATGCCCCTGTAGGGTAAAATGACCGTGATGCCCTTGTAGGTAAAATGATTGTAATACCTCTGTTAGGTGAATTAACCTATATACCCCAAAGGGTAAAATGGCTATTTTGCCCTCGAGGTTAAATGATTGATTTATCTATGATGTAAGTGATTGATTTGTTCGAGATGTAAATGACTGATTTGTCTGTGATTGGTATGACTGATTTGTCTGTGAATTGTATGACTGATTTTGAGCATGACATTCTGCATACACGACATACTGCATGTGGTTGGGATACTGTTATGGAGGAAGTACTGTATTGGTGGCTTTGCCACAGTCACTGTTTCTGGTGGCTTGGCCACATATACTGTTACTGGCAGCTTTGCTACGGTACTGTTGCTGGTAGCTTTGCTCCGATGCTACTGATGGCTTTGTACCGGTCATATTACTGTTACTATAGGTTGTGTGCCGATCATATCACTTCTACTGATGGCTTTGTGCCGATCATATTACTACTACTGATGGCTTTGTGCCAATCATATTACTGTACTTATGGCTAGTAGCGATTCTGTTTATAGCTTATAGCTATCATGTTTACGGCTCTTAGCCATTCTGATCACCGGCAGCTTTGCTATGATATTGATGTGCTGGCTGGGTGGGTCGATTTTATCCCTACATGGTGTGTTGGTTGGTACGGGTGGTGTGTTGGCTGGATTGGGATGGGTTACACGATTGCATTGTTGCATTTCTATTACTGATTCTGTCACTATATTGGGCTTAGGCCCACATGTATTCTGTTTCTGATTCTGATACTGTAATGGGCTAGGGCCAAACTACACTTTTATTGTTTTGGGCTAAACCCTTATTGTTCTATTACTATTAAAAGACTCAAACTGATTCTGTTTCAAAATACCTTCTATTTCTTTATTAAGGGGATTACACACTGAGTTTTCGTAAACTCACCCCGTTTTTAACCTTTCAGGTAATCCCCAGCATTAGACGGTTCAGAGCTGCGAGGGACTCAAAGAGGGCCACACAACTGCACATGTTTTATTCTATTTTGCTCATTTTCTAATGTACTTTGATTTTGATTCGGGTTGTAATAAGCCTCTATAATTTATGGATTTTAAATTTGGGATTTGATGTGATTGTGATTTATATATGCTAGAAGTAGAACATGGTTTTCCAAATCAATAACTGTTTTCTAACACTACGTTTCCGCAACTCAATTTTTAATAACACGTTTTCGTAAATCATTTGTTTTAAATTAAGCTTCTACAACAATAACGTTTTGAAGGTAACCACGTTTCTTTAATAAACCTCGATTGAAAATAAGCAAATGCAAACAAAGGTTTTCTACAAGTTTTAAATGGCAAGAAGTTTGAAATTTCAAGAAGGGTTTTCAATGAAAACATGGTTTTCGAAAAACACTTCAATGTGACACACCAGATTCGACAATAATGTCTAGGTCGAGTTTGGGGTGTTACAAGACCATATCTTTCCTATGTTACACGTTGCATATCATTCAATAAGAAACAAAATCTATCATCTGGTGGTCAGGAATGTGAGTAGAGTCTCATTATTCCATAAATAATATACAAATATATTGTAGTGTACTTTCAAGTAAATATTTTAGTATTAATTTTTTTGTTTATATATAAAAAAACATATTTATATATTTTTATTATTACCCCTACCATCATATATAATTATTTTTTAATGCCGATGTGAAGCAAGTGATTTTAGGCATTGTTGAATATTATTAAAAAAAGATAGCATATTAAAGCATTAATAACATATTCATTGAGAAATATAGTTTTACTTCATCTAATTAATACAAAGTAGCATTGTTCAAAATAATAACTAATTAACTTAATTAAAATAAATAAATTATTTTAATAATTAAAATATATTCCTAATAAAATATTTATAATATTTATTGAAGTATTTATGAAAAATATAAAAATTGACATATTGTAAATTAAACCTTACATTATTAAATATTTGTTTTTTTCTTAAAGTAAATAATTGACGATAAGAATACGTAGATAATATATAATTAATATAAATGCAATTATGTTAGATTATTTCAGATTATAAAAATATAGTAATTATTCATAATTTTTTGTATATGAAATATAATGTTACTTATTACAAAAATAATTAAAATGTACTATTTTAAATAGTAGTATATAATTTTTCTTCTACTCTTTTTGGTTAAGGGAAATACAACCGTTTAAATAGAGAATAAGTCAATATAATGTTTGACCTTTTCATTTATTATTATATAAATGAATTTAAAAACTTTTATTACTAAAAAATAGTATTCTTATATAAACATGATAACTTTTATTATCAAGTAAATTTTAAATTATTATTTTAGAACACCAAACCACTCCCCTTGCAATCTTGACTTTTAATAAACCATTGTTTGCCTTTGTCCTTGCTTGTAGAATCTCCCAACGAGTTTGACACTTTTTCACACACATTAATTACATTACAAACACATTATAAACAAACTAAGACACATTTAAATCATCTAAAAATTGCATACCACATCACATCTATCATACTATACTTACAGGAAACTAGCTAGTTTTGCCGAAAATGCAATTTCACCACTCAAATCTAGTTCCGAAACCTTAATTTTGATACCAAACATCCTAAATATAATCTAATTACTGATCTAAATCATCAATTTTACATAATTACATTGATTTATTTTTTTAGAAAAATCAAGCTTAAGTGATCTTTAAATAAGGGAAAACATTCAATTTGCTTAAATTAATTAAGGATTTGTTAAATTAAGATAAAATAACTCTTAAATATATCAAAATGAGTTAGAAATAACTTTAAAACCGAAGCTTAGCCATAAAATTTGAGATCTACAATTTTCAAGCCAAAAATCAACTTAAAATCCATTAATATATTGAGATCTTGATTCAATCATTTAAATATCAAATTGAAATAACAACTCACTTAGTTTAATCATAAAAAGTTAGAATCTCACCTAAATTTTAAAAGACGAGCTATGGAGCTAATTCAAGCTAAAACCTGTGAGGATCTCTTTAGGATTTTAAGGATGATAACATGAGTGTGCCTCAATATTGAAAAGAAATTTAGTGTTTAGAGAGCTTAGGAATAAAAAGGGATGAACTAATTTTGACAGAAAAACTTTAATTTGGTGTTTGGCAAATTTTTGAATGAATAATGAGAGGGAAGAAGAAGAAGTGAGGGTTGTTAAATAGGCACCAAATTTTAAAAAAAATTATCCTTTGCCCATTTAACCCCCGGGTTTTCTCCCTTATCTGAATTGGTCCTTATTGTTCAATTAAAGCCAATTTCAAATTTATATTCAAATCCAATCTCCTTTTTAAAATCCATTTTAACCAAATTAATTCTCTAACACTCAATTTTAATTTCTTAACCTAAAATTATAAATTCCATTTATTTTAAAATTTTGTTTAATTAATTCCTAATTATTTTAATTATCTATCCCAATTACAATTTCTAATTCACTCATCCCTGATTTACTCTCTCGACTTTTGGGATGTGACAATTCTATTGGGCCTAGGGGATGATGCCAGGACTATGCAAAGGAAGAATCGTATCGGGTTAATATGCAAACAGTGGAAATGTGGCATAGTCTAGGGTTACACCTTATGTGTATATTTTTATCAAACCTCTACTTTGCAATAAGCCGTGATAATACTATACTAACAAGTTCTTTTAAATATTTCCTTTATTTTTGGATTTTAAGTCCTCCAATTAAGAAATAAATAAAATGTAATATTTAAAGTGTTCAACTGATTTAAGTATTCAATTTAATAACAGCCAAGATCTGAGCCCGACGAATCATGTCGGGTTAGGGTGTTACAAAACTCATGCCAAACGAGTGTTTAACACAAGCATTATTAACCGCGGCTCCATTCGAGTCAAGATATAAAGAAATAATTTAAATAATTCATATCAATCCACAAATGATTTAAAAACTAATTTGTTTAAAAGTGTATTTAAAAATAAATAATTTAAAGTAATCATATACTAATCCAAAATCAAATTGCGATCGTACATTAATACAAATCCTTTAAATAAAACATTTAAAAATAAAATAGAATAGTTTTTTTAAAAATATATGTAATTAAATTATTTTATTTTTTCAACCAAAAGAACCTGAATTCTAAATTGACTAGTGAATCCACTTATGAATCTAAGCTTTTGAAAAACACAATATAATTATAGAGTAATATATATAATAAATAATTTTTTACAAACTTATTTAGATAAATTTAAAAGAGCATTAAGAACGATAAAGACGAACAACATTGCAAAAGAAATTTCATGATTCTCTTTTTTTTCTTTTTCTTTTTTTTTCTAGAATTAGGCTTCATCTTCATGAATTCATGCAATGTTCCCTTACATTTTTAAGTTATTCTAAAGGTGAAGCTTGCACTCCTCAATTTATAAGAGAATAAAAAGAAATTAAAGTTGATATTGAACTAATTGATCCCTCTGAAAAACATTGGGCAATTTAATACCTATTAAATTTGAACCTAAGTAACTAAGGAAAATCAAGTATTAGCCACTAAAATTAACATTTTCCATCAATGTACATAATTTTGATTGATATAATAACAAACTAAACCCTCAACATTTACATATTCTAAAGACCAATATGTACGGTACTTCATTGTATACTAGTTTAATATAGGTTTTAGATGTTGATTAAAAAAACTTAATACAAATTGAACTAGCACCACCAATACTCACCGAATACAATATTGCCGATTGGTAGCATTGGTGAGATATGATAATTTTTGTATTTATATATTTTTTTATAAATCCCTAACATATAATGATTGTGTTTATTGTAAAATATAATAATTCAATTTTTTGTAAGTTCGTAATTTATTCTATATTTCTTTCAAAAAATAATTATATTATATTAATTTTCAGTATATTTCATATAATATTCTATTTGCATTATTTTCTTATCCCTTATTATATTATATATTGATTATATTAATTATATTATATTTACACATCATAATTGAATCAAAGTTACTAGATCTAGGATCGAGCAAAGACACAAAACCTTTGGGATCATGACAATGCAAAGATAGATCATAAATCATGGTTTAGGCGAACCAAGTTAGGTAAAAGAAAGAGATAAAAAGTATTTATTTTTTTGCCTTAATATGCAGACCCTTCTACATTTATATGCGAAAGATACGTCATATATTATCAAAATATACATTAACTTCGACACCTAGTGAGTTTTGAGCAGCCACGATTCCAAGGATTAACAGCTTCTTGGAGAAGGCGACGGTAGGAAACAGGACCGGAGACCTCTGGATGGTTGATTGTCATTGCTGCATCAATTTGGACCACCTCTTCCATCACCACTATGCCAATTAGAGCCAAAAAAATTAACCATGTTTTCATGTTTGAGACTCCCATGATTGGTCTTTGGTTTCATTGGAACAATTTTCATATCACCTATTTATAGGGTTTTGGAATGAGACCCTATTTTAAGAATTACCTCAAATTAGGTGATATTGTTTTTATTTTTTTTTCTTTTTTTAATTTCTTATTGCTTAAACTGTAAAATGTGTTAATTTTTTATAAAAGAAATACATTTTAGAAATTGGACCAGGTAATCTAAGGTTTTTTTCTCAATTAGTCGAATATTATGGAATGTGTTTGTGTGTGCATGTATGTGTCTGTGTTTTGTCAAAATGAAAGACAGTTGAGCTCTAATCTCAATATGATACAATCTAAATTAGACTATATCTTTCCTAAGTTACACGTTGCATATCATTCAATAAGAAACAAAATCTCTCATCTGGTGGTCAGGAATGTGAGTAGAGTCTCATTATTGCATGTATAATACACAAATATATTGTGGTGTACTTTCAAGTAAATATTTTAGTATTAATTTTTTTGTTTATAAATAAAAACATATTTATATGTTTTTATTATTACCCCTACCTTCATATATAATTATTCTTTAATGCCGATGTGAAGCAAGTGATTTTAGGCATTGTTGAATATTATTAAAAAAAGATAGCATATTAAAGCATTAATAACATATTCATTGAGGAATATAGTTTTACTTCACCTAATTAATACAAAGTAGCATTGTTCAAAATAATAAGTAATTAACTTAATTAAAATAAATAAATTATTTTAATAATTAAAATATATTCCTAATAAAATATTTATAATATTTATTGAAGTATTTATGAAAAAATATAAAAATTGATATATTGTAAATTAAACCTTACATTATTAAATATTTATTTTTTTCTTAAAAGTAAAAAATTGACGATAATAATACGTAGATAATATATAATTACTATAAATATAATTATGTTAGATTATTTCAGATTATAAAAATATATTAATTATTCATAATTTTTTATATATGAAATATAAATGTAATTACATTACAAACACATTGAAAACAACCTCAAACACATTTAAATCATCTAAAAATTGCATACAACATCATATCTATTATACTTATCGAAAACTAGCTAGTTTTACCGAAAATGAGATATCACCACTCAAATCTAGTTCCTAAACTTTAATTTCGATTCCAAACATCCTAAATATCATCTAATTAATTATATAAATCATCGAATTACACTGATATATTTTTTTAGAAAAATCAAGCTTAAGTGATCATTAAATAAGGGAAAACATTCAATTTGCTTAAATTCATTAAGGATTTGTTAAATAAAGATAAAATAACTCTTAAATATATCAAAATGAGTTAGAAATAACTGTAAAACCGAAGCTTAGCCAAGAAATACGAGATCTACCATTTTCAAGCAAAAAATCAACTTAAAATCAATTAATATATTGAGATCTTGATTTAATCATTTAAATATCAAATTGAAATAACAACTCACTTAGTTTAATGAATAAAAAGTTTATATTAATTAATAAAAAGTGTAATACCCAATTTTAGCCCGGGCTCAAATATGGAAACATAATTTTTGAGGATATACAATCTTAGATATGATATGCAATCTTAGATATGATATATGCAATCTTAGATATGATATATACAATCTTAGAAGATATGATTTTGTAATCTTAGAGATTTAATTTGTAGATACCCTTTAATCTTAGCCATTGATGTAATTGATCTGTACCGTTGGATTTGGGGAGGCTTAGCTATAAATAGAGGCCTCTCCCTTCATTGCGAAAGAAAAGGAGAATCAATAAAAAAAATGGAGAACGATTGGCAGTTTTTTAAAGGTGGCTTACTGTTTTCTTTTTCTTCTTTTTCGATTATTTTTTACTTATTTACGATTTTAAAAAAGGGAGAAGGTGATACCACTGCGAATTTTATTTATTTATTTTATTTAGCTCTAATAAAGTGACGCGTTTCAAAGGATGGAGATATTGTCTCATTCGAGCCCTATGAGTTATTCGCGCCTTTTAATTGGGTCATTCATTTTTTTTAAATTATGTTGATTTTCAATTTAATCCTTAATCTTTCATTTTAGGTTTTTAGTCTATTTTATTAATTTTTTTATTTTTATTTTTATTATTATATTATATATTATTATTATACCTACATATATGTGCGCATATGCATGTTAATATATATACATATATATTTTAAACGTTTTAATATATATACATATTATATACCTACTTTATTATTATTTTATTTTCATAGTTTTTTATACATATATATATACACATTTATATTTCATAAAATTTATACGTTTGCCCATATTCTATGATTTTTATATGTTTATACATTTTTGTAATATATAGACATATATTTATACTCCATTCAAAGCTTATTATAAATATTTTCCACGTTTTATATTATACTTATATATTTCATTTTCTTGTAAATGCATGAATATATTTTATATGTATATATTTATATTTTCCTTGTTTTCATAAATGCATTATGTATTTTATATATATAACTTTTATAACCCAAAATTTTATGAGTAAATTATCTTTATGTCTTTTATTCTTCATAATTTCAAATGTATATATATTTTGTACCTTTTTCTCTTTATATTTTTTTTTGGTTTATTTCCTTCATTTGCTTATTGATTTATGTTTTCATTTATATTCATTTGATATTTTACATGTCGTTGTTTATGTACATCAATTTCATTTATTTCTATGTCATTCTTGTATTGATTATTACATTTTATATTTAATGTAGCATCACATCATTTTTTTTTCAATTTTAAAATTTTCAAAATTGATATAACACTCGTATTTAGGATTTTCAAGGAAATTGAGCCCTAACGTATTGGGTTCCGATTTTCTTCGTTAAATCCAACGATCGAGGGTCGCTCATTAATAAAAAATATATAAAATAAAAAGCTTGTTGTTGGGGAGTTAAATATGTTGTATCCTAATGTATTGGATGTGACGTATTGATTTCTCGAGATAAAATTTTTTGAAAAGATAATAATAAAGGAAATATTTCAAGTTTGGGATTTTGATGAATTGTGCCCTAACGTATTGGGCCGCGATTTCTTAAATCTTAAACAAATGAATATTCTTTTAAATTTTTATTACGCGAGTTTTAGACTAATTCATTTTTGAGGAAATTAGAATGTTGTGCCCTAACGCATTAGGTGTGACATTTTCTTTCTTCAAAATGATAAGGATCTTATTAAATAACGTTTTAAGTTTTTGCTAAGGATTATATTTTTCAAATTTTTGACATTAAGACACTAATTAATTAACTAGGTACCAATTTTGGGCGTTACGAGGGTGCTAATCCTTCCTCGTACGTAACTGACTCCCGGATCCGTTTTTCTAAAACTCGTAGACCAAAGACGTTTTTTTAGGTGATCCAATCACACCTTAATAAAAGATTGGTGATGACTCCCAATTTTCATTTTTTAAAGTCGACAACCTAAATTTTTTGTTTTTAAAAAATGGTTTCGACAGCTTGGCGACTTCGCTGGGAACTTTTTTAAAAAAATAAAAGAGTCGAGCCACAAAGTTGATTAATTTTTGTCTTATAGTCGAAAAAATAAAATTCGTTTTAAAAATCCTCTTGCATTCATGCTTAATTGATTTAAGTACTTTAAATTATTTTGCATTGTACATTACATATACTGGATAATTTTACCCTTTAAGTGGGAGCGAGAAACTACTCCTTCGTGAGGTTTTCACCACCGTATAGGATAGTGGATCGCTTTCGGAATACATCGGTACCTATGCCTTCGTGAGATTATCATCTCCGTATAGTCATATGGAAAATGTGTTCCCCTGAACCGAACTTGATCTATATGAGCCTATAATGGGTGAAGATCGAGGAATCTGCTGGTTCGGGTACCCTTACTTTAGAACCGAACCGCATATAATGAGCCTTAGGAGTCTACCCTAGGTAAAATCACACCGAATGCCTAGAGGTCACCCAAAAACTTGGTTTAAATTTATGATCATTTTGTTGTATTTTGTCCATTTTTGTTACGATTATAATTACTTCGGTTTGTAATTACTTTATTGGTTTGAATTTTGATGTTTTTGCATATTGCATTACATAACCACTCGATTATATCCTTTTAAGTGGGAGTGAGAAGCTATTTCCTTCGTGAGGTCTTCACCTCTGTGCAGGATAGCAGATTGCTTTTGAGATACATCCGTACCTATGTCTTTGTGAGATTTTCATCTCCGTGCAGCCATAGGAAAATGTATTCCCCTGAATTGAACTTGGTCCGTATGAGCCTATAATGGGTGAGGATCGAGGAATCTGCTAGTTCAGGTACCCTTACCTTAGAGCCAAACTACATATAGTGAACCGTAGTTGCCCACCTTAGGACTAATTACACCAAACCCTAGTGGTTTCCCGAGTAGGTACTTTATTCATTTGCTTTTACTTTGTACTAACTTGTTTTTTATGTTGTTTTTATTATGATTGCATTGTATTTACATCTTAAAAAGAGGTGTTGATTCATGTTCAGTTGCTAAATAGAGAGCTTGTCATAAGGAAATGGGTTTCTTGATAAAGGGGATGACAATATGGTTGTCCGAATATGGTCCAAGAACATGTGATAAGAGAAAGATGATAATTTAATGGAGGACTATACGACTATGGCTCTGTTGCCCAGGGATTCAAGATGACAAAGATTATTTGAGAGCTGCTAAACCTTCTTAACGAGAAGCCAACAAGCATCACGAGGATGAGTGAGCAATAAGTTACGGCCTGGATCGAGCAAAAAGGAGAAAGAAGACACGTTTTTTTGAAGAGTTAGTGAGATTTATCTTCACGCTCGAATGAAGAAGAGGATCGAATATCTTCGCCTATGAGGGCAAGGCCGTATAAATATCCACTTTATGTAAAGAGATTTGTTTTCTAGTAAAGTTTTCTAAATGGAATTGGATCAGAATCAACATCTCTTTATGCATTCATTGCATGCATTCGCGTTACATGACATCATACGCATTAAAATCCACTAAAAGAGCCTAATCGATTAAAATCATTCTTCAGCTAATTTGGAAACCAACCAACCTGCCAAACACCATTATAGTACCCGAGTAAAGTCAGGAGGCATGGACCAAAGATTGGAAAGAATAGAGCAAATGCAAGTACATATGCAAGAGCAATTAACCAAATTTCAACAAAATATGAAGGATCAGATGCTAGAATTCCAAAGCAATGTGATAAACCAATTAACCCAGTTATTGGCTAGAGGGTTAGAAGGAGAGGAAAACCCAGTGGTCCACTTTGGAGAGGATAAAGAAGACCCTAATTATCCCTCAAATTTTATCCCGATAAGTTTCCAGCTAGATATGCACCCACAAGGGGCACCCCTTACTATCAAATCCCAGCAATATCAGACCAATACCTTAACACCAATGAATCGCTCGACAGGCTCAAGATCCAATTTGAAGAATAATTTAGTTAATCCTATTGCTCTTGATAATCCAGCAGAAATAAAATAGGCGAGGGTAGAATACTCAGATACTATAAAGGCCCCAAAGAGAAAGGGGAATAAGGGGGATAATGCAGGCTGATATAACAAAGGCCACTCAAAACCAATCACTGTGGGCCGGCCAAAGACAGAAACCACCAGACATCAGAGTCCTTTAAAGCACGAATCTGGTGGGAAACCAGGTACTGAGAAACTCCAGTTCACACCAATTCTGATGGCGTATAAGGAGCTGTATCAAAGCTTATTCGATGCGCACGTTGTTGCACCTTTCTACTCAAAACCCCCACAACCTCCGTACCCTAAATGGTATGATACAAACACGCAATGTGATTATCATGCGGGAATTACGGGGCACTCAGTAGATAATTACATTACCTTCAAAAAGTTAGTTGAAAGACTCATCAATATAGGCGTTGTCAAATTTGATGGTTCATCCAGTGAAGAAAATCTGCTACCCAATCACATCGATGATAAGGTGAATGCAATGTATGAAGAAGTGTTAGGAAGCGTTCACATCAATGCCGTGCATGAAGACAACTGAAAAGGGTCCTTGTTAGATATTCGCCCTCATCAACTTGGAAGTGTTCTAAATAATTGGACTGAGAAAGAAATCCTTATAGTTTTTAGAGCTTATTTAGAGTAATACTCAAAACACTAGTTGCTTTTAGCCTAGAAGCAATGAGAACTTTTTGTGAAATAGGCTAATGTCTGAATGTTATTATTTTAATGAAAAACATCTTTGCATTTTGAGCAAATATTCTTCCATTCTTTTCATGTGAATAATTATTCTTTCATTCTTTTGAATCTTTCTTCCACATCATTCTTTCATTCATAATTATATTATATAAATAATTATTCGTAAATTCACACATTCTTTTGTATATTCTTTTGTGCTTACTATGGGTCCCTAGATATCAATGACATGAGTGATGCTGCTACTGACTCAGAATCTCCTTCTGAGCTAGACATGTGTTTAGAGGGATCTCATGACTTTGATGATGACATAGATCGTAGCCTATTTTTGGACCTGTTAAGGATGGTAGAACAAGTCGAGAACGGATCTTACCCTACAAAAACAAAAAAAAACTCCTCTGTCGGATTAATGCCTTTCTCCTAGGTCCATTGTGGAATTGCCTATTGAAGACAGGATTCTTTCTCTCTAAGTTTTTGGGTTAATTCCGATTGAAGAGGAATGTTCAAAGTTATCCATCATGGTCAAATGCGCCAAAAGCAAATGATGCTAGCTCACAAAAAAGGTCCGCCCTAGAGAATTCCTTGAGAGGGACCGGGTACTGAAGAAGATCCTTCCCATACAAAGAAGAACTTCATCCCAAGCTGCAAAAGATCTTATGTGGAAGGCCTAATCTAAAAAACGTCGATTTTGATCAGAAGGGATAACAGAGACATGCCTAATCCTATGAGTTCAGATTCAATTTTTTCAAAAAAAAAAAAGAAAGAAAAAGAAAGAAAAAGGAAAAGAAAAGCAAAAGGAGAGGCCAAGGTGAAAATTTGCAAAGGACGCCTTGAGACCAAAGAGGATTTGAGTTAAAAACCTGAAAAGGGCGGCTCAAATATTTGATCAGAATGGGACATGGGGTAATCAGAGCAGTTCAGATTTTGATTGGGGCATATGATGATCTTGCTATACTTGAATTAACAGGAAAGGGTAGGGGACATATTGGGGCATCGACAAAGAACTGTAGATCTCCTAAACACAGGTCAAACTCGGAATGGTCTTCAGAAAGTTTGTACAGAGAAGCTCAAACTGCGATATCTGGGGCATCCAATTTTTATACTATTTCTTGTTCTTGGAATACTTCATTATTTTCCAAAGATACATATTCCTAATCAATTTCTTTGTTTACTATTTTGAATAATCTATTCTTTTCGAGCTATGCTCAAAATTAACTTTATTCTTATCCATTGTTATGACCTTTTTGCAAGCATGTTGCATTGGAATAATGATTAATGGACTAATAAAACTTTCACAAGGGAAGTTTTGCATATTACTTTAGAAGTTTCTAAATAATACAGGAACCTAAAACAGGACTATTGTTTAGAATGCACCAAGTTTAAAGGTTGGAAATTTGAGAAGGAAAAGTCTAAATAAGGACTTTCTCTTCGGATTTTGTTGTCAAAAAGCATCGATTGAGCAAAATAACAAGATGTCGTGTCGGTGATAAGGCTTAAATAAACAATGATCACCAGGCAATAGGAAGAGGTTCCCTCGGAGAAGAAAGCCTTCATTTGAGCATAAGCCTTTGGTACAACACCATAGGCCTAGTGTAAAGGACCAAAGAACTTCACATTTTGTAGCCTTGAATTGTGATAAGAGTGAATTGAGAAGAAGTTGTATATGTCTACCCTCGGGTTGCAGTGGGAGAATAATGGCACAAAATTTGCGTCCTAGTGGATTGAACTTTGAAGTTTACAGTAGGGGCAATCTAACTAAATGGAAATGCCAGCTGAGCGAAGGCGTTACGGCGCGTCAGTGATAAAACCTTAATAAATGTCGAGCAATGATAAAGAAGGATTGCTGTAAAAAAATGACATTCCGTGTTCATGCAAACATCATTCATACATACCTAGTTAGGAGCATTTGACTCATTCTGATCATGACATCCTAATCAGTAGGCAAGATTAGGCTCATAAAATCAATTATACAGGTCATGTTCCCTAGAGAATAAACCGGTGAAACACCAAGCCCTGTCTCTCTGAGCAGCAGCGGAGAAGGTTGAAGATTGTAGATCTTATCTCCCTAAGTAGTAGTGGAGCAGATCGAAGACGACAAATCTTACTTTCCAAGATAGTGGGAAGCAGGTTTAAGCCACCAAGCCTTGCCTCCCTGAGCAATAGCGGAGTTGGTTGAAGATTGTAGATCTTTTCTCCCTAAGCAGTAGTGGAGCAAATCAAAGATGGCAAATCTTATCTTTCTAAGATAGTGGGAAGCAGATTTAAGTTACAAAGCCTTGTCTCTCTGAGCAGCAGTGGAGAAGGTTGAAGATTGTAGATCTTATCTCCCTAACCAATAGTGGAGCAGATCAAAGATGGCAAATCTTATCTTTCCAAGATAGCGGGAAGCAAATTTAAGCCACAAAGCCTAGTCTCTTTGAGCAGCAGTGGAGAAGGTTGAAGATTGTAGATCTTATCTCCCTATGCAGTAGTGGAGTAGATCAAAGACGGTAAATCTTATCTTTCCAACATAGTGGGAAGCAGATTTAAGCCACCAAGCCTTGTCTCCCTGAACAGCAGCGGAGTAGGTTGAAGATTGTAGATCTTATCTCCCTAAGCAGTAGTGAAGCAGATCAAAGATGGCAAATCTTATCTTTCCAAGACAGTGGGAAACAGATTTAAGCCACAAAGCCTTGTCTCTCTGAGCAGCAGTGGAGAAGGTTGAAGATTGTAGATCTTATCTCCCTAACCAGTAGTGGAGCAGATCAAAGATGGCAAATCTTATCTTTCCAAGATAGTGGGAAGCAGATTTAAGCCACAAAGCCTTGTCTCTCTGAGTAGCAGTGGAGAAGGTTGAAGATTGTAGATCTTATCTCCCTATGCAGGAGTGGAGTAGATCAAAGACGGCAAATTTTATTTTCCAAGATAGTGGGAAGCAGATTTAAGCCACCAAGTCTTGTCTCCCTGAACAGCAGCAGAGTAGGTTGAAGATTGTAGATTTTATCTCCCTAGGCAGTAGTGAAGCAGATCAAAGATGGTAAATCTTATCTTTCCAAGATAGTGGGAAGCAAATTTAAGCCACAAAGCCTTGTCTCTCTGAGCAGTAGCGGATAAGGTTGAAGATTGTAGATCTTATCTCCCGAAGCAGTAGTGGAGCAGATCAAAGATGGCAAATCTTATCTTCCCAAGATAGTGGGAAGCAGATTTAAGCCACAAAGCCTTGTCTCTCTGAGCAGCAGCGGGGAAGGTTGAAGATTGTACATCTTATCTCCCTAAGCAGTAGTGGAACAGATCGAAGACGACAAATCTTATCTTTCCAAGATAGTGGGAAGCAGATTTAAGCCACCAAGCATTGTCTCCCTGAGCAGCAGCGGAGTAGGTTGAGATTGTAGATCTTATCTCCCTAAGCAGTAGTGGAGCAGATTAAAGATGGCAAATCTTATCTTTCGAAGATAGTGGGAAGTAGATTTAAGCCACAAAGCCTTGTCTCTCTAAGCAGCAACAGAGAAGGTTGAAGATTGTAGATCTTATTTCCCTAAGCAGTAGTGGAGCAAATCAAAGTCGGCAAATCTTATCTTTCCAAGATAGTGGGAAGCAGATTTAAGCCACCAAGCCTTATCTACCTGAGCAGCAGCGGAGTAGGTTGAAGTTGCAGTGAAGCAAACTCAGCAAGCAAGTCTTATCCTCCTGAAGTTGCAGTAAAGTAGACTGAAGATGGCAAATCTTATCTCCCCGAAGTTACAGTGGAGCAGATTAGAGCCGATAATCCTATCTCCTCGAAGTTGCAGTGGAGCGGATCAAAACCTTGGATCTTATCTCTCTGAAGTTGCAGAGAGCAGATCGCGTCTAGTCTTATTTCCCTGAAGTTGCAATGGAGCAGACTAAGTAAACAAGTCTTATCCTCCTGAAGTTGTAGTGAAACAGACTGAATGAACCAATCCTATCTCTCCGATGTTGCGGTGGAGTGGATCGAGACACCAATTCCTATAACTTTAAAGATGCAGTAGGATGGATGTGGCTGCTTGAAGAAGAAGAGCACTAAGATCCAGCGTGACCGGGCAAAAATTGGCAATTTCTAAAGTCTTTGCTCCATTCCTGTTACATGACAACGAGCAAAGTAGGGCAGCTGTAATACCCAATTTTAGCCCGGGCTCACATATGGAAACATAATTTTCGAGGATATACAATCTTAGATATGATATGCAATCTTAGATATGATATATAAAATCTTAGAAGATATGATTTTGTCATCTTAGAGATTTAATTTGTAGATACGTTTTAATCTTAGTCGTTGATGTAATTGATCTGTACCGTTGGATTTGGGGAGACTCAACTATAAATAGAGGCCTCTCCCTTCATTGAGAAAGAAAAGGAGAATCAATAAAAAAAATGGAGAACGATTGGTAGTTTTTTAAAGGTGGCTTACTGTTTTCTTTTTTTTTTCTTTTTCGATTATTTTTTACTTATTTACGATTTTAAAAAAGGGAGAAGGTGATACCACTGCGAATTTTATTTATTTATTTTATTTAGCCCTAATAAAGTGACGCGTTTCACAGGATGGAGATATTTTCCCATTCGAGCCCTATGAGTTATTCGCGCCTTTTAATTGGGCCTTTCATTTTTTTAAATTATGTTGATTTTCAATTTAATCCTTAATCTTTCATTTTAGGTTTTTAGTCTATTTTATTAATTTTGTTATTATTATTTTTATTATTATATTATATACTATTATTATTATACCTACATATATGTGCGCATATGCATGTTAATATATATACATATATATTTTAAACGTTTTAATATATATACATATTATATACCTACTTTATTATTATTTTATTTTCATAGTTTTTTATACATATATAGATACACATTTGTCTTTCATAATATTTATACGTTTGCCCTATTCTATGATTTTTATATGTTTATACATTTTTGTAATATATACACGTATATTTATACTCCATTCAAAGCTTATTATAAATATTTTCCACGTTTTATATTATACTTATATATTTCATTTTTTTTGTAAATGCATGAATATATTTTATATGTATATATTTATATTTTCCTTGTTTTCATAAATGCATTATGTATTTTATATATATAATTTTTATAACCCAAAATTTTATGAGTAAATTATCTTTATGTCTTTTATTCTTCATAATTTCAAATGTATATATATTTTGTACCTTTTTCTCTTTATATTTTTTTGTTTATTTCCTTCATTTGCTTATTGATTTATGTTTTCATTTATATTCATTTGATATTTTACATGTCGTTGTTTATGTACATTAATTTCGTTTATTTCTATGCCATTGTTGTATTTATTATTACATTTTATATTTAATGTAGCATCACATCATTTTTTTTCGATTTTAAAATTTTCAAAATTGAGATAACACTCGTATTTAGGATTTTCAAGGAAATTGAGCCCTAACGTATTGGGTTCCGATTTTCTTCGTTAAATCCAACGATCGAGGGTTGCTCATTAATAAAAAATATATATAAAATAAAAAGCTTGTTGTTGGGGAGTTAAATATGTTGTATCCTAACGTATTGGATGTGACGTATTGATTTCTCGAGACAAAGATTTTTTGAAACTATAATAATAAAGGAAATATTTCAAGTTTGGGATTTTGAGGAATTGTGCCCTAACGTATTGGGCCGCGATTTCTTAAATCTTAAACAAATGAATATTCTTTTAAATTTTTATTACACGAGTTTTAGACTATTTCATTTTTTAGGAAATTAGAATGTTGTGCCCTAACGCATTGGGTGTGACATTTTCTTTCTTCGAAATGATAAGGGTCTTAATAAGTAACGTTTTAAGTTTTTGCTAAGGATTATATTTTTCAAAGTTTCGACATTAAGACACTAATTAATTAACTAGGTACCAATTTTGGGCGTTACGAGGGTGCTAATCCTTCCTCGTACGTAACTGACTCCCGGATCCGTTTTTCTAAAACTCGTAGACCAAAGCTATTTTTTTAGGTGATCCAATCACACCTTAATAAAAGATTGGTGGCGACTCCTAATTTTCATTTTTTAAAGTCGACAACCTAAATTTTTTGTTTTTAAAAAATGGTTTCGACAAAAAGTTAGAATTTCACCTAAATTTTGAAAAAATCGACGAGCTATGGATCGAATGCGAGCTAAAACGTGTGAGGATCTCTTAAGGATTTTAAGGATGATAACATGAGTGTTCCTCAATATTGAAAATAAATTTAGTGTTTACAGAGCTTAGGAATAAAAACGGATGAACTATCCTTTACCCATTTAACCCCCCGGTTTTCTCCCTTATCTGAATTGGTCCTTATTGTTCAATTAAAGCCAATTTCAAATTTATTTTCAAATCCAATCTCCTTTTTAAAATCCATTTTAACCAAATTAATTCTCGAACACTCAATTTTAATTTCTTAACCTAAAATTATAAATTCTATTTATTTTAAAATTTTGTTTAATTAATTCCTAATTATTTTAATTATATATCCCAATTCCAATTTCCAATTCACTAATCCCTGATTTACTTTCTCGACTTTTGGGATGTGACAATTCTACTGGGCCTAGGGGACGATGCCAGGACTACGCAAAGGAAGAGTGGTATCGGGTTATTATGTAAACAGTGGAAATGTGGCATAGTGTAGGATTACACCTTATGTGTATATTTTTATCAAACTTCTATTTTGTAATAAGCCGTGATAAGTCTATAGTAACAAGTTATTTTAAATATTTTCCGTTATTTTTGGATTTTAAGTCCTCCAGTTAAAGAAATAAATAAAATTAATATTTAAAGTGTTCAACTGATTTAAGTATTGTCTTTAATAACAACCAAGATCTGAGCTCGACGAATCAGGTTGGGTTAGGGTGTTACAAAACTCATGCCAAATGAGTGTTTAACACAAGCATTATTAACCACCGCTCCGTTCAAGTCAAGATATAAAGAAATAATTTAAGCAATTCATATCAATTCACAAATGATTTAAAAACTAATTTGTTCAAATGTGTATTAAAAAATAAATAATTTAAAGTAATCATATACTAATCCAAAATCAAATTGCAATCGTACATTAATACAAATCCTTTAAATAAAACATTTAAAAATAAAATAGAATAGTTGTTTTAAAAAGATATATAATTAAATTATTTTATTTTTTCAACCAAAAGAACTTGAATACGAAATTGACTAGTGAATCCACTTTTGAATCTAGTCTTTTCAAAAACACAAAATAAAATTATATATTCATTCAAGAGTAATATATATAATAAATAATTTTTTACAATCTTATTTAGTATGAAACTTATTTAGATAAATTTAACAGATCATTGTGAATGATAAAGACGAACAACATTGAAAAAGAAATTTCATTATACCTTTTTTTTTTGTTTCTAGAATTAGGCTTCATCTTCATGATTCCATGCAATGTTCCCCGACATTATAAAATTATTCTAAAGGTGAAGCTTACACTCTTCAACTTATAAGAGAATAAAAAGACATTAAAGTTGATATTGAACTAATTGATCCCTCTCAAAAACATTGGGGCAATTTAATACCTATTAAATTTGAAACTAAGTAACTAAGGAAAGTTAAGTATTAACCACTAAAATTAACATTTTCCATCAATTTACATAATTTTGATTGATATAATAAGAAATTAAACCCTCAACATTTACATATTCTAAAGACCAATATGTACGATACTTCATTGTATACTAGTTTAATATAGGTTTAAGATGTTGATTAAAAAAAATTAATACATATTGAACTCGCAGCACCACCAATACTCATTGATTACTATATTGCCGATTAATAGCATTTGTGAGATATGATAATTTGTGTATTTATATATATATTTTATAAATCCCTAACATATAATGATTGTGTTTATTGTAAAATATATTAATTCAAATTTTTGTAAGTTCGTAATTTATTCTATATTTCATTCAAAAAATAATTATATTATATTATATTAATTTTTAGTATATTTCATATAATATTCTATTTGCATTATTTTCTTATCTCTTAATATATTATATTTTAATTATATTAATTATATTATATTTACACATCATAATTGTATCAAAGTTACTAGATCTAGGATCGAGCAAAGACACAAAACCTTTGCGATCATGACAATGCAAAGCTAGATGATAAATCATGGTTAAGGCGAACCAAGTAGGTAAAAGGAGATAAAAAGTATTAATCATGTTGCCTTAATATGCAGAGCTTTCTACATTTATATAAGAAAGATACTGTCTTTCTACATTTCTTGTTGCTTAAACTGTAAAATGTGTTAATTTTTTTATAAAAAAATACATTTTAGAAATTGGACCAGGTAATCTAAGGTTTTTTTTCTCAATTAGTCGAATATTATGGAATGTGTGCACATCTGTGCACATCTGTGTTTGTGTTTTGGCAAAAAGAAAGACAGTTGAGCTCTAATCTCAATATGATACAATCTCAATTAGACTTGTAACGTTCTAGAATTTGGGCCTAGAAGTAGTGTGCCTTGAGCGTGGGAACTCATAAAAGTTTATGTGTGCGAGATAAAATCATAATTTAAGTGTAGCTTTGGTGGCTAAGTATTGGGCATATTTGGGAGTGCTTGTGAAGCATGGGTTCAAGTCTGAGTGTTTGCAAAATTTTAATTTGGGCTCTTAAGTGAACCTGGCTATTAACTTATAGGACTTATAATAATTAGTGGTTGTTTTATAAAAAAAAAAGAGAGAAGGGATCTAGTGGCAAGGTGGCAATACATGTGTAGGAAAGAGCCTGAGGTTCGAGGCATGGCGTGCGCAATTGTAAGATTTTGAAATGGGAAAAGTTGGAGTCGTTTGGGTGTGGTTGAATTGGTCATAAGAATTTGAATTGAATTTGAATGGGGAGTTGGAGTAAATCAAGGAGAAAATTTCGGTGGAGGGATTGGTGGAGTTTTTGAAGGATTTTAAAATGGGAGAAGTTGGAGCCGTTTGGAGGGAGTTTTGTTTAGGAAAATTCGGCTAGAGAGTGCATTGGGTGCATTTTCGACAACTGCTTTCCATTATGCCAATTTCTTTTATTTTCGCTCTTCTATCTATAGTGCCAAATATTGCCATAGACCTTTTTGGGTGTTTTTCCCGTTTTGGTTTTCTTTATTCTCCTCTCCCTGTTTCCTATTCTTCTTAATGTGAGCCGGATTCAACTTCTCTTTCTTTGCCTTCATTCTTTTTCCCTTCTCTATCGATCAAACGTTTCGACCTACAAGCGTTCTAACAAATGATTTCTCCAGCATCTGAAGTGCCGCATTTGTTCTTCTCTTGTGGGTTGATTGAGTTAATTCATTTAGTTGGCTCATTGTTAGGGGCAAGTGGTTATGTGCTTTCAAATACTGGCTGAATGTGCAGTTCTCTTGTTGGCCGTGTGTTTTCCTTAGGATAATAATTGTTTAACCTTTGTTATTGATATTGATGCTTAATAGATAATGTTGTGGTACAGATAAACCACAAGGAGGTGATATCGATTCATAACCAAACGACTTAGGAAGTATAAGTCAATTCAGTCAAGGTTCTACACTTGTGGGCTACTGTGTTTCTCTCCATCATGGTGTGTACACACACAATTCCCATTTTAGGGTGACAAAAGTCGAAATGCTGGGATGCCGAAATGCCGGATAGCCGACGATACGACAACGACTACTACATTGGCGCACGGACACTCGTATGGGGGAGTCGACACATTGAAAAAGGCCGCCATGAGCGATCTCGTGGACTTGACCGTTATTAGGCCTAATGGGCCGTTTTGGGTCGAGTGGGCTCGTGTGGGTAAATTTCGCTATTAAGTGAGAAATCGATAGACTTGACATGTCGCTGGTGGTCAGGAATGTGAGTAGAGTCTCATTATTCCATATATAATATACAAATATATTGTGGCGTACTTTCAAGTAAATATTTTTGTATTAATTTTTTTGTTTAAAAATAAAAACCTATTTATATATTTTTATTATTACCCCTACCTTCATATATAATTATTTTTTAATGTCGATGTGAAGCAAGTGATTTTAGGCATTATTGAATATTATTAAAAAAAGATAGCATATTAAAGCATTAATAACATATTCATTGAGGAATATAGTATTACTTCATCTGATTAATACAAAGTAGCATTGTTCAAAATAATAAGTAATTAACTTAATGAAAATAAATAAATTATTTTAATAATTAAAATATATTCCTAATAAAATATTTATAATATTTATTGAAGTATTTATGAAAATTATAAAAATTGACATAATGTAAATTAAACCTTACAATATTAAATATTTATTTATTTTTCTTAGAAGTAAATAATTGATGACAATAAGACGTAGATAATATATAATTAATATAAATGTAATTATGTTATATTATTTTAGATTATAAAAATATATTAATTATTCATAATTTTTTATATATGAAATATAAATGTAATTACATTACAAACACATTTAAATCATCAAAAAATGGCAGACCACATCACATCTATTATACTTCCCGGAAACTAGCTAGTTTTACCAAAAATGAGATTTCACCACTCAAATCTAGTCCCTAAACCTTAATTTTGATTCCAAACATCCTAAATATCATCTACTTACTGATATAAATCATCAGTTTTACCTAATTACACTGATATATTTTTTTAGAAAAATCAAGCTTAAGTGATCTTTAAATTAGGGAAAACATTCAATTTGCTTAAATTCATTATGGATTTGTTAAATTAAGATAAAATAACTCTTAAATATATCAAAATGAGTTATAAATAACTGTAAAACTGAAGCTTAGCCAAGAAATACGAGATTTACCATTTTCATGCCAAAAATCAACTTAAAATTAATTAATATATTGAGATCTTGATTCAATCATTTAAATATCAAATTGAAATAACAACTCACTTAGTTTAATCATAAAAAGTTAGAATCTCACCTAAATTTTAAAAAATCGACGAGCTATGGACCTAATTCGAGCTAAAACGTGTGAGGATCTCTTAAGGATTTTAAGGATGATAACATGAGTGTTCTTCAATATTGAAAAGAAATTTAGTGTTTAGAGACCTTAGGAATAAAAAAGGATGAACTAATTTCCAAAGAAAAACTTTAATTTGGTGTTTGGCAAATTTTTGAATGAATAATAGGAGGGAAGAAGAAGACTTGGAGGTTGTTAAATAGGCACCAAATTTTAAAAAATTTATCCTTTACCCGTTTAACCCCTTGGGTTTTCTCCCTTATCGGAATTGGTCCTTATTATTCAATTAGAGCCAATTTCAAATTTATTTTCAAATCCATTTTAACCAAATTAATTCTCGAACACTCAATTTCAATTTTTAACCTAAAATTATAAATTCTATTTATTTTAAAATTTTGTTTAATTAATTCCTAATTATTTTAATTATCTATCCCAATTACAATTTCCAATTCACTAATCCCTGATTTACTCTATCGACTATTGAGATGTGACAGTTCGACTGGGCCTAGGGGAGGATGCCATGACTATGCAAAGGAAGAGTCGTATCGGGTTAATATGCAAAGAGTGGAAATGTGGCATAGTCTAGGGTTACACCTTTTGTGTATATTTTTATCAAACTTCTACTTTGTAATAAGACGTGATAAGACTGTGGTAACAAGTTATTTTAAATATTTTCCTTTATTTTTGGATTTTAAGTCCTCCAGTTAAAGAAATAAATAAAATGTAATATTTAAAGTGTTCAACTGATTTAAGTATTGTGTTTAATAACAATCAAGATTTGAGCCCGACGAATCATGTCGGGTTAGGGTGTTACAAAACTCATGCCAAACGAGTGTTTAACACAAGCGTTATTAACCACCGCTCCATTCAAGTCAAGATATAAAGAAATAATTTAAATAATTCATATCAATCCACAAATGATTTAAAAACTAATTTGTTCAAATGTGTATTCAAAAATAAATAATCTAAAGTAATCATATACTAATCCAAAATCAAATTGCAACCGTACATTAATACAAATCCTTTAAATAAAACATTTAAAAATAAAATAGAATAGTTTTTTTTAAATATATATAATTAAATTATTTTGTTTTTTCAATCAAAAGAACCTGAATTCTAAATTGACTAGTAAATCCACTTATGAATCTACGCTTTTGAAAAACACAATATAATTATATATTCAGTCAGAGTAATATATATAATAAATAATTTTTTACAAAATTATTTAGATAAATTTAAAAGATCATTAAGAACCATAAAGACGAACAACATTGAAAAAGAAATTTCATGATTCTCTTTTTTTTTTTTTCTAGAATTAGGCTTCATCTTCATGATTTCATGCAATGTTCCCTTACATTATTAAGTTATTCTAAAGTTGAAGCTTGAACTCCTCAATTTATAAGAGAATATATTTGAAACTAAGTAACTAAGAAAAATTAAGTATTAACCACTAAAATTAACATTTTCCATCAATTTACATAATTTTGATTAATAGAATAACAAATTAAACCCTCAATATTTACATATTCTAAAGACCAATATGTACGGTACTTCATTGTATACTAGTTTAATATAGGTTTTAGATGTTGATTAAAAAAACTTCATACAAATTGATTGTGTATTTATATTTTTTTAATATAAATCCCTAACATATAATGATTGTGTTTATTGTAAAATATAATAATTCAAATTTTTGTAAGTTCGTAATTTAGTCTATATTTCTTTCAAAAAATAATTATATTATATTAATTTTCAGTATATTTCATATAATATTCTATTTGCATTATTTTCTTATCTCTTATTATATTATATATTGATTATATTAATTATATTATATTTACACATCATAATTGAATCAAAGTTACTAAATCTAGGATCGAGCAAAGACACAAAACCTTTGGGATCATGACAATGCAAAGCTAGATCATAAATCATGGTTAAGGCGAACCAAGTTAGGTAAAAGAAAGAGATAAAAAGTATTAATTATGTTGCCTGAATATGCAGAGCTTTCTACATTTATACACGAAAGATACCGTCACATATTATCAAAATATACTTTAACTTCGGCACCTGGCGAGTCTTGAGCAGCCACGATTCCAAGGATTAACAGCTTCTTGGAGAAGGCGACGGTAGGAAACAAGACCGGAGACCTCTGGATGGTGGATTGTCATTGCTGCATCAATTCGGATCACTTCTTCCATCACCACTATACCAATTAGAGCCAAACAAATTAACCATGTTTTCACGTTTGAGACTCCCATGATTGGTCTTTGGTTTCATTGGAATAATTTTCATATTACCTATTTATAGGGTTTTGGAATGAGACCGTATTTTAGAAATTACGTCAAATTAGGTGATATTGTTTTTATTTTTCTCTTTTCTTAATTTCTTGTTGCTTAAACTGTAAAATGTTTTACTTTTTTATAAAAAAATACATTTTATAAATTGGACCAGGTAATTTAAGGTGTTTTTTTCTCAATTAGTCGAATATTATGGAATGTGTTCGTGTGTGCACGTGTGTGTTTGTTTTTTGGCAAAAAGAAAGACAGTTGAGCTCTAATCTCAATATGATACAATCTCAATTAGACAATCTCAATCTGGTGGCTAGGAATTTGAGTAGAGTCTCATTATTCCATATATAATATACAAACATATTGTAGTGTACTTTCAAGTAAATATTTTAGTATTAAATTTTTTGTTTATATATAAAAACATATTTATATATTTTTATGATTATCCCTACCTTCATATATAATTACTTTTTTAATGCCGATGTGAAGCAAGTGATTTTAGGCATTGTCGAATATTATTAAAAAAAGATAGCATATTAAAGCATTAATAACATATTCATTAAGGAATATAGTTTTACTTCATCTAATTAATACAAAGTAGCATTCTTCAAAATAATAAGTAATTAACTTAATTAAAATAAATAAATTATTTTAACAATTAAAATATATTCCTAATAAAATATTTATAATATTTATTGAAGTATTTATGAAAAATATAAAAATTGACATATTGTAAATTAAACCTTATATTATTAAATATTTATTTTTTTCTTAACAGTAAATAATTGACGATAATGATACGTAGATAATATATAATTAATATAAATGTAATTATGTAAGATTATTTCAGATTATAAAAATATATTAATTATTCATAATTTTTTGTATATGAAATATAATTTTACTTATTACAAAAATAATTAAAATTTACTATTTTAAAAAGTAGTATATAATTTTTCTTTTACTCTTTCTGGTTAAGGGAAATACAACAGTTTAAATAGAGAATAACTCAATATAAAATTTGACCTTTTCATTTATTATTATATAAATTAATTTAAAAACTTTTATTACTAAAAAATAGTATTCTTATATAAATTTGATAACTTTTATTATCAAGTAAATTTTAAATTAATTATTTTAGAACACCAAACCACTCACCTTGCAATCTTGACTTTTAATAAGCCATTGTTTGCCTTTGTCCTTGCTTGTAGAATCTCTCAACGAGTTTGACACTTTTTCACACACACTAATTACATTAAAAACACATTATAAACAACCTCAAACACATTTAAATCATCTAAAAACTGCATACCACATCACATCTATCATACTTACTGGAAAGTAGCTAGTTTTGCCGAAAATGCGAGCTCACCACTCAAATCTAGTTCCTAAACCTTAATTTTGATTCCAAACATCCTAAATATCATCTAATTACTGATCTAAATCATCAATTTTACATAATTACACTGATATATTTTTTTAGAAAAATCAAGCTTAAGTGATCATTAAATAAGGGAAAACATTCAATTTGCTTAAATTCATTAAGGATTTGTCAAAATAAGATAAAATAACTCTTAAATATTTCAAAATGAGTTAGAAATAAATGCAAAACCGAAGATTAGCCAAGAAATACGAGATCTACCATTTTCAAGCCAAAAATCAACTTAAAATCAATTAATATATTGAGATCTTGATTCAATCATTTAAATATCAAATTGAAATAACAACTCACTTTGTTTAATCATAAAAAGTTAGAATCTCACCTAAATTTTAAAAAATGGACGAGCTATGGAGCTAATTCGAGCTAAGACGTGTGAGGATCTCTTAAGGATTTTAAGGATGATAACATGAGTGTTCCTTAATATTGAAAAGAAATTTGGTGTTTAGAGATCTTAGGAATAAAAAAGGATGAACTAATTTTCATAAACTGATCAAATCACTTGTACCACTGCCTCGGAGATTGTTTCAATCCATAAAGCGACTTTGTCAGCTTGCAAACCTAATTTTCTTTATCAGAAACCTTGAATCCATTTGGCTGAGTCATATAGATTTCCTCTTCCAAATCACCGTGTAAAAATGCGGTCTTCACATCGAGCTGGACTAGTTCAAGATCATATTGCACAACCAAGGCAAGCAAAATCCGAATAGACGAATGCTTCACAACTGGAGAAAACACTTCATTGTAGTATATTCCTTTTTTCTGAGCGTAACCCTTTGCTACCAATCTAGCCTTGTATCGAACTTCATTTTTACTAGGAAATCCTTCCTTCTTTGCATATACCCATTTGCATCCAATTGCCTTCTTTCCTTTGGGTAGTGTCACCAACTTCGAAGTTCTATTTTTATGAAGAGACTGCATTTCTTCATTCATAGCTTGCTTCCACTTTACACCATCAGGGTTACTTCTTGCTTCTGTGTAAGTTGAAGGAATATCATCATCTGCAATTAGAAGTGCATAGGCCACCATATCATCAAAGCGAGCAGGCATACGAATCTCTCTTATTGGCCTCCTATATGCAATTGAATCATGTTGCTGTAGAAGTTCTTGGGTCGAAACTTCTTCCTCTTTTGTTCCTTCAATATTAGCTGGATCATCATTAACCTTTTCAAGCTCCACCTACTGCAAAGTGCCACTGGTTTTGTTATCCTTTTGTGAATCCTTGTTCTTCATCATGGTTGATTCATCAAAAGTCACATCTCTACTGAAAACAATCTTCCTTCTATTAGGACACCAGAGACGGTATCCTTTTACTCCACCAGTTATACCCATGAATAATGCTTTCTTTGCTCTTGGGTCTAACTTAGATTCTTTTACATGATAATATGTAGTGGAACCAAAAACATGTAAAGAATCATAATCAGTAGCAGGTTTACTAGCCCACCTCTCCATAGGAGTTTTTCTATTTATTGCAGCTGATGGCAATCGGTTAATTAGATGGCACGCATATGCAACTACCTTAGCCCAAAATTCCTTGCCCAATCCAGCATTGGAAAACATACATCGAACTTTCTCCAGTATAGTCCGATTCATACGTTTTTCCACCCCATTCTGTTGTGGTGTATCTCAAATAGTGAAGTGTCGCACAATGCCCTCATCTTGAAATACTTGTAGAAATGGATCATTCTTGTACTCAGTACCATTTTCTGATCGAAGTCGTTTGACCTTTCGACCAGTCTGGGTCTCCACCATCTTCTTCCATTTCAGAAATGCATCCAAAACTTCATTTTTCCTTTTCATTAGATACACTCATACTTTTCTTGAATAATCATCAATAAAAGTAGCAAAATAGTGCATACCTCCCAAAGAAGCCAGTTTACTAGGTCCCCACACATCACTGTGAACGTAGTCTAGAATTCCTTTTGTATTGTGAATTGCTGAACCAAATTTGATCCTCGTCTGCTTGCCCAGAACACAATGTTCACAGAATTCCAATTTTTGCAAGAATTTGCACCTTTCAACAAGACTTGCTTCGCCAAACTCTGCAAACTTTTTCACCAGCATGTCCCAATCGCAAAGGCCATAACCTGGTAGCCTTTGAATCTGCATCTTTCGCAGATGCTGTTGGTGTTGATCCAATAAATGTACTTCCATTTAAATAGTACAGGTTATTCGTTCTTGTGCCTTTCATCACCGTCAATACCCCAGCTACTACCTTTAGTAATCCATCTCTCAAAGTGATTGTGAGCCCTTTAGATTCTAGGACCCCTAATGAGATGAGATTTTTCTTCAAGCTGGCTATGTAGCAAACATCTGTCAAGACTTGAACTGAGCCATCGTGATTCTTCAATTGGATTGTACCTACTCCAATTGTCTTACAAGCGCTGTCATTTCCCATAAAACCAACTCCACCTTCTAGTTCTTTAAGACTAAAAAACCAATCCTTATTATGACACATATGGTAAGTACATCCTAAATCCAAAATCTACTCATCTGTATGACATGCCATTGCCATGCCAACCAAGCTAAAGTCTGACTCATCATCATGCTCTGCTACACATGCATCAGGAATAGCCTTGCCCTTTTGTAACTTAGGACAATTCTTTTTTTCTCACGATAAAAAGCACATTCATCTTTGGCAGGTCTCCTTTTGGACTTACTCCTACCAAATTTGTTGTTGTGCGAACAACCTCTTACTGTTCACACTTCTGTAGTTGTATCTCTGTGATCTTTTTTATCTTTCTTTCGAGTCTCAGATCTATACAACGCACTACAGACTGCATCAAATGTGATTATATCCTTCCCATGAAGCAATGTGGTGGTAAGATGATCATATTCATCAGGAAGAGAATTCAACAACATTAATGTCTTGTCTTCATCTTCAAATTTCTCATCCAAATTTAGCAAGTCTGCTAAAATTTTATTGAATGAGTTCACATGGTCATTCATCGACATACCGGATGCATACGTGAATCGATAAAGTTTCTTTTTCATATAAAGCCTATTTTCAAGACTTTTTGTTAGAAACTTTTCTTCTAGTGTATCCCACAACTTCTTCGATGATGTCTCCCTCATGACACAGTACTTCTGCTCTTTGGCCAAACATAGGCGAATTGTTCCACATGCCTGTCTATTGATCTTGGCCCACTCCTTGCCATCCATCTTCTCAGGTTTTTCTTCAAGGGCTATATCCAGCTTTTGCTGACATAAGACATCTAGGATCTCACATTGCCACATACCAAAATTATTGGTACCATCAAATTTCTCTACTTCAAATTTTGCATTGGTCACAGTAGTTTTTCCTGATGACGATGCTTTTTCCATTTTTCTCCTCAATCCCAACTATTGTACGTGAACAGTGCCGTGAACAATCGTATTCCCCAAGTATGAATCTAGCTCTGATACCAATTGTTGTGCGGAAGCGTGTAAAAGAGTAAAATTATTGTACTAAAAAATCACACTAAGTTCGATTCCCAAGAAAGAGAGGTGGATCACAAGGATCTCTTAAGTACCAGGTCTTTCCTAGCTAGAATATCCCTCAATCGTAATTTAATAGCATAATAAATCATTACAATCACTCTCACAATTCATGTAGAATAATACAATAAAGAACACAAGAATTTAACGAGGTTCAGCAAATTTTGCCTACGTCCTTGGACACTACCAAATATATTTCAGTCTAAAATACAAGTGAGAATTTACAAAGAGAGAGAGAGAGAGAGAGAAAAAACAATGCCTTAAGTAGAGAAGGGCAAATTTGGGATGATGAAGAAGAGAAATGGTTAGGCCTATTTATAGTTGAGATTCAGGGATCAAAATTGCAATTAACTTATGCCAAATCTCAATCCCACTTTTGGTGCCTTAAATCCCAGATTTTGATACCCATATCTTTCTGATACCCATAACTTTCTGATACTCATATCTTTGACTTTTTATAAATATGGATGATTTCCACTACAAATTAATTCTCGAACACTCAACTTTAAGTTCTTAACCTAAAATTATAAATTCTATTTATTTTTAAATTTTGTTTAATTAATTCCTAATTATTTTAATTATCTATCCCAATTATGATTTCCAATTCACTAATCTCGGATTTACTCTCTCGACTTTTGGGATGTGACAATTCTACTGCGCCTAGGCGACGATGCCAAGACTACGCAAAGGAAGAGTCGTATCGGGTTATTATGCAAACAATGGAAATGTGGCATAGTCTAGGGTTACACCTTATGTGTATTTTTTTATCAAACTTCTACTTTGTAATAAGCCGTGATAACTCTATAATAACAAGTTATTTTAAATATTTTCCTTTATTTTTGGATTTTATGTCCTCTAGTTAAAGAAATAAATAAAATGTAATATTTAAAGTGTTCAACTGATTTAAGTATTGTGTTTAATAACAGCCAAGATCTAAGCTCGACTAATCAAGTCGGGCTAGGGTGTTACAAAATTCATGCCAAACGAGTGTTTAACACAAGCATTATTAACCACCACTCCATTCAAGTCAAGATATAAAGAAATAATTTAAATAATTCATACCAATCCACAAATGATTTAAAATCTAATTTGTTCAAAAGTGTATTAAAAAATAAATAATTTAAAGTAATCATATACTAATCCAAAATCAAATTGCAATCGTACATTAATACAAATCCTTTAAATAAAACATTTAAAAATAAAATAGAATAGTTTTTCAAAAATATATATAATTAAATTATTTTATTTTTTCAACCAAAAGAACCTGAATTTTAAATTGACTAGTGAATCCACTTATGAATCTACTCTTTTAAAAAACACAAAATATAATTATATATTCAGTCAAGAGTAATGCATATAATAAATAATTTTTTACAAACTTATTTAGTATGAAACTTATTTAGATAAATTTAACAGATCATTATGAATGATAAAGACGAACAACATTGAAAAAGATATTTCATGATTCTCTTTTTTGTTTTCTAGAATTAGGCTTTATCTTCATTATTTCATGCAATGTTCCCTTACATTATAAAATTATTCTAAAGGTGAAGCTTACACTCCTCAATTTATAAGAGAATAAAAAGGAATTAAAGTTGATATTGAACTAATTGATCCCCCCGAAAAACATTGGGGCAATTTAATACCTATTAAATTTGAAACTAAAATTAACATTTTCCATCAATTTACATAATTTTGATTGATATAGTAACAAATTAAACCCTCAACAATTACATATTCTAAAGACCAATATGTACGGTACTTCATTGTATACTAGTTTAATATAGGTTTTAGATGTTGATTAAAGAAACTTAATACAAATTGAACTAGCACCACCACCAATACTCACCGAATACTATATTGCCAATTGGTAGCATTGGTGAGATATGATAATATCTGTATTTATATATATTTTATAAATCCCTAACATATAATGATTGTGTTTATTGTAAAATATAATAATTCAAATTGTTGTAAGTTTGTAATTTATTCTATATTTCTTTCACAAAATAATTATATTATATTAATTTTCAGTATATTTCATATAATATTCTATTTGCATTATTTTTTTATCACTTATTATATTACATATTAATTATATTAATTATATTATATTTACACATCATAATTGTATCAAAGTTACTAGATCAAGGATCGAGCAAAGACACAAAACCTTTGGGATCGTGACAACGCAAAGCTAGATCATAAATCATGGTTAAGGCGAACCAAGTTAGGTAAAAGAAAGAGATAAAAAGTATTAATCATGTTGCCTTAATATGCAGAGCTTTCTACATTTATATAGGAAAGATACTGTCTTTCTACATTTCTTGTTGCTTAAATTGTAAAATGTGTTAATTTTTTTATAAAAAAATACATTTTAGAAATTGGACCAGGTAATCTAAGGGTTTTTTCTCAATTAGTCAAATATTATGGAATGTGTTTGTGTGTGTTTGTGTTTTGGCAAATAGAAAGGCAGTTGACCTCTAATCTCAATATGATACAATCTCAATTAGACTTGTAACGCCCTAGAATTTGGGCCTAGAAGTAGTAAGCCTTGAGCGTCGGAACTCATAAAAGTTTATGTGTGAGATAATATCATATATTAAGTGTAGCTTTGGTGGCTAAGTATTGGGTATATTTGGGAGTGCTTGAGAAACATGGGTTCAAGTATAGGTGTTTGCAAAATTTTAATTTGGGCTCTTAAGTGAACCTGGCTGTTAACTTATAGGACTTATAATAATTAGTGGTTGTTTTATATCATAAAGAGAGAAGGGATCTAGTGGCAAGGTGGCGATACATGTGTAGGAAGGAGTTTGAGGTTTGAAGCACGACATGCGCAATTGTATTTTTATTTTGTTGCTTGAGCTGGGGAGGTTTTGGAACTGGACTGGAACTCTGTGGTTGAATTGGTCATAAGAATTTGAATTGAATTTGAATGGGGAGTTGGAGTAAATCAAGGAGAAAATTTCGGTGGAGTGATTGGTGGAGTTTTTGAAGGATTTTGAAATGGGAGAAGTTGGAGCCGTTTGGGGGGAGTTTTGTTTAGGCAAATTTGGCTAGAGAGTGTATTGGGTGCATTTTCACGAATTGCTTTCCATTATGTAGATTTCTTTTATTTTCTCTCTTCTATCTATAGTGCCAAATATTGCCATAGACCTTTTTGGGTGTTTTTCCCGCTTCAGTTTTCTTTATTCTCCTCTCCCTGTTTCCTATTCTTCTTAATGTGAGCCGGATTCAACTTCTCTTTCTTTGCCTTCATTCTTTTTCCCTTCTCTATCGATCAAACGTTTCGACCTACAAGCGTTCTAACAAATGATTTCTCCAGCATCTGAAGTGCCGCATTTGTTCTTCTCTTGTGGGTTGATTGAGTTAATTCATTTAGTTGGCTCATTGTTAGGGGCAAGTGGTTATGTGCTTTCAAATACTGGCTGAATGTGTAGTTCTCTTGTTGGCCGTGTGTTTTCCTTAGGATAATAATTGTTTAACCTTTGTTATTGATATTGATGCTTAATAGATAATGTTGTGGTACAGATAAACCACAAGGAGGTGATATCGATTCATAATCAAACGGCTTAGGAAGTATAAGTTGAATCAGTCAAGGTTCTACGCTCGTGGGCTACTGCATTTCTCTTCATCAAGGTGTGTACACACACTATTCACATTTTAGAACGACAAATGTCGAAATGTCGGGATGCCGAAATGCCAGAAAGCCGATGATACGACAACGACTACTACATGGGCGCACGGACACTCGTGTGGGGGAGTCGACACATTGACAAAGGCCGTCATGAGTGATATTGTGGACTTGACCGTTATTAGGTCTAATGGGCCGTTTTGGGTCGAACGGGATCTCGTGGATAAATTTCACTGTTAAGTGAGAAATCGATATACTTGTCATGTCGCACACATGACTTTGGTAGTTCTGGGCTTCGCTGGGCCAAAATGGGCAGTGTGGGCCCAATGGGAACGTGGGCCCCACATAGAGAAAATCTACGATAAGTGGCTATTAATGAACCGGGTTATGGTGTATACATAGCCGTATCTAATTTTGGAATGTTCTGGGCCTCGTTGGGCTGAAATGGGCTGGTGGGCCCAGTGGGCTTGTGGGCCACATGGATAAAATGTATGTGATGTGGTAAGTGTTGTTAGACTGTGATGTTTTGCATAGCTGGGGCCGTTATGGGCCTCGATGGGTCAAAATGGGCTGTGTGGGCCTAATGGGCTTTTGGGCCCACACGGGTAAAATCCTCTATCAGTTAGCATTGATGGCTTGGTTTATGAGGCTCGCGATACCGTATGTGAATTTGGACTAAATGGGCCACACGAGCGTGTGGGCCCATTTGGGCCCAATAGTGAGTTTTGGGCCCATATACATTGTTCTAGCCGTGTAGGTTATCTGAGTCACTCGAAGCGACGATAGACCTTTTAGGAGGTCGTAATAAGTATCGAGACATCAATATTTGTAAAATGATCGTAATGCCCCTGTAGTGTAAAATGATCATAATGCCCCTGTAGGGTAAAATAACCGTGATGCCCCTGTAGGTAAAATTATTGTAATACCTCTGTTAGGTGAATTAACCGATATACCCTTAAAGGGTAAAATGACTATTTTGCCCTCGAGGTTAAATGATTGATTTATCTGTGATGTAAGTGATTGATTTGTCCGAGATGTAAATGACTGATTTGTCTGTGATTTAAATGACTGATTTGTCTGTGATTGGTATGACTTATTTGTCTATGAATTGTATGACAGATTTTGAGCATGGCATTCTGCATACACGACATACTGCATGGGGTTAGGATACTGTTATGGAGGAAGTACTGTACTGGTGGCTCTGCCACAATCACTGTTACTGGTGGCTTGGCTACATATACTGTTACTGGCAGCTTTGCTACGGTAATGTTGCTGGCAGCTTTGTTGCGATGCTACTGATGGCTTTGTGCCGATTATGTTACCGTTACTATAGGCTGTGTGCCGATCATATCACTTCTACTGATGGCTTTGTGCCAATCATATTACTACTACTGATGGCTTTGTGCCAATCATATTACTATACTTATGGCTAGTAGTTATTCAGTTTATAGCTTATAGCTATCCTGTTTACGGCTCTTAGCCATTCTAATCACTGGCAGCTTTGCTGCGATATTGGTGTGTTGGCTGGGTGGGTCGATTTTATCCCCACATGGTATGTTAGTTGGTACGGGTGGTGTGTTGGCTGGATTGGGATGGGTTGTAAGATTGCATTGTTGCATTTCTAATACTGATTCTGTCACTGTATTGGGCTTAGGCCCACACTACAGTTTTATTGTTTTGGGCTAAAGCACATATTGTTCTGTTACTATTAAAGGACTTAGACTAATTCTGTTTCTGTATACTTTCTATTTCTTTATTAAGGGGATTACACACTGAGTTTTTGTAAACTCACCCAGTTTTTAACCTTTCAGGTAATCCCCAGCGTTAGACGGTTCGGAGCTGCGAGGGACTCGGAGAGGGCCACACAACTGCACATGTTTTATATTGTTTTGCTCATTTACTAATGCACTTTGATTTTGTTTCGGGTTGTAATAAGGCCTCTATAATTTCTAGATTTTAAATTTGGGATTTGATGTGATTGTGATTTATATCTGCTAGAAGTAGAACACGATTTTCCAAATCAATAACTGTTTTCTAACACTACGTTTCCGCAACTCAATTTTTAATAACACGTTTTCGTAAATCGTTTGTTTTAAATTAAGCTTCTATAACAATAAGGTTTTGAAGGTAACAACGTTTCTTTAATAAACCTCAATTGAAAATAAGAAAAAGCAAACTAAGGTTTTGTACAAGTTTTAAATGGCAAGAAGTTTGAAATTTCAAGAAGGGTTTTCAATGAAAACATGGGTTTCGAAAAACACTTCAATGTGACACACCAGATTCGACAATAACGTCTAGGCCGGGTTTGGGGTGTTGCAAGACTATATCTTTCCTATGTTACACGTTGCATATCATTCAATAAGAAACAAAATCTATCATCTGGTGGTCAGGAATATGAGTAGTCTCATTATTCCATATATAATATACAAATATATTGTGGTGTACTTTCAAGTAAATACTTTGGTATTAATTTTTTTTGTTTATATATAAAAAACATATTTATATATTTTTATTATTACCCCTACCATCATATATAATTATTTTTTAATGCCAATGTGAAGCAAGTGATTTCAGGCATTGTTGAATATTATTAAAAAAAGATAGCATATTAAAGCATTAATAATATATTCATTGAGGAATATAGTTTTACTTCATCTGATTAATACAAAGTAGCATTGTTCAAAATAATAAGTAATTAAATTAATGAAAATAAATAAATTATTTTAATAATTAAAATATATTCCTAATAAAATATTTCTAATATTTATTAAAGTATTTATGAAAAATATAAAAAATGACATACTGTAAATTAAACCTTACATTATTAAATATTTGTTTTTTTTCTTAAATGTAAATAATTGACGATAATAATATGTAGATAATATATAAAAAAACATATTTATATATTTTTATTATTACCCCTACCTTCATATATATTATTTTTTAATGCCGATGTGAAGCAAGTGATTTTAGGCATTGTTGAATATTATTAAAAAAAGATAGCATATTAAAGCATTAATAACATATTCATTGAGGAATATAGTTTTACTTCATCTAATTAATACAAAGTAGCATTGTTCAAAATAATAAGTAATTAACTTAATTAAAATAATAAAATTATTTTAATAATTAAAATATATTCCTAATAAAATATTTATAATATTTATTGCAGTATTTATGAAAAATAAAAAAATTGACATATTGTAAATTAAACCTTACATTATTAAATATTTGTTTTTTTCTTAAAAGTAAATAATTGACGATAATAATACGTAGATAATATATAATTAATATAAATGTAATTATGTTAGATTATTTCAGATTATAAAAATGTTTTAATTATTCATAATTTTTTGTATATGAAATATAATGTTACTTATTACAAAAATAATTAAAATTTACTATTTTAAAAAGTAGTATATAATTTTTCTTTTACTCTTTTTGGTTAAGGGAAATACAATAGTTGAAATAGAGAATAACTCAATATAAAGTTTGACCTTTCCATTTATTATTATATAAATTAATTTAAAAACTTTTATTACTAAAAAATAGTATTCTTATATAAATATGATAACATTTATTATCCAGTAAATTTTAAATTAATTATTTTAGAACACCAAACCACTCACCTTGCAATCTTGACTTTTAATAAGCCATTGTTTGCCTTTGTCCTTGCTTGTAGAATCTCTCAACGAGTTTGGCACTTTCTCACACACATTAATTACATTACAAGCACATTATAAACAAACTAAAACCCATTTAAATCAACTAAAAATTGCATACCACATCACATCTATCATACTTACTGGAAACTAGCTAGTTTTGCTGAAAATGCAATTTCACCAGTCAAATCTAGTTCCTAAACCTTAATTTTGATTCCAAACATCCTAAATATCATCTAATTACTGATCTAAACCATCAATTTTACATAATTACATTGATTTATTTTTTTAGAAAAATCAAGCTGAAGTGATCTTTAAATGAGGGAAAGCATTCAATTTGCTTAGATTCATTAAGGATTTGTTAAATTAAGATGAAATAACTCTTAAATATATCAAAATGAGTTTAAAATAACTGTAAAACCGAAGCTTAGCCAAGAAATACGAGATCTACCATTTTCAAGCCAAAAATCAACTTAAAATCAATTAATATATTGAGCTCTTGAGTCAATCATTTAAATATCAAATTGAAATAACAACTCACTTAGTTTAATCATAAAAAGTTAGAATCTCACCTAAATTTTAAAAAATCGACGAGCTATGGACCTAATTCGAGCTAAAACATGTGAGGATCTCTTAAGGATTTTAAGGATGATAACATGAGTGTTCCTCAATATTGAAAAGAAATTTAGTGTTTAGAGAGCTTAGGAATAAAAAAGGATGAGCTAATTTCGAAAGAAAAACTTTAATTTGGTGTTTGGCAAATTTTTGAATGAATAATGGGAGGGAAGAACAAGACGTGGAGGTTTTTAAATAGGCACCAAATTTTAAAAAATTTATCCTTCACCCGTTTAACCCCCTCTGGGTTTTCTCCCTTATCCGGATTGGTCCTTATTGTTCAATTAAAGCCAATTTCAAATTTCTTTTCAAATCCAATCTCGTTTTTAAAATCCATTTTAACCAAATTAATTCTCGAACACTCAATTTTAATTTTTAACCTAAAATTATAAATTCTATTTATTTTAATTTTTTTTAATTAATTCATAAATATTTTAATTTTCTATCCCAATTACAATTTCCAATTCACTAATCCTTGATTTACTCTCTCGACTTTTGGGATGTGACAATTCTACTGCGCCTAGGGGACGATGCAAGGACTATGTAAAGGAAGAGTCGTATCGGGTTAATATGCAAACAGTGGAAATGTGGCATAGTCTAGGGTTACACCTTATGTGTATATTTTTATCAAACTTCTACTTTGTAATAAGCCGTGATAAGACTATAGTAACAAGTTATTTTAAATGTTTTCCTTTATTTTTGGATTTTAAGTCCTCCAGTTAAAGAAATAAATAAAATGTAATATTTAAAGTGTTCAACTGATTTAAGTATTATGTTTAATAACAACCAAGATCTGAGCCTGACGAATCATGTCGGGTTAGGGTGTTACAAAACTCTTGCCAAACGAGTGTTTAACACAAGCATTATTAACCACCGCTCCATTCAAGTCAAGATATAAAGAAATAATTTAACTAATTCATATCAATCCACAAATGATTTAAAAACTAATTTGTTCAAATGTGTATTCAAAAATAAATAATTTAAAGTAATCATATACTAATCCAAAATCAAATTGCAATCGTACATTAATACAAATCCTTTAAATAAAACATTAAAAATAAAATAGAATAGTTTTTTAAAAAATATATATAATTAAATTATTTTATTTTTTCAACCAAAAGAACTTGAATTCTAAATTCACTAATGAATCCACTTATGAATCTACGCTTTTGAAAAACACAATATAATTATATATTCAGTCAAGAGTAATATATATAATAAATAATTTTTTACAAACTTATTTAGATAAATTTAAAAGATCATTAACAACAATAAAGACGAACAACATTGAAAAAGAAATTTCATGATTCTCTTTTTTTTTCTCTAGAATTAGGCTTCATCTTCATGATTTCTCTAAAGGTGAAGCTTGCACTCCTCAATTTATGAGACAATAAAAAGAAATTAAAGTTGATATTGAACTAATTGATCCCTCTGAAAAACATTGGGGCAATTTAATACCTATTAAATTTGAAACTAAGTAACTAATGAAAATTAAGTATTAACCACTAAAATTAACATTTTATATCAATTTACATAATTTTGATTGATATAATAAAAAGTTAAACCCTCAACATTTACATATTCTAAAGACCAATATGTACGGTACTTCATTGTATACTAGTTTAATATAGGTTTTAGATGTTGATTAAAAAAACTTAATACAAATTGAGCTAGCAGCACCACCAATACTCACCGAATGCAATATTGCCGATTGGTAACATTGGTGAGATATGATAATTTGTGTATTTATATATTTTTTTATAAATCCCTAATGTAATACCCAATTTTAGGCCGGGCCCAAATAAATAAAGGTCTCCAGTCCATTTAAAAACATAATTTACGTTGCCCAATTACATTAGCCCAATAAACCCATAACAGAATCAAAGAACCCTTGCCCCTTCGCCTCAATGTCGCAGTAGCAAACAGCCTCCGCGCAGATGTCGCAGCAGGTCGCACGTTCTCCTTCCACGCCACGCACGTCTGTCTTTCATGCACCTACAATAAACCACGAACAGCACAAATAGGACCGAATATACAGCAAAATTGTAAAAGGATTTGGCTATAAAAAGCCGACGGATTTCTGTAATAGGGGTTAGCAAAATACTATATTGAAAAGTAAAAGAAAACACGAAAGTAAAAGAATCAGAAAAGCAAAAGTTTGAAGGTGATCTTTTTGTTTTTTTGGTTTTACTGTTTTTTGTTTCATTTTTCTATTGATTCTTTTCTTTTAAAAAATAAACGAAAAGAAAAGGAGAAAGTTACCTGTGTGGAGGAGACGACGGACTCTTCCCGAATCGAAGCCGGAGGGAGGCTTCAAGTCGCTGAGGTGGTTGCGACGGTTGAGGGGGTTTGGGTTAAGGAAAACCTAGCAGAGCACCCCCCTTTTCTTTTCTTTTGTTTTAAAACAGAAAAATGATTTTTTTTTAAAGAATAGATTTTTTTTTGTTTTTATAATGGAAGCAAAACGGCGCCATTCAATGTGGGCCGATCCACGCGTCGACCCGACCCACGGACAGGGTCCGCTCGTTTTTACCCTAAATGGACTATTTGCGCAATTAGTCCTCATGATTTTACAGTGTGTTTAAATTATTATTATTTATTTCTTTTAAATTTCGCAACATATTTTATTATTGTTTCAATTTAATCCGTGTTGCTGCCCAACGTTTTGGAGGGAGGGATTAATTTCCCTTTTGGTCCTCCACTGTTAATTGCATGTTCTATTTGATCCATTGGTGTTTTATTTATTTCAGATTTACCCCTGAAACTTCGATTATTTTCAATTTAATCTTTAATCTTTCATTTTAGGTTTTTTAAGTTTTTTTATTAATATTGTTATTATCATTATTATATTATATATTATTATTATTATTATTATACCTACATATATACACGCATATGTATTTTATAATATATATATGTATATATTTTAAATGTTTTAAATACATATACATATTTTATTATTATATTATTGTCTTATTTTCATAGTTTTTATATATATGTATTTATATTTATATTTTATAATATTTATACATTTTCCATATTTTATAATCTATATATATGTTTATACATTTTTTATAATATGTATATATATATATATATTCATACACTATACAAAATTATTATAAATATATTTTCCGCATTTTTTTATATAATTTACTAATATATTATACTTATACATTTTTACTTTTTGTAAATGCATGTATATATTTTATGTATATTTTATTATTTTTTTATTTTCATGACTTTTGTATCCATATATATATGCATTAACATTTTATAATACGTATGCATCTTTTATATTTAATAATCCATGCACATATACATGCATTTTCTATAATATATATATGTACCTTTTTGTAGGATTATTGTAAGTTTTTTGTTTGTTTTTTGTTTGGTGTATTTCATGTTTTTTACATATGTATACTTATATATACAAGTTTTAATATATGCATACACATATTTTCAAAACTCACTTATATATCATCCTTATATATATTTTGTAAATACGTATAATGTATAATTTAAATTAAAGTATTTGTTTCATATTGTACATTATTTTTTTAAAACATCCCTTTTGAAAATATATATTTTGGTTTCGTCAAAACATTAAAATCATTTTCTTTTGATTCAAAGGCTTTTAAAATAACGCAATATTCGATATTCAATATTTTCGAGGAAATTGAGCCCTAACGTATTGGGTTCCAATTTTCTTTATTAATCCTAAATAACCGAGAATATTCTTTATTCAAAATGCATAAGTATAAAAATCATTTTCGGGAACTTAACTTGTTGTGTCCTAATGTATTGGGCATGACATATTGCTTTTTCAAAATGAAGATTTTCTTATAAAATAAAAGCGATATTCAAAGTTTGAGATTTTGAGAAATTGTACCCTAACGTATTGGGTCTCGATTTCTTTGTTTGACTTAAACATTTGATTATCCTTTTCAGATTTCATCATTTGAGTTTTTTTTTTAAATCTGTTTAACCCTCGACACTAAGACATTAAATAATAAATTCAGTACCGATTTTGGGCGTTACGAGGGTGCTAACCCTTCATCGTGCGTAACTGACTCCCGAACTTGTTTTCTCAAATTTCGCAGACTAAAATCGGTTTTAAGGTGAGCCGATAACACCTCAATGAAGGATCGAAGGTGACTCCAATTTTTGTTTTTAAAGTCGACAACTAAATTTTTGTTTTCAAAAAATGGTTTCGACAGCTTGGCGACTCCACTGGGACTTCAAGAGAGTCGAGCCATGAATTGATTATTTGGTGTCTTTTTGCCGAAAATTAATGTTGTTTAAAATAATGATTTCCCCTTTTGCATTCATTGGTTTTCATTGTTATATGTTTGCTTGATTGGCTTAAGTCTGTTAGCTTATTTGCATTTTTGCATTTCATAAAGTCGGTCAATTTTTACCCCTCTAAGTGGGAGTGAAAAACTAGTCCTTCGTGAGGTTTTCATCTCCGTGGAGGATAGTGGATCACTTTCGGAATACATCCGTACCTATGTCTTTGTGAGATTTTCATCTCCGTGCAGCCATAGGGAAATGTGTTCCCCTAAACTGAACTTGGTCTATATGAGCCTATAATGGGTGAGGATCGAGGAATCTGCTGGTTCAAGTACCCTTGCCCTAGAAACCAAACCGCATATAGTGAACCTTAGGAACTCACCCTAGGTAGAATTACTCTTAACCTTAGTAGATACCTAATTAGGAATTTTTTACTATTTCTTGGTTGTATTGTATTTAATTGATATTGACTTTTTGTGTTTTACTCTGGTTCCATGGCATTACAATTACATGGCATTTCATTATAAAAAGGCGTTGGTTCATATTCAGTTGCTAGATAGAAAGCTTATCATGGGAAATGGGTTTCTTGATAGAGTGGAGGATAATACGGCTGTTCGAACTTGAGCTAAGATGACACAACGCGAAAAAGGTGATAGCTTGGCCGAGGGATACGTATCAGAATTATGGGACTTCACCTGCGTTAACGTAACCCAGAACAACTTGCAAGAGCTGAAGGAAATTTGGGAGCAGTGGAATAATGAGGTTAGACAGTTATTCTTTTCTAATTATGGGGATTTGCCTTATTTGCTTGATTTGAAGGTAAACAAGCGTCGCTTTCGGGCTCTTGCCCAGTTTTGGAACCCCGCTTATAGTTGCTTCACGTTTGGGAGGGTTGATTTGGTACCTACAATAGAAGAATACATGGCTTTACTTCGGTGTTCAAGGATTCAAGTGGACAAGGTCTACTTGAAAGCTGTAAATGTACCGACCTTTTCGAAGAGGTTGGTGAGTATAACAGGGATGAGTGAGCAGTGGGTTTGGCTCGGATCAAGCAAAAGGGGGATAGCAAGTGTCTTCCTTGGAAAAGTTTGAAGGACATCATTCTAGCGCACCCAAATGCGAATAAGAAGGTAGATATCTTTGCTTTAATTATATATGGTTTGGTGGTGTTCCCTAGGGCTTTGGAGCATGTTAACGAGGCGGTCACTAACTTATTTGATCAGCTTGATAAGAGAGTTACACCAGTCTTGGCAATTTTGGCAGAAACCTTCAGGTCACTGAATGCGTGCCGGAGAGAGGAAGAGGGTAGATTCATTGGATATGCATAGCTCCTATTTGCGTGGTTCCATAGTCACTTTTAGGAGGTTGATAAAGTTTCGTATTGGGTTTTCTCTGACAATTATTCACCATTGAAGGAGATAGTGGCTACACCAAGGAGGGATAACATCTCGGAAGAGAAATGGATGGCTATTCTTCAGAATTTGTAGGAGAAGGATATCGAGTGAAGATCTCCGTGGTTGCTTTCAGATGAGATCCTATATCGGTGTAGGGATTTTGACTGAGTTCCTTTGCTTGGAATTTGGGGAGCTGTATGTTATGCCCCATTACTGGTATTAAGGAAATACAGGTCAAGGCAGTTTGTGCCCGCAACTCAGGGACTAGCCGAGTGTGAATTCTCGTATAGGGGTGATGGATACAAAAAGATAATTCATGAGATAGTCAGTGCATGGGGCCAGACTCGTCGAATGAAGAGATTGGTTGTGGGTTCGATGACAACTTCGTAGTATAGTGAATGGTGGGTGAGGAGGATTAATGATAACATTCCTGGGCCAAGTTCAGAAAATAGTCAGTCGATAGAGGAGCATTTGTGTGTTGTCCCTATTGAGCTGGAAATCATAAAGTAGGACTTTGAAAGAAAAAATGGAGAATTAGAGAAGAAAATAGAGCAAATGGAGGAAGAAAAGGTGAATTTGAGATTGGATGTGGATGTTTAGAAGCTCGAGGTTGATAAACTAAGGAAGGGGAAGAATAAGGCTGAAGAGGAATTAGATAGTTTGAAGATGGATTACAAGAAGCTGCGTATGTCAATGAGAATTGTCGGGCTTGGAAAAAATTTAGAGCAGTGGCGTGAAGAGATTTGTGAAGAAAGAAACAAGTCAGACTGGTGGGAAAGGAAATTTGAAGAAGTGCAAGCACGAAATGAAGCCTTAGAGAAGAGCTTGCCAGAGAGCCAAAAGGAAAAGGGCGAACTAAAAGACAGAGTGGTTGAGTTAGAAGGGTCTCTTCGTCAACATAGAAGTCAAAATTCTGTAGTAGAGCTAAAGGCAAGTCTAAGCAAGATTGAAGAGATGAAGAGTAAAATAGAAGAGTTAGAAGTAGCATTGCGAAATTGTGAGGTTTGGATTGAGCATCTGGAGGCAAAGGAAGGTCGTCAGAATGAGCAACTTCATTATTTCCAAATACAAGTCAGAAACAGGGATCGTCTTATGGGAGAAGCTGTGGTTTAGATTCGAGAAGTAACAGATCACCTACAAACTTTGGCAGTACAAGCCGACATGTTGAGCATGAAGTATGAGTTGGAGTCAGATCGAGGACAAGAGTTAGCCTTGATGCTTAAAAAGATCAAGGTCTTAAGTAATAGGGCAAAGTCATATTTGTAGCTCATTCTATGTAAAGAGATTTATATTCTAATAAAGTTTTTCTGAAAGTAATTGAAATTAGAATTGACGCCTTTCTGCATTCATACATCGCATTACATGCATTAAAAACTATTAAAAGGTTCTGATTGATTAAAATCATTCTTTAGTTAACCTAGAATCTAACCAACCAACTCAATACCGTTACGGTACACGGGTGGAATCAAAAAGTATGGATCAAATATCAGAAAAGCTCGAACAGTTTCAAAAAGAAATGCAGGATTAGCTTCAGCAGCAAATGAAAGAACAACTAGAGAAGATTCAGCGAAATTTGATGGTTAAAATGACGGAATCCCAAGGGAGCATGATGACACAGTTAACGCGATTGTTGACTGAAGGGAAGGATAAAGGAAAGAGCCTTGTAGACAATATTGAAGAGGAAGGAGAGGATGGACTCCTGTATCCCGCAGGCTTTACTCCTCCACATGCGTAGCACCAAGTTGAAGTTTACCCGCGCAAATCTTCTGTTACAATTAGGCCTCAACAGTTTCAGACCGATGCTTCAAGGACAATGAATTTCCAAGCTGGATCAGGCTCTAGCCTTGAGAATAATCTTGTCAATCCTATTATTCTTGATTTCGATGAAGCAGTTGAAAAAGAGAAAACAAAAGAAGAATTACCAAAGCAATTGGAGGAAAGATGGAAGTGGATTGAAGAGAAGTTCAAAGCAATGGAAACTACTGAGAGATGTCATGGGATTGATGCTAAGGATTTAAGTTTGGTCCCAGATTTGGTGCTTCCTTACAATTTTAAAATGCCGGAATCGAGAAGTATAATGGGACCACTTGCCCTGAGGCCCACATTACCATGTTTTGTAGGCGAATGACGGGATATGTCAATAATGACCAGTTATTGATACACTACTTTCAGGATAGCCTTATGGGGGCAGCGTCTAAATGGTATAATCAATTAAGTCGTGCTAGGATTAGCTCCTGGAGGGATTTAGCACATGCTTTTATGAAACAGTACAGTCATGTGGCAGAAATGGTTCCTGATAGGATTACATTGCAGAACATGAAGAAAAAGTCGAATGAAGGTTTTAGAAAATATGCTCAGAGGTGGAGGGAGGTGGCAGTGCAGGTCCAACCACCGCTCATTGAAAGAGAAATGGCGATGCTCTTTATAAATACGCTGAAAGCCCCATTCATCACACACATGTTAGGAAGTGCCACAAAAAGCTTTTCTGACATAGTCATGAGTAGTGAGATGATTGAGAGTGCTATAAGGAGCGGGAAGATTTATTTTAGAGAGAACAATAGAAGGCAAGCCTCAAAGAAAAAAAGAAAGTGAGGTGAACAATGTGAATACATACAACAAATCAATTACGGTGAATCAACCCAGAAAGGTAGTGGCAAGTCAACAGGGTTCATCAAAACAGGAATCTGGTGTGAGGCCAAGTACTGAGAGGCCCCAATTCACACCCATTCCCATGTCATATAAGGAGTTGTATCAGAATTTATTTAATGCTCACGTTTTTTCCCCTTTTTACTTGACCCCTTTACAGCCTCCGTATCCCAAATGGTATGACACGAATGCACAATGCGATTACCATGCAGGAATTACGGGGCATTCCATAGAACATTGTACAGCTTTTAAAAAACTTGTTGAGAAGCTCATTAAGATGGGCGTTGTCAAGGTAGATGATTCATCAGGTACGAAAAATCCATTACCCAATCTTATTGATGCTGGGGTAAACATGATAGGTGAAAGTATGGGGAAAAAGGTCAAGGAGAATATTGTTGAGGTTAAAATCCCTTTGAAGAGGGTTTGGAAAGTAATGGTGGGAAGAGGTTTAATCGACTCGGATTTAGTGAGAGGTGGTGAGACCCAAAATTATTGTGAGTTCCATCATGAGGTGGGACACAAAATTCAGAGATGTGAGGAATTCAGAGCTCTAGTCCAGAGCATGATGGATAATGGAGAAATAGAGTTTTTTGAAGAGGTGGAAGGAAAAGGAAGTATATGTGCATCGGAGTCAGTGACGAGGATTCCGAAGGTTAATCATCCTGTGATTATCATCTTGCGCCCTAGGGTTAATAAGGTTAGGGCACAGGTGACGCTGAAGATTGTAATTCAGAAGCTGACAAAGTTTTCGTATAAGGATAGTAAAAAGGTCCCCTAGAATTATGAGTGTGATGTAACAGTCTCGGGAAAGGAAGCTTCGGTCAGTGTTGCAAAAGAAAACCAAAAGATAGGTTCTTATACGAATACTGAGAAGCACTACGGTTGGATAAATGCCCAAGCGGAATCGAAGGAGGGGAAAGTTTTTGCGGCAGAACAAAAGGAAGAGAAGACAGTTGAATCTAGGCCATTGATTAATGAGCCAATAAAGGAGGAAGAAGCCACCGAATTTTTGAAATTTCTGAAACACAATGAGTATAGCGTGGTAGAGCAGCTGCATAAGCAACCAGCTCGTATATATGTGTTAGCTTTACTCTTGAGTTCAGAGGTGCATCGAAATGCGCTAATGAAGGTGTTGAACGAAACATATGTGGCAAGTGATATTTCTGTCAACCAATTGGATCGGTTGGTCAATAATATAAATGCCGATAATTTTATCTTTTTCAATGATGACGAAATACCAACTGGAGGTATGGGGTCCACTAAAGCTCTGCACATTACTACTCGGTGTAAATGGTACATGCTGCCGAGAGTTTTGACTGATAATAGATCCGCATTGAATGTATTGCCCTTATCTACTCTCAATAGGATACCTATGGATAGCTCACATATGAAAACGTGTCAAAATGTAGTAAGGGCGTTCGATGGAATAGAAAGGAAGGTTTTGGGGAGAATTGAGATACCATTCCTGATTGGCCCAAATACTTATGGAGTGGATTTTATTGTAATGGATATTAAGCCTTCTTATAACTGTTTGTTAGGGAGACCTTGGATACACTCGGCAGGGGCTGTGCCTTCATCGCTGCATCAGAAGTTGAAATTAGTGTCAGAAGGACGGTTGGTGACAATAAATGCCAAGGAGGGTATTATTGCGTCAATAACTAGTAGTACACTATATGTGGAGACAGATGAGGAGGCGATGGAATGTTCTTTTTGGACCTTAGAGTTCGTGAATGCAACATTTATTGTCGAGGGGAATCGAATTCCAGTGCCGAAGATTTCCAAGACTACAATAATGGGTCTTCAATTAATGGTGAGAAGAGGAGCTGTACTGGGAAAAGGATTGGGAAGATATTTGCAAGGAGGAGTTGAGGCACCAGTGATGAAAGAAAAGTTTGATAGTTTTGGTTTAGGCTATAGACCAGACATAAAACAAAAGAGAAAGGAAATAGAAAAAAGATAGGAGAGAAGAAGGGCACGCCTGAATGGAAATAAAGTTAAGTGGGAGCCTATGGCTTTTCCTCACATATCCAGGACCTTCGTATCGGGGGAGTTCATCCATCCTGAGCGAAGAGTAATTAAAGTGAAAAGTATTGAGGAAATGCTGGGAGATGCCCTAATCAATGCCCAAGACACAATTGAGAGAGGGACATTGCTAGAGATTCGCCCTTACGAACCTGGAAGCGAGCTGAACAATTGGACTGCGGAAGAGATTCCTGTAGTTTTTAGAGCTTGTTCAGAGTAAATGTTCAGAACATCCTTGTTTTTTTTAACTTAAAAATAGGAATTTCTTTATGGAATATGCACATGTGAAATATTATGTTTCTAATAAATACGCTTTTCATATTCATTTTTTGAGACAGTAGTGTTTTCATTCTTTTTGGAGTAATTATTTTTTATTCTTTTTCCACATCATTCTTTTAGTCATTCATACTCATATTTGTTCATAAATTCATACATTCTTTGTATATTCCTTGGCACCTACCATAGGTCTCCGGATATCAATGATATGAATGATGCTGTTTCAGACTTAGAATCCCCTTTTGAACAAGACATGTGTTTAAAGGGATCACATGATTCTGAAGATGACGTAGACTGTGATGTGTCTCCGGACTTATTAAGAATGGTAGAGTAAGAAGATAAGCAAATCCTACCTCATAAAGAATCATTGGAGATTGTGAGCCTAGAGGAGGAAAATGAGGTAAAAATCAGAACCAACATTACCACAGAGACGAAACGAGACCTCATCGAATTACTTCATGAATTCAAAGATGTCTTTCCTTGGTCATACCAGGATATGCCTGGGTTAAGCACTAATATGGTGGTACACCGTCTTCCTATAAAAAAAGATTACAAGCCAGTTCAGCAGAAGCTCAGGAGAATGAGGCCAGACATTGTGCTAAAGATAAAGGAAGAAGTCAAAAAATAGTTTGATGCTGGGTTATTGCAAGATGTCAAATATTCAGAATGGGTAGCCAACGTTGTCCCTGTCCTTAAAAAAGATGGAAAGGTATGAATGTGTGTGGATTATAGGGATTTGAGCAGGGCCAGTCCAAAGAATAATTTTTCGTTTCCTCATATTGATACTTTGGTGGATAATACAGCAGGTTACTCACTGTTTTCTTTTATGGATGGCTTTTCGGGATACAATCAAATAAAAATGAATCTGGAAGATATGAGAAAGACCATATTTATCACTTTGTGGGGAACGTTCTATTATAAAGTGATGCCCTTTGGATTAAAGAATGCAGGGGCAACTTATCAAAGAGCCATGGTGACTTTGTTTCATGACATGATGCACAAGGAGATTGAGGTTTATGTTGATGATATGATTGCAAAATCCAGAACGGAAGAAGAGAATGTTCAAGTTCTGAGGAAGTTATTTTTAAGACTAAGAAATTTCCAGCTCAAGCTTAATCCAACAAATTGCACCTTTGGAGCCAGATCAGGAAAGTTGTTGGGCTTCATAGTCAGTGGGAAAGGAATTGAGGTTGACCCAGACAAAGTCAGGACAATATTGAATTACATTGCACAGTTTATTTCACAACTAACTGAGAAATGTGACCCATATTTCTTCTTTTGAAGAAGCATAATCCGGGTGTACGGGATGAAGAATATTAGGAGGCTTTTGACAAAATAATATAGTACTTGTCTAATCCTCCAGTACTATCACCACCTAGTCCGGATAGACCATTAATTCTATTTAATAGTGTTTTACAATTCCATGGGATACGTGTTAGGCCAGCATGATGAGATAGGAAGAAAAGAAAGGGCAATATACTATCTCAGCAAGAAATTCACTGATTGTGAAGCGAGGTACTCGTCTATCGAGAAGTTATGTCGTGCCCTAGTTTGGACAACTTGGAGATATATGTTGTATCATACAACTTAGCTAATTTCAAAGTTAGACCCCTTAAAATATATGATGGAGTCGACTGCTTTGAATGGAAGGACGACCAGATGATAAATCTTGCTTTTTGAATTTGACATAATGTATGTGAGTCAGAAGGCCGCGAAAGGGAGCGCAATAGCTGACTTTTTAGCTAGCAAAACCTTAGAGGATTATGAGCATTTGAATTTTTATTTTCCAAATGAGGATTTGATATATGTGGCAGCCACTGAAGAAAATTCTCAAATGGATCATGTGTGGAAGTTAAATTTTGATGGAGCCTCAAATACTTTGGGTAATGGAATTGGGGCGGTTCTGGTATCTCCAAGCGGAGATCATTATCCTATTGCTAGCAAATTGAATTTTGACTGTACGAACAATATGGCAGAATATGAAGCATACATTATGGGCATTCGTGTAGCTATTGAACTTAAAATCAAAGTGCTAAAAGTGTATGGGGATTCCGCATTGGTGATAGACCAACTCAAAGGAGAATGGGATACAAAAGACCCTAAACTGATCAGTTATCGAAAGATGGTTCTCGAATTGATGGACGAGTTTGATGACATCACATTTTGTTACCTTCCACGAGATAAGAACTAGATGGCTGATGCGTTGGCCACCCTAGCCTCTATGATCCGAGTGAACAAGTTAGAGGACATGAAGCCTATTCAGATGAGTATTTTTGAAACCCCAGCTCATTGCTATAATATTGAGGAAGAAGAGAAAGATGACCACTCCTGGTATCTGAATATATCGCAATATGTGAAAAATTGTGAGTATCCAGATTAGGCAACGAAGAATGATAAGAGAGCATTGAGAAGAACGGCCATTGACTATGTCCTAGATGGAGAGATCCTATACAAAAAAGGGAAGGATTAGGAATTTTTAAGATGTGTGGATGTAGTGGAAGCTAGAAAAATTCTAGAAGAGGTCCATGAGGGTATCTGCGGAACGCATGCAAATGATTTCACAATGGCCAGGAAGATCATGATATTTGTGTACTACTGGTCCAATATGGAAGGAGATTGCATCAATTATGCTAAGAAGTGCCATAAATGCCAAATTTATGGCGATAAAATGCATGCACCTCCTTCACCTCTTCATGTTATGACTTCTCCATGGCCTTTCTCTATGTGGGGTATGGACGTCATTGGGCCAATATCGCCAAAGGCTTCTAATGGGCATCACTTCATCTTTGCGGTTATTGACTACTTTACCAAATGGGTGAAAGCTACTTCATATGCAAATGTCACGAAGTCAGCAGTTAGCAGATTCTTAAAAAATAAGATCATATGTCGATATGGAATGCCTGAGAGGATCATATCTGATAATGCATTGAATTTGAACAATAGTGCGATAGCGGAGGTCTACAGTCAATTCAAGATCAGGCATCATAACTCGTCGCTATATCGCCAAAAGATGAATGGTGCAGTAGAAGCAGCGAATAAGAATATCAAGAAAATTGTGGGAAAGATGACTGAGACTTACAAAGACTGGCATGAGAAATTACTATTCGCCCTCTTTGCTTATAGAACGTCTGTCAGGACTTCGACCGGGGCAACACCTTTCTCTCTGGTTTTTGGGATGGAAGCAGTCATACCTATTGAGGTGGAAATTCCTTCTCTCCGGGTATTAGCTGAGTTGAAATTGGATGAGGCAGAATGTGTTCAATCTCGTTATGATCAGTTGAGCTTAATAGAAGGAAAAAGGCTAAAGCCTATTCAGCACGGTCAGATGTATCAAAGGCTAATGATGCGAGCCTACAATAAAAAGGTTCGTCCTAGAGAATTCCACGAGGGGGAGCTAGTGTTGAAAAAGATTCTTCCTATACAAAAGGATTTTAGAGGAAAATGGATGCCAAATTGGGAAGGTCCATACATTGTGCAGAAGGCCTTTTCAGGGGGAGCTTTGATCTTGAGTGAGATAGATGGCAAAGATTTGCCAAACCTTGTAAACTCAGACTTGGTTAAGAAGTACTTTTCTTAAAAAATAAAGAGAGAGAGAGAAAAAGAAAAAGGAGAGGCCAAGGTGACAACCCGCAAATGGCGCCTTGAGACCAAAGGGGATTTGAGTTGAAAACCTGAAAAAGGGCGGCTCAAATGTTGATCAAGTGGGGCATCCGGTGATCTTGCAATGATTGAATCAGTGGGAAAGGGGACGCAACATCTTGGGGCATCGACAGAGTACTGTAGATCTTCTAAGCACATGTAGAACTCAGAGTGGTCTTTAGAAAGTTTGCGCAGAGAAGTTTGAACTGCGATATCTGAGGTGCCTAGTCTTCTCAGTATTTATATCTTAGAATACTTTATTCTTTTTCAAGATTCGTGTTTCCAATCCATTTCTCTTTTATTCTTATTGTTCTTTATAATTTATTCATCTCGAGTTTTATTCTCAATAAATTTCATCTTGTCCATTGCGATAATCTTGTTCAAGCAACTTTTTTCATTAGAACAACATTAATGGGCTAATAATACTTTTACAAATGAAATTTTACATAATACTCTGGAAGTTTCTAAATAATATAGGGACCTGAAACAGGGCCATTGTTTAGAATACACCAAGTTCAAAGGTTGAAATGCCTAAAAAGGAAAATTATAAAAGTAAGATTATCCTTTTAATTTTTGTGTCGTTCAAACATTGACTGAACAAAATGGCGAGATATGGTGATGGTGACAAAGTTTGATCACCTTGTGGTAAGAAAAGGTTTCCTCGGAGAAGGAAATCCTTCATTTGTGCATAGGCATTTGGTATGACATCTTGAGAATGGTATAAATGACCAAAGTGCTTTACATTGCGATAAGTGAAGATTGTGAAAAGCCAGATTTTTCTACCCTTGAGTCACAGCGGGAGAAAGATGGTACAAAATTTTCATCCTAGTAGATTAAACTTTGAAGTTTACAGTGGGGGGCAATTAGATTAAGTGTTTTTTGGAGATGCTAGCCGAGCAGGAGGACGTTGTAGTGCTTCGGTGATACGACTTTAATAAACTTTGAGTAATGACAACCTAAGTGATAAAGAAGGATCATTCTCGAAAAATGACATTCTGCATTCATTCAAATGTCATTCATGCACGTCTAGTTAGGAGCATTTGATTCATTCTGATCATGACATCCTAATCACTAGGCATAATTAGGTTCATAAATTGAATTATATAGGTCATGTTCCCCAGAGAACAAACTGGTGAAACTTCAGCCTTATTTCCTTGAGCAGTAGTGGAGTAGGTTGAAAATAGCACATCTTGACTTCCTGTATTGGCAGCAAAACAGATCGAAGACATCAGTCTTATTGCCTTGACGTTGCAATGGAATAGATTGAAGCCACAACGGCGAATCTTACTTCCATTGTGTTGTAGCGGAGCAGATTGAAGCCACGACGGCGAATCTTATCTCCCTAGCATTAAGGCTTGGATTAGCTGAAGTGGAGCGGATTGAGGCTGTGGGCAGCGAATCCTATCTCTTTGGCATTACAGTAGAATAGATTGAAGCCACAACGGTGAATCTTACTTCCCTGGTAGTGTAGTGGAACAGATTGAAGCTATGACGACAAATCTTGTTTTCCCGACATTGTAGTTAAACATATTGAAGATGGCAAGTTTTATCTCCCTGAAGTCGCAGCGGAGCAGATGAAAGCAATTAATCCTATCTCCCTGAAGTTGCAATGGAGCGGATTAAAACCATAGATCTTATCTCTCTGAAGTTGCAGAGAGCAGATTGCATACAGTCTTGTCTCATTGAAGTTGCAGTGGAGCAGACAGAGGAAACCAATCCTATTTCCTTGATGTTGCAGTGCAGTGGATCGAAGCACTAGTTCTTATACCTCTGAAGATGCAGTAGGAATGAATGAGGCTATTTAAAGAAGAAGAAGAGCACTAAGGTCCAGCACGACTGGACAAAATTGGTTATTTTTAAGTCTTTGCTCTATTCCCGTTACACGACAATGAGCAAAGAGGGGCAGCTGTAATACCCAATTTTAGCCCAGGCCCAAATAAATAAAGGTTTCCAATCCATTTAAAAACCTAATTTATGTGGCCTAATTACATTAGCCCAATAAACCCATAACAGAATCAAAGAACCCTAGCCCCTTCGCCTTAGTGCCGCAGCAGCAGACAGCCTTCGCGCAGATGTCGCAGCATGTCGCATGTTCTCCTTCCACGCCGCGCACGTCTGTCTTCCATGCACCTGCAATAAACCACGGATAGCACAAATAGGACCGAATATACAACAAAATTTTAAAAAGATTTGGCTATAAAAAGCCAACTGATTTTTGTAATAGGGGTTAGCAAAATACTGTATTGAAAAGTAAAAGAAAACACGAATGTAAAAGAATCAAAAAAGCAAAATTTTGAAGGTGATCTTTTTGTTTTTTTGTTTCATTTTTCTATTGATTCTTTTCTTTTAAAAAATAAACGAAAAGAAAAGGAGAAAGTTACCTGTGTGGAGGAGACGACGGACTCTGCCCGAATCGAAGCTGGAGGGAGGATTCAAGCCGCTGAGGTGGTTACGGCGGTTGGGGGGTTTGGGTTAAGGAAAACCAGAGCACCCCCCCCCCCCCTTTTCTTTTCTTTTGTTTTAAAACAGAAAAATAATTTTTTTTAAAGAACAATTTTTTTTTGTTTTTATAATGGAAGCAAAACAGCGCCGTTCAATGTGGGCAGATCCGCGCGTCGACCCGACCCGCAGGTAGGGTCCGCGCGTTTTTGCCCTAAATGGACTATTTGCAGAATTAGTCCTCATGATTTTACAGTGTGTTTAAATTTTTTTTATTTCTTTTAAATTTCGCAACATATTTTATTACTGTTTCAATTTAATCCGTGTTGTTGCGCAGCGTTTTGGAGGGAGGGATTAATTTCCCTTTTGGTCCTCCACTGTTAATTGCATGTTCTATTTGATCCATTGGTGTTTTATTTATTTCAAATTTGCCCCAGAAACTTCGGTTATTTTCAATTTAATCCTTAATCTTTCATTTTAGGTTTTTTAAGTTTTTTTATTAATATTGTTATTATCATTATTATATTATATATTATTATACCTACATATATACACGCATATGTATTTTATAATATATATATGTATATATTTTAAATGTTTTAAATACATATACATATTTTATTATTATATTATTATTATCTTATTTTCATAGTTTTTATATATATATGTATTTATATTTATATTTTATAATATTTATACATTTTCCATATTTTATAATCTATATATATGTTTATACATTTTTTATAATATGTATATATATATTCATACACTATACAAAACTATTATAAATATATTTTCCGTATTTTTTTATATAATTTACTAATATATTATACTTATACATTTTTACTTTTTGTAAATGCATGTATATATTTTATGTATATTTTATTATTGTTTTATTTTCATAACTTTTGTATCCATATATATATGCATTAACATTTTATAATACGTATGCATCTTTTATATTTCATAATCCATGCACATATACATGCATTTTCTATAATATATATACGTACCTTTTTTGTAGAATTATTATAAGTTTTTTTTTGTTGTTGTTTTTTGTTTGGTGTATTTCATGTTTTTTACATATGTATACTTATATATACAAGTTTTAATATATGCATACACATATTGTCAAAATTCACTTATATATCATCCTTTTATATATTTTTTTGTAAATACGTATACATGTATAATTTAAATTAAAGTATTTATTTCATATTGTACATTATTTTTTTAAAACATCCCTTTTGAAAATATATATTTTGGTTTCGCCAAAACATTAAAATCATTTTCTTTTGATTCAAAGGCTTTTAAAATAACGCAATATTCGATCTTTGGGATTTTCGAGGAAATTGAGCCGTAACGTATTGAGTTCCGATTTTCTTTATTAATCTTGAATAACCGAGAATATTATTTATTGAAAATGCATAAGTATAAAAATCATTTTCGAGAACTTAACTTGTTGTGTCCTAATGTATTGGGCATGACATATTGCTTTCTCAAAATGAAGATTTTCTTATAAAATAAAAGCGATATTCAAAGTTTGGGGATTTTGAGAAATAGTACCCTAACGTACTGGGTCTCGATTTCTTCGTCTGACTTAAACATTTGATTATCCTTTTCAGATTTCATCATTTGAGTTTTTTTTAAATCTTTTTAACCCTCGACACTAAGGCATTAAACAATCAATTCGGTACCGATTTTGGGCGTTACGAGGGTGCTAACCCTTCCCGTACGTAACTGACTCCCGAACCTGTTTTCTCAAATTTCACAGACTAAAATCATTTTTAAGGTGATCCGATCACACCTCAATAAAGGATCGGTGGCGACTCCAATTTTTGTTTTTATAGTCGACAACTAAATTTTTGTTTTCACAAAATGGTTTCGACACCTAACATATAATGATTGTGTTTATTGTAAAATATAATAATTCAAATTTTTGTAAGTTCGTAATTTATTCTATATTTCTTTCAAAAAATATTTATATTATATTAATTTTCAATATATTTCATATAATATTCTATTTGCATTATTTTCTTATCTCTTATTATATTATATGTTAATTATATTAATTATATTATATTTACACATCATAATTGTATCAAAGTTACTAGATCTAGGATCGAGCAAAGACACAAAACCTTTGGGATCATAACAATGCTAAGCTAGATCATAAATCATGGTTAAGGCGAACCAAGTTAGGTAAAAGAAAGAGATAAAAAGTATTAATCATGTTGCCTTAATATGTAGAGCTTTCTACATTTATATAAGAAAGATACCGTCACATATTATGGAAATATACATTAACTTTGACACCTAGTGAGTCTTGAGCAACCACAATTCCAAGGATTAATAGCTTCTAGAAGAAGGCGACAGTAGGAAACAAGACCGGAGACCTCTGGATGGTGGATTGTCATTGCTGCATCAATTTGGATCACCTCTTCCATCACCACAATGCCAATTAGAGCCAAAAAAATTAACCATGTTTTCATGTTTGAGACTACCATGATTGGTCTTTGGTTTCATTGGAATCATTTTCATATCACCTATTTATAGGGTTTTGGAATGAGACCCTATTTTAGAAATTACGTCAAATTAGGTGATATTGTTTTTCTTTTTTCTTTTTTTTATTTCTTGTTGCTTAAACTGTAAAATGATTTTTTATTATAAAAAATACATTTTAGAAATTGGACCAAGTAATCTAAAGCTTTTTTTTCTCAATTAGTCGAATATTATGGAATGTGTTTGTGTGTGCACGTGTGTGTTTGTGTTTTCGCAAAAGGAATGACAGTTGAGCTCTAATCTCAATATGATACAATCTCAATTAGATTATATCTTTCCTATGTTACACGTTGCATATCATTCAATAAGAAACAAAATCTATCATCTGGTGGTCAGGAATGTGAGTAGAGTCTCATTATTCCATATATAATATACAAATATATTGTAGTGTACTTTCAAGTAAATAGTTTAGTATTAATTTTTTTGTTTATAAATAAAAACATTTTTATATATTTTTATTATTACCTCTACCTTCATATATAATTATTTTTTAATGCGGATGTGAAGCAAGTGATTTTAGACATTGTTGAATATTATTAAAAAAGATAGCATATTAAAGCATTAATAACATTTTCATTGAGGAATATAGTTTTACTTCATCTAATTAATACAAAGTAGCATTGTTCAAAATAATAAGTAATTAACTTAATTAAAATAAATAAATTATTTTAATAATTAAAATATATTCCTAGTAAAATATTTATAATATTTATTGAAATATTTATGAAAAATATAAAAATTGACGTATTGCAAATTAAACCTTACATTATTAAATATTTATTTTTTTCTTAAAAGTAAATAATTGACGATAATAATACGTATATAATATATAATTAATATAAATGTAATTATGTTAGATTACTTCAGATTATAAAAATATATTAATTATTCATAATTTTTTGTATATGAAATGTAAATGTAATTACATTACAAACACATTAAAAACAACCTCAAACACATTTAAATCATCTAAAAGCTGCATACCACATCACATCTATCATACTTACCAGAAACTAGCTAGTTTTACCAAAATGCGATTTCACCACTCAAATCTAGTTCCTAAACCTTAATTTTGATTCCAAACATCCTAAATATCATCTAATTACTGATATAAATCATCAATTTTACATAATTACACTAATATATTTTTTTAGAAAAATCAAGCTTAAGTGATCATTAAATAAGGGAAAACATTCAATTTGCTTAAATTCATTAAGGATTTGTTAAACTAAGATAAAATAACTCTTAAATATATCAAAATGAGTTAGAAATAACTGTAAAATAGAAGCTTAGTCAAGAAATACGAGATCTACCATTTTCAAGCCAAAAATCAACTTAAAATCAATTAATATATTCAGATCTTGATTTAATCATTTAAATATCAAATTGAAATAACAACTCAATTAGTTTAATCAATAAAAAGTTAGAATCTCACCTAAATTTAAAAAAATCAACGAGCTACGGACCTAATGCGAGCTAAAACGTGTGAGGATCTCTTAAGGATTTTAAGGATGATAACATGAGTGTTCCTCATATTGAAAAGAAATTTAGTGTTGACAGAGCTTATGAATAAAAAAGAATGAACTAATTTCGAAAGAAAAACTTTAATTTGGTGTTTGGCAAATTTTTGAATGAATAATGGGAGGGAAGAAGAAGACGCGGGGGTTGTTAAATAGGCACCAAATTTTAAAATATTTATCCTTTACCCATTTAAACCACTCGGTTTTCTCCCTTATCCGAATTGGTCCTTATTGTTCAATTAAAGCCAATTTCAAATTTATTTTCAAATCCAATCTCGTTTTTAAAATCCATTTTAACCAAATTAATTCTCGAACACTCAATTTTAATTTCTTAACCTAAAAATATAAATTCTATTTATTTTAAAATTTTTTTTAATTAATTCCTAATTATTTTAATTATCTATCCCAATTACGATTTCCAATTCACCAATCCCTAATTTACTCTCTCGACTTTTGGGATGTGACAATTCTACTGCGCCTAGGGGACGATGCCAGGACTACGCAAAGGAAGAGTCGTATCGGGTTATTATGCAAACTGTGGTTATTTTTATCAAACTTCTACTTTGTAATAAGCCGTGATAAGTCACTACACCAAAACAGGCTTTTAGCGGCGTTTGGATTCCAAACGCCGCTAAAGATTGAGCATTAGCGGCGCTTTTTGAAAAAGCCGTTAAAGATCTAGCATTAGCGGCGTATTATGAAAAACGCCGCCAAAAATAAGCATTAGCGGCATTTTCCAGAAAGCGCTGCAAAAAACCTAAGCCCAACGACGTCGTTTTCTGAGCTTTCGGGGATTTAGCGGCGTTTTTAATAAAGCGCCACTAATGCTCAACGATTTAGCGGCATTTTTAGAAAAGCACCGCTAATGCTTAGGGCTATAGCGGCGCTTTTGAGGAGGCGCCGCTAATGCTCGGGGCTTTAGCGGCGTTTTTGAGGAGGCGCCGCTAATGCTCGGGCTTTAGCGGCATTTTTGAGGAAGCGCTGATAATGCTTGGGGCTTTAGCAGTGTTTTTGAGGAAGCGCCGCTAATGCTCGTGGCTTTAGCGGCATTTTTTGAGAAAGCGCCGCTAATGCTCTATTTTTAGCGACATTTTCTAAAAAGCGCCACTAATGCTCAAGGATTTAAAATAATTAAAATATTTTTTAAAAATGGAAAATTTAAAATACTATTATTTAAAATAATTTTAAAGTTTTTTACGTACATTACTAATTTTTTAATTTATATATTAAATAATTTCTTATATAATCGTAAAAGAGATAGTATTAATTTTAAAATATTAAATTAATTATCACTGTAGTTTAGGGTTTTTGGTTTAGGGTATATGATTTAGAGTTTAAGGTTTAGGTGATACCATTTTAAGGTTTATGGATTATGGGTTTAGGGGTTATGGTTTATTAGTTTGATATTTTTAAATTTAAAAAAAAAACTTCATTTGGTAGACATGTAACAAAGAAATTTACAAAAAAAAATTGTAATAGAAGAATTAAATTCATTGAAATAAAAATAAGGGTAAACTACACCCAATGTCACTATACAATTAATGGATTTACATTTTGATCACTCAACTGCAAAAAGTTACAAAATAGCCACTTAACTATTTGAAAGTTTTCATGCAAATCACTAGAGTATTAAATTTTTTCCTTTATAAAGTTTGGCTAGTGAGTTCCAAGTAATGATTTGGTAATTAGTATGGTGGATCAATACCTATTGTCAAGTAGAAGAATATACCTTAGATCCAAGTTGATCTAACAGTTGGTGTCAGAGATCAAAGAAAAAGTTGGTTGGATATTGGTTTGCAGGTTCGTAATGTTCAAAGTTGTTTCATGAAAAAATTGAATTGTAGAAAAGGAAAAGAAGATTGGTACAGGTGGCGCGAACAAAGAAGGCTATACAATAATGATTTTCAATCCCAATGTTCTTTTTATAACTTCATTGCTTGTCTTACAGCAACATATAGTAATTTAGGATCAATTAAAGCTTCAATGAAGATATTGAGCTACAATGTTTGGTTTAGGGAAGATTTAGAGGTTCACAAGAGGATGAAAGCTATTGGTGACCTTATTCAACTTCATTCCCTTGATATCATTTGTTTTCAAGAGGTTACTTCGATGGTTTAGGGATTATGGTTTATGATTTATGGTTTAAAGGTTGGGGTTTAAGGTTTAAGGGTTAGGGGTTAAAGGTTAGGGGTTAGGGGTTAGAGATTTATGTTTTATAATTTAGGGTTTAGAGGATAAGGGTTAAGGGTTTAGGGTTTAGGTTTTAGATTAATTAGTGTTTTTTAATTTATATATTAAATAATTTCTTATATAATTGCAAAATAGATAATATTAATTTTAATATATTAACATTATGATTATAGTTTAAATTATTTAAGAGATAATAGATAAACTTTATATATATTAAATGGTTTAGGATTTAAGGTTTACTTAATTTCGTTAAATGATGAAATTTTATATAATTAATTAATGCTTTTATATTTAAAAAGATTTAATATAAACCATTTGATGTATTTATTTATTAGATTATAAAAAAATTGATAAATAAATAAAAAAAGTAACAGATTGATATGGATAAGTAATTATCTATTTTGGATATATAGGACCAAATTATAACAAATAAAAATGAAATACAAAAACTAAAAATTATAATTTTATCTAATTCTTTTAAATATTACTTAAAATTTTAAAAATTATTTATTTAAAATTATATGAAAGATACAATAATTTAATATAAAAATTGTAAAAAAGTTGAGCGTTAGTGGCGTTTATGAAAAAAAACGCCGCAAAAGGTATACAATAGCGGCGTTTTTGGTCTAAGCGCCGTTAAAAGTCGAGCAGTAGTGGCGTTTTTTTTCAAAACGCCACGAATATCTTTTGCGAAACGACGTTGTTTTGTATTTATATTTTTTATCCCAAATTTCAAATGAAATATTTTCTTTTTTTCCCCATTTTTCCCAAAATCGATCCCCCCAGAAATCGCGCCTGAAATTTCTTCTTCTTTTTTCCCCATTTTATTTTTTCCCAAACCATATTGTTGCAAACTCGTAAGAAGATTCAAAAGAAATTGAAGATAAGAGGATACAGCTTGAAGACGGATGGTCTTGATGAGATCTCTCATTCGTCAGTCGCTTCCAAGATGCTGAAGATGAAGCTATTGATCTCCTCCTCGACTAGCTCGATCACCAATCCTGTAATTTTCTTTATTTATGCTTTTCTAAGGTTTTTCTTATTTTTTAAATATTCTATTAGTATTTTTTTAATTGTAAGCAGTGAATTCTTCCATAATCGACAAGGAGGCGGTGCACCAAGTAGTCAATCTTCTATTGGATGTTGGAGCAGCTGAGGAGGAGATCTGTTTGAATATGCGGATGTAATTCTTGCAAAAATCTCCTTGTTGGAAATCCAGAGACTTAATTCGTTACGGAATACTTTGATAATTAGTAAAAGTAAGTAAGGAGGGAAAGACTGATGCTGGCTTTTTTTTGTTTCCAACCACCTAAAATTTCATCCATGATCCTCAGTCAACGTTTGTTTCTATGTCTATACACCACTGTGTTACAATCTCCTTGGATAGTATTAGTTTTCTAAAAAAGTATTGCAATCCTTATAACATTCATTCTATGGCTTTCTGTCTAATATGTTTGTCAGTTTCCTTTCTTTAGATCATGATTTATGAATGAAAAGCAATTCATTCTTGCCGAGGTGTGCTGATTTTCAGTGTTTGTTTACAGACCCTGGTTTTGATATATGGGGCATCAGTTAATTTGAATGTAAAGAAAATGGACCAACACAGGAAGTTTAAGACTTGTACTGGAGTTCTATTGGAGGTCTTGTAGATTCGTTGATTTTAGATGATAAGAGCTGGACGCAGCTTGTATAAGCTGCAGTTGAGAATGTTTATTATTTTCTGGCTGATATTCTATCATTCTTACGATGAGAAGTTTGTTCCTGTCAGTATCATACATTTCATGCTACAGTCTAGCAGTAAACCATATATGCAAGCTAGTGATCAAGCCTATGTCAGTACTGTAGACACCTCTATTTGGAGGTTGCTAGAACTACATTGACAAATTGTTGATTGCCATCTGCTACAACTGCAAGAATGGAAAGGTTTGTTCATTGTACTGCATTTAATATTGGTTAAATTTGTCAAGTTGTCATTTGAAGCTTGTATTTCTTTGTCACTATATATTTCTACTTTCTCTTTTGTCACTTAGGTATAAAATTTCGGAGGAGCTTGGAGATGGTACCTATGGTAGTGTGCTCAAAACCTTCAATATAGAAACATTTGAGATTGTAAGGAACTTGATCCAGTAGTTGCTTTTTTTTTATCTTTCAGTTTACATAACTACATGATTTATTTTATTTATGTGATGATTGAAATGACCTCAATGCCTTGGAGATAGCAAATGATGAATATAGGATCAATTTTGAAGTCACTTTCTGAACCATTATGTGAATTCTTTGTTTTTAATTGGTCAGTCTTTCATGTACCTACTGCTAATTTCTGGAGGTTACTTTAAAGCTTATATCTGATTTCCTGTATACCTTTCTCTATATGTATTCCTAATAAAATATTTATTATATTTATTGAAGTATTTATGAAAAATATAAAAATTGATATATTGTAAATTAAACCTTACATTATTAAATATTTATTTTTTTCTTAAAAGTAAATAATTGACGATAATGATACATATATTATATATAATTAATATAAATGTAATTATGTTAGATTATTTCAGATTATAAAAATATATTAATTATTCATAATTTTTTGTATATGAAATATAATGTTACTTATTACAAAAATAATTAAAATTTACTATTTTAAAATGTAGTATATAATTTTTCTTTTACTCTTTTTGGTTAAGGGAAATACAACAGTTTAAATAGAGAATAACTCTATAAAATTTGACATTTTCATTTGTAGCGACCAAAAAAATTTAGCACGGGCGCTAGTCGAATTGATTATTGAAAATTTGAAAACAGAGTCTCGATTTTATTTTAAAAAAGGGAGTCACCACCGACCTTTTTCTAGGTGTGATCAGACACCTACAAAATTCTCTTTTTAGAAGAAAAATCATTTTTTTAAAATTTTCTAAAAAAGAGTCCATTTTAGGTCCACGTTAAAAAGCCCGAGAAAATGAGGGTTCGGGAGTCAATTGCGCACGAGGAAGGTATTAGCACCCTCGTGACGCCCAAAAATTGGTATCTCGTTAAACGCGCATTGCCTTAATTTTCAAAAATACGAGTTCAATTTAATATTTAATCGTGATCCAATTGAAACACGAGAATTTTTTTTAAAACACGAGAATTTTGAAATACCATAATTTTTTTGAAAACACGGATATTTTTTAAACACGAGAATTTTTTTGAAACACTAAAATTTTTGAAACACGAAAATTTTTTGAAAACAATAAATTTTGATAAATTTTAAACATGAAATTTTGATAATTTACGAAAAATCACAAAAAATAAACATTTTATTTTTTAAAAAAACACGAGTTTTTTTTTGAAATTTTATATTTTAAGAAGGACGTTCCGTATTTAACAAAAATCAATGATATTCCCCTAACATAGCGATGAAATCAATGATGTAATGTTAAATCGACTCGTTGCCTTATGCATTAAAATGATTTTTTTATTTTAAAAATGCAAATAAAATACATGTAATAATATTTCTAAAAAAACTATTTTAAAAATGGGGCAATTTACCAATAAAAGCCCTTTTTTTCAAAATTTACCGAAATGGGCCCATTTTTTAATTATTTACTGGAATGGTCCTTTTTTGGGAAATCGAGCCCACGTCAGCGCGATGTCAGGGTACGCGCCAGGAAATCGTGTCCACGTCAGCGCGACTTGCTGACGTGGAAGGAAATCGCGCCCTCAAGGACACGATTTCCTTCCATGTCAGCAAGTCGCGCTGACGTGGACCCGATGTCGTCCGCGCGTGAACAGTACCCCAACGGTCAAAAATTTGACCGTTGCCCCCCTAACGGTGAAAAAAAAACTATAAATACCCCCACCCCTTTTTATTTTTTCACAAACAAATCTTCTCTAATATTTCCTCTCAATTTCCTTCCAAATTTCTCTCAATTTCCTTCTAAAATTCCCTCAAACTCATATTTCATTTCAATTTCCTCTCAATTTCCTTCTAAAATTATTTCAAATCCATATTTAATTTCTATTTTCTCTAAATTTCCGTTTTTAAAATAATTTTAAAATTTTTTTATATTTTTATAAATCGTAAACATTTGTACGATTTCATCAATGGCCGGATCATTGACTCGTCTTCATAGGCATCACGTATCGGTGGAACAAATGAAAATGGTAAGTATTAAATTTAATTTTTTATTTATGTATTTTTAGATAATTATTAATTTATTATTTGTTCTAAAAGTCTGAAGATCGGGTATTGGAATGTCATATCCGAAATATGCATGCTCCTCTATCACCGTTAGTAGAGAACTACCTGCGGGAAGTGGGTTTTTGGCACGTGGCGACGATAGGCCGGGGATGCAAGTTGGACCCGAGACTCGAGACCCGAGAGGTGGAGACCCGAGACGCACACATTCCATCTTCCATGTGGAGAGTGCACTATCACTCTAGAAGATGTCAGTCTGCAGTTGGGATTGCCGGTGGACGGGCACCCAGTCACCGGGTCTGCCCAATCGAGCAATTGGGAGGCAGTGTGCTACGAGCTTTTGGGCACTATTCCGGAGAAAATGGAGGGAGGTAAGGTCGAGATGGCCTGGTTACGTGACACATTCCTTGATCCGGATGAAGATTCAATTGAAATTGAAAGAATACAATATGCTCAGGCATACATTCTTCAATTAATTGGAGGTTATCTGATGCCTGACACGTCACGGAGCTGCGTACATCTAAGATGGCTGCTAAAACTCGTTGATTTTAGAGGAGCCAGTGAATTTAGTTGGAGGTCTGCCGTCTTGGCAACGTTGTATCGGGAGATGTGCGGGGCAACGCAATCGAGGAGAGCAAACATCGGAGGTTGCCTGTCACTACTGCAGTCATGGGCACGGTTTCGCTTTCCATTTCTACGTCCTCGAGTGAACCACCCATATACATTCCCACTCGTAATGAGGTAAATTTTATATTACATTTTACAATTATTATGTAGATTATTTAAAAATAAAAGTATCCTAAAAATTTATTTAATTAGGTGGAACCATCCGGCAAGTTATGCTCGATTACCGTCCACTCTTGAAGATATACGGCTTCTATTGGACCAACGGTCGGAAGCAGAAGTAAGTATTATTGCAAATAGATATTTTCATACATTCGCTAGCCGATTGATATTTAGTATTTAGTATTTAGTATTATGTATATAACTAATATTCCTATCATGTTCATATAGTTTCAATGGACACCATACGAGGATCCGGCAATTTGGGCAGTAATCCCGGAAGAGTTTTTACAAAATTCGAACGCTTGGCAAGTGAAAGTCGTGTTGATAAACTACGCAACCGTGGAGCCGCACCACACAGACAGAGTGCTACAACAGTTTGGATGTAGACAACCAATTCCAGTGGACCCTGAGGTGTTTGACGATCACCACAAAATCGACCTTCGGCTATTAGGTACGGATTGGCCTAGATACTGTCCGAGTTTACGAAAATGTGGGCAAATCGATATGAACATCTACCTACTCGGGAACCAATCATCGTTCCAGAGTTAGCGTGCGTTCCAGAATACATGCCATGGTTTAGGATCCATGGCAAGCCGTATTTACAGACGCCAGATGAGAGGCAGCGGCAAATACGTGTCGAAAGGGAAAGGCGCGGGCCTCTAAATCCAAGACGACAAAACGACGAAGGCAGCCCCTCAACGAGGCCCAGACATTCACCCAGCTCATCATCAGCATCCATGCAATCACCAGGCCCAACGAGAGCACCGACGCAATCACTCGACGCAGTAATTCAACCGATGATACCAACCCAACTGCCTTTTTCAGATGATGCCAGGTGCGTTTCCTAGCCCTTATATGTACCCTAACCCTTATATGTATCCTTTTCCAAGTCCTATGGCAGGTTGGAGCCAAATGCCCGGTTCAGCTCCATTTCCTATTATGCCGAGCGGACCACCGATGTATAGGCCAGTGGCACACGAGGGATCGCAAGGGAGGCCGTCGGGGAGCTCTCCTTTTTACCAATCCCCACCAACGTATGGGTTTCAGACACCGTCGCCATTCATGATACAAACACCTCCACATACACTATTCTTTGAAGGTGGATCATCGTCTCAAGTCCGACAACCAGATGCCGAACCGGAAGAACCAGAATCATCACCGGAGGAACAACAACCTCCGCCGGAAGCTAGAGGAAGGAGGAATCCAGCGCGTAACCGTCGATGGCTGCCATGTGGCACCGAATCCCCCGGGCATAGACATTGATTGCGGTATTTAAATATTATTTGATGTAATAAAATAGAAGTTTATTTGATGTAATAAAATAAAAAATTTTCGAGTTATTTTGATATTATTTGATGTAATAAAATAGAAGTTTATTTGATGTAATAAAAACTCTAACCTAATTAAATACCCTAATTAAAAACCCTAACCATAACCTAAATTAATTCAAAACCCTAATTAAAAACCCTAACCCTAACCATAACCTAAATTAATTCAAAATCTTAATTAAAAACCCTAACCCTAACCTTAACCTAAACCCTAATTCAAAACCCTAATTAAAAACCCTAACCTTACCCTAACCCTAACCCTAACCTAAATTAATTCAAAAACCTAATTAAATACCCTAATTAAAAACCCTAACCCTAACCCTAACCTAAATTAATTCAAAACCCTAATTAAAAACCCTAATTAAAAACCCTAACCCTAACCTAATTTAATTTAAAACACTAAAAACCCTAATCCTAATTTAATTAAAAACCCTAACCTAAACCCTAACCTAATTTAATTAAAAACCCTAAAAACCCTAATCCTAATTTAATTAAAACCCTTAACCTAATTGGATGTAGATTGCCACCCAATTCTTCTGCGCATTTGATAATGTCCCTAATTGGATGTAGATTGCCACCCACTAGAACTTGATGTCGTTCCCCAGTACGTATTTCCAGCATCAAACGTCGAGCCACTGACGTACATGTCCCATCCACCAATAGAGTGTCATGCGGGGGATGTGCATTCGACACCGCTACCAAACATAGGCTGTTCCGTATTTTGTAACTCGCTAACCGAGTGTCGACCAGGGGTCGTGTATACATCTCGAACACCGGTCGCAAGTACATCAGTTGGCGACGTAAATTGTACATATAAATCTATAAGCTGCTCCACTAGTAAGATGAGTCTGCACCATTGCCTCCAAGCTACGAGCACCTTTTATGTCGAACGAGTCATATGTCACCGGATCAATAGATGAACAAAATCGATATGTGATAGGCAGAACTTTCATTGGCATCGTTCCAAAAATTTTACGCCTAATTCTTTTACGAAGTTCTATCAAATCTATGTTCTGGTTAAAAACCAGTCGCACCGTATTATCCGACAAAAAAACAACACCATTCTCGGTGTGGCAAACCTCACCATCGTAGTAAATAACAACACTAATACGTTCACTCATATTTGAAACTCTAACCTTCTTAGCCTCTCTAAATTGTTTCTACTGTGACTTATGCATTCTGAGAACATTTGTTGCCTAATTTATAACCTCAGCCCAAACATGCTACTGCAGCAAAAGCGCGTCCACGAGGGCGCGATATCACAAATTCTTCTCAAATAGCATCCTGCTACAAGCGATTTTATACTATTTGCTCAAAAACGTCAAAAAAATAATTATTCCTTTCGGGACCTACTGTAGCAAAAGCGCGTCCACGAGAGCGCGATATCACAAATTCTTCTCAAATAGCATCCTGCTACAAGCGATTTTATACTATTTGCTAAAAAACGTCAAAAAAATAATTATTTCTTTCGTGACCTACTATAGCAAAAGCGCGTCCACGAGGGCGCGATTTCATAAATTATTCTCAAATAGCATCCTGCTAGAAGTGATTTTATACTATTTGATCAGAAACGTCAACTCGAAATTATTTATTCCAGGACCTAAAACCCTAAAAAGTCTGAACCCTAAACCTTAAAAGCCAAAAAAACATAAAGTGGGAAAATCGGCAAAATCGCGTCCCTCGGAACGCTATATGTGGCGCCAGGAAATCGCGTCCACGTCAGCAAGTTGTCTTCACGTGGACGCGATTTCTTGGCGCGTACCCTGACATCGCGCTGACGTTGACACGATTTCCTGGAAAAAGATCCATTTCGGTAAATAATTAAAAAATGGGCCCATTTCGATAAATTTTGAAAAAAAAGGGCTTTATTAGTAAATTGCCCTTAAAAATGCTAATGTAATTGAAATGAGATAACATTTAAATACATGGACTAAATTAAATTGGATTAAAAAATTACCAAAAGCCCAAAGTTTTGGGCTTAATCCAACGGGCTACACAATTCGGGGCTTTTTTTGTTTTTTTTTCTTTTTTCCTTTTCTTCTTTTTTTCTCTTTTTTTTGTAGTTGGACCTGCTGGGCGCTGGCCCTGGAGCCTGCTGCTACGCTGGGCCTGAATGCTGGCCTGTTGGCTGTTGCACGCTGGCCTTGGCTGCTAGGCTGCTGGAAGCGTGGGCCTACTACTGGACAGGCGTGTTGGGTGAATTGGGCCTTCTGCTGGACAGGCCTGCTGAGTATGCTGTTGGGCTGTGTGGGCCTGGACTGCTGGTGGCCTGCTAAGCTGCTGGGTGCTGGCTGCCAGTCGGGTCAGAAATCGGGTTGCGGGTTGGGTCGGGTCGACCCGACTATTCTAATTAATTTTTTTAAAATTTTTATTTTTTTTTCTATTTTCTATTTTTTTCTTTCTTCTTCTTCTTCCTCTTTCGAACCCTATCCCACTGCCACTTGCGCTACCGCTGCTATCTCAGCTTGGTGGTGCGACGATGGCCGGTCTCTCCTCTCCTCTTTTCTCTCTTCCTTCCTCTTTTCTTTTTTTTTCTCTTTTCTTTCTCTCCTTTCCTTTTTCTTTTTTTCTCCTCTCTTTTTCTTCTATTTTGACAACCCCAAAGTGGAAGGTACCGCCGTCGTGCTCGTCTTCGGCTCCTCTCTGCACTCGGTGGCTGACGACTCAAAGGTAAACGTTTTTTCCTCCCCAAAATTTGGTTCATGGCTACTGCTTCTTTGAATTCTTTTTTTTTTTGGTTTTCTTGAATTTTTTGGTTGCTTATTGATTGGCTTTTAGGTCGTGGTTTTGGCGATGGAATGGCGTTGGTGGTGGCGATGGCTTTGGCTACTGTTTCCTTAGTGTTTTGCTGCTGTTTTTTTAATTTTTTATCTTTTTCTTTGCTGCCCAAATCCACCTCCCCCTCTTCTTTTTCAATTTTCTTTTTAATCCTGCTGATTTTGTCTTCTTTCTCCTTATCTTCAGGTGACAGTGGAGGGTATCATGGCTTAGGCCATCTGCCGGAGTAGCTGGAGGTGGGGGGACCACGCCTGACTGCTGATTGGGGTGATTTGACAAGTCTAGAAGGACTAAATTGTAGAGGGCATAAAACTTCTGGGGCAAAAGTATAATTTTAGAAAAATACAAGGCCAAAAGGTAATTTCTAGAAAATTTAGGGGCCTGAATGTAATTTACAAAATATTAGGGGTCAAGATGTAATTTAGAAAAAATTTAAGGGTCAAAATGTAATTTTTGAAAAGTTTAAGGGCTAAAATGTAATTTATATTTTTTTGTATTTTTTTACAATTTTATTATTACTATTTTATTAATCTTTAAAATTATTATAAAAACAAAAATTAAAAATGAGCTAAAGCCCAAGGACAAAACCCAATTATCCCATCATAATGGGCTCAATCATTGGGTCCACATGAGACCAAACCGGCCTGTAATTCAGGAAAAATAATAAACACGACCCCCAGACAAAATTTAGTGCTTACAGCTGCCCCTCTTTGCTCATCCTGTGAAACAGGGATAGAGTAAAGACTTAAAAGTATTGAATTTTGTTCGATTGTCTAAAATTTATTATTATTCTTATTTGAAAAATAGAAATTGAAAATACCTCAGTGCGTGACCTGAGGTTCAACTCACCTCTCGGATTATGAGTTGATTTTTGAAAAACATAAATTGAAAATACCTCGGTGTGTGACCCGAGGCTCAACTCACGTCTCGCATTATGAGTCGATTTTTAAAAAAATAGAAATTTAAAATAACTCGGCACATGACCCGAGGCTCAACTCACCTCTCACATTATGAGTTGATTTTTCAAAAACAGAAATTAAAGATACCTCGGCATGTGACCCGAGGCTCAACTCACCTCTCGCAATATGATTTGATTTTTTTGAAAAACAGAAATTGAAAATACCTCGGTTTGCGGCCCAAGGCTCAACTCACTTATCGCATTATAAGTTGATTTTTGAAAAATAGAAATTAAAGATACCTCGGCATGTGACCCGAGGCTCAACTCACCTCTCGTATTATGAGTTGATTTTTGAAAGACAGAAATTAAAGATACCTCGGTTTGTGACCCGAGGCTCAACTCACCTCTCGCAATATGAGTTGATTTTTGAAAAACATAAATTAATGATACCTCGGTATGTGACCTGAGGCTCAATGCACCTCTCGCAATATGAGTTGATTTTTGAAAAACAGAAATTAAAGATACATCGGTATGTGACTGGAGGCTCAACTCACCTCTCACAATATGAGTTGATTTTTTGAAAAACAGAAATTGAAAAATATGATTCTTGAAAAATAAAGGGTTTCAAAAAACATCAGGTGAAACTAAAAGATTTCTTCTTCATTGATTCTGTACAGATTTCTCCCAAAATTTCTTGCTCTATTGGTATATCTGTATATGTCATGTATGATGTTATTATGATATGCACATGTTTGTCCTAAATGCTTTTATGTCTACATGATCATGTTATGCACCCTGCGTTGTTTGTCACATGCCCCCTTCTAATTTTTGTGAGGGCCTTCATTCATTGCCTCCATTCTTGACATTCTCTCAGGTTCTGTACTCATCTTCAAGTTTTGGGAGTAATCCACATTTCCTCATATATCACCATCCTACCCCCTGTTGAACTTTGTTCTTGCTTTGGGGCCCTCGTACTTATTGAGTTCTCATCTAGGTAATGCTCAATGTTCCTTTTGTTTAGAGTATGTCATCTTACTATTTATCCTTTAAATGAATCAAGCACGAGATGCATAAAAAAATGGCCAAATAGGCATGAAAGAAATACCTCACATTCATATTTATTTCAAAAGCAACAAACAAAGGAAATTGACTAGGAAAGTTTAATAAGTAAATCGTCATAAAGAAAGGAAAGCGAATTCAATGGCCACAAATGCTCTAGATATCCAACGCATGAACTTCCCCACGTTTCTTCATCCTGGATCTTTTCGAGCACGGCTTCTTGTGTAGAAGATTTTGAGCTTCTGAGAATGCTTTAAATATTACGACTTCATCATTCAACTCCCCGTTCAAGTAGTTTTGCTCCTTTAAGTTCGAGCCCATTTCATTAGGACGCCCTTTCGGGTTTTCATCCTAATCCTTTTTGTTTATCAAGACATCTTTTCCAGGTTTTCATCTTGATTTTTTTCCTTTTTTATTTTTTTATTCTTTTAGGCATAATATTTCTTCACAGCATTTGAGTTCACTGGATTAGGTAATTCTTTCATGTCCATCTCAGTGAGAATCAGGGCCCCTCTTGAGAATGTCTTTTTTACAACGTATGGCCCTTTCCAATTTGGTGACCATTTTCCTCGAAAGTCTTTTTGTATCGGGAGGATCTTTCTTAAAACGAGCTCCCCGTCACGAAATTCTCTTGGTCGTACCTTTTTATCATGGGCCATGATCATTCTCTTCTGATACATCTGTCCATGACAAATTCCCTTCAAGCGTTTTCCCTCAATAAGATTTACCTGATCATATCTAGCTCGAACCCATTCTGATTCTTCTAATTTTGATTCCATCAAGACACGTACTTCGATGGGCAGAATAGCTTCCATTACGTAGACTAGAGAAAAAGGAGTTGCCCCCGTGGATGTTCGCACAGAGGTGTGGTATGTGTACAAAACGAATGGTAGCTTCTCGTGCCGGTCTTTATATGTCTCAGTCATATTCCCAATAATTCTCTTAATTTCTTATTAGCTGCTTCTACTACTCCGATCATCTTCGGGTGATAGGGTGAAGAATTATGATACTTTATCTAAAATTGCTCACATATTTCTTTCATCATCTTGTTGTTCAGATTTAAAGCATTATCTGAAATGATTCTTTCAGGTAGACCATATCGATATATGATCTCTTTTTTTAGGAACCTACAGACTGTAGTCTTCGTCACATTAGCAAATGAAGTGGTTTCTACCCATTTTGTGAAGTAGTCTATAACCACAAAGATGAATCGGTGTCCATTAGAAGCCTTTGGTGAGGTTGGCCCTATAACATCCATGCCCCACATAGAAAAAGGCCACGGAGAAGTCATGACATGAAGGGGTGAAGGCGTTGCATGAATCTTATCACCGTAAATTTGACACTTGTGACACTTTCGTGCGTAGCTAATGCAATCATTTTCCATTGTCAGCCAATAATAACCGAGTCTCATAATTTTCCTAGCCATAGTGCAACCATTGACATGCATTCCACAAATTCGTTCATGGATCTCTTCAAGTATCTTTCTGGCTTCAACAACGTCCACGCATCTCAAGAGCACTTGATTGTTTCCTCTTTTGTTTAGGATATCTCCGTCAAGAACAAATCCTATCGCCATTCTCTTGATTGTTCTTTTGTCATTCTCGTTTGCTTACTCTGGATACCTTTGGTTCTTAATATACTCCAAGATGTCATGAAACCATGGTCGTCCATCTGACTCATTCTCAATGTTAAAACAATGTGTGGGGACCTCATATATGCTCATTTGAAGAGGCATTATTTCGATTTCTCTGTTTGCTTTGAACATTGAAGCCAAAGTGGCTAGGGCATCAGCCAATTGGTTTTCTTCTCGTGGGAAGTAGTGAAAAGTCACTTCTTCGAATTCTTTGACCAGTTCCGCAATGAGATCACGATACTTGACTGATTTTGAATCCCTCACTTCCCAAGCTCCATAGATTTGGTAAATGACTAATGCTGAGTCCTAGTGTACCTCTAAGATTTCGATTTTCCTCTCAATAGCTGCACGAAGTCCCATGATGCAAGCTTTATACTCTACTATATTATTGGTACAGAAGAAATTCAATCTGGCAGTGTACGGGTAATGGTCCCCTTCTGATGACACTAAGACTGCTCCGATCCCATGCCCCAATGCATTCAATGCACCATCAAAGCTCATCTTCCATGATTTCTCTTTTGATGACGCACCCTCTTTTTCTGAAATGCACATCAAGTCTGCATCTGGGAAATCAAATCTCAAAGGCTCGTATTCCTCCAAGAAGTCAGCTATTGCACTTCCCTTTATCGACTTTTGGCTCACATATGCGATGTCATACTCAATCAGTAGGATCTGTCATCGTGCCATTCTCCCTGAGAGTGCAGGTGACTCCATCATGTACTTTATTGGGTCCAGTTTTGAAATTAACCATGTCGTATGATACAACATGTATTTTCTGAGCCTCTAAACTACCCAGACCAATGCACAACAGAAATTTTCAATTGACAGGTACTTTGCTTCATATTCTGTAAACTTTTTGCTGAGGTAGTAAATCACCTTTTCTCTTTTCCCTGACTCATCATGCTGCCCCAATACGCAACCCATTGAGTTTTTGAATATGGTCAGATACAATATTAAAGGTTTTCCAAAGGTCAGCGGTACTAGCACCAGATGATTAGACAAATACTATTTTTTCTTATCAAAGGCCACTTGGCACTCCTCGTTCCATTCTCCCGGATTATATTTTCAAAAGAGTCAAAAAATTGGATCACATTGGTTGGTAAGTTGAGCAATGAATCGAGCAATGTAATTCAACCTTCCTAAAAATCCTCTGACTTCTTTTTGCGTACGCGAAGGTGGCAGTTCTTGTAGGACCTTTATCTTATCTAGATCAACCTCAATTCCCCTCTTGCTGACAATAAAACCTAGTAGTTTTCCTGAGGTAGCTCCAAACGTACACTTGGCTGGGTTAAGCTTTAACTGGAACTTTCTTAATCTTTCGAACAAGTTCCTGAAGTTCCCAACATGCTCTTCTTCTCCCCGAGATTTGGTAATCATATCATTGACATAAACTTCTATTTCTTTGTGCATCATGTCATGGAACAACATCACCATGGCTCACTGATATGTTGCCCCAGCATTCTTCAATCCAAATGGCATCACTTTGTAACAGAACGTTCCCCACATTGTTACGAATGTAGTTTTCTCCTTATCTTTGGGGGCCACCTTTATTTTATTGTAACCCGAGAAACCATCCATGAAAGAAAACAATAAATGCTTTGCCATATTATCCATCAAGGTATCGATGTGTGGCAAAGGGAAGTTATCCTTGGGGCTTGCTCGATTCAGATCACGATAATCCACGCACATTTGCACTTTACCATCTTTCTTTGATACTCTAACTATGTTAGATACCCACTCTGGATATTTAGAGACTTGTAGGAAGCCAGCATTGAATTGTTTCTTGACTTCTTCCTTTATCTTCAACAACATTTCAGGTCTCATCCTTCTCAAATTCTGTTGAACAAGTTTGCACTCTGGTTTCAGTGGGAGCCTATGGACCACAATATATGTGCTCAACCCTGGCATGTCTTGATAAGACCAGGAAAATACATCCTTGTACTCATGGAGCAAGGCGACCGAATCCTGCTTGGTGTTTTCTGAAATAGAAGTCCCAATCTTCACTTCTTGTTTCTTCTCTTCACTTCCCAAGTTCACTGTCTCAATAGATTCTTGATGGGGTAGAATCTGTTTCTCTTCTTGTTCTACCATTCTCAGTAAGTCAGGAGACGAGACAAAATCTTTAGCATCTTCCTCGGCTTTGAATTCTCCTAAACAAACAGCCTTCTCGAAATCGATTTCAGGACTTGTAACGGGATTGTTCATACAATGAATATCTGAGCACTTGAAAGGTGAATGGGAAAGAAAACTATAGAGGAGCATTAAAGTATTGGAATCAACACACACAATGTTATGGATGTTGGATCGCCGGAACCTCTACGGCGCAGCAGAAAAAAAATAAAATCGGCGACCCTAACCATGGATCCATGTGTGAGGAACGAATCGGGGTGATCAAGGTTACGAAATTACCTAATGTTTATTCAGAGTAGACAGCAACACCTTAACAACGAGTAGTCTGATCTATTGTCGAACCAAGCCGCAATCTATCGTGATCCCGACCTCTACGTAATCCACCCAGTTGACTACGAACGGAAGGAATCCCCAAAATAGTTTTGAGAGTTATTTTTCTTTGACGGCTGCTAGGCTCAAACAAAGAAAAATGAGATTATATATATCCTTTTGTTTTAGGGTTTTTAGGAATTAAATAAATATAATAATATTTTTAAACCAAAAATTATAATTACATTAATTATAATATAAGTTCGGTAAACCATATATTTATTTGAATTTTTATGCTAACCAAATTCATGCCCTCACTATACATACAACAACCTTGTACATAATGTGTTGGAAATTTGATTACCGAATTAAATTAATTCTATAATTAATTTAATTCAAGCGACCCCAAAAACAATACCAACTATGGTTTATTCCGTTTATTTCAACTATAAGGTGTGACCCTGTAGGTTCTTGTAACGTTAGCAGTAACACTAGAATGATTCTAATGCTACAAACAATGAGTGGCATCTAGCAATGCATCATTGCTACCTAAGTCACAAGAGATCATGATTCGACATAACCTTTATTTATGATTAACCTTTTATGCAATAATCCTTAAGTCCTTTATCTCTGGATTGGACACAAGTCATGGAATAGTCACACTTACATTGTTCATTCCATGTTCCTTGATATCTTAAGCAGACTACGATATACAAATAAGTATGACATCTAATATCAACTTATTTGAGCATGGCCATGCATTTCTAGTCTCACTTAATCAAGTGGCCTAAGATATTACTCCTCTTATGTAGGAGGGACTTATCCTATATCGACCAACCATATCCCTCTACATAGATTGTGGTATATCCAACATCAGTCTTTATAGAACAACCAGTTACGGTGTACGTTTGACTGTATCAAAATATACAACTCACGATGTCGGGAATATGATGATCTCAAGTCTGAGGATCATATAAATATTAATCATTATGAGTAATGTCGTGACAATTACATAATAATCCAAGAAACATACTCATAACGGGTCAGTCCAATATGTTGTTCTCTAACACACATATTCATGTAATGATTCTGACATTCCATATCAATGACAACTCTTTATCATCAATCAACTACATGTTAGTCTTAATGCATTATCGTTGTCCTATCCAACAATAATACTTGTCTAAGGAACTTTTAAGAATAATCATATTATTTTCAGGACATTATTATAAAACAGTTTATTTATATACACAGAAAAGAAACTGAAATAATAATGGTAACGCCTTATATTAATAAACATGATAAATCAAGTATGTTATTACAACCATCTCATGATTGATCTTTGGGCATACTCTAAAAATAGAGTGATATGATATATGTATAGGAAATAGCTATGAGAAGCGGGAATAATTACGACACTAATGGAAATGAAAAGACCATGACAAATTGCTTCTTCATTAATGTTCATTGAAATGATAAAGAACAAACATAAGCGCTTACAAAAGGAATCCCATTACTTAGGAACACACAAAATAATGGAGAATTAACATTGGGCATTACTCTAGAGAGGACTTAGAAACTACGAGGTCCACAGCAGTCCTGTTGTTCAAAACATATCCTGGAGGACAAGGGCGTATCATCTCGATTGCATCACCCTCATTGTCAACAACATTCACGTTGATGTTCTGAAATTCCTTTTCATTCAAAGCGCTTCGTGGATTGTCTTGCCCCTCGTCTTCATTTGTTACCGCATTCACATTCCCATCAGCATGGTTAGAAAGAGGATTTACAGCCACATTACTAACGCCATCAAATTGCAGAATGTCAGCATCGATGAGATCTTGAACCCTCCTTTTAAAGGCAAGGCAATTTTCTGTAGAATGCCCCTAATTTCCAATGTGATACATACAATTAGCATTAGGATCATACATTTTTGGATATGGGGGCTTTAAGGGTGCCATCTAATGTGGGGATATTAATTGCTTCTCCAACAATTTCGGGTATAACTCTCCGTATGACACGGGAATTTGGGTGAACTGAGGTTTTTGAGAATTGGGTCTCGCTGGTCTTTGCTCATTTTTGGGTTGGTTTTGTATAGGCATGGTGTTTGGTGGGAACATGGTGAACGGTCCTTGGTTATTCATGGCGTAGACAAGGTAAGAAGGAGGTGCTTGACAGTAATGACCTTCGAGAGGAAAGTAGAAGTTTGAAGGTGGACGATAACGAGGTTGTGGTTGGGCTGGGTATGGGCTGGAGGTATGGTGGCTTTCATTTCCGACCATATGGGTTTCTACTTCTTTTTTCCTTGCAGGTATGGCCCTTTTTGAACTTTTAAGGCCTTCCATCCTCCCACTTTTGATGGTGTTTTCTATAAGCTCCCCAGATATTACAATGTCTGCAAAGTACTTCGTGGCGCTTCCTACCAACTCATCATAAAATGACGCTTTCAGAGTGTTGATGAAGAGGACTGTTATCTCCGTTTTAGTTAACGGGGGTTCTACTTGAGCTAAGATATCCCTCCATCTGTGTGCATATTGTTTGAAAGTTTCCGTCGGCTTCTTTTCCATCATCTACAGAGTTAGTCGATCAGGTACCATATCTGATACATGCTTGTATTGCTCACAAAATGCCGATGCTAAGTCCTTCCATGATCGGATCTTTTCTCTACTAAGTTGATTATACCACCGAAGAGTCGATCCGACCAAACTGTCTTGAAAATAGTGTATCAACAATTTATCCTCGTTCACATAAGTCAGTCATCTTTTGACAAAACATGATAAGATGCGCCTTTGGGCATCTCGTCCCATCATATTTTTCAAACTCTGGCATCTTAAATTTTGGGGGTAAAACCAGATCGGGCACCAAACTGAGCTCTTTGGCACTCAACGCAAAGAAGACTTCAGTACCTTCTATTGCCTTGAGCCTTTCTTCCAGGATTCTATACCTATCTTAAGCGTCATGATCATCAACCTTCCACCTTGCTATTTCTACCTGATCGTCCAGATCTGGAACGATTGGATCTGTAGGATTAGCCCCGAGATTTGATACGAATATCCCTTGCCCTAGATGAGCGGATGATGTAGGATGTTGCTCTAGGACTGTAGGTTCCCTTTGGGGATATCCTTTTCGCATTGTATGGGCGTGAGGTGGAGTGAATCTTGGGGGATAGAGTGGATCCTGATCATTATTAGCTCTTGACTGGGGCTCTATGATATCAGGGCTCTGCATAGGTCCCTTTCCTTTGACCAAAGCTGTCATCATCTCCATCATTTTGGCCATTTGTTCTTTTTGCTCGAGTGACTCCTCTCGAGATCTTACCATCAAATCTCTTGCCTCTTGCTGTGACTTAGCCAACTACTCTTGCAACTTTCTTTGAGTCCTTTCTATTCTTTCAATTCTCTCGTTGAGTTCAACATCCATAGCTCTAGCTCTTAGACGCGTCCTGTAAGAATGACGTGATTCCAGACTTGTAGTGTCGCAACTTTGGATTATGCGGTTTTAGTCTTAGTGAATGGTTAGAGTGATGTACATGCAATGAATGAATGAATGAATGTTATTCATGCATAAATATGCACAAAAAATTGGTGTTGATTTCAAGATAGCCCCATAATTAGGCGTTTCATTAATCAAAAGAGTCCATTTCAAAATATTTTACAAATGAAGATGCCCCTAGTGTCTGAGTCCCACTGTTTCTAGATCCTAGTTAAGTCTTCGAGGTTATTCTAACGAGCATTCGAAGTCATACGCTCGGGAATACTGGAGGTGTATCCTTCCTTTAAACTGTCCCCTTTCACTTTTTGAGTCCTCAAAGACTAGTCTCGGACTACAACATTTTTCTTAATTACTTGCGTAATTGACTCCTCCATCAGAAACCCGTTTTTTGCAACCAATCTCTAATCAACACCTTCCTAATAGGATGCCTATGATGCATGATGAGAAATAAAATGAAAACAAATAAACTTAGTTAGCAATCTCAACAAACAAAGAAAAACTATGAAAAATCTAACAAATTAAACTATTTAAACAAGCATTTTGGAGAAACCGACCTACGTTTTTTTTTGTTTTGTTTTTTTTACACCCATTATGCTTTACAAAATAAAATTACCCCACATGATAATCTACCCAATCCAATTTTATTAACCAGACCTAGTTTTCTTGCAAAAACAAATATAAATGTAAAAGAAATAAAAGGTAAGAGGCGCTTCTCCCATGTACTTATTTTGGTGACTATTCAACGAACGGAGGTTCGGCATGGCTCTAATTGGGTGGCTCGTAAGGTTCACTATATGTGGTTTTGGTTCTAGAAAGGTACTCGAATTGTCCATACTGTCGCCTACTAAGGCTAGTACGGAGCCTCGGTCATCACCCATCACAGGCTCGCGAGCTCAATTCAAGGGATTACATTTACTTATGCCTATGCGGAGGGACAAGTTAACTCACAAAAGCATAAGTCATATGTAACCCGGAAGTATTTCACTAGCCTGTGCAGAGGGACGAGTTAACTCACGAAGGCGTAGCGTTTACTTCCACTTAAACGGACGAAGCTTGGGTAGAGAGCTCATGTTATGCAAGAATACAAGTGTGCGGTGTGTGGGGAGAAACTCACAAACCCCTTTTTTGTATTTTTTTACTAAAAAAACTAAAACAGCAAAACTTAGAGCTGAAAAAAAGAAAAAGAAAAATAATACAAGTTAGAAAAATATTTACAACATGATGCAGATGCATGAATTTTCAAAAATAAAATTTAAGGATCACGATTAAAAATTAATTTGAACAAGAAATTTTGAGAATTTTGAGAATTTTGACAATGCGCGTTTAACATCAGACTCGACTCTAAAAAATAGTCTCCAGTGGAGTCGCCATCTGTAGCGACCAAAAAATTTTAGCACGAGCGCTAGTCGAATTAATTATTGAAAATTTGAAAATAGAGTCTCGATTTTATTTTAAAAAAGGGAGTCGCCATTGACCTTTTTCTAGGTGTGGTCGGATACCTACAAAATTCTCTTTTTAGAAGATTTTTTTTTTAAAATTTTTCTAAAAAAAGAGTCGATTTTAGGTCCACATCAAAATCCAGAGAAAATTAGGGTTCGGGAGTCAGTTAAGCACGAGGAAGGTATTAGCACCCTCGTGACGCCCAAAATTGTATCTCATTAAACGCGCATTGTCTTAATTTTCAAAAATACGAGTTCAATTTAACATTTAATCGTGATTCGATTGAAACACGAGTTTTGTTTTAAAACAAGAGAATTTTGAAATACCATAATTTTTTTGAAAACACGAAAATTTTTGAAACATGAGAAATTTTTTTGAAACACAAAAATTTTTGAAACACGAGAATTTTTTGAAAACACAAAAACACGAAAATTTTGAAACACGAAAATTTTTGAAAAACACGAAAATTTTTTAAACACGAGAATTTTTTTGAAACACAAAAATTTTTGAAACACGAAATTTTTTTGAAAACAAGAAATTTTTGATAAATTACTTATTATTGTACATTTTAAACATGAAATTTCGATAATTTACGAATAATCACAAAAAATAAACGTGTTATTTTTTAAAAAAACACGAGTTTTTTTTAATTTTCTATTTTAAGAAGGGCGTTCCGTATTTAACAAAAATCAATGATATTCACCCAACACAGCGATGAAATCAATGATTTAATGTTAAATCGGCTCGTTGCCTTATGCATTAAAATGATTTTATTATTTTAAAAATGCAAATAAAATACATGTAATAATATTTCTAAAAAACTATTTTAAAATGCTAATTTAGTTGAAATGAGATAACATTTAAATGCATGGACTAAATTAAAATGGCTTAAAAAATTACCAAAAGCCCAAAGTTATGGGCTTGATCCAATGGGCTACACAATTCGAGCATTTTTTGTTTCTTTTTCTTTTTCTCTTTTTTCCTTTTCTTCCTTTTTTTTTTTTGCAGTTGGACCTGCTGGGCGCTGGGCCTGGATGCTGGCCTGCTGGCTACTACACGCTAGGCCTAGCTGTTGATGGGCCTGCTATGCTGCTGCTGGGGCTGCCTGGGTGCTGGGCTGCTCGAAGCCGCACGCTGGGCCTGGTTGTTGGAGGGCCTGCTATGCTGCTGCTGGGCCTGCTGGGTGAATTGGGCCTTCTGCTGGACAGGCCTGCTAAGTATGTTGTTGGGCTGTGTGGGACTGGACTGCTAATGGCCTACTAAGCTGCTAGGTGCTGGCTGCTGGTCGGGTCAGAAATCAAGTCGCGGGTCAAGTCGGGTCGACCCGACTCTTCTAATTAAGTTTTTTAAATTTTTTTCTTTTTTCTTTTTTTCTATTTTCTATTTTCTATTTTCTATTTTTATTTCTTTCTTTCTTTCTTCTTCTTCTTCTTCCTCTTTCCAACCGTAGCCCACTGCCGCTTGCGTTACCGCTGCTGTCTCGGCTTGGCAGTGCAACGATGGCCGGTCTCTCATCTACTATTTTTTTCTATTTTTTTCTCTCTTTTCCTTTTCCTTTTTTCTTTCTTTCTCCTATTTTTCTCTTCTATTTCGACAACCCCAAAGTGGAAGGTACCGCCGCCATGCTCGTCTTCGGCTCCTCTCTGCACTCGGTGGCCGACGACTCAAAGGTAAACGTTTTTTCCTCCCCAAAATTTGGTTCTTGGCTACTGCTTCTTTGAAGTCTTTTTTTTTGGTTTTCTTGAATTTTTTGGTTGCTTCTTGATTGGCTTTTAGGTGGTGGTTTTGGGGATGGAGTGGCGATGGTGGTGGCACGACGGAGGCGATGGCTTTGGCTTCTGCTTCCTTAGTGTTTTGCTGCTATTTTTTCAATTTTTTTCTCTTTTTCTTTGCAGCCTGAATCCTCCTTCCCCTCTTCTCTTTCAATTTTCTTTTTAATCCTGCTAATTTTGTCTTCTTTCTCCTTGTTTTCAGGTGATAGTGGAGGGTATCATGGCCTAGCCATTTGCCGGAGTAGCTGGAGGTGGGGGGAGCACGCCCAACTGCTGATTGGGGTGATTTGACAAGTCCAGAAGGACTAAACTGTTGAGGGCTTAAAACTTCTGGGGCAAAAGCATAATTTTAGAAAAATACAAGGCCAAAAGGAAATTTCTAGAAAGTTTAGGGGCCCAAATGTAATTTACAAAATATTAGGGGTCAAGATGTAAATTTAGAAAAAAATTAGGGGTCAAAATGTAATTTTTGAAAAGTTTAAGGGCTAAAATATAATTTATATTTTTTGTATTTTTTTCAAAATTTTATTATTACTATTTTATTAAAATTTAATATTATTATAAAAATAAAAATTAAAAATGAGCTAAAGCCCAAGGACAAAACCATATTATCCCATCATAATGGGATCAATCATTGGGCCTACATGAGACCAAACCGACATGTAATTCGGGAAAAATAATAAACACGACCCCCAGACGAAATTTAGTGCTTACATCATTTATTATATAAATTAATTTAAAAACTTTTATTACTAAAAAATAGTATTCTTATATAAATATGGTAACTTTTACTATCAAGTAAATTGTAAATTAATTATTTTAGAACACCAAACCACTCACCTTGCAATCTTGACTTTTAATAAGCCATTGTTTGCCTTTGTCCTTGCTTGTAGAATCTCTCAACGAGTTTGACACTTTTTCACACACATTAATTACATTACAAACACATTATAAAAAACCTCAAATACATTTAAATCATCTAAAAAATGCATACCACATCATATCTATCATACTTACCAGAAACGTTTCTAGTTTTGCTGAAAAAGCGATTTCACCACTCAACTCTAGTTCCTAAAACTTAATTTCGATTCTAAACATCCTAAATATCATCTAATTACTGATCTGAATCCTGAATTTTACATAATTACACTGATATATTTTTTTCGAAAAATCAAGCTTAAGTGATCTTTAAATAAGGGAAAAAATTCAATTTGCTTAAATTCATTAAGGATTTGTTAAATTAAGATAAAATAACTCTTAAATATTTCAAAATGAGTTAGAAATAACTGTAAAACCGAAGATTAGCCAAGAAATACGAGACCTGCCATTTTCAAGCCAAAAATCAACTTAAAATCAATTAATATATTGAGATCTTGATTCAATCATTTAAATATCAAATTGAAATAACAACTCACTTAGTTTAATCATAAAAAGTTAGAATCTCACCTAAATTTTAAAAAATGGACGAGCTGTGGAGCTAATTCGAGCTAAGACATGTGAAGATCTCTTAAGGATTTTAAGGATGATAACATGAGTATTCCTCAATATTGAAAAGAAATTTGGTGTTTAGAGATCTTAGGAATAAAAAAGGATAAACTAATTTCGAAAGAAAAACTTTAATTTGGTGTTTGGAAAATTTTTGAATGAATAATGGGAGGGAAGAAAAAGACATGGTGGTTGTTAAATAGGCACCAAATTTTAAAAAAATTAGTCTTTACCCATTTAACCCCTTCGGTTTTCTCCCTTATCCGAATTGGTCTTTATTGTTCAATTAAAGCCAATTTCAAATTTATTTTCAAGTCCAATCTCGTTTTTAAAATCCATTTTAACCAAATTAATTCTCGAACACTCAATTTTAATTTCTTAACCTAAAATTATAAATTATATTTATTTTAAAATTTTGTTTAATTAATTCCTAATTATTTTAATTATCTATCCCAATTACAATTTCCAATTCACTAATCCCTGATTTACTCTCTCGACTTTTGGGATGTGACAATTCTACTGCGCCTAGGCGACGATGCCAAGACTACGCATAGGAAGAGTCGTATCGGGTTATTATGCAAACAGTGAAAATGTGGCATAGTCTAGGGTTACACCTTATGTGTATATTTTTGTCAAACTTCTACTTTGTAATAAGCCGTGATAACTCTATTATAACAAGTTATTTTAAATATTTTCCTTTATTTTTGGATTTTAAGTCCTCCACTTAAAGAAATAAATAAAATGTAATATTTAAAGTGTTCAACTGATTTAAGTATTGTGTTTAATAACAGCCAAGATCTGAGCCCGACGAATCAAGTCGGGTTAGGGTGTTACAAAACCCATGCCAAACGAGTGTTTAACACAAGCATTATTAACTACCGCTCCATTCAAGTCAAGATATAAAGAAATAATTTAAATAATTCATATCAATCCACAAATGATTTAAAAACTAATTTGTTCAAATGTGTATTCAAAAATAAATAATTTAAAGTAATCATATACTAATCCAAAATCAAATTGCAATCGTACATTAATACAAATCCTTTAAATAAAACATTTAAAAATAAAATAGAATAGTTTTTAAAAAAACATAAAAAATTAAATTATTTTATTTTTTCAACCAAAAGAACCTGAATTCTAAATTGACTAGTGAATCCACTAATGAATCTACTGTTTTTAAAAACACAAAATAGAATTATATTTTCAGTCAAGAGTAATATATATAATAAATAATTTTTTACAAACTTATTTAGTATGAAACTTATTTAGATAAATTTAAAAGATCATTATGAATGATAAAGACGAACAACATTGAAAAATAAATTTCATGATTATCTTTTTTTTTTTCTTTCTAGAATTAGGCTTCATCTTCATGATTTCATGCACTGTTCCCTTACATTATAAAATTATTCTAAAGGTGAAGCTTACACTCCTCAATTTATAAGAGAATAAAAAGAAATTAAAATTGATATTAAACTAATTGATCCCTCTAAAAAGCAATGGAGCAATTTAATACCAATTAAATTTGAAACTAAGTAACTTAGGAAAATTAAGTATTAACCACTAAAATTAGCATTTTCCATCAAGTTACATAATTTTGATTGATATAATAACAAATTAAACTGTAACATCCCAAACCTGGCCTAAACGTTATGGCCGAATCTGGCGATGTCACATTGTAACACCCCTTACCCGTATTCGATGCCGGAATAGGGTACGAGGCATTACCAAAACACATACTTTTTTAAACGTATTAAACTGAGTTATAAAATTTCATACAGATTAAAACTTTCAAATTATTATCTTTGAATCGCTAATTAGGGCTTAAAAGGCCCAATATATATATACTCATTCGATCCAAGCCTTATAACTATCACCAGTTGTTCATTTCATAGCCATATATGAACTTATAGTCCTTCACTTTCTCGTCATATGAATTTATCAATTATTACTTGCTTATTGCGAGTACCTAAATTGATCCGTATCATTTCATATTCTAGTATCGTCATATTTTTCCTATTAAACCATTGTAATATATGAAATATTCAATATCTTGTAAAGATTCGCTAATCTATCCCATATAATTTCACACAGATTAATTCACAAGTCTTATCATTTCAAAGCTTATAAGACACATGTACATATCTATACTAACTCGTATGAGTCTCATACTCATTCATATGTTCAATAAACCCGTTAAATCATTTCAACATCGAAGAATCCACATTATGTCAGAAACAATACTAATAACAATCATAAATCTTTTCATATTAATTTCATATATCACTTACTGAACTTCAAATATCATTTCATAAATATGTAATTCACTAACACATCTAGCCATATACAATATCCAATTGGTGAAATCACCTAATTGAATTCAACTTCAACAATCACAATAAATCTATCACTTGAGTGTGAGTCCATGTAACACTTACCAACTTTGTCAAATTAGTGAACGTCTTATGGAATTGAGTACTTTATTTTCTCAATGCCATAGTCCAACTATGTTCTTACACGTAGTCACATAACATATACCGATGCCATAGCCCAGCTATGGTCTTACACGGAATTACATATCACTTATTGCCATGGTCCATCCATGGTATTTTCCATCAATTCGTCTTTATCACTGAACGAAAGTACTCAACCCTGCGTTCTACTCAATTTGAACTTTCTTTCCAATTTATCTATCTTTCTCAACAATCATAATTCAACCATGAATATATATATAGAATAATACATTATTTCATGCATAATACTAACAAATAATTGTTTGGTTTCATCCATATGAATTTACAATTAAATTCATAATAACTAATTGAAATGAAACATTATGTCATTTCTAATTCAACGTTTATCAAATATAATCGGCATATGACCAATTTATATACAAATCATGCATATATTTTATTTTTCCTCCTCCTCCTCTCCATTCCACATCCTTAATGTACATAACACTCGTATAAATAACATTTTCTATAATTTTACTATTCACTCACATGTATATTCAAAGCTGTCTATTCGAGTCAAAGTCACTAAATTATTTTTATCTAGAGCTACAGAGCTCCAAATTAAGATCCGTTAATTTTTCCTGAAACTAGATTCACATATATTCTTACCATAAAATTTCAAAATTTTTTCTTTATCCAATAAATACAGTTTATTCTTTAAAGTTTCCTCTGTTTCACTGCTCGACAGTTCTAACCTCTCTTCACTAAAAATTAATTATCTCACTGTACAGAATTCAGATGGTATTTACGTTTATTTCACTTGAAAATAGACTCATTAAGGGTTCTAAACATATAAATTTTAGCCCATAATTATTTTTTTTACAATTTTAACAATTTTCCAAAGTCATAACAGGGGATTCCAAACTCATTCTGACCCTATCTCACTAAACTTAAAATATCTCAAAATATATAAGTCTTTTGCTTGCTCTATTTCTTTTATGTAAAAATAGACTTATTAATATTTCATTTAATATCTTATTCACTCTCTAATTCTATTTCCATCATTTTTGGTGATTTTTCAAAGCCACACAACTGTTTCTATCCAAAACTATTTTGTTTCTAATTCTATTATTTCATAATTTCACTTTTTCACTTTCGATCACTATTCAATTCAATTCCACACATATATTCATCATTCAATTACACTTAATCGTTACATGATCTCATGTATTTTCACTTAGTCAATTTCCCGTTGAACACTTGGAATATACACAGATACGTAGAGAATTAGCACATAAGTGCCACACTGATATGTAGCCGAAGCTACCACTGATACGTAGCCGTAGCTACCACTGAAATGTAGCCGAAGCTACCACTGATATGTAGCTGTAGCTACCACTGAAATGTAGCCGAAGCTACCACTGATCAATAACACTGGAAATGTCCACGGGCATGCTCACTCAAGCTATCAGGTGTTTGCAACACATGCTAGATCACCAAGCACCCGGGACTCACTGTAACACTGTAGCACTAGTCTCTAGTGACATGTCACTTGTATCCACTTCTATTCCTAAGTTTAATCGGGAATTTACACTTAACACTTTATTTTAAACACTTTATCACTTGAATAATTCATAAATAATTTTCCTTCCACATTCAATATTAATTCACATATAAAATATAATTCACAATTTATAAAAATATATTGCTATTATTTACACATAACTTACTTTGGTGCAACAATATAAAAATTTAGCAATTTAGTCTTTAATCTTTTCTTTTCTTCGATCAAGGTCGATTCCACTTCTCTCTCGATCTATAATAACACATTTGACTTACTTAACACTCACATTTATCAAAACTGTACTTGACTCAAACTTTGGAAAAATTACAATTTTGCCCCTAAACTTTTGCATATTTACACTTTGGCCCCAAAGCTCGTAAATTAAACTTTATCCCTTATTATTATGTATTATGACATGCTGAACATTTTTCCCTTGTATGGCAACATCGAATTCCCACTCTAACACTTACTTAGCAGCATTAGGTATTTCTACCGATTATGCCGTTTTACTCGTTTTCACTTAAAATCGCTTAGAAAAAGTTGTTTAACATAATTTCAAGCTTTATATTCTACCATAAAACATCAAAATAAACACATTTCACCTATGGGTATTTTTCCAAATATAAACCCTAGGTTAAATTATTGCTAGAATAAGCTAAATCAAGTTACCGGGACTCTAAAAACGTAAAGAACATTAAAAACGGGGCTTGGAATCACTTACTATAGAGGCTGGAAGCTTGAAAACCCTAACTATGGCTCCCCCTTGTAAAATTCAGCCAAGGCTTGAAGATGGACAAAATTTTGGCTATTTTGGCCTTTTTAATTCTTTTAATTACTAAATGACCAAAATGCCCCCAACTTAAAATATCCTATTTCACTTATCTAATGTCCATTTTTGTCCAAAAAATTAACTAATGGTCTAAAATTCATTTAAGGACCTCTAATTTAAAATTTCATAATAATTGGACATTTTTAACATGTAGAACTTAACTTTTTCACTTTTTACAATTTAGTCCTTTTCACTAAATTGAGTGCCCAAATGTCAAAATTTTCGAACGAAATTTTCACAAAATCATTCCATGAAATATTAGACCATATAAATATAATAAAAATAAAATTTTTCCTCGTCGGATTTGTGCTCCTAAAACCACTATTTCGACCAGTCCCAAAATTGGGCTATTACATAAACCCTCAACATTTACATATTTTAAAGAACAATATGTATGATACTTCATTGTATACTAGTTTAACATATGTTTTATATGTTGATTAAAAAAACTTAATACAAATTGAACTAGCACCATCAATACTCACCGAATACTATATTGTCGATCGGTAGCATTGGTGAGATATGATAATTTGTGTATTTATATTTTTTTTATAAATCCCTAACTTATAATGATTGTGCTTATTGTAAAATAGAATAAATCAATTTTTTGTAAGTTCCTAATTTATTATATATTTCTTTCAAAAAATAATTATATTATATTAATTTTCAGTATATTTCATATAATATTTTATTTGCATTATTTTCTTATCTCTTATTATATTATATATTAATTATATTATATTTACACATCAGAATTGTATCAAAGCTACTAGATCTAGGATCGAGCAAAGACACAAAACCTTTGGGTTCATGACAATGCAAAGCTAAATCATAAATCATGGTTAAGGCGAACCAAGTTAGGTAAAAGAAAGAGATAAAAACTTTTAATCGTGTTGCCTTAATATGCAGAGGGGTTTCTACATTTATATAAGAAATATACCGTCACATATTATCAAAATATACATTAACTTCGACACCTAGTGAGTCTTGAGCAGCCACGATTCCAAGGATTAACAGTTTCTTGGAGAAGGCGACGGTAGGAAACAAGACCGGAGACCTCTGGATGGTGAATTGTCATTGCTGCATCAATTTGGATCACCTCTTCCATCAGCACTATGCCAATTAAAGCCAAACAAATTAACCATGTTTTCATGTTTGAGACTCCCATGATTGGTCTTTGGTTTCATTGGAATAACTTTCATATCACCTATTTATAGGGTTTTGGAATGAGACCCTATTTTAGAAATTACGTCAAATTAGGTGATATTGTTTTTAGTTTTTTTCTTTTTTTAAAAATTTCTTGTTGCTTAAACTGTAAAATGTGTAAATTTTTTTATAAAAAAAATTTTAGAAATTGGACCAGGTAATCTAAGGTTTTTTTCTCAATTAGTCGAATATTATGGAATGTGTTTGTGTGTGCACGTGTGTGTTTGTGTGTTGGCAAAAAGAAAGACAGTTGAGCTCTAATCTCAATATGATGCAATCTCAATTAGACTATATCTTTCCTATGTTACACATTGCATATCATTCAATAAGAAACAAAATCTATCATCTGGTGGTCAGGACTGTGAGTAGAGTCTCCTTATTCCATATATAATATACAAATATATTGTACTGTACGTTCAAGTAAACAGTTTAGTATTAATTTATTTGTTTATATATAAAAACATATTTATATATTTTTATTATTACCTCTACCTTCATATATAATTAGTTTTTAATACCGATGTGAAGCAAGTGATTTTAGGCATTGCTGAATATTATTAAAAAAAGATAGCATATTAAAGCATTAATAACATATTCATTGACGAATATAGTGTTACTTCATCTAATTAATACAAAGTAGCATTGTTCAAAATAATAAGTAATGAACTTAATTAAAATAAATAAATTGTTTTAATAATTAAAATATATTTCTAATAAAATATTTATAGTATTTATTGAAGTATTTACGAAAAATATAAAAATTGACATATCGTAAATTAAACCTTACATTATTCAATATTTATTTTTTCTTAAAAGTAAATAATTGACGATAATAATATGTAGATAATATATAATTAATATAAATGTAATTATGTTAGATTATTTCAGTTTATAAAAATATATTAATTATTCATAATTTTTTTATATGAAATATAATGTTACTTATTACGAAAATAATTAAAATTTACAATTTTAAAAAGTAGTATATAATTTTTCTGTTACTCTTTTTGGTTAAGGGAAATACAACAGTTTAAATAGAGAATAACTCAATATAAAATTTGACCTTTTCATTTATTATTTTATAAATTAATTTAAAAAATTTTATTACCAAAAAATAGTATTCTTATATAAATATGATAACTTTTATTATCAAGTAAATTTTAAATTAATTATTTTAGAACACCAAATCACTCACCTTGCAATCTTCACTTTTAATAAGCCATTGTTTTCCTTTGTCCTTGCTTGTAGAATCTCTCAATGAGTTTGACACTTTGTCGTACACATTAATTTCATTACAAACACATTATAAACAACCTCAAACACATTCAAATCATCTAAAAACTGCATACCACATTACATCTATCATACTTATAGGAAACTAGTTTGTTTTGCCGAAAATGCAATTTCACCATTCAAATCTAGTTCCTAAACCTTATTTTGATTCCAAACATCCTAAACATAATCTAATTACTGATCTAAATAATCAATTTTACATAATTACATTGATCTATTTTTTCAGAAAAATCAAGCTTAAGTGATCTTTAAATAAGGGAAAACATTCAATTTGCTTAAATTCATTTAGGATTTGTTAAATTAAGATAAAATACATTATAATTATATCAAAATGAGTTATAAATTACTTTAAAACCAAAGCTTATCCAAGAAATACGAGATCTACCATTTTCAAGCCAAAAATCAACTTAAAATCAATTAATATATTGAGATCTTGATTCAATCATTTAAATATCAAATTGAAATAACAAGTCACTTAGTTTAATCACAAAAAGTTAGAATGTCACCTAAATTTTGAAAAATCGACAAGCTACTGAGCTAATTTGAGCTAAAACGTGTGAGGATCTCTTAAGGATTTTAAGGATGATAACATGAGTGTTCCTCAAAATTGAAAAGAAATTTTGTGTTTAGAGAGCTTAAGAATAAAAAAGGATGAACTAATTTCGAAAGAGAAACTTTAATTTGGTGTGGGAAATTTTTGAATTAGTAATGGGAGGGAAGAAGAAGACATGGGGGTTGTTAAATAGGACCCAAAATTTTAAAAATTTAGCCTTTACCTATTCAACCACCCCCTCCAGTTTTCTCCCTTATCCAAATTGGTCCTTTGTAATAGCCCAAACCTGGCCTAGACGTTATGGCCGAATCTAATGATGTCACATAGTAGTGCTTTTCAAAAAATATGTCGTCGCTAAATCCCCTTTTCTATTTAACCATTTCTTTTATTTTCTTATGTTAATTTCAAAACGTGTCATTCGTTTCCAAAACATTATTCATTTACAAATTGTTATTCAATTTCCAAACATTTTTTTATTGCAGAAGCTTTTAAACAGTTTGTGTATTCATGGTTTTTTTTATAAAACATTAATTTCACTTGAAAACCCGAGTTTTACCTAACACTAACAGATTTAAATCATAAAATCGTATAAGATCCAAATTTAAACCAAAATCCGTAAAGGCCATAATTACAGCAAACTACTTCCAAATAAAAGTAAAATCGTAAATAGGTAATAAACATTGTAAAAGAAGTGGTATGGCCACCACTGAGTCCTCCGCCGCACCGATCTGCCTATATCTGGGGATTACCTGTACAGATTAAATAGAAGGGGTGAGTTTACGTAAACTCAGTGTGTAATCCCCATACAAATGTATAGTCAGTAAACAGATAATCACTGTCTGGGCTTAAGCCCTTTTCAGTATCAGTATCAATCCAGTTTGGGCCTTAGCCCATCTCAGTACAAAAATAGTCATGCTGTAGGGCTTTAGCCCATCACAATATCAGTAGCAGTAACAGATATGCAGTCACGAAAATCCTACCCATCTAGCCTGTACACACCATCACCGTCCAACCCTATACTCCATGTGGGGATATAATCAACCCACCTATCCCTACACTCCAAGTAGTACCAAATGCAGCACTAGACAGTAGTTTGCAGCTAAGCTGCCAGTAAATTAGGCTCGAGGCCTTTCAATACACTTCCTCCGAACATTACAATCCCCAACCCAATGTAATGCAATATACTAGACTCAAATAACTTTAATCCCACATTGTTTTCATCCTCTAATTCGATTTCCACAATTTATGGTAATTTTTCAAAGTTAGCCTACTACTGCTATCCAAACATCAAGCAATTTCAGCTTTTCGCCGAATCCCTTATTTTTGTGTTTCGGGTAAACACATGGTTTTATTTGATGCTAAAACAGCCCCCGAGCACTCCAAAGTAACAAATAACACCATAATCATCTTACCTCGTGATGAATCAAAATCTCAAAACCAAAATACTTACTTATAAAACGATGAACACTTATGGCAAAAACTTCAAATTGGTACGTTTGCGAAAATCACGAGGAGAGCCTTAATCCTCGCAAAATGCTGCTACCAACACCTCAGAATTAGACTATTTAACTCAAAATAATCTCTTAAAATGATACCCAACAACTTACTGAATTTGCACAAGTACTGCTTAACACTACGAAATCAAGTGGAAAGAATGGTTTAGGGGGAACAAGGGAATTTCGATAGTAGATGAAAGAAAAGAAAAGGTAATTGAGTAAGAAACAAAGAAGAAAAAAATTCGGTAGAGATAGGGGAGAGAAAACGTCAGAAAGATGGAGAGAAAAACGACTTTTTTCCATAAAAGGAAAAAGTAATCAGATTTTGGATATTCTCCCCCATAATCCCCTAATTCACTCCTAAAATCGCTCCCTTACTTCCCACTACACATCCACCATTCAGAAACCCAGATCAGCACAACTCTTGCCGAAATTAGGAGCAAAAAAAATACAACCCTTGCCATCCCAAAGATTCGAACATATGACCTCCACCATAATAACACACCATTTAACCACCAAACCAACAGACTCATTCCGATGTAATTTACCCAAAAATCAAATGAAAGCCTACTGAACAAGAGTAAGACCCAATTCATTCAAAATACCAAAATTTGACCAAGCGAAGGCTTGAACTTTAGAGCTCCCAAATACTCCCAGAATAAATAACCACTAAAACTGACAAATATTTGTGTCATATTTTCACAATAACGAAATTAGAAATTATAGGGCGTTACATCCTTATTGTTCAATTAAAGCCAATTTCAAATTTATTTTGAAATCCAATCTCGTTTCTAAAATCCATTTTAACCAAATTAATTCACGAAAACTCAATTTTAATTTCTTAACCGAAAATTATTAATTCTATTTATTTTAAAATTTTGTTTAATTAATTTCTAATTATTTTAATTATCTATACCAATTACGATTTTGAATTCACTAATCCTTGATTTACTCTCTCGACTGTTGGGATCTGACAATTCCACTACGCCTAGGGGACGATGCTAGGAATATGCAAAGGAAGAGTCGTATCGGGTTATTATGCAAACAGTGGAAATGTGGCATAGTCTAGGGTTACACCTTATGTGTATTTTTTTTATCAAACTTCTACTTGTAATAAGTCGTGGTAGGTCTATAGTAACAAGTTAATTTAAATATTTTCCTTTATTTTTGGATATTAAGTCCTCCAGTTAAAGAAATGAATAAAATGTAATATTTAAAGTGTTCAACTGATTTAAGTATTGTGTTTAATAATAGCCAAGATCTGAGCCCGATGAATCAGGTCAGGTTAGGGTGTTACAAAACCCATGCCAAACGAGTTTTTAACACAAGCATTAACCACCGCTCCATTCAAGTCAAGATATAAAGAAATAATTTAAATAATTCATATCAATCAACAAATGATTTAAAAACTAATTTGTTCAAATGTGTATTCAAAAATAAATAATTTAAAGTAATCATATACTAATCCAAAATCAAATTGCAATCGTACATTAATAAAAATCCTTTAAATCAAACATTTAAAAATTAAATAGAATAGTTTTTTTTAAAATATAGAAAATTAAATTATTTTATTTTTTTCAACCAAAAGAACCTGAATTCTAAATTGACTAGTGAACCCACTTATGAATCTACTCTATTGAAAAACACAAAATATAATTATATATTCAGTCAAAAGTAATATATATAATAAATATTTTTTTTACAAACTTATTTAGTATGAAACTTATTTAGATAAATTTAAAAGATCATTATGAATGATAAAGATGAACAACATTGAAAATGAAATTTCATGATTCTCTTTTTTTTTTCTTTCTAGAATTAGGCTTCATCTTCATGATTTCATGCAATGTTCCCATGCATTATAAAATTATTCTAAAGGTGAAGCTTACACTCCTTAATTTATAAGAGAATAAAAGGAAATTAAAGTTGATATTGAACTAATTGATCCCCCTGAAAAACATTGGACCAATTTAATACCTATTAAATTTTAAACTAACTAAGGAAATTTAAGTATTAGCCACTAAAATTAACATTTTCCATCAATTTACATAATTTTGATTGATATAATAACAAATTAAACCCTAAACATTTACATATTCTAAAGACCAATATGAACAGTACTTCATTGTATACTAGTTTAATATAGGTTTTAGATGTTGATTAAAAAAACATAATACAAATTGAACTAGCACCATCAATACTCACTGAATACTATATTGCCGATCGGTAGCATTGGTGAGATATGATAATTTGTGTATTTATATGTTTTTTTATAAATCCCTAACTTATAATGATTGTGCTTATTGTAAAATATAATAATTCAAATTTTTGTAAGTTCCTAATTTATTATATATTTCTTTCAAAAAATAATTATATTATATTAATTTTCAGTATATTTCATATAATATTTTATTTGCATTATTTTCTTATCTCTTATTATATTATATATTAATTATATTATATTTACACATCAGAATTGTATCAAAGTTACTAGATCTAGGATCGAGCAAAGACACAAAACCTTTGGGTTCATGACAATGCAAAGCTAAATCATAAATCATGGTTAAGGCAAACCAAGTTAGGTAAAAGAAAGAGATAAAAACTTTTAATCGTGTTGCCTTAATATGCAGAGGTTTCTACATTTATAAAAGAAAGATACCGTCACATATTATCAAAATATACATTAACTTCGACACCTAGTGAGTCTTGAGCAGCCACGATTCCAAGGATTAATAGCTTCTTGGAGAAGGCGACGGTAGGAAACAAGACCGGAGACCTCTGGATGGTGGATTGTCATTGCTGCATCAATTTGGATCACCTCTTCCATCAGCACTATGCCAATTAGAGTCAAACAAATTAACCATGTTTTCATGTTTGAGACTCCCATGATTGGTCTTTGGTTTCATTGGAATAATTTTCATATCGCCTATTTATAGGGTTTTGGAATGAGACCTTATTTTAGAAATTACGTCAAATTAGGTGATATTGTTTTTATTTTTTTCTTTTTTTAAATTTCTTGTTGCTTAAACTGTAAAATGTGTAATTTTTTTTTATAAAAAAAACATTTTAGAAATTGGACCAGGTAATCTAAGGTTTTTTTCTCAATTAGTCGAAGATTATGGAATGTGTTTGTGTGTTGGCAAAAAGAAAGACAGTTGAGCTCTAATCTCAATATGATTCAATCTCAATTAGACTATATCTTTCCTATGTTACATGTTGCATATCATTCAATAAGAAACAAAATCTATCATCTGGTGGTCAGGAATGTGAGTAGAGTCTCCTTATTCCATATATAATATACAAATATATTGTACTGTACATTCAAGTAAATAGTTTAGTATTAATTTTTTTTGTTTATATATAAAAACATATTTATATATTTTTATTATTACCTCTACCTTCATATATAATTAGTTTTTAATTCCGATGTGAAGCAAGTGATTTTAGGCATTTTGAATATTATTAAAAACAGATAGCATATTAAAGCATTAATAACATATTCATTGAGGAATATAGTGTTACTTCATCTAATTAATACAAAGTAGCATTGGTCAAAATAATAAGTAATGAACTTAATTAAAATAAATAAATTGTTTTAATAATTAAAGTATATTGCTAATAAAATATTTATAATATTTATTGAAGTATTTACGAAAAATATAAAAATTGACATATCGTAAATTAAACCTTACATTATTCAATATTTATTTTTTTCTTAAAAGTAGATAATTGACGATAATACTATGTAGATAATATATAATTGATATAAATGTAATTATGTTAGATTATTTCAGATTATAAAAATATATTAATTATTCATAATTTGTTGTATATGAAATATAATGTTACTTATTACAAAAATAATTAAAATTTACTATTTTGAAAAGTAGTATATAATTTTTGCTTTTACTCTTTTTGGTTAAGGGAAATACAACAGTTTAAATAGAGAATAACTCAATATAAAATTTGACCTTTTCATTTATTATTATATAAATTCATTTAAAATTTTTATTACTAAAAAAATAGTATTCTTATATAAATATGATAACTTTTATTATCAAATAAATTTTAAATTAATTATTTTAGAACACCAAACCACTCACCTTGCAATCTTCACTTTTAATAAGCCATTGTTTTCCTTTGTCCTTGCTTGTAGAATCTCTCAACGAGTTTGACACTTTTTCATACACATTAATTACATTACAAACACATTATAAACAACGTCAAACACATTTAAATCATCTAAAAACTACATACCACATCACATCTATCATACTTACTAGAAACTAGCTAGTTATGACGAAAATGCAATTTCACCACTCAAATCTAGTTCCTAAACCTTAATTTCGATTCCAAACATCCTAAATATCATCTAATTACTGATATAAATCATCAATTTTGCATAATTACACTGATATATTTTTTCAGAAAAATCAAGCTTAAGTGATCTTTAAATAAAGGAAAGCATTCAATTTGCTTAAATTCATTAAGGATTTGATAAATTAAGATAAAATACCTTTTAATTATATCTAAATGAGTTAGAAATAACTTTAAAACCAAAGATGAGCCAATAAATACGAGATCTACCATTTTCAAGCCAAAAATCAACTTAAAATCAATTAATATATTGAGATCTTGATTCAATCATTTAAATATCAAATTGAAATAACAACTCACTTAGTTTAAGCATATAAATTTAGAATCTCACCTAAATTTTGAAAAATCGGTGAGCTATGGAGCTAATTCGAGCTAAAACATGTGAGGATCTCTTAAGGATTTTAAGGATTGATTGACCAAGTCTGCTCATTTCATCCCGATAAGGACAAAATTTTTTCTTCAAAAATTAGCTAAGCTTTACATATCAAAAATAGTGAGACTGCCTGGGTACTTGTCTCGATCATTTTCGATAAGGATCCTCATTTCACGTCTCAGTTCTAAAACAAGCTTCACGAGGCTCTGGGTTCAAGATTAGACTTTAGTACTGTTTTGCATCTTCAGACAGATGGTTAGTCGGAAAGGGTGATTCAGATACTGGAGGACATGTTGAGGAGTTGTGTTATTGATTTTCGAGGCAGTTGGGAGGAGTACTTGTCGTTAACGGAGTTTGCCTACAATAATAGCTTCCAGACTAGCATCTAGATGGCACCTTACGAGGCACCGTGCGGTCGTAACTGTCGCACTCCTTTATGTTGGACTGAGTTGGGAAAGCGACGTGTTCTGGGTCTTGAGTTGGTCTCTGAGACAGAGGATAATGTTAGATTGATTCGGGATCATTTGAAAGCGGCTTCTAACAGGCAGAAATCTTATGTGGATTTGAAGAGGTGTGAGATCGAGTATTCTGTGGGGAACTTCATTTTTCTCAAGGTCTCACCATGGAAGAAGGTACTAAGGTTTGGACTAAGGGCAAGTTAAGCCCTAGGTTTATTAGACCTTACCGTATTCTGAAGCGAGTGGGACCTGTTGCTTATCAGTTGGAGCTACCTCTAGCGTTGGATCGTATCCATGATGTGTTCCATGTCTCTATGTTGAGGTGTTACCGCTCAGATCCTACTCATATTGTCCCTGTTGAGAAGATTGAGGTTAGACCAGACTTGACCTTTGAGGAGGAGCCTGCCCAGATTCTGGATCGTGAAGTAAAGGTTCTGAGGAGGAAGTCTATTCCTTTGGTGAAGGTTCTATGGCGTAATCATAGCACTGAGGAGGCCACGTGGGAGCCTGAGGATACGATGCGTCAGTAGTATCCTTATTTGTTTTAATCAAATTAATTTCAAGGCCAAAATTTTATTTTAGGGGGGAGAGTTGTAATGCCCCAAAAAATGTATATTTTTGTTTTTGTAAAAATATGACACAAATATCTGTCTACTTTAGTGGTTAAGTGTTCTAAGTGTGTGTATGAGGTTTCAAGTTCAAGTCATGCCTTTGGCGAAATTTTCGAATTTTTCTGAATAAAGCCTCACTCTTGTTCAATAGGCTTGTATTTGTTTGGTTGTAAGAATATAATAGAATGAGCTTGTTGGTCTGGTGGTTAGGTGGAGTGCTAACATGCTGGTGGTCTTGAGTTCAAATCCCTGTGCATACAAGGGAGTTATTTTTTTGTTACCTGTGCCGTGTGGGAGTTTGAACGGAAGTAAAATACTGTTTGAGTGAAGTTTGAATTTGGTTGTTGAGGGAATGTGGTGGACAGTTCTTGGGGAGTTTGAGAGATAGTGGGAGTGTGGTGGACTATTTTTAGGAGAAAAATAATTGATTAAGGGTGGTTATCGGATATTCTATCCGTCTTTTCTTTTATTTTTTCCCCAAAAAAATCAGCACGTTTTCCCTTTCATTCTCCCTGCCAAATTCTCCTCTACTGTTTTTCTTTCTTTTTTATTAGCAAATCCCTTTTTCTTTCTTTTATTGTTTTGACCAAGACATGTCTCCTTGTTCGGGATTCTATTTGATCGCTGCATTTTTCCTCGTTTGGTAAGTGGCCAAGTTATTGTAGTTTTGCCATTCGCTTACCAATTGAAGGTTGTGATTTTATGTTTTGGACAGTAGACAATCAAGAAGAACGGAGTCTTCCTTATGTCACCTCGTAATTGAAATCACTAAAGGTGTTGGGGTAAGCATTGGTCGCTTGATTAGCGCTATGGTCGTTCGTATTCGCATTTAAAAACTCATTTAAAATATGACTCTATGTTTGGGAATGTCAATTCTAGGTTCTGAGTGTCTTGGGAGTGTCTACACGTCAAACCAGAACTAGGCGTGTACCCGAAATGCAAAAAATGGGATTCGGCGAAAAGCCAAAATTGCTTGCTATTTGGACAGCAGCTGTAGGCTAAATTTGAAAAATCACCAAAAATTGTAGAAATTTAATTATAGGATGAAAAAATATGGAATTAAATCTTATTGAGTCTAGTTTCTCATAGAAGAAACAATGTGAGTAATGAAATTGTAAATCGTGAGATATAATAAGTTTTGTGAGACAAGGTTAGAATAAATTCGGGTTCCCCTATTCTGACTTTGGAAAATAATCAAAAATTGGGGAAAAATAATTACAGGTTAAAATTTACATGTTTAAATTATTAATGAGTCTATTTTTAATATAAACAAATGGTAACATCATCCAAATTTTGTACTAAGAGATAATTAATTTTTAGCAAAGAAAGGTCGAAGCTGTCAAACAGCAGAATAGGGGTAAGATGGAAGATTTTACTGTACTTATTGGCTGAATCAAAAATTCTAAAAATTTTACGATAGAAAGGTATTTGAGTCTAGTTTCAATGATATCAAGCAGACCTTAATTTGGAATTCTGTAGCTCAAGATATAAATAATTTAGTAACAGTGAATCAAGTAGACAACTTTGAAGGAACATATAAGTAAATAGTTAAAACATATATGAATATTTAGCTAGCACGAGTTACATTCAAAATGGACCACGTGGGCAAGGCCAATTTGGATCGAGTGGGCCACACAGGTGTGTGGGCCCACACGAGTAGACCACATGGGCATGTGAGCCCATTTTCACTAAATTGATTGCTAAGGTTGCACGGGTCGCCCAAGTCGACTGTGAACCTACTGTAGAGTCTGTAAGCATCACTTAGACCCCTAATTGTACGAACTGATTATTTGATTTATATATATGTTGAGCATGATGATAGTATGCTTGTATACTGAACTGGTTATATATACTGATGTCCTGAGATAGCATGTCATGATTTGTATGTTGCATTGCATGAGGTTGAATTAATTATAATTGGAGGAAGTGTACTGAAAGACTCTTAAGCCTAACATACTAGTAGCTCAGCTACAGATTACTGTTTTGTGCCGCATTTAGTACTACCTGGAGTGTAGGGATGGGTGGGTTGATTTGATCCCCACATGGAGTGTAGGGTTGGACGGAGATGGTGAGTAGAGGCTGGTTGGATAGGACTTTGTTACTGAATACTGCATGACTGCTACTGATACTGTGATGGGCTAAGGCCCTACTACATATAAACAACCTAAAACACATTTAAATCATCTAAAAATTGCATACCACATCACATCTATCATACTTACCGGAAACTAGCTAGTTTTGTCGAAAATGCAGTTTCACCACTCAAATCTAGTACCTAAACCTCAATTTCGATTCCAAACATCCTAAATATCATCTAATTACTGATCTAAATCATCAATGTTACATAATTACAGTGATCTATTTTTCGAAAAAATCAAGCTTAAGTGATCTTTAAATAAGGGAAAACATTCAATTTGCTTAAATTCATTCAGGATTTGTTAAGTTAAGATAACATACCTTTTAATTATATGAAAATGAGTTATAAATCACTTTAAAACCAAAGCTTAGCCAAGAAATACGAGATCTACCATTTTCAAGCCAAAAATAAACTTAAAATAATTTCCAATTAAAATTTTAATTATCAAGTAAAATTTAAATTAATTATTTTAGAAAAATTAAAATTCATATTGATAAATGTAATAAATTTTATAAATAAAAAATATTTAAAACTATAAATCCTGCAACGTAATGAACAACAAAGGCTACAGAATCATTTCAATGTTTATTTGGACTTGTGTTTTTATATAAATTATAGATATATGCATTTTCTAGTTTGTTAAATTTGTAATTTATCTATACAATTATTTAAGTGTGAACACCAACTTAGTCAAGAAAATTATTAAAATAATCTTACAGATTTTAAATAAATTATATTATTACTTAAATACTTTTTCCTTTTTCTTATTCAAGAAAAAACCTATAAAGAAATTGAAAATGTTGAGATTTGAACCCAGTCCTTCAGCATTTATTAATCTCTTCTTTACCACTTTAGCTTTATTTTGATATTTGTATACAGTAAAATGTTATTACACGAATTGTTTCAGTCACATTGTTTGTATATATATTAATATTTAAATGTGTGACTATGTTGGTGCCATGAGTCAACTAGACACTAACTTAAATAGGAAAACTACTAAAATAAGCTTACATATTTTAAATAAGTTATACATTTCAACTTCTGTCACAAGTCAACTCAATACCAACTATAGAAAAATGACAATATTGTGATAAACAGTTGGAGTACATTTAATATTCTTAATATGATGTATTTACCTATTTAAATTTCTCTTTACTCTCAATTTAAACTAATTTTTTTATTTCATATTTTTTCAATATGTATTTACCTATAGTCGAAATATATTATTTCTTCATGCATATATGTGTGATAGAATTTCTATTATATAAAACCTTGAAGGAAAGTGTTAGGGATCGACCCGTATATGCAACGGGAAAAATAAAAGTAAAAGTAGAAAAAGATCAAAGACACAAATATTTATATGGAAAAATTCCACCAAAGAAGAGGACAAAAAACCACAAGCAAAGGAGACTTCACTAAACGAGAAAATATAAAAAAAGTAGAAAATGGAGATAATCTCAACAAATTAACCCTAAACCTTGAAAGAACAAAGTACTTTGACTCAAACCCGAAATTCCCCAAAACTCTCAAAACTCTCTCAATATAAAAAATGATGAAGATGATTAATGTAACACCATAAAACTCGGCCCAGAAGTTTCAACTGAATTCTGGAGGTCACATTGGCCTCTGAAATGGCTTGTAACAAAATACCGATCACATTCCTCTATTCCATTTTGAAAACCTCTTTTTCTCATGCTTAACAAAAACAATATTAATCTTATCTTATGGTTATCAACATTAACTTAGTCATCATATTAATTAATTTAAAACTAAATTGATATTTCCTTACTTGGATTGCAAAACATTTTAGATTTAGCAAATTGTCAATCAAAATTTGAAAATAAGTTTTGCAACGAAATTTTTGACATTTTTCGACTAACTGAAGTTCATAAAATTAGGCATTTAAAAATATGACTGAAAAGGAGGAAAACAGTTATTTGACTAAAATCTGTGCATGAAATTACTAATCTACCTCATGTAACACCCTAAACCCGGTTTGGACGTTATGGTCGAATCTGGTGATGTCGCATGGTAGTGTGTTAGGAAACCGTAGCTTTGTTTAAAACATTTTCGATTTAGAATTCCTCAATATCTTTTATTAATTCTAAAATCATGATTCTAATTCAGTCGTTAGCTTTCAAAACATTATGCGTTGCAGAAGCTTTTTAAAACAGTTGCATACTTGAGTGAATTTTGTTAAAACGTTTGGTTCTTTTTGAAAACTCGATTATCCCTACTACTAGTAGTTATAAATCAAAACAATTAAAAATCCAAAATTAAAAAAACAAGTCCAAATTTTAAGCAAAAAATCCATAGAGGTCATTATTATAGAAAAATACCCCAAAATAAAACTTATAATCGTAAATAAGTATCAAATAGCAAAAAGGAGTCGTGTGGCCACCGCTGAGTTCTCCGTCGTACTGATCCACCTATGTTTGGGGATTACCTGTACATATTAAATAGAAGGGGTGAGTTTATGTAAACTCAGTGTGTAATCCCCATGCAAACAAACAAACAATAACAGAGAATCTCAGTTTGGGCCTAAGCCCTTTTCAATATCAGTATTAGTAAGCATTATGACCTTAGCCCATCACAGTACAGTAACAGTGACAGTTATGTAGTTAAATCCTACCCAACTAGCTTTTACACTCCATCTCTGTCCAACCCTACACTTCATGTGGGGATATAATCAACCCACCCATCCCTACACTCCAAATAGTACCGAATGTGGCACTAGACAGTAGTTGCAGCTATGCTGCCAGTGAGTTAGACTTGAAGCCTTTCAGTACACTACCTGCAATCAATATCAGTCCCCAACCCAATACAATGCATCATACAGACATGTCATGGTATCATGTATAAACAGTACAGTGTATATAGCATGCTCAACATACAGATATACATATCTATCTCATATAAGCATTTAACAGTCATTTCAATCAATTAAGGGTCTAGGTAAACATAGCGACCCTTCAGTAGGTTCACAGTTGACTTGGGCGACCCGTGCAACCTTAGCATTCAAACAGTGAGAATGGGCCCACGACCCATGTTGCATGCCCATGTGGGCTCACACGCCCGTGTGGCCTACACGACCCAAAATAGCCTTGGTCGTGTGGATCTCACGGCCTGGCCCAATATTCCCACACACTTTTGTGGGACCCATACACCTGTGTGGCCCACACGGCCCAATTTGACCCGTCCCATGAATCTCACATGGCCAGCCTCGGTGATCACACGCCCATGTTCGATCACACGGCCTACCACACGGGCGACTAAACGCCTGTGTGGCGTCAACAATTTGGTTTTTGGCTTTCGCCAAAACCTCATTTTCTATACAATTGAGTACACACCTATTACGATTTTGCTCTTACATACAATCCTATATCTCCAGAACCTGTAATAGACATTACCAATGCCAAATTTAACGGCACATTCGAAAACTAAATAGAGAATATTTCACAACGAAACCTTAGAATATTGAAAAAGTGAACCCAGTCACTTACCGACAGCGAACCGAAAACCCAAACGTTCAAATCTCTACAGAAGCACCTATCGCTACTTGATTTTCACCTAATCTAAAAGAACCAAAACAACCCTTTTACAGAAAACCAACCACAGAACAAGAGAAAGTGGCAAAACGAAATCTTACCGAATTGAGTGAGTTCAATCGTCGAGCACGATGGAGGCATAAAAGAAATCAAAAGAAAAGAGGGAGGAAACAATGAAAATTCAGCAGAAAAGGGGTGAATAAATGTCAGAATGATGGAAAAAGTTTTGGGGAATAGAGAATAGAATTTTGGATGAACTGAAATTAGCAAAAAGATTTTGATAGAATCCCAAAATCCCTTAATTATCTCACCCCTACTCCCATTATCCCTTAATTTCCTCCACTAAATCGTCTATCACACTCTCATTCACCCTTAAACTCCCCAAACCGTTCACCAAACATCCCTCAACAACTGAATTTAAACCTCACTCAAGCACTATAGCATTTTGGTCAACCTACAACATTTACACGGCACAAGTAGTAAAAATAAATCCTTTGTTTGCGCAGAGTCTCAAACTTTTGACCTTCAGTACACCAATTCATCACTTAACCACCAGACCGGTAAGCCCATTCTGTCATATTTTACCAACATTTATTTATAAGCCTACTGGTTAGAGATAGAGGTTTATTCATTTAAAAGCCAAAAATTTTCCTGAGCTAATGCTTGAACTTAGGACCTCTCAAACACTCCCAAAATACATAACCACTAAAGCTGACAGATATTTGTATAAAAAATATACGAAAATAAATATATAAGAGATTTTTGGGGCGTTACACTTCAACTTTATGAGTCCAAAATCAAAACCCATACCACAGTTCATATAAAATTATTTACAGTCCAATTAAAAGTAATTTATTAAATCTTAAGAAAAACTTATTAAACCAAGCAAAAATGGGAAACTCTGAGACTTCCGATTTGCTGAGCCTGAGACCTGACCTCGCAAATTACCTGAAAAGGGAAAACTAAAGGGGTGAGCTACAAAACTCAATGCGAGTCTAAAACAAATGTGGTTAAGCGGAGCCAAAGAAAACACAGTAACGCATTGTCACCCTGTAACGCCCTGAATAATTTACTTCTGTTTCTATAAATATCTAACACAAATATGCATCTGCTTTAGTGGCTAAGTGGTCTGGATGTGTGTATAAGGTATTGGGTTCAAGTCCCACCTTTAGCGAATTTTGGTTATTTTTAGATCCAAGCCTTACCCTTGTTGAGTGGGCTTATATAAAATTATCTGTTAATCCATATCAGAATGAGCCTGCTGGTTCAGATAGTAAGGGAGTTGGTGTGTTGGAGGTCCTGTGATCAAATCCCTAAGCGAGCGTGGGTATTATTTTTGTTTGGTTTTGTTTTAAACTGTTCAAATCAGTGCTTTTCTTTTCTTTCCGTTAGTTGATTTTGAGTTTTGGCAATAGTGAAACGGGAAGAAAATGGGCTCTCCTCTTGCGGAATCTTAGTCAAATCATTCGGGGCATTGGGGTAAGTGTTGAACGCTTGAATTTGACTATTGTCGATTTCGTAGTTTTGGTTTAATCGTGAATTATGACTAATTTTAGGAGTTTGGTTTGTCGATTATAGGTCCTGGTGGTCTCGGTGTGTTCTCGCATCAAAACCAAAATAGGTGTGTACCCGAAATGCAGAAAAATGAGCTTCAGTAAAAGCTGAAAAACCACACTGTCGATGCCACACAGGTGTGTTCCTGGACGTGTGGTTGGCCGTGTGCGAGACATGCCGTTGTGTTTGACAATGGCATGGCCGTGCACAAGACACGACCGTGTGATAGTGTGAGTGTGGTTGTGTGGGCCATAAGGGCTAGGCCAAGTTGGGTGTGTGGGCCACACAGGCATGTGGACTGACACGGGCATGCCACACTGGCGTGTGGGTTTTGGGCTAGGCCGTGTGGGCCGACACGGGCATGTGGGCCCATAATTCTAAAATTTTCTTTAGGGTAGTACGGGTCGTTCCGATCAACTGTGGGCCTTCCTTAGGGTCGATAAGGGCTAACCATTCCTTATTTTGTGTGCTATGATATTCTAATAGACAGATCTGAGTAGGACACTAAATGTATGTCTGACTGTATTGTTTAAGTATGCCTGTTATTTGTACACAAGCATGATAAGCATGTTAAATCTGTTATTTCTGTATCTGTACTGTGTATCTATATTTGGGCTGGGATTTGTATATGTGCAGGAAGTGATCTGTACGATGACATTTCACCTATATTTTGGCAGGTTGACTGCATAATATCTGTAATGTGTCGCATCGATATTATATGGTGTGTAGGGGTGGGTGGGTGTTTTTAACCCCACATGGTGTGATGGGATGGTCGAAGATGGTGTGTAGAGGATAGGGATAGGATTCATTATATTTATTTTGTTCATCTAATTCTGATAACTATATCTGCTATGGACTTAGGTCAAAATCTGTATCTGACTAATCATGAAATTCTGTGTATATTACATGTTTATTTCTGTTGGGTTGACAAGTGAGTTTACGAAAACTCACACCTATTTGTCCATTCTGTTCAAGTATTCCAAAGACTTAGGCGAATCGGTGCGACGGAGACTCAGCGGTGACCAATCAACCGAGAACTGTCTATACTAAGTAATTTATGGTTTTTATTTGAATTTCTTGATTTAATTAAGAGTTTGTAATTTTGGGGACACTCTGGATTGTATGGTTTTTACCTATTGGTTTTCGTTTTGTTTGCTTATTATCCTGCATGTTTTGACAAAACATTTTATGAAAATGTCGGTTTTACTCAAACAAAGGTTTTTCTGAAAATACGAACTGGATTTCCAAAATATAACGTTTTATTAAACCTTTGCTGTAAATTGTGTTTTGGCAAATGAAATAATTAAATAACGCTTCCAGTAATAGTTATAGAAATGAATATGGGTTTTAAAACTTGGATGATCAATCGAACAACTATTGAAAGTTTTATCATAGTAAAACTGTTTTCAAAACCTTCTTTGTTACACTCCCTGATTCGACCATAACGTCTAGGCGAGATTTGGGGTGTTACACACCCAAACTTACAAAAGTAAAATTTGAATCACAAATAGATATCATATCAGAGTAAAGAATCATAGACCTTAAATATTAATCAAATGTACAAATATTATATACGAATGTAATATGGCACAAAATCCCACCTATCCAGCTGCACACCTACTCCGTCATCCATCACACACCAATAAGGGTATACTGGACCCTTTCCAACCTCTACACACCAATATTGTGTCATGGTGGACCCATCCAACCGAAGCACACCTTAATATGGTCATTTGCCACTTGAAGTATTGCAGATTTACCGCCAAATTACAATAATGCTACTAAACTGCTAAATCAAACTTCTTTCCCTTCATAACCAAATCCTAACCACAAATGCAAATGCAAACGAAAATAGTATTATGCATATAGATAAACAGAATCAGACATGCTAATTTTCAATTTCCATAATCAATAAACACATTTGTAGCTAGTTCAGTTTAGCTAAAATCAAAAGCAGACAAACTCGTATTTAATTACTTAGTGGTAACAACAATATGCACAATTTCTATTTATCATATCATATAAACACTTAAGAGAACAATAAAATTTAATCTTATAAGTACATATACATAAATAAATTTAAGCTTTAATGGTGTGCCAACCACTTCTACAAAGGATTAAATGCGCAAGAAATAAACCAGGGACTAAAATGAATTATTTAACGAATAAGAAGTAAAAACTGCAAAAACAGGACCCCACGGCTGGAAACACGAAAATATACACACTTTTTCATGCCCTTTTTAACTCAAATTCATATAGTTTCGGTAAAATTCTTGTCGAAAAATTATAATAATTAAAAATAATTAAATTGCACTTAAATTTTTAACATGTTGAATTTTAATTAATTTTATATTATATTTTGATTAATTTTGATCATTTTTGACAGAATCGCACAAAGGGCGAAAATTGGCTCGATGACATTGCTAGAATCGCAAAATCGAGAAACGATTTTGAAGCATCAAGGAAAATTAAATTTTTAGCCTAAGATGGTCCAAATTATGAATATTAATTCATAATATAATTAATTTGAAATTTTAATCCAATTTAATTTGGGTTAAATAACTTATTATTAATTAATTATGAAAAGAGGCCTAGTTGAGCTGAACTAAGAAAATCGATCTAACCGAGCACTGGGAAGCCCAAAACTATCGCACATGCTGAATCAATCAGCTTGTTTGACTGATTATTTGACTTGAAAAATATCCCTTGAAGACTCCTTCAATTTGCATTCAAACCCCTCCACTATTTATGCCTTTCTAGATTTGTGCCTACCTGAAAATAGCAAGTTTGGAACATTCAAACTCGCCACATGTGTGGCCGGCCATGGGATGACTCTATGGCTGCTAATTTTTCCTATTTTTAGCAGCCTACTCAACCTATAAAACCCCCCCTTTGCTGCTCATTTGAAACACATATTACAAACCATTCATTCTTCACTTCTCTCTTACTTTTCTCTCGTCATTGTTCATCAATTTTTTCCCCATTCCCTTATCGATTTCACCTATTGAAAAAGAGTCATTCAACCACCATTTGGAGTAACATTCAAGAGTTCATGGAAGCATCAAATCAATAAGAACAAGCGAAGAAGGAGGAGCAGAGCAAACTAGTCAAGCCTCGAAAAAATACCAGATTTGATTCTTGTTCCTTATCCTTTTAATTTTATTGTTATTGTTATGAACATGTCTACAAATATTTGTGATGTTGATATGTTTAATTTAATTAATATGACTTAAATTTAATTTGTGTTAGGTTAATTGCATTTCATCTACTTGAGTTATTAAAGTTGTGTTTGTGTTGTTATAGGTCTCGTAAAGATGTTTGATTAAGTAAAACCATGACTAAGTTATTCTTGCATTACAATTGTAAGGTAACTAATTAATTATTTAAACGGATTGAAATTGTAATTAATTTACACAATACTTAATCAGTGCATGTTTAATCATCTAAGATAGCTGAGGTTTAAATTAGCAATGGTATCTAACGATACATTAGCCTTGCATAGCTTGCAAGATTATTGTGATTAAATTGTTTCAAGGTAGAAATACATTGTTACCTCACGTAATCTTTTATGGGCTTATGAGATTGAATTAATTGTTTGAATTGACATAGAGATATGTACAAGATTTTATTTTAATTTCAAAAGTATGTATGTGCATTAACACATTTGCTTATTAAGATTTGTTTAACCGGTTGAATTGACATGGAGATATAGTCAAGAGATAAATGGATTTTGGTAGGTGAGTATGTTCATAAACTAGCAAATTACAAAGTTGCCGTGAGTATATTTGTAACAACATGAACATGAGTTTAATAATTTTAAGTTAAGAAATGTATTTAATCTAACACAATTATGTTATCTTGATTAAAATCATCTTTTGAAATCGTGCATTGGAACTTCTATTTTATTTTTATTTATTTTTACTTAGTTAAAATCTTAGTTTTTAATCACCTCCTCAAATCAAAATATTTTTCTTCACCAAAGTGTTTTTAGTTGCATTCATAAATAATTCTTTTCACAATCCCTGTGGCTACGATAACTCGACATTTACTTGTCACTTTGTTACTTGTTGCGATTGAGTACACTTGCACATTTCCGTCATTCCAAGTTTTTGGCGCCGTTGTCGGGGACTGTTTTAAAAGGCATTATTTGTGAAATTCTTAATTTTGCATTTTGGTCTTTTTTTTCTATTCAGTTTTAACTTAGTTAATTTTTTCTGTGTTGTTTTAGGTGTTTATGAGTATTGATTAAATTATCAATTTACTCCTCGTAGACCCTAAAATTGAAAGGACTTTTAGACAAAAGAGAAGACTAGTGAACCAAAGAAGGACCGAAGAGATGAATTTCAAAAATCAAAACAAAAATCCAAGAGGAACATTTGCTTATAATGCTCACAATCCGATCATTGTTGCGAATGACAGAAATATTATCATTCAAAAATAGGCCAATCCTCTATTCAACGAGCTCAACTCAAGTATTAGGAGACCCGAAATCGAGGCAAAACAATTCGAGCTGAAGTCGGCCATGTTCTAAATGTTGCAAAATATGGGTCAATTTAGTGGGATTCCTACTGAAGATCCACATCTTCATCTTCGGCTATTCATGGAAGTGAGTGACTCATTTAAAATAGTCAGGTTGACCGAGGATGTCTTGAGATTGAGATTATTTCCATACTCATTAAGAGATAGAGCACGAGCGTGGTTGAACTCCCTACCATCCGGTTCCATAACTACATGGCAAGAGTTGGTTGAACGTTTCTGAATGAAATACTTTCCTCCATCTTTGATGGCCAAGATTCGAAATGAAATCACTTCATTTCAGTAACTTGACGAAGAATCTTTATATGAAGCATGGGAGAGGTTCAAGGAGTTATTACGAAAGTGCCCTCATCATGGCATTCCTTATTGTGTTCAAATGGAGACTTTCTATATTGGTCTCAATATTCATACTAGAATGATGGTGGATGCTTCGAAAAATGGAGCCCTTCTTTCTAAGTCTTACAATGAAGCTTACGAGATTAATGAAAGAATTACGAACAATAACTATCATTGGCCAACTAATCGAGCAGCCATAGAAAGACGAGGTATATAAAGTGGACACACTTGTTTCTTTGACAGCCCACGTATCCTCTATGTCTTGTATGCTTAAGAACGTAATTATTAATGGTTTCAATGGTAATATGACAGGTCAGCAACCAAACCAGTTCGAGAATATTTCCTGTGAATACTATAGAGATGGCCATTTTTTTTTAAAAATTTCCCATTGAATCAAGAGTCAAAATATTACATGAGAAATCATAATTGGAATGGTCTGCAATCAAATTCTTATAACTCTTCAAGGCAGATTGGTCCAATTTCTCCATAGAGTAATCAATGGGCAGACCATAGCAATTCTTCTATACCATTTCGACCAAATTATTTGCCAGAATATTCTCAACAAGTGTAACAACCCCCACCAATTGAATCTTCAAATGATCTTGAGAATCTGCTGAAGGCATATATAGCGAAGAATGATGCCACTTTAAGAAATCTAGAGTATCAAATGGGTCAACTAACCAATGAACTTCGAAATAAACCCCAATGTATTTGGTAGAGCAACACAGAAAATCTAAGAATTTTGGGCAAAGAACATTGCAAAACAGTCTCTTTGCCAAGTGGAAATACATTGGAGCCCAAAGTGGTTGAGGTTTAAGATGAGCCTGTTGCAACTCAAGACAAAGAGGAAGTTCAACCGAGTGTTGAAACTCCTGTTTCACAGAAGTTAGATCCGTTGATCCTTGATGAGGTAAACTCTAAACTAGTTAGTTCTGATTACTTAACACCCTTGTTGGATACAGAAAAATTTCCACAGAAGAGTTGTCTAGTTAAAGCTAAGATTCCACCACTGCCATATCCTCAACGATTCTAGACCTAACTAAAGGATACTCAATTGAAATAAATCTTTGATGACGAGGTGACTTTTAATGACTTCAATGCTGCTAAATCCCCAGATATAGTTGAAGACTGCTCTACTATTTCCAAGATGGAATCGCTAGCTTCTACAGAATTGAAGTTCAATTCTTTACACGGTCTGTTAGAACATATTCTACTGGAGGATTCACCAAGTGATGATGAAGACAAGGAATGTTTGGCTTGGTTAGAAGCTAATTTGAAGGAATTCACTCAAGAAGTTCCACTCAAATCATTATAGTTATCATACTCAAACCATTAGAGTTATCATCTCAAGAGTATATGCAACCAAAGTCATCGATTGAAAAGCCAGCTAAATTGGAACTGAAGGTTTTGTCTCCTTATTTGAAAATGACCATTTGGGTCTGTCTTCGACTTTACCTATCATTATTTCAGTTGAGTTCACCAAATATCAAGAAGAAGAGGCACTTGTCATTTTGGAAAGGCAGAAGAAGGGTACTGGATGAATGATTTCACATATTTGATTCATGGGTTGAAAGATTTGTAGGAATTATAAGAAATTAAACAAGGCCACTAGGAAAGACCATTCCAGGTTTTCTTTCTCTAATAAGATGTTGGACAGATTTGATAGCCCTAAGATGGTCCAACTTATCAATATTAATTCATAATATAATTAATTTTAAATTTTAATCCAATTTACTTTGGGTTAAATAAATTATTATTAATTAATTATGAAAAGAGGTCTAGTTGAGCTGAACTGAGAAAATCGATCCAATCGAGCATTGAGCAGCCCAAAACAATTGAGCAGCCCAAAACAATCCCACAAACTGACCCAATAAGCTTGATTGGCTGATTATTTGACTTGCAAAGTAGCCCTTGAAGACACCTTCAATTTGCACTCAAACCCCTCCACTATTTATGCCTTTCTAGATTTGCCCCTACCTTAAAATAGCAAGTTTGAAACCTTCAAACTTTCCACATGTGTGGCTGGCCATGGGGGGACTCTATGGCTGTTTATTTTTCCTATTTTTAGCAGCCTACTCAACCTATAAAACCCCCCTTTGCTGCTCATTTGAAACACATCTTAAAAACCATCCATTCTTAACTTCTCTCTCACTTTTCTCCTTTCATTATTCTTCAATTTCTTCCCCATTCCCTTGTCAATTTCACCTCTTGAAAAAGACTCCTCCAACCACCATTTGAAGTAGCATTCAAGTGTTCATGGAAGCATTGGATTAAGAAGAACAAGTCGAGAAGGAGGAGTTGAGCAAACTAGTCAAGCCTCAGAAAAACACCGGATTTGATTCTTGTTCCTTATCCTTTTAATTTTATTGTTATTGTTATGAACACATCTATGAATATTTGTGATGTTGATATGTTCAATTTAATTAATATGGCTTAAATTTAATTTGTGTTAGGTTGATTGTATTTTATCTACTTGAGTTATTAAAATTTTGTTTGAGTTGTTATAGGTCTCGGTAAGATGTTTGATTAAGTAAAACCATGACTAAGTTATTCTTGTATTACAATTGTAAGGTAACTGATGAATTAATTATTTAAATAGACTGAAATTGTAATTAATTGTCACAATTCTTAATCAGTGCATGATTAAATCATCTAAGGTAGTTGAGGGTTAAATTAGCAATGGTATCTAACGGTACATTAGTCTTGCATAAGTTGCAAGATTATTGTGATTAAACTGTTTCAAGGTAGAAGTACATTGTTACCTCACGTAACCTTTTAAGTGCTTTTGAGATTGAATTAATTGTTTGAATTGGCATAGAGATGTGTACAAGAGATTATTTTAATTCCATAAGTATGTATGTGCATTAACACATTTGCTTATTAAAATTTTTTAACTGGTTGAATTGACATAGAGATATAGTTAAGAGATAAATGGATTTTGGTAGGTGAGTATGTCATAAGTTAGCAAATTATCGAGTTGACATGAATATGTTCGTAACAACATGAACATGAGTTTAAAGCCTCATTTCTAAAGCCAAACATGACCGTGTGGACCACCCATGTGCGACACATGCCCATGTGGTTGCTCATGTGGTTCAAAAACCACCTTAAACTGGTTTCAAATAAAAAAAATCAGCATTGAAACAACCTCAAATTACAAGTGTTTAAGAATACACACCTTAAATGTGCTTCCAAAATATTATGAATCGATTGAAAGACCTCCACAAAACTGATCTAAAACTTGTTCACACAAATACTCAAAGACTAAGAAACTTACCGATCATAACAAGATATAAAGATACAAAGACAATTGATTAAAACTCAAATCACAATATTTCCCTTTTCCCCCCTTAAAATCCTCATTAAACAAAGGCAAAAGAATAAGAAAAGCTTTAAAAAGTGGCAATTGATGATAATTTTAGAACAAATCAAGTGACACAAAAATTATTAGAGCTTTGGAGTATAGTCACAGTAGGACAAATAGAAACACAAAATAAAAGAAATAAAAAAGATGGCAAAGAAGAGAATACCGTAGCTATAAGAGTCCAAAAATTGAAAAGGAAAACAAAATGTGAAGTACAAGATTGACATGAGAGAAAGTAGGGAACAAATGCGAGAGGATTTTGGGTAAAATTTCTAAAATTTGAATTCCCACTCAACCCCCTAACCCCCTATCAGATACATCTAAACACAATTTCAATTAAATTCAACCACTTAACTACACATCAGAAAAGAACAAAAAGAATAATCCTTGATTACACGCACAGGGATTCCAACACAGGACCATGGGGTAAGCTAATACACATCTTACCACTGAACTAGCAGGCTCATTCTACTCCTACAACACAAAAAGTAACTTAAAAGTCTGTCCAAGCCACTAACCCAACCAACAGACCTTAATACTTTTAACCCCGAATTTGAGATGTGACAATTAATCTAAGTTACAATAGCCCCTTTTATAGGCTAAATTCGTAGGTCAAATACGACTAAAATAACCCTAAAATAATCATAATTTAATTAGGAAACAATAGAAGAGTTTAACTAGGAGAAGAAACCCTCTTTAAGTTGAATGCAAGTCGCCATGTTATTTTCACCTAGTCGTGACGTCCAGAGTCGCGTCGTCATGACTTTGTGGCACCCCAAACTTGGCAGGGACGGTCTAACTTGAATCCAGAATGTCACATTAGCCACTTACATGACTCTCTTTACCGACAACCAAACACTCCATAAAACTACCACTCATGTAACGACCCATTTTTCAGTGGTGTTGGAAACAATGGTTTTGAGGCCACCAAATCCTATGAGTAAGTTCATAAATATTATCATTTAATATTTACGATTCAAACATGGTTTTAAAAAGGTTTTTGATATAGTGGTAAGACCCTAAGGTCAAGTGGTTTTAAAAAATAATGTATCGGGACATTGTTTCTATAAATCGAGCCGTAAATATTTTTATAAATATTTACAGAGTGTCATTAAGGTATTATTGAAGTGTCACTAAAAAACTTTAATGTTTCGATAGTTAATTAATTAAAATGGTCTAAATTATAAAAGATGTAAAATTTGATCACTATTTGATTTGAGTGATTAAATGGTTATTTGATTAAAGGAAAAGAGACTTAAATGGTAATTAGACCATTCAAGGTATTAGTGGATAATAATGGACATGAATTTGATGTTTTATTCAATTATTAACTAAGGTTAATATGGTAAATTAATAATTATATTAAAATAAATAAAATAAAAGCTTTTTTATCATCTATTTCAAAGCTCCATCACCAATTGTAAATGGCAGAAGGAGCCATTTTTTTCGCTTGGAGGTTTTTGCAACTTCACAAGAAAAATTGGTAAGTGATTTGGCCCTATTTTTAATAATTTTTATGTTTTTGAGATCGTTACAACTAGGTCCAAATAACACGTACCTTTTATTTTGAAACTATTAAAGATTTTGAATGTTGCCATTGATGAAACTTATGATTTTAGATGTTAAATGATGGATTTGAGATATTAGTTGTTATTTAAAAGTATTTTATTAAGTGATTTTTGATGAATTCTTTTATTAGGGACTAAATTATTAAAATAGTAAAAGTACAATGATTTAATTTGAAATTAATACAAATGTGGGCTGTTTTGGGTGCCATGAACAGTCAGCTAAACTTAAATTTGGAGAAAAGGTTAATTTGCATGTTTTAGGCTCAGGAATTAAATTGAATAAAAGTAAAACTTTAGGGGCAATTTTGTAAAAAATGTAAAAAATACCAAATTGCATGAAATAAATTATTTTATTGTCTAAATTAATAGACTAACTGAAATTAGTAATTTAGATCAAGATCAAGTGGAAGATCGAGGAGAATGGAAAATTACCAAAATGCTCCTATACTTTGACATTTCTGCAATTCTGTTAGGTAAGTTCGTATGAAGTGTATTGTGTATAATGTTGGTTAAATTGAATGTTATTATATGATTTTTATTGAAAATGAATCAATATATATGTTATTATACAATTTATTATGTTATGAAATAATGTAAATCTAACGTACGACGACTACCGAGCCCTGTTTGAACCTTAGGAATTCCTAGGATATAAATGACATGTCATTAGGGTTTACATGATTTGGGTGCCAGTCTTGAATGTCCTACTGATGGCTGAGGTCCGACATGTGTTGCAGATACTCCACAGCTCGTGTGAGCAGCATCGTGTAGCTACATTCTGACCCACATCTCATGTGAGCAGACCCATTTTCACAGCTCGTGTAAGCATTCTAATTTACAGCTTGTGTAAGCATACATATACAAGAATTAATGGATTATAGTTATATAAGTTAGCACACTTTGTGTGAGCTATCCCGGGTATCCAGCAGTATTCTAAATGGTTCAATGGGCATGAGTTGGAAAGGAAACGATAAATGTTCAATACGAACAAATACATGTATATATGAAATACATTGAAATGATGTGATATATGGAAAACATGTTATGTTATGAAGGATGTTATATCCAATTGAATCATATTTAGGTATAATGGTTATCCATGTTGAATTTATATGAAATATGTTTAAGTATGCTAACATGTTTTGTTGTTTGATGCTTAGGCATGTGCCTAGCTATTGGTTGGATTGTATTATGTTTACTTATAAAGTTATGCATTGAAATGGTAAGTTTCCAAATGGAAATATACTTGTGGTCATTAAAGAGTGGTGCAGTTTAAATTATGTAATTTCTTATGAAATGGTTTATCATGAGGTTAATTCCAAAAGAGCTATATTTAAATGCACTATCTTGTGGCTATGGTTGATGATATGCTTATGTCTTGTGTGTTATGCATATGAAATGGGTGTGGAAAGGTAATGGTATAGTAAGTTCATACTTGAAGTGTAAGATGATGAAAATGGAGATGATAAGTTGAATTGATGTTGTTATTTAAGCTAAAGAAAGTAAATGCAATGGAAAGTAATGAAATGCAAATGAAAGTAAGAAAATTTTGAAAGGATTTAAAGTTTTATAAAATCCTACGATGCTAGGGATGATATATATGTGATGTTGTGGATTTATTCACATTGTGAATTGTTGAATATGGTTTCATGAATCTTGCAGTATTGGTATAGGATTTTTCTTGATATGTATAAATTTCATATTTGAAATGAATTGATATGACTAAAGTTTATACGAGCTTACTAAGCATTCATTGCTTACAAAGTTGTTTTCCTTTACTTTTCAAATTATCAGAAGCTCAATCAGGTTGGAAGCTAGTCAGAGATCCATCATACTATCCATCAATTTTATCGGTAGATTTCTATGCTTTGGTCGCGGTTATAATGGCATGTATAGGTGGACTATGTCTAATGTTTAATTGATGAGTTTGGTATATATATGTCATTTTGGCTGATGATTATGGCATGAAATGTTGCTTTGAATTTGAGGTACTTAAGGTACTATTGATAGCTTGTTGATTGTGGTTAATATGGTCAAATTGGTATATGTTTTGAAATGAACAAATTTGGTATGGTTGTTATGTATCAATTATGACATGTTTTGGCATGAAAATAAGTTAAGTGATAATTGGTTAAATATGCACATGTATAGCCGTTTTGGTTGATGTTATAGCCATTATGTTTTGGCTTGTAATTATGGTATATATACGTGACTTTATGATGGTTGATTTTGTAGTATCTATAATGCTTAAATGATGAAAGTTGAAATGGTATTTAAAATGCGTGTAATGGAATGTTCTTTGACATGGTTGAATATGGTCATTTTGGTATTTGGAATGTAGTGGAAAAATATGGCTAATAGTGCTAAATGTCAAATGGCCAATTTGGTATTTTTGGTGTGAATTTGATAGGTAAATAAAGTGGTAAGTTTTGATATAAACGTAGTTATAAGTTGATTGAACTTTTGGCTAAACTATGCTTATGGTTATACATTTTAAATGGTTGTGATTGAGGTGCCTTTTGGGCATATTAGTTGTATGCACATATACCTTATTGGTTTATCTTGTGGATGCATTATTTGCTACATTTTGAATGCTTGTTTACATGTGGAAAATTCGTTGTAGGTGTGTGCATGATTGGGTGAGAAAAATGGCTTGGAAATGGCCTATTTTTCATCCACACGGCCAAGGACATGGGCGTGTGTCTTAGTCGTGTGTGATACACGACCATGCAACATGGCCGTGTGTCCCCTATAGCTTTCAAAAGGTTGCAAGTCAGGTAGTTACACGACCTGGTACACAGCCTGGCGCTCGGGCATGTGAGGCCACTTCGAAGGGTACAGGGCCTGGCATACGGGCGTGTGGCTTGGCGGTGTGACCCAAGTCAGAGAGTTACACAGGCATGGACACGGGCTGGACATAGTTGTGTGTCCCTACTTCGAATATCCACATGGCATAAGACACGGGCGTGTTTCATATTTTTCTAAAAAATTCTAAATGTTTCAGATTTAGTCCTGACTTGTTTCTAATGTGTTTTTAGGGCCTCTAGGGCTCGTATAAGGGACAATGTGTATGTTAATGATTGAATTTTCCATGATTGATGTTGTAATATTAAATGTTTAAAGTTTCTTTGTGGATAGATTTGAAGTGTAATCTCTGGTAATGCTCCGTAACCTTATTCTAGTGACGGATACGAGTGAAATGTGTCACAACTCACACCTCACAATATTCACATAACATGTTTACATGCATAAACATCAATCATATAGTTTAGGGTAAACATATAAACTCTAAATCATGCCTTCGTTGCACTACTCAAATCAATACAACAACAGGGGTAAATTAATCATTTCTCATGCAATGTATAAATCATACATAACTCAACAAGTTAAACATACATACAATTTAAAGCATATGATCTTAGGCTATATTTAAAAGAAATAGTTCAAAGGGATAAGAAAGACTCGTTTAATTAAAAAAAAAGATTTAAGGGCTAATTTGTATGTTTAATAAAATACTTTGAAAAACATCATAGTAAAATAGAGAGTAAAACTATGGAATTAACCAAATAGGACTTAATCATGCAAATTTTGAAGTCATTTAATCACATTTAAGGACTTTAATAGCGTAGTATAAAAATCAAGACTATATTGGAAAACTATCAAAACATGGTTCAATCAATCAGTATGTCATGTCGCGCCCACACAACATTCCTTATCATGGTGTTGATCCTTTGTCGCGACATCATTTCGGCATCATCGAGACTTCGTCTGCAACTTTTGCAAAAAATAATCCAAAATTGCATATGACATTTTGTCACATTACCAAGCATACCAATTCGTGCATTTAGCCTAATTTATTTAATCCAACATATCATATAACATATATAGATCATATTAAGCATTCTCGCACACTACAAAACTTACTAACACACAATTTGACATCCAAGGCAAATAATTATGCTAGCATGCAGTTCCTAACTTCATAAATTAATTACTTAGCATACCAATTTTACATTACCAACATTTTTATGTGCATCAAAGGTCTATTTAATACCGGTAAGTCATTTAAAACTTGCTACAACATCTAGCATGCACAAAAAAACATCTATATCCTTATTGACCTACAAGCATACAAATCAGTTATCCTACAACTCAAAACCATCATAACATGCATATTCAAAATCAGCATTCTCAAGAAATCAATGATCAAAAACCAATTAGAAAAGTCCATAAAATAATTCTTAAAATGTCCATTACAACCCACGAAAATATCAAAGTCTAACTCTCAATGTAAGATTCGACAATTCCATCCTTATTGAACTAGAAAACAAAACATATACTCTAGAAAGTTTGGCCTAGTTTTGATCACTTGGATGGCTCAGTTAGTGCTCAAAATGGCTACAAATAAACCACAATCTCAAGGTTATAAGAAAAACATACTATACCATTAACTCATGGAATAGAATTAAGCATAACTCCTATAAATCATATTGAAATATTTGCATATTGTGATTAAGAAACATGTATAAACATATATGCAATGTATAAGTGGATCTCCTAACACACCAAATGACTCATAGAGTATATATCAACTCTTGATTAATTTAGAACTTTGTATACATAATAAATACATTACACACATTAATTACAGCCTTATTTGCATCCAGAAAATAGCAAAATCAAATATCTACACATTCTCTTATTTCCACTGAAAATTAACTAGTTTTGCCAAAATAAGAAATTCCTTGCAAAATCTTCTTCTAAACCTCAAATTTGATTTCAAACATCCTAAATGTAATTTAATTACATATCTAATTTTTCAATTTCATCTAATTAGTTAGATTTAACATTTCCAACAAATCAAGAAAGAGGGAAAACATTTGATTCTTAAAAATTCGTTAATGATTTATTAAATTGAATTTAATGTTACTATATGTTACTTTTGAGGGTGGAAGGAAAGGAATTGTTTGTGTTTATAGCAGGTGTAGGAAGGAATAAAAGAAATGAAAGATTGAAGTATTGTCATGGCAAAAGGTCGGAAAGATTGTGAGCATAAATGCCATGGCAATTCTATGAAGATGCTGACGCATCACTTAGTTCTCGTCACTCCCAGCCAGCTAGACGTGTACCAGATAAATCCACATGAAAAAAATGGAGAAAAGTGTATGCTAAGAGGGGGAACCTACCCTATGAAAGAGGAAAGAGAAGAGAATTCTACACACGAGGATTTTACATAAGGATTTAAGGGTGGTTTTTCTTCTCCAACAAACTCTCATGAAAAATCTGAATAAAAGAAGAGAGGGTAACAACTAAAGCATAGAGCAGAGACGCAAGGAATGGGACGAAGCATTCAACCCTGGGTCTTGCACAATATTGCAGCACTGGAGTTGGGAGCTGATTTGGCAAAAGCTTTCTGAAGTTCTTCCTCCATTACCTTGATTAATTTTTGTGAATTTTACCTGTTAAATGATGTTTTTGAATGATACCTTTATTTTGGATGTTAATTTCCTACCCATGAGGTAATATCATCAGGTTGGAATTACTTAATGAATCTTTATTTCCATTAATTACCAAACATTATCTTGATTAGATCTATTGTTTCATTCGATTTGCATTATTTTGAATGCATGCATGCAATCTCTATACATAAATGGATGTATGGTATGTTCACAAACTTGATTTAATTCTGAAATGGTTAGATCAATTGGATTATGATCGAATGGTACAAGTGCGCACTCGAAAGAATATTCGTAAGCATTCTAGACATAGTTGGAACCTATTTTAACATGATTAGAAGGTTTCTAAACTTGATTTAAAGTTTCGTTAATGATTTCTGAGGATTTAATGAAATTTCATGAAAATTGCCATAAACATGTCAAAAATTTTGATACCATGAATTGGGTAGTTTTGCGTAGTTTAAAGGTTGAGAATCTATCGTAGGTGAATATTTAGATGAAAAAAATCAGTTTTAGACAAAAAGATTGAATATAGATCGATATATTCGAATTTTAAGTTTTCTATGTCGAAGGTTTCGGTCAAAAGATAACCTAGCTTAGGCTTGTGTTTTTTGATTGTTTGATGTGAGTCTTTGGCTGAATATTGATTATGTTATGTGATTTACTTTTTTGAAGCTTTGGAATCGTTAGAACTTTCTACGAGTAGAGATAAAGGCAATGAAAAACTAGTTTTAACTTTCAGCTTTTTGCCAAAAGTGTAATTGGTGAGTATTTGAAATAATTTCTTGTGGACATGATTCAATCCATTATTTGAGAATTTAGTTGTATTCTAAACCCCTACTCTAAATTCTAAGTGTAAGCTTTCTCATACTCATGTTTATCCTGTAAAATATGTGCTTATGTTACTATAAAGATGTGAATTGAGATGAGAGCAATTACATTTGACATGTGTTCATGATTACTGTTGTGAAAGTGCATATGTAGGCATTCCAAACATGCCAAGTGACAGTGATAATTATGTGCTTATGATGTAAATATGCAGTGATAGTTAACTGTAAATCAGTAAGTAATATATGTGTGCTTAATAGCAGATAATTTGGCCTCGTGATTCTTGAAACCGTTGGATATAGTTGGCATGCCATAGGATTGTTAGTACTCAGTTTTATGTTATATGATTTAGGTGTTGAGGCCTTGGGACATGCTAGAGAGATAAGGGAATGTGAGCTAAGCTCTATTCAATGGGACATGTTGGTGTGTTGGAGAGTGTTAGCCTTATGCTTCACTTTGGGGACATATTTGACTTTATGAGTCTATGTGGTGTGTTGGAGATCCGTGTAACCAATTAGTAGTGACAATTTCCACTTTTACGTTTCATAGCTCAAGCTCTAATTAATCTATAAACATGTTTTTGAGTAAAGTGATGTATGCTTGAATGTTATGTGATTATATGTGTAATGTGATATAGTTAAAAGTGGATATGATTACCATGTAAATGAACTAGTAAATAATGCACGAGTAAGTATAATATGACACTAGAGCTAGAACTATTGAGGTTGTGCTATATGGTTGTTTCGTTAATACTTGATGAATTTTTGCATGGTAGTTGTTCTAGGCATTCACTGAGCATGTTAAGCTTATCAACTCCCTTCTTAAACCATTGTAGATTAGTTATGTCCCAATGTAAGCAGTGTGGTTCTGAGAGGTGATCCAAGCAAGTTATTTTTTGTTATTTCATAGGTATTATTGTTATATGTTGTCGTTTTGGGAATAAGGCAATGTGGTAGACTTTTACTGATATTTGTCATGATGTTTTGGATGCTTCCATAGATTATTTGTTCATAAGTTTATAAGATTTGTTTCGAATCACATTGATAATTGCTCAGACTTACTTTCAATGTTTGAGACTATTATTATGGCCATTTTGATGTTTATTTGATGATGATATGATAACACGATGAATTGGTACAAGTTGGAATGACTTATATGCTTAAAAATATGGTATTTTTCTTGTCTAAGCAAAGGTATTGTTATTCGTGTTGTAAAAATAATACCTCTATGATTTTGAAATGTGCTGGAAGTTAGAATCATAAATTGGTATTGGTAGCCTATCACGAGTATCGATACTTAGGGTAATTTTATCGATACTTTTACAAAATCATTTTCGAGACTTTGGGTTTTTTTATGAGAAAAAATGCTGATTTGGTACCGATTTTCAATATTGTATCGATATCGTGCAAGGAAAATATCGATACCCATGTTCTAGTATAGATACCTATGTAGTACATTTTGAGATTTTTGTAAATGGACCTTATGCATATTTAATTATTATTTTAAGACTTTTTGATGTATGTTCAGCATGTATAATCGATAAATAAGAATATGTTGTAACACCTCAAACCCGGCCTAGACGTTATGGTCGGATCTGGCGTGTCACATTGAAGTGTCTTTTGAAAATTAGACTCATTGGTAAAAATTTGTTTCTATGTTTTAAAACCCCTTTGTTATTATGTAACTAATCAACTAGTCAAAACGTTTTCCTTGTTATCTGCTATTGTCATAATAAGTTGATCTTAGAACGCGGAAGCTTTTAAAAATCCAATGCTTCGATTTCGTGTCTTGGAAAATAGTAATTATTTTGAAAATACATCTTCTCCTAGACTAGCTGTTTAAAATAAGTAAGCAAAAGCCCAATTAAAACTTAAACAAACATAAATGGCCATATTACAAAAACATAACCCAACACAACTTTAAATTTAAATTAAAGCAAGTGAAGAACAGCTGCAATAATGTGGCCACCTCCAAGTCCCTCGCAACACCAAATTGCTTAAGGTTGAGGATTACGTACACAGTTACAAGAAAAGAGTGAGTTTATGAAAACTAAGTGTGTAATCCCCTATCAGTCAGTCAGTAAACAACATGCAGTAACAGTCTAGGCTCGAGCCTTATTCAGTAACAGTACAGTGTGGGCCTTAGCCCAATACAGTAACAGTGTGGGCCTTAGCCCAGTACAAAATTAGTACAATGCAATAATGCAACCAATCCCAATCCAGCCAACACACCTCTTTGTACCACCAACACACCATGTGGGGATAAAATCGACCCACCCAGCCAACACACCAATATCGTAGCAAAGCTGCCAGTAATAGTATCGCAACAAAGCTGCCAGTAACAGTATCGCAGCAAAGCTACCAGAAATAGTATACTTCCTCTATAACAGTATCCCAACCCCATGCTATATGTCATGTCATAAATCATACGTGTATGCAGAATGTCATACTCAATCATAGTCATACATATCATAGCACAAATCAGTTATACATAAGGCCATGTCAGTCATTTCATCTCCTAGGGGTATATCAATCATTTTACCCTATGGGGGTATTTCGATCATTTTACCCTATAAGGGTATTTTGGTCATTTTACCCTATGGGGTATTTTAATTATTTTACCCTATAGGGCTATTTCAGTCATTTTACCCTATGAGGTATTTCGGTCATTTTATCCTATGGCGGTATTTTGGTCATTTTACCCTATAGAGGTATTTCGATCATTTATTGACCTCTCGAAAGGTCCGTAGTTGCCTCGAGCAACTTAAGAAACCTAAATGGTCAAAATAGTGTAAATGGGCCCAAGTGGGCCCACACATTCGTGTGGCCTGTTCAACCCAGAATTTGCCACGGCTATGGGATCTATATCACCCAGTCCAGTATTTGCCACAATTTGTCGATTTCATCCGTGTGGGGCCCACGAGCCCATTGAGCCCACACGGCCCATGTCAGCCCAATGTGAACCATTACGGCCTAAGCCCATGAAAATGCTCATGGAGGCCTCTACAGTCTATCGCCCATGTTTTGCGAGTTAGGCTTACCACACGAGCGATCGTACGCTGGTGTGGTCTCAAACGTCGTATTTTTGGCTTTTTGGCTTTTTTTGCCAATCTACGATTACAATGGGGTGTTTACACACCTGATTGTGAAAACGCATCAAGATCCACGAGTTCCAAAACCTAGACTCACACAAGGCTTTCCATTAGTCGCTAAACAATAGGGTTAATCTCCCTCTTTTACACCCTTAACCAAAACTAAATTAATACTTGCCTCGACTGTCAAAAGTGGCTTAGCCCACTTATACCACTGACGGAGGTTGACTACAATCTCTTAGACGGGTATCTGCATTACAAACGGATTAAACAAGATTTTTTAAACATGTGGTTTAAATCCACTCATCAAAACTTACGAAAACACAGAAAGCACTCGGCCTACACTAAGAATGCTAGCCTAATACTTGCCTTTGATCGAGAGATGAGAGAAAATTTTTGACGACTTTATATGACTTGATACTCCTTCACTCCTTGAGAAGTTCGAACCGTCAGAGATGAGTTGTCAAGTCGAAAGGCAATAATTGACAAACAATTGATGGAAAGAGGTAGAGGAAGAAGAGCAATTCGGACAAAAGATGCAACACGAACTACTTCAACACTATGCGGTCAAGGTGTGGAAAAGTAGATAAGCGAAAAGAAGCAACAAAGAGAAAAGGGGAAGAAAAAAAAACAGAATTCGGCAGAGGGAAACCAAAAAGCTATTCGGCCAACACAAGAAGGAATAAAAGGGATGAGTGGAAAAAGATAACAAATAAACCCGAGAGGTACACCAAGTCTTAGTAAATTTTGACACCAAAGCAAAAAGTGAAAAGATTACTGACCGAAACTGAAGCAGACAGAGAGAAAACAACCCCCAAAAACCCCAAAATTGATTATCCTAGTGCCTAATGGCCAAATTCAACACACACACTCCTCAACACCTCTATTCTACGATTTTCTCCTAAAATCTCTCTCCTTATCCCTCCTTGAATCACTCCACCGATTTCTCTTAAACTCCCCCAAAACTCCATTCAAACTCCCCTTAGCTGTGTTTCAGTCCAACTCCACTACCTACATAGCTCAAGCAGCAAAATAAATACTCCATTGCACAACCCAAGACTTGAACCTCAGACCTCACAATTACACAACACGCCACCTTGCCACTAGACCACAAGCTATTTTTGTGTCATAAAACAAGCACTATAATTTATAAGGCCTACATGCCAGTGTCCAGATTCATGTAAAAGCAAAACCAAAAAAATCTGCAGAAGCCAAGACTTGAACCCAAGCTTCTCAAACACTCTCATACATACCCAAATCACTTAGCTATTAAAGCAAACAAGCAATTTGGGTCATATCAAGCAATTTGTGTCAGTCAAAAGCTATACGAATGTCAAAGTAAAAGACGTTTCCTTCTTTAAATGTCTAGATATATTGTGTAGAATCTGAGATGGTGGTGTGGCATCCTGATATTCCAACTTGGCAATTGGGCCAGGTATAGGGTGTTAGTAAGTGTGTTTTTTTATGAGTATTCTTCTGCAATTTTAATGAATTAACTAAGAGAAAGTGCTTTCCAAAATGAAATGGAAATTTATTTATCAAAAGCTATCACTATTTACTTTACAAATACAAATTGATTTTTGGATTATCAAATGAGTTGAGGTAACTTCTCCAGATTTGGCCATGTCGTCCAGACTGGGTTTGGGGTGTTACGAAATTGGTGGTATCAAAGTTTAGATTCAAAACTTGGGTTGTGATTTTTGGGTTCAAGTTTTTATGAAAAGTGTTTTGAACAAATTGTACTTCAGATTAATTTTGACAAATAAGTTTATGAAAATTCTGAGCCTCTAGCGTCGATCCTGTAAATACTTCTTCTTTAGCTATATACTTTGTAGTATAGAAAAACACTATAGTGCTAGAATTGCTCTTCTTTAGCTAAATACTGTAACAACTCTATAAAAGTTTCTGATAAAATTTTAGATACAAGATTTCTTACAACAAATTTCAACTATTGCATAAAATTTTGAAATTGTAAATAAATTAGGCATAACGAGTACGTGTAGAACTTGCGGGCATGGTACTCGTGGGTGTGAAGCGCACTGAAGAAGAGCTTGATCTGAGCCATCCTCGATGGGCAACATTCCCAATTTAGATACAAGTGAGACAGTGGGAACAGCAACTGCTGAGACTGAGTCCTGGACTTAGACTGTTGGTGACAATGCATTTTCCCAGGCCATGATGAGGGTGCTTGAGAGGGTCGCTGGGACCCATATTGGATCTAGTAGCCGAGGGTTGATAATTAGAAACACGAAAATATACACATTCTTTCATGCCCTTTCTAACTCAAATTCATGCAAATGCGTAGTAATTCTTGTCGAAAAATATATAATAATTATAAAAATATTTAAATTGTACTGAAATTATTAACATGTTGAATTTTAATTAATTTTATAATAAATTTTGATTATTTTTTTATCATTTTCGACAGATTCGTACAAAGGGCGAAAATTGGCTCGACAAATATTGCTAGAAGTGCAAAACCGAGAAGCGGTTTTTCAAGCATTGGAGCAAATTGATTTTTCAGTCTAAGATGGTCCAAATTATGAATATTAATTCATAATATAATTAAATTTAATTTTAATCCAATTTATTTTGGGTTAAATAAATTATTCTTCATTAATTATGAAAAGAGGCCTAGTTGAGCTGAACTGAGAAAACCGATCTGACTGAGCATTGGGCAACTCAAAACTGTCCCACATGCTGACCCAATTAGCTTATTTGGTTGAATATTTTGCTTGAAAAATATCCCTTGAGGGCTCCTTGAATATTCATTCAAAGCCCTCACTATTCATGCCTTTCTAGATTTGCCCCTACCATAAAATAGCAAATTTGAAGCCTTCAAACTTGTCACATGTGTGGCCGGCCATAGGGGGACTCTATGGCTGCTGATTTTTTCCATTTTTAGCAGCCTACTCAAGCTATAAAAACCCCCTTGGGCTGCTCATTTGAATCACATCTCAAAACCTCTCATCTTTTCACTTTCCTTTCACTTTCTCTCTTCAATCCCCTTCCGTTGTTCTTCATTTTCTTCCCCATTTCCTTTTCGGTATCACCTCTTGAAAAAGAGTCCTTCAGCCACCATTTGGAGCAGCATTCAAGTGTTCATGGAAGTCTCAGTTTAACATGAACAAGCGAAGAAGGAGGAGCGGAGAAACTTAGTCAAGCCTCGGAGAAACACCGAATTTGATTCTTATTCCTTATCCTTTTAATTTTATTGTTGTTGTTATGAACATGTGTATGAATAATTCTGATTTTGATATTTTTAATTTAATTAATCTAACACAATTATGTCATCTTGATTAAAATCATCTTTTCAAATCGTGCATTGGAACTTTTATTTTCTATTTATTTATTTTACTTAGTTAAAAATCTTAGTTTTTAATCACCTCCTCCAATAAAATATTTTTCTTCACCAAAGTGCTTGTAATTGCATTCATAAATAATTCTTTTCATAGTCCCTATGGGAATGGTAACTTGACATTTACTTGTCACTTTATTACTTGTTGCGGTTGTGTACACTTGCACATTTTCGTCGTTCCATGTTTTTGATGCCATTACCGGGGACTATTTTAAAAGTCATTATTTGTGAATTTGTGAATTTGTGGATTTGTGAATTTTGCATTTTGGTTTATTTTTTTGTTCAATTTTAACTTAATTAATATTTTTTTGTGTTATTTCAGGTGTTTATAAGTACTAATCGAATTATTGATTTACTCCCTGTAAACCCTGTGATTGAAAGAACTTTTCGACAATGAAGAAGACAAGCAAGTCAGAGAAGGACCAAAGAGATGAACTTTGAAAATCTGAATCAAGGAAATGGAGCAAACCCTGCTCAAAATCCTATCCTTATTGTTGATGATAGGGATAGAACTCTAAAGTAGTATGTCGTGCCAGTGTTTCATGATCTTAATCCGGGTATTAGGAGACCCAAAATTGAGGTACAATAATTTGAACTGAAGCCAGTCATGTTCCAAATGCTTTAGAAGGTTGGCCAATTCAGTGGAATGCCTACCGAAGATCATCATATTCACTTAAGACTATTTATGGAGGTGAGCGATTCTTTCAAGTTAGCCGGAGTACCCGAAGATGCACTACAATTAAAGTTGTTCCCATATTCGCTAAGGGGCAGAGCTCGAGCCTGATTGAACTCATTGACACAAAATTCCATTTTAACATGGTAAGAGTTAGCAGAAAGATTCCTCATGTAGTATTTCCCACATAGCAAGAATGCTAAGTTGAGAAACAAGATCACTACTTTCCAAAAAATGGTTGATGAGTCGTTGTACGAAGCATGAGAAAGGTATAAAGAATTATTATGGAAGTGCCCTTATCACGAAATCCCTCATTGCATCCAACTTGAGACATTTTATAACGGTCTCAATGCTCACAAAAGGATGGTAGTGGACACTTCTGCTAAAGGTGCTATCCTTTTTAAGTCTTATAACGAAGCTTATGAAATCATTAAGAGAATTGCCAGCAACAATTATCAATGGCCAACCAATTGAGCAGCGTCAAGAAGATAAGTCGTTGGAATACATAAAGTGGATCTGCTCACTCCAGTCGCATCTCAGGTATCTTTGATTTCTTTAATGCTTAAAAATTTTACCACTAATGGGTTTAATAGTTTGCAGCTCTACCACCCAATCAATTTGAAAATATAGCATGTGTCTGTTGTGGGGAAAGACATTTGTTCAAAGAATGTCCATCAAATCAAGGATCCGTGTATTACATGGGTAATCAAAACCAGAATCGAGGAAGGTAAGGACTGCAATCCAATTTTCATAACCCATTTTTGCGAAACCACCCTAATTTCTATTGGAGTAACCAAGGGGCTAGAACCAGTAACACTTATGCCCAACCTAGACCGACCCAACCACCTATTTTTACCCGGCAAGTTCGAAAGAAACCTCAAGCTAAAACTTCCAATGGCTTAGAAAACTTGTTGAAGGGATACATAGGCAAAAATGATGACTTAATTCAAAGCCAAGTAGCCACATTAAAAAACCTGGAAAACCAAATGGGCCAGCTTACATTGAACTCAGAAATCGTCCACAAGGTCCTTTGCCTAATGATACGAAGAATCCAAGAAATCTAGGGAAAGAGCATTGTAAAACGTTAACTTTGAGGAGTAGGAAGACATTAGAACCCAACACTGTCGAAGTTGAAGAAGAGCCAGCTGATGCTCAAGACTCAGTGGAAGTTCAATCGAGTGTTGAAATTCTAGTTTCATCGGAACCAAAATCTGTAAAATCCAATAAGGTAACTTCTAAACCAGATAATTCTGATAAACTAACAACTTCATTAGATGCAAAATTGCTATAGAAGATGAATCAATCAGTTCTAGTAAAGAAGCCTCCACCACCCTACCCTCAAAGGCTTTAAAAGTAGAAATAGGAAGTCTAGTTCAAGAAGTTTATAGACGTACTCAAGCAACTTCATATCAACATCCCATTGGTAGAAACACTTGAAAAAATGCCAAACTATGTCAAATTTATGAAGGATATCCTGTCCAAGAAACAGAGACTTAGAGAATTTGAAACAGTAGCCTTAACGAAGGAATGCAGTGTGCATCTTCAAGACAAACTACCCCCAAAGTTGAAAGATCCTGGATGTTTTACCATACCTTGTAACATTGGAGCAACATATTGTGTTAATGCACTATGTGATTTGGGTGTGGGTATCAACTTGATGCCCATGTCAATATTTAAGAAGTTAGGGATAGGTGAAGTTAGACCTACTACAGTTACACTTCAATTAGCAAATCGGTCCTTAGCACATCCAGAAGGAAAAATCAAGGATGTATTGATACGTGTACCCAAATTTATTTTTCCTGCTGACTTTGTTATTCTAGACTTTGAAGCAGATAAAAAGGTGCCAATCATCCTAGGAAGGCTTTTCCTAGCAACTGGAAGGACCCTTATCGATGTGCAGAAGGGCAAGCTTACAATGCGTGTTCAGGATGATCAGGTAACATTTAATGTTTTTAAGTCTATGAGATTTCCTGACACACTTGATGATTGTTCTATAGTATCTGATTTAGAAGAATTAATCATGGAAAAGGAACTAAACTATGTTGAGGACCCATTGGAGCAATTTTTGACATTAGACCCTCCAAGTGATGAAGAGGGGGATGAATCCTTAACTTTGCTAGAAGCTAATCGAAGGGGACTTAATCCGTAATCCCGCTTTGAATCTTTGAAGTTAGAAAGTAGAGATTACATCTAGTCGAAAGCATCAATTGAGGAGCCACCTAAATTAGAACTAAAGGTACTTCCCTTACATTTAAAATATCTTTATTTAGGTAGCGCTTGAACTTTTCCTATGATTATTTCAGCAGAACTGATCAAAGAGCAAGAAGAGAAACTCATCCTAGTGTTGAAATAATTAAAGAAGGCTATCAGATGGACCATAGTTGATATTCATGGAATTAGCCCATCTGTATGCATGTACAAGATCATCCTAGAAGGTAAGAAAAGGATGATTGATGGACAACAAAGGCTGAACCCCATTATGAAGTACGTGGTAAAGAAAGAAATTATTAAGTTGTTAAACACGGGTATAATTTACCCCATCTCAGACAGTTCATGGGTAAGTCTGATCTGTTGCATGCCAATGAAAAGAGATATTACAATTGTAGAGAAGGAAAACAACAAGCTAATACCAACCTGAACGGTTATGGGATGGAGAATTTGCATAGATTACCAGAAACTCAACACGGCAACAAGGAAAGATCATTTTCCTTTACCGTTCTTGGACCAGATACTGGATAGACTCGCGGGGCGAGACTATTACTATTTTCTCGATGGATACTTGGGGTATAATTATATTAAAGTAGTGCTAAATATAAACCCAAAATAAAATTCATATGCCCGTACGGTACATTTGCATTTAGACGTATGCCATTTGGTTTATGTAATGCACCTGCTACATTTCAAAGATGTGTGATGTCTTTTTTTACTGACATGGTTGAGAAGTATTTAGAAATGTTTATGGATGAGTTTTTAGTATTTGGAGATACATACGATGATTGCTTAGACAATCTAGCAAAGGTACTAAGACGATGGAAAGAAACAAACCTCGTACTCAATTGGGAAAAGTGTCATTTCATGGTACGAGAAGGTATTGTTCTAGGGCATCGGATAACAAGACAATGAATCGAGATAGATAAATCAAAGGTAGATGTTATTGAGAAATTCCCACATCCAACATCTGTAAAGAGTGTTAGGAACTTTTTGAGCCACACCGATTTCTATTGATGATTTAACAAAGACTTCTCCAAATTTGCTAAACCTTTATGCAAATTATTAGAGAAAGACACGATGCTTAATTTTGATGAGAAGTGTTTAAAAGATTTCACTGATTTAAAAAGCTGGTTAGTTTTAGCAGCAATCATCGTCACATCGGATTGGGATTTGCCATTTGAACTTATGTGTGACACAAGTGGCTTCGCGATAGGAGCTGTGATGGACCAGCGAAGGAACACAGTTTTTCATCCCATCTACTATGCCAGTCAGACTCTGACATGAGCTCATTTGAATTATACGATAGTAGAGAAAGAATTACTTCCTATTGTTTTTTCTTTTGACAAGTTTTGATCTTATCTTGTAGGTACCAAAGTGATTGTCTATATGGACTATTCGACAATTAAGTATTTACTTGCCCAGAAAGATGCTAAACCAAGATTGATCCGATGGGTACTTCTACTTCAAGGGTTTGATCCAAAAATTCAAGATCGAAAGGGAGTAGAAAATCAAGTAGCAGACCACTTGTCCAGATTGGAGCCGCAAGAAGGAAATTCTCCATTTATAGCTATTCAGGAGACATTTTCAGATGAACACATACTGAATGTAAATAATGTCCATAATAACCCTTGGTTTACTGATATTACTAACTATTTAGCTTTTAGTTTGATGCCGATTGGTAAGACGTATCATCAAAATAAAAAGTTACTTTACGATGTGAAGTACTATTTTTGGGCAGAGCCATATTTGTTTAAAAAGTGTGCAGATCAAATGATCAGGAGATATGTGGCAGAAGATGAAGCACATAAGATTCTATATCATTGTGACATAGCTCCAAGTGGGGGACACTTCAGAGGTACACAAACTGCAGCCAAAGTATTGCAAGTCGGATTCTTTTGGCCAACATTATTCAAAGACACGTATTCTTACATAAGGAGGTGTGATCGATGCCAGAGGGTTGGAAACATTACCAATAGAAATTAGATGCCCCGAACAAACATCATTGAGGTAGAATTATTCAATGTTTGGGGTATTGACTTCCTTGGTCCTTTCCCTCTGTCTTTTGGTCACAAGTACATATTTGTAGCAGTAGATTACGTGTCTAAGTGGGTTGAGGCCAAGGCATATTCAACAGACGATGCTAAGGTTGTAATGAAGTTTTTGTAGAAGCATGTATTCACAAGGTCTGGAACTCTGAGAGTTATCATTAGTGATGAAGGGTCCCATTTTGTGAACAAATGGTTGAAATGGTTACTCGAAAAACATGGAGTGAAGCACAAGGTTGTCATAGCCTACCATCTGCAGTCGAATGGGCAAGCTGAACTGGCAAACAAAGAGATCAAAGGTATACTCAAAAAGGTAGTTTGTCCGAACCGACGAGATTGGTCTAAAAGACTGGATGATTCTTTATGGGCCTACAGGACAGCATACAAGACACCTTTAGGGATGTCACCTTATAGGTTGGTCTTTGGGAAATCCTGTCATCTGCCCTTGGAGTTAGAGCACAAAGCTTACTAGGCTCTCCAACAACTCAACTTGGATATTAAACTTGATAAAGAGAAATGGATGCTTCAACTCAACGAGTTAGAAGAATTTTGAATGTTCTCATACGAGAATGCAAAATTACTCAAGGAAAGACTTACAAGATGGCATGACAAACACATTCAAGTTTGAGAATTTGAAGCAGGTCAGCAAGTCTTGTTATTCAATTCAAAATTAAGGTTCTTTCCAGGTAAGTTAAAATCACGTTGGTCTGGTCCATTTACAATTCACCAAGTTTATCCATACGTAGTTGTCGAACTTCAAAGTAAATGAGGTAATTTTTGAGTCAATGCTCAGTGCTTAAAACATTACTAGGGGGATAAAATTGAACGGGATAAAATCTTGTTCATTTTATCAGATTTTTAACTTTTCTCATTTTTCTTTTTAAATAAATGATTTAGGGTATATTTTCAGGATTAGTATGTTTAAATAAATTCTGTCTAGGAGATTGGAACTTGGGAATCGATTTTAACATAATCTTCCGAGAAATTACTCCGTAAATAGTAAAATAAATTTTTAGTTTTTCAAATAAAAAAGGGTTAATTTTGATCCAAGTTTTAGTTGCAACTCAATTTCAAATTTTCTTTAAATCTAGGTACTTAATTGAACTATTTTTAAAATTTGGTTGCACTTTTTGTAAATATTAAAAATTAGATGTCTCTTTTTGTAAATATTTTCAAAGGCATATAGAATAAATATTTTTAATTTAATTTAATAAATAAGATGATAATAACTAGTATATAATTATATTTATTATAATATATTAATTATTATCAACTTTTTATAGAATTAGGATTTGTTTAAAATTGATCATATTAATAGTTTTTATTTTAATAAATTATTAGCAAATAATAAAGTAATATGCATTATATTATTTATTAGTTGCTATTAACTTTGTGTAGAATTAGAACTTAGAATATTTTAATTATTAGTTTGTTCTAAGAATTTTAATTGAACTCCTACCCTCTTCATTATAAATTCCAATCACCTTCTACACTTTCTCACATTACCTGCCAATCTCTATCCTTCCTTCCAACACCCACCGTCAGTACCCTTAGCAACCTTGTCACCCAGTAGCCACCCTCATACGTACCTCGTTACCTGCACCATCGCGCACGTCGATAGCTAGCTCCAAAGCCACTGACGCCCACGCTTGCTCCAGCCGAACATCATATGCTACTGCTGCCTTGCACGTCTCGCGTGCCCAGCAGCACGCCAGGCCTTGCTCGATGCACCATCCTATTGTCCAACATCCGCGCGGCACACGCTTGCCCCTCTACCCACACAAGGCTCCGTACATTGTTGCTGCCTTCATCGCACCAAGCCGTACACTACTAGTCCCTTATGGCCGCTACTGCCCTTGCCTCTAATCGCACACCCTTGTCACCTGTGTACCATAATTCCATATTATTTCACGACCATTCACCCTTCCAACCATCCCTCAATTAAATTAGTTTCCTTCCAAATTTATTTTTTGAGTTCTTAATTTATACATAAAAGTGGAAAGACAAATTTTTCTCCTAAATTTAAATTTTATTTAATTATTCAATTATTCAATTTATTGAATTATTAATATTTTATACTAATTAAATTTTTGAGAAAACATTTGTTTCTATCTTATGTTCAGGTTAATCATGCCTCGCAAGAGAACCCGTGCCTCTGTCCAAATTGATGAATCCCAAAACAAATTTAACTGTGAAGAAGCCAAAGCAAGATACAAAAGCATCTTCAAGAATAAAAAAATGCACCTTGAAAAAGGCTTTACACTGAAAGAAAGCAACTATATTGATTTCATGGTGCACATTTGACAAATTATTGAAGCTCTGAATTAGGAGTTGTTTTGTGAGAAAAGACTGAGTGCATATGAGGAATTAATTCGTGAATTTTATGTAAATTTTAACTCAAATGAATTGATGGAAGTTTCTGTCTGAGGAATCAAGGTACCAATAACCTCAAATGCTATTAATAAATTCTTTAAATTACCTAATTTTGAGGATGTTGTATTCCTCCTTGATGAGAAATATTGAGACTGAAAATCTGCAAGAAATTCTTGAGGAACTTACAGTTCCAAGTTCCAAGTGGACTGTGTCAAAGCAAGGAATTCACAGTTATCGTAAAGAATATTTCACACCATTAGCGAATGTTTGGTTTTATTTTATTCGATTCAGCCTTATGCCTATTTCACATGGGACTACAATTTCATTAGAGCGAATGGTCTTAGTATACTCGATTTTAACTGGAAAGACCATTGATGTGGGAAAAATCATTCTAAGATAAATGGGAAATTATGCAACTAGACTTTCTTGCCCAACTTACTTTCCCTTTAGGATAACAATTTTGTGCTTGAATGCTAAAATTCTTACAAACGTAAAAAAGGCAGATTATAGCCAAGGTACAATCACAGATTGGGACCTCTACCGAATAGCCAAAGATTCTATTCTCCAGCAACGAGTTGAAGAGAGCTAGGATCCCGAAGAAAAAGAAGAAGAAGAAGAAGAAGAAGAAGAAGAAGATCCCACAGAGATCAAACTAATGTAGTCAGCTGAAATCTCTGATAAGGAAGAACTAACAAAACTAGCAACTGAACCTGACATGACAACCACAATGTTAGGAGGGATCTACAAATAAATAAAAAAAGGGGGATCTTAACTTTATTTTATTTTCGTTCATAGGTTATTTGATGTTTTAGGATTAGGTTCTATTCGGATTTTTTTTATCACATAATAAAAAAAGAGGTGGAAATCATAAATAACAATGAACAAGTTGCAAACTACAAAGTGTTGTAATAGATATATACATGTCTAGGATTGGATCTAAAGAGAGCTTGGTACTTAAGCAGTCAAATTGACTGACCTCTTCTTTTCTAGAATTCTACACGGTGTATAGCATCTATTCAGTTTTAACAATGAGGACATTGTTCACCTTAAGTAGGGGGATCAAAAAATTGAAATTATTTCCTCTCAGTATAAAATTTTCTTTTAATTATGATTAGGTTATATCTTATTCAAAAATTTGAAATTGTGTTAAGTATGCTAAACTTCAGTATTAATAAAATTCTATTATTTCAATAATTGTTATGTTGGTTGAATTATGAAATAAATGTATTCTGAATAAAGCATAGAAATCATACCATAAAATTCTTAATAAAAGTTAGTCATGCATGGAAGTTTAATTCTCTTGAATTTACTCAGTAATTTCTCGATGCGAAATCCTAGGAAGCATGGAATGTTGAAAATGATTTAGGCAACTTTTTTTTGGATCGTTTGAGCTTTTCAAACCAACCTTGATAAATTTTTATCCCTTGAAACCCAACTTTGAGACTATATGGCCTAATTTTATTTGAACCTTTGCAATATTTAGCCATCACTTCTCTCATAATCATCTTTAAATTATCCAAAACACTAGACTCAGTACTTTTCAGAATATTCATTGAAAATAAGCTTGGGGAGTTGAAGAAGTACCAAATCCTTAAAAAATTGTAGCACATACAGTAAAATTCTCGTGAAAAAAAAGAGAAAAAATGAAAAAAAAGGAGAGATGAGCATACGTACTTGAAAGAAAATAGATGTACAAAAAAGCATGTGAGAGCAAAATAAGTTGGTGTATTGAAGGTAAATATTCCGATGGTCTGATTGAAACTGAGTTTAGGGTTTTAAGCCTAAATTTATCTATCTTTTACCTACCCCTAGCCTAGCCATGTTACAACCTATTGAAATGACCTATTAATTCAAGTTTTTATGCTACCTACATTAATGAAAAAAAAGTGCTATGCTCAACATATGAAGGCATAAATTAAACTTGATGACTGCAACTTAATCTTAAATAAGGGAATAAAATCATATTGGTAGGGATTTAACATGTCTTTATTGACAAATCATTTAGTCTATTTTTTCTATCATAATAATAATTGAGATTAATTTGATTGATATGTATACTTAAGTAGCATAAATTTCAAATTTCTTATTATTGATCATAAGTATACTACATTCATAATTTTTGGAAGAATGTTTTTCTGAAGAAATTTTTCAAAGGTGTTTCTGAGAAATTGTTTTCAATTTCTACATTACTCGAGATGAACAATGAATTAAGTTTTGGGGTGTGGAAACACGAAAATATACACACTTTTTCATGCCCGTTTTAACTCAAATTCATGCAAATTTGTAGTAATTCTTGTCGAAAAATTTATAATAATTATAAAATAATTAAATTGTACTTAAATTATTAACATGTTTAATTTTAATTAATTTTGATAATTTTCGACAAACTCATACAAAGGGCGAAAATTGGATTAGCAGACACTACTACAAGCGCAAAACCGAGAAGGGATTTTTGAAGCATCGAGGCGAATTAATTTTTCAACCAAAGATGGTCCAAATTATGAATATTAATTCATAATATAATTAATTTTTATTTTAATCCAAATTATTTTGGGTTAAATTAATTATTATTAACTAATTATGAAAAGAGGCCTAGTTGAGCTGAACCGAGAAAACCGATCTGACTAAGCACAGGGTAGGCCAAAACTGTCCCACATGCTGACCAAAATAGCTTGTTTGGCTGATTATTTGGCTTGCAAAATAACCCTTGAAGACTCATTGAATTTGTATTCAAATCCCTCCACTATTCATGCCTTTCAAGATTTGCCCATACCTTAAAATAGCAAGTTTGAAACCTTCAAACTTGCCACATGTATGGCTGGCCATGGGGGGACTCTATGGCTATATATTTTTGTCATTTCTAGCAGTCTACTCAACCTATAAAACCCCACTTGGCTACTCATTTGAAACACATCTCAAAACTTTTCATCCTTTTACTTCTCTCTCATTGTCTCTCTTCAATCCCTTTCCATTGTTCTTTATTTTATTCCCCATTCCCTTTTCGATTTCACCTCTTGAAAAGATTCTTCAACCACCATTTGGAGAAGAATTAAAGTGTTTGTGGAAGTCCTGGTTCAAGAAGAACAATCAAAGAAGGAGGAGTGGAACAACTTAGTTAAGCCTCAGAGAAACACCGGATTTGATTCTTATTCCTTACCCTTTTAATTTTATTATTGTTGTTATGAACATATCTATGAATAGTTGTGATGTTGATATGTTTAATTCAATTAATCTAAAGAATTATGTCATCTTGATTAAAATCATCTTTTCATATCGTACGTTGGAACTTTTATTTTTTCTTTATTTATTTTACTTTGTTAAAAATCTTAGTTTTTAATCACCTCCTCAAATCAGAATATTTTTCTTCACCAAAGTGTTTTTAATTGCATTCATAAATTATTCTTTTAACATTCCCTATTGATACGATAACTCGACATTTACTTGTCATTTTATTACTTGTTGTGATTGTGTACACATGTACATTTTCATCGTTCCAATAACAGAATGAATGTGGTCAAATGGGGTTGAATTATTTAGGGGTGTCGCTAAGGTCGCCCCAATTGTGGCTAAATACTGGTTGGAGGTCACTGAGAGAATTATGAACGATTTAGACAACACCCTTTAGCAAAAATTGAAGGGTATTATTTCCTTCCTTCGCAATGAAGCATATTATTTGTGGTAGACTATTGGGCAAGGCACCCAGCCTGAGCGAGTGAATTGGGGTTTCTTTCGTAGCGCCTTCCAAAATCAGTCTGTGGGGGCGAGATATATTAAGCCCTGAAGATTAGAGTTTATCAGGCTTCAGTAGGTTGAGAGATGTATGGCCAAGTATGAGGCCGAATTTCTGAGATTGAGCAGATATGCTCAGGGTTTGTTTGAGACTTATTATGATAAGAGTGTTCGGTTTGAGAAGGGCTTGAGATATGACATTAAGGTTTTGGTATCTCCGAAGTGGAAGCGTGTCTTCAAGACTTTAGTGGAGAAGGCAAAAATCACTGAGGAAATCAAGCACCCAGAGTCTAAAAAGAGGGATAAGGGGAGGAGCAAGAATAAAATAAGAGGGACTCGAGTCATTCTAGCTTGCTCAACGACCTAAGAAATGGGCTAGGTTTGATGGGTCTCCACAGGTTGAGGCACCGATTATTTTTGCTGGGATTCAGTTTTATGGGTACTGTAGTAGGCGTCATCCGAGCGAGTGTTGGAGGAGGTTGGGAGCTTGTCTTTCATGCGGGTCTATGCAACACCACATTAAGGACTGTCTTCTACAGGTCGGTCAGGTGCAAGCTCTAACCCCAGGTTTGGTTCAGCCACTGAGGGTAATTGAGCAGTCACCTAGGGGACATGGTGGGTACATTAGTATATACGACAAGGCACCGCGAGGACAAAGACGCCATTGATGTGGTAGTCGGTACATTTTTCATTCAGTCTTGTAACACCCGGATTTTTGATGTTGGAAGTTTTGATATTTGTAGGTAGGGTCAGTGGCTAGATCTGGCATGTGAGTTTGTTTTCACTTTTTGGTGTAAGAATGGGCCTGCTAGTCTGGTTGTTGGTAGTATGTTACTTTAGTTTGGGGTTCTAGGTTTAAGCCTTGGGTGTGCATTGAAGGAATTAATTTTATTTAAGTTTTTTTTATTGAAAAGTTTAATATTTATTTACTAAATATTTAATTATTAAATATGTATTTAGTTTAGATTTTTATTTTTATTTTTGATATTTTCCTATTTTTTTTGTTTGCACGTTCTCTCTTCTACCTCACTATGGTTTGATTTCTCCTTCTTTTCCTATTGGTTTTTTTGTGCCTTTGGACAAAAACAAAAGAAAAATAGTTTTGTTTTAGAAAGCTTCGGTTTTTTATTGTTAAGCCAATGTCTGGAAGTTTTGGTCACGAGTTAGGTGTGGGATTCGAACATTTCTTTTTCATTAATGAAATTATGAATTGGCTATGTAAAATTCGGTAGCTATTGGAATTTTTTGAATCATTCAGTTTCGATGTTGGAGTTTGACTTTGTCTTCTATGTTTTTAGATTAAAGCAGATGAGATTCGTTTTGTTGATGGTTGAGGGATTGTTAAGCAATTTCGGGGTGGGTTTTATGACCACAGATGTTGGGAATGAGATTTTAGGAAGAAAGGCATGATTTACAGTCAATTTTGGTGTGGTTTCATGACCGCATGGGTGGCCACACGGGCGTGTGCCCCCACACGGGTGGTTCATATGGCCACGCACATTTGGGATTTAGGGTTTCTGAGCAAATTCTGGTGCCACACAGTGTGGCCACACGGTTGTTTGGCTGTTTGGGCATTTTACTCGACATCCACACGGCTGTGTCACTACGGTGAGCATTTGGGGTTTAGGTTTGGGTGGTTTGGTGCCACATGACCGTGTGGAAAATTTAGGGATTTAGGGATCCCACACGGGCATGTGTTTTGGACACACAATCGTGTCTGGTGGGCACACTGGCGTGTGAGACCCTCAAAAAGTCATGTCTGCCCTGCACCCTATTTTAGCACAAACGAACAGAGAGTTACACGGTCGGATCGCACGGCAATGTCCCTACGTCACATGGGCGTGTGCCTTAGCCGCATGGCGATGTGCCTCCTTTCACACGGGTGTGTGCCTCTCTACATGCGTGTGTTGATACCCATAAGGCCTAGGCATTTCCAGAAGGTCGTGTGCTCCGGCCGTGTGGCCCTATTTCATAAAATTTTGTTCTTTAGCATAACTTATCCATTTTGTTTCTTGTGTCATCCAACGGTTGTTAGGGCCTTTATATAAGTACTAAAGACTCTGTTACTGCTTAGGATCGTGTGATTAACTGTAAGCGTGGTGCAAACTTTTTATTTCATAGATCGTGGTTGTAATGTACTCTGTGAAATAAAACCATGTTCGATAACTGCAAAGAAATTTGATATTGAGTTTGTGTGTGTAAAAGCATTTTAATTCTCTACTCTGATTCTATTTGTCTAATTCCAAAGAGTTTGTATTTTTGTAATCGCATGAAATTTTGTATTTGTCTGACTATTTACGACCTTCTATGTCTGCGTGGTTCTTCGTGTTTGGTGTGCATTGTGGCATTTGCATCATGATTTAGGGTTTGGTTGTGAAGAAAAGAAAGATTGATTCTGATCTGATTTGGCAGTTTAACTACAACATATATGTACAGCGGTTTACCATAATGTATTGTACTATATCTACATCAGCTTTGCTGCTTACTTTTATCTGTGTCGCTTAGTCCACATACATGGTGTGTAGGGTTGGATGGGCCTTTCTAGGTCCTATGTGGCGTGTTTGGTTGGATGAGCTTAAACAACAATATTAGGGTGTGATCGGGGGATGTAGAGGTCTTTTGGTTTGATGGGTGGGTTTTCACTACTTGACTACATTCATAAGCATATGATTAAGTGATTGGGTGTAAGTTTGTTTGTCTACATTCTGTCTATTTGACTTATCATTTGAGACTGTTCTTACGTGTAATGACGTTTTGTAACACTGTGTGTGATGATAAATGCTTTGCTTGAGTACATTTGCTTGGGACGTTGGCTTCGTGTATACCTTCTGGTTATGTATCTCTCTTTAAGTACGTTTCACTATTGTACTGCTACTTGGAATTCTGGTATTTTGTTTTTTTGTTAGTCATGTCTCAAACTCACACTGAGCTCGTGTTGCTCACCCTTTTGTTTCCTTTTTTCAGGTACTTCTATTTTTTGTAGTTGGAATCGGTATCCAGAGGCCTCAGACAGTCACGGTTAAACAAGTTAACAATTCTTCCTTTCACCTATTTTGATATACTGTTTCGAACTGTAAGGTTTTAAAAATTTATGGTACAAGTTCTGTTTTGGATTTTTCTCGTTAATATTACTTTGTTTATAAATTAAACTTAACTGTAATTTTTCTAATTAAAATCTAAATCATTAAATTTTTTTGGTTTGAAAATAGAAAAATGTGTTTGTAATAGAATTTGAGATAATTTGTTTTTCTAAAATTTTTCTACGATCACTTCAGTGATCAATGTAACCTCCGGGATTCGGTCTAAACTTATTGGTCGAGTTTGGGGTGTTACAGTTTAGTGGTACCAGAGCCAAGTTTGCAAAAACTTGACCTGTGTTTATACGTATCCGTGTGCATGCGTAATTGTTTAAGAAAAAAGAAAATAGGTTTGATAAATCGTACCACAATGTTCTTAACTGATTTGTCTTTTGGAATAAGATTTTGCGAAAATAAGAGGTCCGAGACTCTGATGTCAGTTCATGCGGACTTAGGAAATTTGAGACTAGTTCTGTAATGTTAGAATTGTAGCAACTAAATACATTTGTTCGTATTTGGTTTCGGGTTCGAAGACACGTGGATGTAAGTAATTGATTTGGTCAGTGAGTGTGTGTGATAAGATAAATATGTATCTACTTTAGTGGTTAAGTGTTCTGGGACTGTGTAGAAAATCTTGAGTTCAAGTCCCTATTCTGGTAATGTGTGTGTGAGATTTTAAAATTTAGTACGGTAGTGCTCTTTAGGATCAGAGCGCGCAGCGGGAGCGTAGTGGTGTAGTTTGAGTTGAACCATCGGTTTATTAGTTGGAAATTTTGGGGACAAAATTTCTTTAAGGAGGGGTGAGTTGTAACACCCTGGTTTTTGGGGTTGGAAGTTTTGATCTTTATAGGTAGGGTCAATGCCTAGACCAGGCATGTGAGTTTGTTTCCACGTTTTGGTGTAGGAATGGTCTGCTAGTATGGTGGTTGGTTGCATGTTAGTTTAGGTTGGGGTTCCAGGCTCTAGCCTCAGGTGTGCATTGAGGGAATTACTTTGATTGAAGTTTTGTTTTGTTGAAAAGCTTAATACTTATTTATTAAATATGTATTTAGGTTCGATTGTTATATTTATTTTGGAGTTTTTCGTTTTTTTTGGGTTTGGATCTTCTCTTTTCTCCCTCACCATGGTTTGCTTTCTCCTTCTTTTCTTCTTGGTTTTCTTGTGCTTTTGGAACAAAGCAAAAGAAGAATGATTTTGTTTTGGAAAGCTTCAATTCTTTGTCGTCAAGCCGGCGTTTGGAAGTTTTGGTCGCGAGTCAGGTGTGGGATTCAAACCTTTCTTTTCCTTAATGAAATTATGAATTGGCTATGTGAAATTCGGTAGTTATTGGTGTTTTCTGAATCATTAAGTTTCGATGTTGGAGTTTGCCTTTTTCTTATATGTTTTTGGATCAAAGTAGATGAGATTAATTTTTTTGAGGGTTGAGGGATTTTTAAGCAATTTCGGGTTGGGTTTTAGGACCACAGATGTTGGAAATGTGATTTTAGGAAGAAAGGCATGATTTGCAGCCAATTTTGGTGTGGTTTCATGACCACTTGGGTGGCCACACGGGCGTGTGCCCCCATTCGGGTGGTTTACATAGCCGTGTACATTTGATATTTAGGGTTTCTAGGCAAATTTTGGTGCCACACGCCCTGGCCACATGGTTGTGTGGCTGATTTGGGCATTTTAGTCGACTTCTACACGGCTGTGTCCTGTAGGCACACGGGCGTGTGCATTTGGGGTTTTGGGTTGGATGGTTTGGTGCCACACAGTCGTGTGCCCAATTTGTTGATTTAAGGATCCCACTCGAGTGTGTGAAGCCCTTACACGGTCGTGTATGCCCTGCACTCTATTTTAGCACAAATGGACAGAGAGTTACACAGTCGGATAGCACGACCATGTCCCTAGGTCACACGGTCATGTATCTTAGCCACACGGCTATGTGTCTCCTTCCTCACGGGTGCGTGCCTCTCCACATAGGCATGTTAACCCCCACACGGCCTTGGCAATTCCACACAGCTAGAGCACACGCCCTTGTGGCCCTGTTTCGTAAGCTTTTACTCTTTAGCATAAGTTATCTGTTCTGCTTCTTGGGTCATCCAACTGTTGTTGGGGCCTTTGTATAAGTACTAAGGACTCTGATACAGCTTAGGGTCGTGTGATTAACTGTAAGCATGGTGCTAAAAATTTTATTTGATAGATCGTGTTTGTAATTTACTCTACGAAATGAAATTGAGTCTGATAACTGTAAAAAAATTGATATTGAATTTGTGTGTGTAAAAGCATTCTGATTCTGTATGTCTGATTCCAAATATTGTGTATTTTTGTAATCGCACGGAATTCTGTATTTGTCTGACTATTTATCACCTTTAGTGTCTCTATCACTGCTCGTGTTTTGTGTGCATTGTGGCATTTGTATCATGATTTAGGGTTTGGTTGTGAAGAGAAAGAAGGCTGATTCTGATCTGATTTGGGAGTTTAACTTCAACATATTTGTACAGAGATTTACGGGAATGCACTGTACTGTATCTACGCCAACTTTGCTGCATACTTTTATTTGAGTGCTTAGTCCACATACATGGTATGTAGGGTTGGATGGGCCTTTCCAAGTCCTGTGTGGTGTGTCTGGTTGGATGAGCTTAAACAATAATGTTGGGGTGTGATCGGGGGACGGAGAGGTGTTTTGGCTGGATGGGTGGGTTTTCACTGCTTGACTACATTCATAAGCATCTGATTAAGTGATTGGGTGTAAGTTTGTTTGTCTGCATTATGTCTATTTGACTTATCATTTGAGGTTGTTGTTGTGTGTAATGACTTTTTCTAACACTGTGTGTGATGATAAGTGCTTTGCTTCAGTACTTTCGTTTGGGACGTTGGCTTCGTGTATACCTTCTGTTTCTATATATCTCTGTAACTACGTTTCACTGTTGTACTGCTATTTGGACTTTCGGTCTGTAATTTTGTTGTTAGTTATGTCTCGAATTCACACTGAGCTCGTGTAGCTTACCCCCTTAGTTTCCTGTTTTCAGGTACTTCTATTTTCTATAGCTGGACTTGGTATGGGAGGCCTCGGACAATCACGGTTAAACAAGTTAACAGTTCTTCTTTTCATCCATTTTGATATACTGTTTCGAACTGTAAGGTTATAAAAAATTATGGTAATAGTTCTGTTTTGGATTTTTCTCGTAAATATTACTTTGTTCATAAATTAAACTTAAGTGTAATTTTTCTGATTGAAATCTAAATGATTCATTTTTTTTCAAAAATAGAAAAATGTATTTGTAATGGAATTTGAGATAATTTGTTTTTGTAAAATATTAATATGATCACTTCGGTGATCAATGTAACCTCTGGGATTTGGTCTAAACATCTAGGCTAGGTTTGGGGTGTTACAATTTAGTGGTATCGGAGCCAGGTGTGCAAAAACTCAGCTTGTGTTTTTACATATCCGTGTGCACGTGGGAATGTTTAAAGAAAAAGAAAAAGGGTTTGATAAACTGTACCACAGTGTTCTTATGTGATTTGTGTTTTGGAATAAGATTTTACGAAAATAAGAGGATCAAGACTCCGACGCCAGTTCATGTAGACTTAGGAAATTGTGATACTAGTTCTGTAATGTTAGAATTGTATAAACTAAATACATCTATTTGTATTCTGTTTCAGGTTCGAAGAAACGTGGATGTAAGCAATTGATTTGGTCAGTGAGTGTGTGTGATAAGATAAATATGTATCTGCTTTAGTGGTTAAGTGTTCTAGGTGTGTGTAGGAGGTCTTGAGTTCAAGTCGCATTCTTGGAATGTGTGTGTAAGATTTCAAAATTTAGTACGGTAGTATTTCAGGATCAGGGTGCGTAGCAGTAGCGTAGTGGTGTAGTTTGAGTTGAACCACCGTTCTGTTAGTTGGAAATTTTGAGGATAAAATTTCTTTAAAGAGGGGTGAGTTGTAACACCCCGGTTTTTGGGGTTGGAAGTTTTGATATTTGTAGGTAGGGTCAGTGGCTAGATCAAGCATGTGAGTTTCTTTTCGCATTTTGGTATAAGAATGGGTCTGCTAGTCTCGTTTTTGGTTGTATGTTAGTTTAGTTTGGGGTTCCAGGTTTGAGCCTCAGGTGTGCATTGAGGTAATTAATTTGATTTAAGTTTTATTTTGTTGAAAAGTTTAATATTTATTTATTAAATATGTATTTAGTTTGGATTTTTATTTTTATTTTTGATTTTTTTCCTTTTTTTGGGTTTGCACGTTCTCTCTTCTCCCTCAACATGTTTTGCTTTCTCCGTCTTTTCTTCTTCGTTTTCTTACACCTTTGGAAAAAGGAAGAAAAACGATTTTGTTTTGGAAAGCATCGGTTCTTTGTTGTCAAGTCGGTATCTTGAAGTTTTGGTCGCGAGTCAGGTGTGGGATTCGAACCTTTCTTTTCCATTAATGAAATTATGAATTGGCTATGTGAAATTCGGTAGTTTTTGGTATTTTCTAAATCATTAGGTTTCGATGTTGGAGTTTTGCTTTTTCTTGTGTGTTTTTGGATTAAAGCGGATGGGATTTATTTTGTTGATGGTTAAGGGATTGTTAAGCAATTTTGGGGTGGGTTTTAGGTCCATAGATGTTGTGAATGCAATTCTAGAAAGAAAGGCATGATTTACAGCCAATTTTGGTGTGGTTTCGTGACCACATGGGTGGCCACATAAGCATGTGCCCCCACACGAGAAGTTTACACGGCCGTGTACATTTGGGATTTAGGGTTTCTAGGCAAATTCTGGTGCCACACGACCATTTGGCTAATTTGGGGTTTTTAGTCGACTTCCATACGACTGTGTCCCAAGCACACTCGGGCTTGTCCATTGGGGTTTTAAGGTTGAATGCTTTGGTGTCACACGGCCTGGCCACACGACAGTGTGGCCAATTAGGGGATTTAGGGATCCTACATGTGCATGTGTTTTGGACACACGGCCGTGTCTGGTTGGCACACGGGCATGTGAGACCCTCACAGGACAAATGGGCAGAGAGTTACACGGCCGGATCACACGGCTATGTCCCTAGGTCACACGGGCGTATGCCTTGGCCACACGGCTGTGTGCCTCCTTCCACACAGGTGTGTGCCTCTCTACATGGGTGTGTTAAACCCCACACGACCTAAACACTTTTAGACAATTAGAGCACACAGGCGTGTGGCCTTATTTCATAAACTTTTATTCTTTAGCAGAACTGATCCATTCTATTTGTTGTGTCGTCCAACTATTTTTGGGGTCTCTGTATACGTACTAAGGAATCTGATACGGCTTAGGGTCATGTGATTAACTGTAAGCGTGGTGCTAAACTTTCAATTTGATAGATCATGTTTGTAATATAATCTGCGAAATGAAACCGTGTCCGATAACTGTAAAGAAATTTGATATTGAGTATGTGTGTGTAAGAGCATTCTGATTCTATACTTTGATTCTGCGTGTATGATTCCAAAGAGTGTGTATTTTTGTAATCGCATAGAATTTTGTATTTGTCTGATTGTTTACGACCTTCTGTGTCTCTTTGACTGTTCGTGTTTGGTGTGCATTGTTGTATTTGAATCATGATTTGGGGTTTTGTTGTGAAATGAATAAAGACTGATTCTAATCTGATCTGGCAGTTTAACTACAACATATCTATATAGTGATTTACCGTAATGCACTACGCTGTATCTACGTCAGCTTTGCTATGTACTTTTATCTAAGTGGCTTAGTCCACATACATGCTGCATAGGGTTGGATGGAACTTTCCAGGTCCTAAGTGTGTGTCTAGTTAGATGTGCTTAAACAGCTCTATTATGGTGTGATCGAGGGACAGATAGGTGTTTTCGCTGGATGGGTGGGTTTTCACTGCTTGACTGCATTCATAAGCATCTGATTAAGTGATTTGGTGTAAGTTTGTTTTTCTGCCTTCTGTCTATTTGACTTATCATTTCAGATTGTTCTTGTGTGTAATGACGTTTTGTAACACTGTGTGATGATAAGTGCTTTGCTTGAGTACATTTGTTTGGGACGTTGGCTTCGTGTATACTTTTTGGTTCTATGTATCTCTGTAAGTATGTTTCACTGTTGTTCTGGTATTTGGAATTTCGATCTGTAATTTTGTTGTTAGTCATGTCTCAAACTCACACTGAACTCGTGTAGCTCACCATCTTAGTTTCCCTTTTTCAAGTACTTCTATTTTCTGTAGCTAGACTCGGTATGTAGAGGCCTCAGACAATCACGATTAAAACGGTTAATAGTTCTTCTTTTCACTCGTTTTGATATACTGTTTCGAACTGTAAGGTTTTATAAAAATTGTGGTACAAGTTCTGTTGTGGATTTTTCTCGTAAATCTTACTTTGTTCATAAATTAAACTTAACTGTAATTTTTCTAAGTGAAATCTAAATGATTAAATGTTATTGGTTCGAAAATAGAAAAATGCGTTTGTAATGGAATTTTAGATAATTTTTTTTTGTAAAATTTTCCTACGATAACTTCGGTGATCAATGTAACCTTCGAGATTCGGTTTAAACTTCTAGGTTGGGTTTGGGGTGTTACCATTCTATTCGTTACTGGTTAATCCCACTCATACATAGCTAGTACTTTTTCTATTAATCTGGGAATTCTTGTTAAGAGTAGTTCTAGTGGGGTTAGTCCGTTGGGTTAGTGAATGCAAGTTAATAAAGTTTATAGGAGGTGTCTTGCTGAGATACAAAGGGTTTTATTTCTAGGTGATTTGATGGAGTTATCATTCGGGGAGTTTGATTTGATTCTGGGTATGGATAGGCTCATGGAGCATCGAGTCAATTTGGATTGTGCTACAAAGAGAGAAAATTTGTAATCCAAGGATGATGCGGAGATTGTAATGGTTGGTGAGCATCGAGATTACCTATCTAATGTAATCTCCGCTCAAGTATCTAAAAATTTAGTTCGAAAAGGGTTTGAGGTGTTTCTAGCATATGTGCAAGACATGAGTTCTGTGGAATCTTCTGTTGAGGTTATTTAGAAAGTAAAAGAACTTCTGAGCATCATTTCCAAAGAATTATCGGGGTTACCACTGGATAGGGAGGTTGAGTTAAGTATTGAGGTTTTTCCTAGAACAACTATAGTGTCCATTGCTCCCTACCGCATGGCACCGAAGGAGCTTATGGAATTGAAAGTGCAGCTTTAGGAACCTCTCAATAGAGGGTTCATCAAGCCTAGTGTGTCTCCATGGGGAGCACCACTTCTTTTTGTGAAAAAGAAATATGGTACTATGAGGATGTGTATGGATTACTGATAGTTGAATAAATTGACGATAAAGAATAAGTACCCAATTCCAATAATTGACAACTTGTTCGATCAGATTCGTGAGGCATCAGTGTTCTTGAAGATTGATCTTCGTTCTAGGTATCATTAGTTCAAGGTGAAACAGGTTAATGTGCATAAATTTGTTTTTAGGACTCGTTATGGGCACTACGAGTTCCTTATCATGCCTTTTAGTTTGACGAGTGCTTTGACTGCATTCATGGTTCTCATGAATCAAGTCTTTTAGCCGTATTTGGATTAGTTTGTCATGGTTTTCTTCGACGATATTTTGGTATACTCTAAGACTGAGACTGATCATGTTGATCATGTGGTTTTACCGGAGGGGATCCTAGTTGATCCTAGGAAAACTGAGGCTGTGCTTGAGTGGAAACAGCCTAGAAATGTTTCTTGGGCTTGGGAGTTATTATTAGAGATTTGTCGAGGGGTTTTCATTAATTGTAGCTCCTCTGACTAAGCTATTGCATAAGAACAGCCCATTTTTCTATACTAATGAGCAATAATCGAGCTTTGAGAAGTTCAAATCTGTTTTGACTCAGGCTCCTATTTCGATACATATGCTTTGCATAACTTGCAAGATTATTGTGATTAAATTGTTTCAAGGTAGAAATACTCTGTTACCTACTTGATCTTTTATATGCTTGTAAAGATTGATTAATCGCTTAGATTGACATTGAAAAATGTTCAAGAGATTGATTAATTTAATAAGTATGTATGCGCAGTAGTTAGCAAATTACCGAGTTGCCATGAATTTGTTCGTAGCAGTATAAACATAAGTTTAATAATTCGAAGTTAAAGGAATGTAATTAATTGAACACAATTATATCATTTTGATTAAACCTTATTTGAAATCGTGCCTTAGAACCTTTTTATTTTTAAATTTTTTTCTTCTTACTTAGTTTTTAATCCTTAGTTTTTAATCATCTTTAAACCAAAATATTTTCCATCACCAAAGTGTTTTAACATTAATTTCATAATTATTCCTTTTTACAGTCCCTGTGGGTACGATAACTCGACATTTACTTGTCACTTTATTACTTGTTGAAATTGTGTGCACTTGCACATTTTCGTTGTTCCAAGTTTTTAGCGCCGTTGCCGGGGACTGTTTTTAAAAAAACCATTATTTGTAAATTTATTTTTACATTTTGGTTTATTTATTTTCCTTTTTAAATCTTTACTTAAGCTTTCTGTGATTTTTTGAGGTGTTTATGAGTATTGTCCAGATTATTGACTTGCTCCCTATGGACCCTGAAATAGAACGAACCTTTTGATAGAGAAGAAGACAAGCGAACCAAAGAAGGACCAAAGAGATAAACTTTGAGACTATGAATCAACGAAACGGAGCAAACCTTACTCAAAATCCTATCCTTATTGCTGATGATAGGGATAGAGCTTTACGACAGTATGTTGTGCCAGTATTTAACGATCTTAATCTAGGTATTAAGAGACCTAAAATCGAGGCACAACAATTCGAGCTAAAGCTAGTCATGTTCCAGATGCTTCAGACTGTAAGCCAATTCAGTGGAATGTCTACTAAATATCCTCATTTTCACTTAAGACTATTTATGGAAGTGAGTGATTCTTTCAAGTTAGCCGGAGTACCCGAAGATGCATTACGACTGAAGTTGTTCCCATATTCGCTAGGGGATGGAGCTCGTGCCTGGTTGAACTCATTGCCCTCAAACTCCATTTCTACATAGCAAGAGTTAGCCGAGATATTCCTCATGAAGTATTTCCCGTCGAGCAAGAATGTCAAGTTGAGGAATGAGATCACTACCTTCCAACAAATGGATGATGAGTCTCTGTATGAAGCATGGGAAAGGTACAAAGAGTTCTTACGAAAGTGCCCTCATCATGAAATCCCACATTGCATTCAACTTGAAACATTCTATAATGGTCTCAACGCTCACACGAGGATGGTAGTAGACGCCTCTACTAATGGTGCTCTCCTTTCTAAGTCTTTTAATGAGGCTTACAAAATTATTGAGAGGATTGCCAACAACAATTATCAATGGCCAACCAATCGAGCAACGTCAGGAAGACGAGTCACTGGATTACATGAAGTGGACACTCTCACTTCACTCGCATTCCAGGTATCTTCAATATTCTCAATGCTTAAGAATCTTACCACTAATGGGTCTAATAGTTTTGCATCCCAACCACCTAACCAATTTGAGAATATAGCCTGTGTATATTGTGGGGAAAGACATTTATTTGAATAATGTCCATCGAACCCCGAATCCGTATAATACATGGGTAACCAAAACAAAAACTGAGAGAGGCAAGGATTGCAATCCATCTTTTATAACTCATTGTGGCGAAATCACCCAAATTTTTCCTGGAGTAGCCAAGGGGCTGGAACCAGTAACACTTATGCCCAACCTAGACCAAATCAGCCACCTAGTTTCCCCAACAAGTTCAGAAACCAACCCAAGTGGAACCACTAATAGCTTAGAGAATCTGTTGAAGGCATACATGGCGAAAAACGACACCACTCTAAGGAATTTGGAGAATCAAGTGGGCCAGCTTGCTACTGAACTCAGGAACTAACCACAAGGTGCTCTACGTAGTGACACAGAGAATCTGAGAAATCTGGGGAAGGAACACTGTAAAGTGTTGACATTAGCGGAAAGACAGTAGAGCCCAACACTGTCAAAGTTGAAAAGGAGCCAGCTGACGCTCAAGATTCAGAAGAAGTTCAACCAAGTGTTGAAATTCTAGTTTCACCAGAACCAAAATCTGAAAAACCTAACAAAGTAACCTTAGGACCAGCTATTTCTAATCCAATAACAACGTCATTAGATGCAGAATTGTCGCCAAAAACAAAACAACCAGAATCAGTCCCAGTAATGAAACCACCACCACCCTACCCTCAAAGACTTCAGAAACAGAAGCAGGAGATTCAATTCAAGAAGTCCCTTGACATACTCAAGCAACTTCACATCAACATCTTGTTGGTTGAAGCAATTGAGCAAATGCTGAATAAAGTCAAGTTCATGAAAGATATCTTGTCTAAGAAACGAAGACTTGGAGAATTTGAGACAGTAGCTCTGACGAAGGAATACAGTGCATATCTTCAAGACAAACTACCCCAAAATTGAAGGATCTTGAATGTTTTAGAATACTGTGCAACATTGGAGCAAAATATTATGGTAAGGCATTATGTGACTTAGGTGCAAGTATCAATTTGATGCTTATGTCAATATTTAGGAAGTTGGGGATAAGAGAAGTTAGACCAACTACAGTTACGCTTCAACTAGCAGATCGATCCTTAGCACATCTAGAAGGAAAATTTGAGGATGTATTGGTACGTGTAGATAAGTTTATCTTTCCTACTGACTTTATAATTCTAGATTTTGAACCAGACAAAGAAGTACCAATCATCTTAGGAAGACCGTTCCTAGCAACTGGAAGGAACCTTATTGATGTGTAGAAGGGCGAGCTCACAATGCGTGTTCAGGATGATCAGGTAACATTTAATGTCTTTAAGTCTATGTGATTTCCTGACACAATGGATGATTGCTCTGCAGTGTTCGATTTAAAGGATTTAATAGTGGAGAAGGAACTCAACTGTTTTGAGGACCCACTGGAAAGAATTTTGACATCGGATCCTCCAAATGATGAAGAGGAGGATGAATACTTAGCTTTGCTAGAAGCTAATTAAAGGGGATTTAATCCATAATCCCGTTTTGAATCTTTAGAGTTAGAAAAGAGGGAATATTCCCAACCAAAAGCATCGATCGATGAGCCACCTAAATTAGAACTCAAGGTATTACCTTCTCATTTAAAATACGTTTATTTAGGTAACACTTCTACTTTACCTGTGATTGTTTCAATAGAATTGACCACTAAGCAAGAAGATAAACCTATCTTAGTTCTGAAACAATTCAAGAAGGCCATCGGATGGACCATAGCCGATATTCGCAACATTAGTCCATCTGTATGCATGCACAAGATTATCCTGGAAGATGGCAAAAAAGGGACGATCGATGGACAACGGAGACTGAACCCCATCATGAAGGACATACTAAAAAAAGAGATCATCAAGTGGTTAGATACGGCTATCATCTTTCCCATCTTAGACAGTTCATGGGTAAGCTCGGTCCAGTGCATTCCCTAAAAAGGAGGTATCACGGTCGTAGAGAACGAAACCAATGAGTTGATACCGACTAGAATGGTTATGGGATGCAGAATCTGTATCGATTACCAGAAACCGAACAAGGCGACTAGGAAAGATCACTTCCCTTTGTCGTTCTTGGACCAGGGCTGGATAAACTTGCAAGACGAGATTACTACTATTTTCTCGATGGATACTCAGGGTATAATCAAATTACAACAGCACCGGAAGATCAACACAAAACGACATTACCTGCCCGTACGGTACGTTTGCATTTAGAAACATGTCATTTGGTTTATGTAATGCATCTGCTACATTTCAAAGATGTATGATGTCTATTTTTACTGACATGGTTGAGAAATATTTAGAAGTTTTTATGGATGATTTTTCAGTATTCAGATATACTTACGATGATTGCTTAGCCAATCTAACTAAGGTACTAAGGCGATACGAAGAAACGAATCTCGTACTCAACTTGGACAAGTGCCATTTTATGGTACAAGAAGGAGTTGTTCTAGGGCATCGGATAACGAGACATGGGATCGAGGTAGACAAACCAGAGGTAGACATTATTGAGAAACTCCCACCTCTAAAATCTATAAAGGGTGTTAAGAGCTTTTTGGGCTACGCCAGTTTTTATCGAAGATTTATTAAGGACTTCTCCAAAGTTGCTAAACCCTTATACAAATTATTGGAGAAAGAATCTATATTCATGTTTGATGAGGAATGCTTAAAAGCCTTCAATGATTTGAAGAATTGATTACTCACGGCACCCATAATCGTCACACCAGACTGGAATTTGCCATTTGAATTGATGTGTGACGCAAGTGACTTCTCAATTGGAGCTGTCTTAGGCCAGTGAAGGAAGAAAGTTGTTCATCCCATCTACTACGCAATTCGAACCCTAACAGGAACTCAACTGAATTATACGGTAAAAAAAAAGAGTTACTTACTATTATGTTTGCTTTCGACAAGTTTTGATCTTATCTGGTAGCTGCCAAAGTGACTGTCTATACAGACCACTCGGCAATTAAGTATTTACTTGTGAAGAAAGACGCTAAGTCGAGGTTGATCCGATGGGTACTTCTACTTCAAGAGTTCCATCTAGAAATTCAAGATCGAAAGGGAGTCAAAAATCAAGTAGCAGATCACTTGTCTAGATTAGAGCCATAAGAAAGGAATTCTCCTCTTATGCCAATTCAAGAGACGTTTCCAAACGAACATATCCTGAAGGTAAATCATGTCCATAATACCCATTGGTTTGCTGATATTGCTAACTATTTAGCTTGTGGTTTGATGCCAATTAATAAGACGTATCAACAAAGGAAAGAGTTTTTTCACGATGTGAAGTACTATTTCTGGGAAGAGCCATATGTGTTTAAAAAGTGTGAAGATCAGATGATCAGAAGATGCATGGCAGAAGATGATATACTGAAGATTTTATACCACTGTCCTCAGCTCCAAGTGGGGGATAGTTCAGAGGTACATGTACAGCGGCCAAAGTAGTGTAAGCCAGATTCTTTTGGCTAACACTATTTAAGGATACATATGCTTACGTGAAGAGCTGTGATCGATGTCAAAGGGTTGGAAATGTCACCAACAGAAATGAGATGCCTTGAACAAACATCATTGAGGTAGAGTTTTTTGATGTATGGGGTATTTACTTTCTTGGTCCTTTTCCTCCGTCTTGCGGTCACAAGTACATACTAGTAGCAGTAGACTATGTGTCTAAGTGGGTCACAAACGGTGCTAAGGTTACGATGAATTTTCTGCAAAAGAATCTGTTCACAAAGTTTGGAACCCCAATAGCTATCATCAGTGACGAAGGGTCCCACTTTGTGAACAAGTGGTTAAAATGGTTATTAAACAAGCGTAGAGTGAAACACAAGGTTGCAACAGCTTACCATCTGTAGACAAATGGGCAAGCTGAACTGGAAAATAAGGAGATCAAAGGCATACTTGAGAAGGTAGTCTGCCCGAACCGACGAGATTGGTCCACAATATTAGATGATGCTTTATGGACTTACAGAACAGCAAACAAGACACCGTTAGGGATGTCACCGTATAGGTTGGTCTTTGGGAAAGCCTGTCATCTACCATTGGAGTTAGAGCATAAAGCTTACTAGGCTCTTCAACAGCTTAATTTGGATCCTAAGCTCGCAAGAGAGAAATGAATGTTCTAACTCAATAAGTTAGAAGAGTTCCGAATGTTCTCATATGAAAATGCCAAATTACTTAAAGAAAGACTCAAGAAATGGCATGACAACCACATTCGAGTTCGAGAATTTGAAGCAGAATTGACACACGGCCACGCACACACCCATCATACGGTCGTGTGTCTCACACGGCCTACAACACAGTCGGGCACACGCCCGTGTGGCGTTGATAGGCCAGATTTTTGGCTTTTGCCGGTCATCGTTTTCTCTTGTTTTTATTACATGCCTGATTTTATTTCGACGAGGAAGCAATCATAGGACTCTCGATACCGATTATGAAATCACAATCATAGGAAACTACAACATTAAAGGAGTGCCAATCATTTCACGATTCCCACCTAAACGCAACAATCCAATTAATCTACGATAACAAAATTTTGCAATACGAGTTGTATCCCAAAACCCCTAAATGAAATTAAAATAAAATAAAAAATCAAAAACTAACAAAACACGTTACCTAAGAGGGGAAAAATTGAAGACCCAATCGAATAACAACCCAAAGCTTAAAGAAAATTCCCAAAGCAAACTAGAATAAACAACGAATAAACGAAAGAGAAAGAACAATTTTTTTTTCAATTTGCAAATGACATGATTTGGGGAACAGGAAGGGAAACGTGGGATTTGGGGTCTTTTTTTCTTTATTATTTTTATTTTTTTTTTCAAAAAATGAATAATAATAAACAAAATTTAAAAGAAAGATTTCCTACTTGACTTATTACTAATATCTATATTACTATTATTAACACATTCATCTCCTTTTATTTTCCAACAAATTAATTTAAAGAAAAGTACTCCTTATACTATTTTGACTACAAAACTTAATTTATCCAAAATCACATAGGCTTAGAACAAAACGCATAAACTGTGACTCGAACTCGAGACTTCCGACATAGAACTAAGGCGATGAATACATACGGAATGGAAATATTCCAACCCCCAAGTAAAGAATTGTTACAAATAACGAATAAATTAATAGATTTAGATAGGAAGCAACGTAAAATAAACAAAATTTGATACCTGAATATTCAATTTGATACCCTGCTACTAATTCTTCCTCCGCTTCTGGTAAATCAAAAGGTAATCTCTCACATTCTGCTAGAGAAGAAATTAGAAAAATGATAAACCCTATTGGTTGACACCACAATTCCATCCCCAAAAACCATATTTTGATTGCGCCTCAACTATTTCAACTATTGACGAACAAGGAATACCTATATTAGTGTTTAGTAGTTTCAAATAGAAATCTAAATGGGGTGTGGCCAGGTGGTAAGGCAACGGGTTTTGGTCCTGTTATGCGGAGGTTCGGATCCTTCCGTCCCAGAGCATACTCTATTTATATTTCAAAATAACCATATCCGAATCTAAATTGCTCGTTTTTTGTTTTTAATAACTTTCTTTCTAACAGTCAAGTATTGGAGAAAATGTGATTCTTGCTTTTGATTTTTAATGATTTCTTAAAATTGGCAGTCGAACAATTGGGAGATTGTTGGATCTATTCTACCGAGTTATTTGATCTATCGGGTTATTTAAAGATGCACGGTAGATTCAAAAAGATTAGATTATTTGTCTTATTTATAATATTCGTGATATTATTAGTATAACCACTGATACAGATACTCATTTATGACAGAGTGTGCAACAAAGAATTAAGAAGTCAGGGCGTTACAACTCTACCCTCCTAAAAGAAATTTCGACCTCGAAATTTACTTGGTCCAAATAGATGGGGATACTATTGATGGATCGGGTCCTTAGGTTCCCATGTGGCTTCCTTAGTTCAATGATTCCACCATATGACCTTCACTAATGGAATTCATTTCTTCCTCAAAACTTTCACATCTCGATCCAGAATCTAAACCAGTTCCTCCTCAAACGACAAATCTATTCTAACCTCAATCTCCTCAAAGGAAACAACGTGAGATGGTTCAGACTGATACCTCCTCAAAATAGAGACGTGAAATACATCATGGATACTATCTAACTCTGGAGGTAACTTTAACTGATAAGCAACCGGTCCTACACGCTTCAGAATCTGATACAACCCAATGAACCTAGGGCTCAACTTGTCTTTATGTCCAAATCGTAGAACCTTCTCCCACAGAGATGCCTTAAGAAACATGAAATCACCTATGGAGTACTCAATGTCCCTCACTTTTATATCCGCATAGGACTTCTGTCTATCAGATACCACCTTAAGACGATCCCGAATCAGTCTAACTTTGTCTTCAGTCTTTGAAACCAGTTCAGGACCCAAAACTCAACGTTCACCCAACTCAATCGAACATAACGATGTACGACACTTACGACCATACGAAGCCTTGTAGGGTGCCATCTGATTGCTAGCCTGAAAACTATTATTGTAGGCAAACTCGGCTAATGGTAGAAAATCCTCCCAACTCCCTCGAAAATCAATCATCCAACTATGAAGCGTATACTCGATTATCTGAACACCTTATTAGATAGACCATCGGTCTAAGGATGGAACACAGTACTGAAGTCCAAACTCGAACCTAAAGCTTCATTAAGTTTCTTTAAAAATTAAAACGTGAAACGAGGATCTCTATCCAAAATTATCAAAACCAGAACCCTGTGAAGTCTCACAATCTTAGAAATGTATAGCTTGGCCAACTTTTGAAGACAATAATTTGTCCGAACCGGAATGAAGTGGGAAAACTTTGTTAAGTAATCCACGATGACCCAAATCGAATCCTTCTTAGTAGGTGTTAAAGGCAACCCACTAACAAAGTCCATAGTTACACGTTATTTCCACCAAGATGCATAGCATATGGACTACTGTGCACTTCTCTCAGAATAAACTGTGTCAAATAAGAGTTGTTCGGTACACAAACCTATCCTTAGAAACACAGAACCCCATCACTATTCAGCCCAAAATCATACGTACTACCACTCTCTACCTGACGAAAACGCAGAACCAGAGAATCATCCCTCAACTGTTTATCCCGAATCTGATCAATCCAACTTGACTTAACTTGCAACTCAGCTAACAGATTCCCATCATCAAACAAACCTACGCGAGCAAACATCACCCTCAGATCAATCATTGGTCTATGACTAAGAGCATCGGCCACCACATTAGCCTTACCGGGATGATACTCTATCGTGCAGTCATAATCTTTGAGTAGCTCAATCCATCTACGCTGCCTAAGATTCAAATCCTTTTGAGTAAGTAGGTACTTAAGGCTCTTATGATCGGTGTGAACGATACACCTTTCACCATACAGATAATGCCTATAAATCTTTAAGGCAAAAACCACGGCAGCCAACTTGAGATCGTGCGTCAGATAATTCCCCTTATGTGACTAAAGCTGTCGGGACGCATAAGCCACGACTTTACCATCTTGCATCAGAACACTTCCCGAACCGACATGTGACGCATCACTAAAAACCAAGAACTCCTTACTAGATTCAAGCTGTATCAGAACATGAGCCTCAGCCAAAATATATTTGTGCTTCTCAAATCTCAATTGCTGCTCATCAGTCCAAGCAAAAGAAGCGTTCTTACGTAATAGCTTAGTCAGAGGAGTTGCAATTAACAAGAACCCTTCGATAAACCTACGGTAGTAGCCCGAAAGACCTAGAAAACTACAAATCTCAGAAACGTTCTTAGGTTGTTTCTAATCAAGTACAACCTTAATCTTTCTAGGATCTACACTGATCCCCTTTGCAAAAACCATGTGCCCTAGAAAAGTTACTTCCCTTAACTAGAATTCACACTTGATCAACTTAGCGTAGAGATGTTTCTCTCGAAGTAATTAAAGGACTACTCTAAAATGCTCATCATGCTCATCCTCAGTCTTGTAGTATATCATAATGTCTTCGATGAAAGCCACGATGAGCTAATCCAAATACGGCTAGAAAACCTGATTCATCAAATCCACGAATGCAGCCGGAGTATTCGTCCATAGTCACTGCATGGCTGAACCACAGTAGGAGTAACTAGAACTCCAACTCTAAAAGGCCCATCAGGTCTGGCCCGTTTCTTAGGCCTTTGAACAAAACTAGAGGGCTTCGAATCCCTTTTATTCTTACCTCTCTCACGATCTCTTTTCTGGCGCTCAACGCGCTTAACCTCTTTGGCGATCTTCGCCTTGTCCACTAGGCAAAATTTTGCTCCCTCTGTGGAGCTATCAAAACCCTCAAATTATCCCTTAATCCGTCCTCAAAACAGACACACATCTTGTATTCAGATGCCACCATCCCAAGAATGTAACAGCTCAATCTAAAAAATTTAGCCTAATACTCAGCCACCGCCTTATCTCCCTGAGTGAGGTTCATGAACTCACGCCTGCAAGCATCCATATAACTCGCTCCCACATATTTCCTTTGGAAAGTAGTCTTGAAATACTCCCCATCAACCTGATCCGATTGAGTACCATCCTCAACTGATAACCACCATTGGTGTGCCTCGTCGCGAAGTAGAGATACTACACCCTTCAGTTTCTGATCAGGATTGCAGTTAATATCATTCATTTTCCTCTCTATGGCCTCCAACCAATATTTGGACATAGTTAGGGTGACTCCAATGATGCCCCTAAATAGCTCAACACCATTAAATTGGGGTTATTCAGTTACTGACCCACGCCTCCCAGAATTAGAATTGGGCCTAGAAACCCTCTCCAACACTCTCAACATTGCTTAGGACAATGCGTCGCCCCAGTAGAGTGGCTTTGGGACTCAGTCTAAGCTATAGGTGAAGTCGGTGTCTCGCTCATATCCAAATTAAACATATTTCCCATCGAGAAAGACTCAGCTCGAGTCCTTCTACAGCGCCCGCCGTGCCAACGAGTATCACGGCCACGTGTTCCACGAGCTCCAATGTAACTCCCCAAACCCAGCCTAAACATTAGGGCCGAATCTAGTGATGTCACATTGTAACACCTCTTACCCGTATCAACGTTGGAATAGGGTACGAGGCATTACCAGAATAAATACACTTATAGACATATTAATCCGAGTTATAAAATTTTATCCAAATTAAAACTTTCCAATTGTTATTCTTGGGTCGTTAATTAGGGTTTACTTGGCTAAATATACTCACAATATTTCACTTCCTCGTCGTACGAATTTATAAATTTTCAATTACTTGTTGAATTCGTCCTGAGAACCTGAATTGATCCATATCATTACATATTCTCATATCGTCAAATTTTCCTATCTGGTAAGCAAATTGTCACATATATACATTAACCATTCATTTCCCATACAGCTAACAAAATTAGCCACAAAGATAGTACAAATTTTCTCTATTCGATATAAACCAAAACCTGATATTTCTTTTCCAACAAACCTTACTAAATATACACTTTATACTAACCCAAGTGTTTAACCATTAACCCATGACATAAATGTATTTTATCCATTATTGCCGAATATAGATATGCTTCACAAATCATAATTCACCTCACATAGTAACTAAATTAATTTTTTTTATCATTTTTCAAATAGATTACAAAATAAGTTATATAACAAAATATAGATACATTTTAAACGACACAATTAAACAAATTTTCATGGCATTACATGATCATCACATATCAAAGACAAATGTTCTTGACATTTCCATCACCTAAACTAAATTAATCAATGCAGCTCAATAATATAATCATCCACACATCATTATTATCACACATATATATCATGACTAAATTTATTAAACATTTGATCATTTGTTTTTCAATACCGCGATAGCTCCTTCAGTACCAATATGTATTTACCATCCAATTTAACATTTACCGATTATAATCGGGCATATGACCATTTATACAGAATTCCTTCATACATTTTGTTTTCCTCCACGTCCTCTTCGTCCCACATCCTTTATGTATATAACATGCTTAAATAGCATTATACATAATTTCACTATCCACTTATATTTATTTCACCGATCGTCGTTTTCTCACATTTTTGTTACTCACCTGATTCGATTTTGAAGCGAAAGCAATCACAAGAGTCCCAATACCGATTATGAAATTGCAATCACACAAAACTACAACGTTGAAGAGCACCAACCATTTCACGATTCGCAGCTAAATGCAACAATTTAATTAATCTATGATAACAAAATTTAACAATACGAGTTGTATCCCAAAACCCCTAAATGAAATTAAAATAAAAAAAATCAAGAACTAACAAAACGTTACCTGGAGCGAAATTGAAGACCCAATCAAACAATAACCCAAAGCTTAAAGACAATTTCCAAAGCAAACTAGAAGAAAGGACGAACAAACAAAAGAGAAAGAACAAATTTTTTTTCAATTGGCATGATTTGGGGAACAACAAGGGAAACGTGGGATTTGGGGTCTTTTTCTCTCTCTTATTTTTATTTCAAAAACAATAAATAATAATAAAAACTTTAAAAGAAATATTTCCTACTTAACTTATTACTAATATCTATATTAATATTATTAACACATTAATCTTTTTTTATTTTCCAATAAATTAATTTAAAGTCCCTAAATTATTCTGACTATAAAACATCATATATCCAAAATCAGATGGGCTTAAAACAAAACGCATGAACTAGGACTCGAACCCGAGACTTCCGAAACTAAGGCACCTATCCACTATACAGATACCCATTTATGACAAATTTTGCAAAAACACAAATTAAGAAGTCAAGGTTTTACAGGTGCGACGGGAGCTCGGTTACATTCGTATTTCGTTTCTTTATTAATTTTAAATTGGATTAAGTGTTTTGTAAAATTTGGACTATTTGGATATTTTGGGAATTGTGTCGATTTTGGATTTTATTCTGGATTTTTGCACGATGTAGATAAAATAATTTACCAAAAATGATTATTTTTCTGCAACCAGCTATTTTTGAGAAAACAAACTTGATTTTCCAGAATATAATGATCTAAGAATTTTCGCTGCAAGGTATCCGATTTAATTGGGAAATGATCACATGGCTGGGGACGACCCATTGTCCCAGACTATGTGAAGGATATTAGAGAGGGCTGTTGGGCCTAATACTGGATCTGGGGGCCATGGGTCAGTTACAAAACGGCTCTGGTTCAATGGAGCTAAGCTTTTCAGGGGTGTCACTAGGGTCGCCCTAATGTGGTCGAGTACTGGATTGATGATGTGATCCTGATCGCATCATGTAATGTCACAACCCAACGCCGTCGAGATTGGCCTAAACACGAGGGCCCCAAGTGCAAGATGAAGCTAATTTTTAGCTCATTTGAATTTCTTTTCGTGTGGTTCAACTCATTCGAGCTCAAGTTAGCTCATTCGTGCTCAAGTCAGCTCATTCAAGCTCAATTTAACTCATTGAGCTCGTTATTAGCTCTTTAGCTCTTTTAATTTAATTTGCCAGAATAAATTAATTAGTTGAGTTAGTTATTTTAGCTCAAATAATTACTAAGTGTTTAATTAAGAAATCTGGACATTTTAATTATGTTTGTTTATTGCATGTTTAAATTGTTTTAATTATTACCTAGCATAAATGTGTTTGCCTTATTACAATTATTTAATGTGTGCGATTTAAGCTAAGTAAATTTGTTGAATTTGCTAGGACAATGTACATGGACAGCAAAGAAGAGGTGGACTGCAACAAGCATAAAAGCTGAATTAATGTGGAGGTGAACGGCATGAAATTAAGGAAGCATTTGACCAACATCATGCATAATTTATGGAACAAATTAAGGAAGCACTTGACCAACATCATACATAATTCATGGAAGAATTTGAGGAAGCATTTGACCAACATCATGCATAATTCATGGAAGAATTTAAGGAAGCATTTGGCCAACATCATGCATAATTTAAGGAACAAATTGAGGAAGCACCATGGCCGAATTTGGCTTCCAATTTTACCCATTCGGCTACCCTTTTGTTTTGCCTATAAATATGTGTTAAATTTCATTGTAAAAAGGGGAGAAGAACCTTGAATTAATGTTTTTACATTTTGTGAGATTGTTTACAACTCTCATTGTTCTCCAAAGACTCGTTTGACTTATCAAGTAACCCTTGTGGCGTCAACCCATTCTTCTTATCCGAACTTATCACTTTGCATCCAAAGTGTGGCGTTCAAGTTATACCGAGGTTCCTATCATCTTTGATAGTGGGTCAAGGTTCCATTTTATTCGTTTTCCATCCATACAACATTTAACCTTTCCTAAGTATTCGTATAAGTCCCGGGTTAACACACTTATATTGTGTTGGTTCAACTTGAATACTTGGTTTTCATTCACCTATCATCCTCAATACACTTCATAACCCCTTTTGAACTAAATTTGAGCCTTTATCCCTTCTTTCTTAACCTATCTTCGACAAACCTTGATATTACTCCAATTCACGATCGGGTACATCAACGACTCGACTCTCATCACCGAGGCCGGGGCGTATCATCTGGTATCAGAGCTAGCCGAATCGGAGTAAGAATCATCATCTTTGATATTATGGTTTTGTAAAAAAAAAAATTTTACCTACGGTCTAGGCGCGGATGAAAAGAACGTGAAAGATCCGTAAAAAAAAATCAAAAAAAAAATTTGCCTACGGTCTAGGCGCGGACGAAAAAAATGTGAAAGGTCCGTAAAAAAATCAAAAAAAAAATTTTGCCTACGGTCTAGGCGCGGACGAAAAGAACGTGAAAGATCCGTAAAAAAAAGAGAAATTCAAAAAAGAAAACAAAAAAATTTCGAAATTAAAAAAAAGTGATTGAAATTCATTTTAAGTTTTGTTTGATAGCCTACCATTTCCGACATCATTGCCCACCAAGCCAACTCAATTTTGTAAGCCGACGACAAACGGTATTGATTCGTCTATTTAGTTTGCGAAGAACTTCGAGAGGTAAAAAAAAATCGAGTGGAAAAAGGCAAGAGTGATTGGTGTGAGTTCATTCGAGAGAAGAAAAGCCAAAAGCGAGCGTAAACGCGAGTGGAGTGAAAATTTTCTTTCCGAGTGTCTTACGAGGTTTTGTGGTGAGGTATTTACTTTCTATTTTAAACACTTATTCTTTTTAGCAAAAAAAAATGTCTCAAGAAGAATTTTCCGAGTCAGAATTCCAATATTTGATGCAAGAAGTGCGTAGAATGGTGAAATCAAAATTTGATAAATTGCATAATCGATTGGATCGAATAGAGAAAAGAGCCCAACGAAAGCAAATTTCATCGAGTCAAGAGACGGAGTTAAGATCATCTCGACGACACTACGCAACAAGAGACTCTTATCAAGACTTCTATTCAACAATGCGTTCGAAACCAAGAGAAGCAAACTCCGAGTTTGAGTCCTTTCGAGATAATAAACGAAAAGGTAAACATGTCTCTACAAGTGCCTCAATTTATTCATCTACGAAGGATTATTTACGAATAGGCGAACGTGTTTCAAGAGTGTCAAAGTACTCGGCTACGGAAGATTTATTACAAAGAGATGATTGTCATTTGTATGAAGAATCCTTTTCTTATTCTCAACAAAAGGATTCTCATTTTGATGATTTCTACTTTTGTAATAGAATTGAAATAGCATGTGAAAAAGAAAAAGAGCGCGAGCGAGAAAATGAAAATGAAAAAGAAATGAAAGAAAAAGAAGATGAGTGTGAGATAGAAAAGAAAATTGAAAATGAGATTGAGAATAAAAACGAGTGTGAAAAAGAAAAGAAAACTGAAAAAGAGAGTGAGATTGAAGGAAGAAATGAGAGTGCAAAAGAAATGAGTGATATGGTAAAGGAAAAAGGATTTGAAAATGAGTTGGAAAAAGAAATAAGCGAAAAAGATGAAAGTGAACAAGAAAGGAGTGTTGTTACTAACCATCCTATGAATTTTCCTTGTTTTGTTTCTACTTTTCAGGTTTCTCGAAATCCCATCGATCAATTTCAACTTCAATACTTTTCTGAGGAGAGACGATTTCGATTAGTCGAGAAAGGTAAAATCATAGATGACTCTATTCCACCAGCGCCTAAAGGTAAGCATGGTAAGGGTTCTATGTTAGTCGAACTTCAACAAATTCATATGCATGATAATGTTGAGATTGCTGAAGAATTAGTTAGTAGAAGACTTTCCTATCCTGATATGTCTAAGTATCAATTTTTGATTGGTAATGACTTTGATTGGGATGATGGATTGAAAAGTTTTCCTCATGATATTTCTGATGTTTACAAGTTTGATGATGAAACCAGATTAAAACAACACAAACAAAATTTGGGATTGTGTGATGAAAAGTTGACATCTAATCTGTTTGCTTCTGTTGATCATGTGAATTATCTAATTTGTGATTCTGAAAATTTCTCCATGTCGTGGTTTAAAAGGTTTGAACATGTTTTGCATAATCATTACTTAAAATTACATCGTTTCCTTTTTATGATACCGATTTTGAAATTGTCATATCAAATTGGAATGGCAAGAGGAAACTTTGTTTTTGACCCCGGTGCATATCATTTTAAATTGTTGTCAAAAGGATTCGAACTATGGGAAGTTGACTTCAAAAATTATAGCTATCAAGTGCCTTGTGACCCAGGTTTGTTGCAATCAATGAATTTTTTAATTCATTTTGATAAGGTAAGACCAACTTCTACTTTTGATCCCGGTATTGACTCATATGTTCACTTGTTGAATAAGATCTTTAAAAATTCTTTTGGGTTTATGATTTCTAGTGTCACTAACCTATCTCTTTCTTGTGTAGGTGACACTTCAGAATGGTTCCCTCCAAAAGAGGGAGGGCGTGGAAATAATTCAAAATTTTCTCGAACCATTCGTGATATTCAAAGTTTTGGAAATGATTCTATTCGGGTCATGAACAAAAGGGTTCGAGATCTTGAAAAATTTTTTTGAGCAAGTGGCCCGATTTGAGGACAAATCATCTTCAAGAGGGAGGGTATGATGTGATCCTGATCGCATCATGTAATGTCACAACCCAACACCGTCGAGATTGGCCTAAACACGAGGGCCCCAAGTGCAAGATGAAGCTAATTTTTAGCTCATTTGAATTTCTTTTCGTGTGGTTCAACTCATTCGAGCTCAAGTTAGCTCATTCGTGCTCAAGTCAGCTCATTCAAGCTCAATTTAACTCGTTGAGCTCGTTATTAGCTCTTTAGCTCTTTTAATTTAATTTGCCGGAATAAATTAATTAGTTGAGTTAGTTATTTTAGCTCAAATAATTACTAAGTGTTTAATTAAGAAATCTGGACATTTTAATTATGTTTGTTTATTGCATGTTTAAATTGTTTTAATTATTACCTAGCATAAATGTGTTTGCCTTATTACAATTATTTAATGTGTGCGATTTAAGCTAAGTAAATTTGTTGAATTTGCTAGGACAATGTACATGGACAGCAAAGAAGAGGTGGACTGCAACAAGCATAAAAGCCGAATTAATGTGGAGGTGAACGGCATGAAATTAAGGAAGCATTTGACCAACATCATGCATAATTTATGGAACAAATTAAGGAAGCACTTGACCAACATCATGCATAATTCATGGGAGAATTTGAGGAAGCATTTGACCAACATCATGCATAATTCATGGAAGAATTTAAGGAAGCATTTGGCCAACATCATGCATAATTTAAGGAACAAATTGAGGAAGCACCATGGCCGAATTTGGTTTCCAATTTTACCCATTCGGCTACCCTTTTGTTTTGCCTATAAATATGTGTTAAATTTCATTGTAAAAAGGGGAGAAGAACCTTGAATTAATGTTTTTACATTTTGTGAGATTGTTTACAACTCTCATTGTTCTCCAAAGACTCGTTTGACTTATCAAGTAACCCTTGTGGCGTCAACCCATTCTTCTTATCCGAACTTATCACTTTGCATCCAAAGTGTGGCGTTCAAGTTATACCGAGGTTCCTATCATCTTTGATAGTGGGTCAAGGTTCCATTTTATTCGTTTTCCATCCATACAACATTTAACCTTTCCTAAGTATTCGTATAAGTCCCGGGTTAACACACTTATATTGTGTTGGTTCAACTTGAATACTTGGTTTTCATTCACCTATAATCCTCAATACACTTCATAACCCCTTTTGAACTAAATTTGAGCCTTTATCCCTTCTTTCTTAACCTATCTTCGACAAACCTTGATATTACTCCAATTCACGATCGGGTACATCAACGACTCGACTCTCATCACCGAGGCCGGGGCGTATCAATTGAGGCCATAGATAGGATCATGGATGACCTGGATTGCACCTCTGAGCAGAAATTAAAGGGTGCAGTCTCGCTGCTGTGTGATAAGGCTTATCAGTGGTGGCTTACTGTTACGGAGGGCACTCAGCCCGAACGTCTGACCTGAGAGTTCTTTAAGACCGCCTTCCAGGGGAAGTATGTGGGAGCTAGTTATGTCGACTCCCGTAGGAGAGATTCCCTGAATCTAGCACGGGGAGATCGATCAGTGGCCAAGTATAAGGTTAAATTCCTGCGACTGAGCCGCTATGCATGAGGGATAGTGGTGACTAAGTATGAGGGTTGTGCTCACTTTAAGGATGACCTTAGAGATAATTTGAGAGTCCTAATAGCTCCGTAAGGAGAGCGTGATTTTTCTTCACTGGTTGAGAAGGAAAAGATCGCCAAGGAGGTTAAGCACGCTGAGCGCCAAAACTGCGATAGAGAGAGAGGTAGGAACAAGAGGGATTCAAAGCTCTCGAGTTTTGTGCAGGGGCCTAAGAAAAAGGCCAGAGCTGATGGGCCAGTTAGAGCTGAGCCCCTATTACTGCTACTGGATTGCAGCTATGTGTCGATTGTGGTAGACCCCATTAGGGCGAGTGCTGGAGAAAGATTGGGGCGTGCTTGTGGTGTGGGTCATTAGTGCCCCGTATTAGGGAGTGTCTGTTGAGGGCCGATCAGATGCAAGCTTCGAATACTGGTACGACACAGCCACAGAGCGACTATGGATAGGCCAGAGGTGGTAATGATATGGGTCATGCGCAGAGAGCACTGGGCAAAGGTGCTGGACAGGCTGAAGCGAGATAGTCGGCCCTAGTTTATGTTGCTCATCACCGAGACGATGGAGATGCTCCGGACATCATCACGGGTACATTCTTTATTCTTGATGTACCCTATATTTGATAGAAATAGGGTCTACTCACTCATACATAGCTACAAACATATCTAGAAAACCTAGGGATTCCAGTTGAGAGTATTTCTAGTGAGGCGGCTATGCTGGGCCCGCTGGGGCAATCTGTTAGACTTAGCAAACTGTACAAGGATTTTCCTTTAGAGGTTCAAGGGACTGTATTTCTGGCTCATTTGTTAGACTTGGCTAACGTGATCTCTACACTAGTAGCTGAGAAACTAGTTCACAAGGGATGTGAGGCGTATTTGGCCTGTGTAAGTGTTTCTGCTTCTAGGAATCTACTATGAAGGAAATAAAAAATGTGAGAGATTTTCTGAACGTCTTTTCTGAGGAGCTACGGGGTTTACCTCCAAATCAAAAAGTGGAGTTTGGGATTGAGCTTTTTTCTGGTACAGCTCTGGTGTCTTTCGCTCCCTATCGATTGGCACCAAAGGAGCTTACAGAGCTTAAGGCTCAAATTCAGGAGTTATTGGATCGTGGGTTCATCCGCCCTAGTGCGTCCCCATAGAGAGCACATGTACTGTTTGTTAAGAAAAAGATTGGATCTATGAGAATGTGTATCGACTATCGACAACTAAATAAGTTGACTATTAAGAACAAGTATCCACTTTCGAGGATTGATGATTTGTTTGACTAGTTCTAGGGGGTGTCTATGTTCTCCAATATTGACTTGCGTTCTGGGTATCATCAGTTGCGGGTTAAGGAGGCTGATGTGCATAAGATGACATTTAGGAGTCATTATGGTAACTACGAATTCCTAGTGATGCCATTTGGACTGACTAATACACCGACAGCTTCCATAAATTTGATGAACTGAGTGTTTTTGCCTTACCTGAATTGGTTTGTAGTGGTGTTCATCGATGACATATTGGTTTATTCGAGGACTGAGGATGAGCATGATGAGCACCTTAGGATTATTCTTAAGAGTTTGAGGGAAAAACAGCTCTATGCTATGTTCAGTAAGTACGAGTTCTGGTTACATGAAGTAACATTTCTAGGTCATGTGGTGTCTGCTGAGGGTATTCGAGTCAATCCTTGAAAAATTGAGGTTGTATTGGACTGGAAGCAACCTAAGAATGTGTCGAGGTCTGTAACTTTTTGTGGCTGGCAGGTTATTACCGACGGTTTATGGAAGGATTTTCATTGATCGCAGGACCCTTGACTAAGCTGCTACGTAAAGGTGTACCGTTTGACTCGACTTATGCACAGTAAGAGAGCTTTGTGAAGCTTAAGACTGTACTGACTGAGGCTCCTGTTTTGGTACAGCCTGAACCTGAAAAGGAGTTCACGGTTTATAGTGATGCATCACATGTCGGTTTCGGATATGTGTTGATGCAAGATGGTAAGGTGGTTGCATATGTGTCTCGTTAGCTTAAGACACACGAGACGAACTATCTGACGCACAATTTGGAGTTAGCTGTCATAGTCTTTGCCTTGAAAATCTAGAGGCATTATCTGTATGGTGAGAAGTGTATCATCTACACTGATCATAAAAGCCTCAAGTATCTCCTTACTCAGAAGGAGCTGAATTTAAGGCAACGAAGATGGGTTGAGCTACTTAAGGATTATGACTGTACCATTGAATACCATCTCGGGAAGGCCAATGCATTGAGTCGTAGGGCTATGACTGATCTGAGAGCGATGTTCACTCAACTTAGCTTGTTCAATGATGGGAGTTTGTTGGCTGAGCTTCAAGTCAAGCCAACTTTGATCGAGCAGATTAAGGGTAGATGGCTAGAGGATGAGTCTTTGGGTCTTAGGTTCTGACATATTGAGAGTGGCAGCACTACAAACTTGGGGTTGAACTCTGAGGGTGTGTTTTTTTCTGAGGCCGAATATGTGTGTCGAATGATTCAGACTTAAGCTAGTCTATTTTGAGAGAGGGGCATAGTAGCCCTTATGCTTTGCACCCTAGCAGAAATAAGATGTATCGAGATCTTCGAGAGTTCTATTGGTGGCCAGGGTTGAAACGAGAGGTTACGAATTTTGTGGCTAGATGCCTGACTCGCCAGCAGGTTAAGGCTGAGCATCAGTTGCCTTCAGGATTGCTGCAGCCAATTAAGATTCTGTTATGAAAGTGGGAGTGAGTAACGATGGATTTTGTTAGTGGTTGCCTTTAACACCCACTAAGAAAGATTCAGTGTGAGTCATCATGGATTGATTGACTAAGTCTACATACTTCATCTCAGTTAGGATAAATTATTCTTTCTAGAAACTAGCGAAGCTCTATATTTTTGAGATATTGAGACTACAGGGGGTATCGATTTTGATCATCTCTGATAGGGATCCTCGTTTCACGTTTCGATTTTGGGAAAAATGCATGAGACTCTGGGTTCAAGGTTAGACTTCAGTACTGCATTCCATCCTCATACCGATGGTCAGTCGGAGAGGGTGATTCAGGTACTGGAGGATACGTTGAGGAGCTGTGCTATTGATTTCTGAGGTAGTTGGGAGGATTATCTACCGTTAGCGGAGTTTGCCTATAATAATAGCTTTCAGTCTAGCATCCAGATGGCACCTTATGGTCGTAAGTGTCGCACTCCTTTATGTTGGACTGAGTTAAGCGAGCAATGTGTTCTGGGTCCTGAGTTTGTCTCTGAGATAGAGGACAAGGTTAGATTGATTTGACATCATTTGAAAGTGGCTTTTGACAGGAAGAAATCTTATGCAGATTTCAAGAGGTGTGAGATCGAGTATTCTGTGGGGGACTTCATTTTTCTCAAGGTCTCACCATGGAAGAAGGTACTGAGGTTTGGTCGTAAGGGCAAGTTGAGCCCTAGGTTTATTAGACCTTATTGTATTTTAAAGCGAGTGGGACCAGTTGCTTATTAGTTGGAGCTATCTTCGACGTTGGATCGTATCCATAATGTGTTCCATGTCTCTATGTTGAGGCGTTACTGCTCCGATCCTACTCATATTGTCCCTGTTGAGGAGATTAAGGTTAGGACAGACTTGACCATTGAGTTGGAGCCTGTCCAGATTTTGGCTTGTAACGTAGAGGTTCTGAGGGGGAATTCTATTCCTTTGGTAAAGGTTCTATGGCGTAATCATAGCACTGAGGTGGCCACGTGGGAGCTTGAGGATGCGATACGTCACCAGTATCCTTATTTGTTCTGATCAGGTAAATTTTGGGGCCGAAATTTTCTTTTAAGGGATAGAGTTGTAATGCCCTAGAAATTTTATTTTTGTTCCTGCGAAGGTGTGACACAACTGTGTATCTGCTTCAGTAGTTAAGTGTTTTGGGTGTGTGAGAGGTCCCAAGTTCAAGTGAGGACTTGGGCAAATTTTTCTTTGGTCAGTAGGCTTTTAAGTAAAAGTTGGCAAATAATTAACATAATGGGTCTGCTGGTCTAGTGGATAAGTGGAGTGTTGGTGTGAAGGAGGCCCTGTGTTCAATTCTCTGTGATGCCGTGGAGATAGTATTTTTGCTCCATTTTCGGCTAAGAGTTGTGTTGGGGCAACATTCTGACTAGTTACGTTTTAGTGGGTTAAATAGGGGTGATTTTAGGAGATAATGGGGGAGAGGTTATCAGAAAATAATCTGATTATCTTTTTGCTGTAGAAAAAAAGTAGAGTTTCAGTTTGCTCTCCAATTATCCAAACTCTTTTTGACGTTTTCTTCTTTTTTTTCCCTCCTCTGCCGATTCTTTCCCCTAGTTGCTACTGAAATTTCCATTATTTTTCCCCTTCCATTTCTTTCTTTATTTTCCAATTGATTTGGTTGTTCATCGTTGGTTGAGTGTGTTCGGTAAGTAACGGTTTTGTCTATTGTTAATCATTCTTGGTTAATCTCTGAAAGGGGGATTCCTTTTTGGTGTTTAGGAGTTAATCAAGGGGCTAGTGATTTTGAATCAACACTGTGATTGTGTGAAGTCGTGGTTACTCAAGTGAGGTAAGGGTTTTCTTAGGTTTTTAGTCAAGTTCCTTCTAAAATTGGTTGATTAAAAATGAATTAAGTGATTAATCTAGAGATTTGTTGGTCGATTTTTAGGTTCTGAAGGCTTAGGAGAGCTTACGTATAAAAAATGATACCAGGTGTGTACTCGAAACACAGAAAATGGGAATTTGCGAAAAGCCAATATTGCTTGCTATTGAGAAATAAGAGAAAATGATGCGAAAAATTGTAGAGAAAGAAGATAAGGGTGTTATAAACTTGGAAATCAACATTCTGCACTAAAATAGTTTTGGACAGCAGGAGTAGTCTAACTTTGAAAATTCATCAAAAATAGTAGAAATTGAGTTAGAGTTTGAATAAAATACGAAATTAAATTTTATTGAGTCTTGTTTTTCACGGAAGAAACAATATAAGCAATGAAATTGTAAGTTATGAGATATAATGAATTTTGTGAGACAATGTCAGAATAGGTTTGGGTTCCCCTGTTCTAACTTTGGAAAAATCATCGGAAATTGTAAAAAAATAATTAGGGGCTTAAATTTATATGTTTAAATCCTTAAGGAGTCTATTTTTAAGAGAAATAAACTAAAACATCATCTGAATTTCGTACTAAGAGATAAATAATTTTTAGTCAGGAAAGGTTGAAGCTGTCAAACAGCAGAAATGGGATAGCTTTGAAGATTTTACGATACTTATTTGATAAACTATAAAATTTGAATATTTTATGGTAGAAAATTATTTGAGTCTAGTTTCGAAAACATCAAGCGGATCTTAATTTGGAATTTTGTAGCTTAAGATATAAATAATTTAGTGACAATGACTCAAGTAGACACCTTTGAATGAACATATAAGTAAATAGTGAAAACATATATGAATATTTAGCTAGCATGGGATACATTAAAAATGGATGACACGGCTAAGGCCAATTTGGGCCAAGTAGGGCTCACGGGCGCACACGGATGTGTGGGCCCATTTTTTCTGGAATGTTTCTAAGGTTGCATGGGTCACCCAAGTTGACTGTGAATCTACTGTAAGGTCGGTAAGCGCTACTTAAACCCTTAAATGTGTGAAATTAACTGAATGATATATGTACTTAGCATGTTAATATCTGAACAGAGTATATGTATTGAAATTGCATAATAGCATATCATCCATTGTATGTTGCATTGCATTGGGTTGGGGGTTATTATTCGGAGGAAGTGTACTGAAAGCCTTTAAGCCTAATTTACTGGTAGCTTAGCTACAATCTACTATTTTGTGCCGCATTCGGTACTACTTGGAGTGTAGGGATGAGTGGGTTGATTATATCCCCACATGGAGTATAGGGTTGGACGGAGATGGTGTGTAGAGGCTGGATGAGAAGGATTTTGCTAGTGCATAACTGTTACTGCTACTGATACTGTGATGGACTAAGGCCTGAGTGCATTTTTGACACTGTACTGAGATGGGCTAAGGCCCAAACTGTCACAGATACTGAAAAGGGCTTAGGCCCAAGACTGTTCAACTGTGCACTGTGAATAATAACTATTTGTTTTTTTTGCGGGATTACACACTGAGTTTACGTAAACTCACCATTTTTGTTTAATGTGTATAGGTAATCCCCAGACTTAGACAGATCGGTACGACGAAGGACTCAGCGGTGACCATAATAAAATTTGGACTTCATGGTTTTCAATTTATGTTTTATGATTTAATTATTATTGATTATTTGGGTTGTAATTTAAGGACCCTCTGGGACTTTGGTTTTAAATTGTGGGTTTTTATTTATTTATTTCCCTTTAAGGATTTATACCTACTGGTTGTAGGAAATCCGATTTTCAAAAAGTTAAAGTAGTTTCTAAACCCATGATCACTTAGACTGTTTTATTAAAGCTTCTGTAACGAGGGATGTTTCAAGACAAATGTTTTAAAGGAATAAAGACGACTTCCTAAGTTCTAAAAAAGGTTTACTAAAGATAATAACATGGAATGTTTTCAACGTAACAACGAGGTTTAAAAAACACTATCGTGTGACATTGCTAGATACGACCATAACTTCTAGGCTGGGTTTGGGGTGTTACACAATTATTCTCTGGATAAGCTAGCGAAGCTATTTATTTCTAAGCTTGTTAGACTGCATGGGGTTTCGGTATCAATTATCTCTGATAGAGACCCTCAATTTATGTCTCAATTTTGGAAAAAACTACATGAGCCTTTTGTTACTCTGTTGGACTTTAGTACTGCACTTCATCCTTATACTGATGGGGAATCTAAGAGAATGATTCAGATATTCAATGAAATGTTATGAAGTTGTATTATCGACTTCTGTGGTAGTTTATAATAGCAACTTTTAGTCCAGTATTTAGATAACAGCTTACGAGGCTTTGTATGGACGTAAGTGTCACACCCCTCTCTATTGGACTGAGCTAGGTGAGAGGTGGATTATGGTTCCTGATTTAGTTTCTAAGATTAAGGACAATGTTAAATTGATATGGGATCGACTTAAGGCATCTTCTGATAGGCAGAAGTCTTATGTGGATCTAAGGAAGAGAGATATTGAGTTTGTTGTGGTAGATCAAGTTTTCCTTAATATATATCTGTGGAAGTAGGTCTTTCGAATTGGACATAAGGGCAAGTTCAACCCTAAATTCATTGGGCCCTATTGGATTCTGAGTTGGCTCGGCCGCCTATCAGTTATAGTTACCTCTGGAGTTATATCGTATACATGATGTGACTTATCTATGTTTAGGCAATATCGGTCTGACTTATCTCATATTTTATCTATTGAAGAGACTAATGTAAGACTGGATTTGACTTTTGTAGAGGAACTGGTTCAGATTCTAGATCGAGAGGTTAAGGTCTTGAGGAGGAAGATCATTCCATTGGTTAAGGTTCTGTGGTGGACTCATAGCCCAGAAGAAACCACTTGGGAACCTGTAGACTCGATTCAACAACTATACTCGCATCTATTTTAATTAGGAAAATTTTGAGGCCGAAATTTCTTTTAGGAGAGAGCTGTAATGCCCCAAAATCTAAAGTTTTTGAAATGTTTGATTTTATCAAGTGAGTTAATTTGGTTCAGTAGTTAAGTGTTTTGAGTAGTGTGTGAGAGGTTCTAGGTTCGAATCCTTCCCTTGAAATTTTGGTAATTTTTTATTCAATTCCTGTCTTTGGACATCTGGCTTAAATTTATTTTTTGTTCAACTTGTGTGCAGAATGAGCATACTGGTTTAGTGGTAAGGAGTTAGCTTACCCATTGGTCTTGTGTTTGAATCCCCGCGCGAGCAAATGGAAATATTTTTATTTATTGCATGTGTCGTCCACATAGTAGAATTAGGGTTGAATTTGAATTCTGAAATATGATTAGTGATTACTAGTGGGATTTTTTTAATTTTAGCGCATACAAAATTCCCAAAGTATCTCATTATTCTCACATTTTCCACTCTTTCTTTCTCTCACTTTTTTAATTTTGTTGTCGTTCCTTTTGTTATTTTCCTCGAACAAATTTCTTTCTCGATTTTGTTCTTCTTCATACTATTTTCTGAAAATATTTTACTTATAACTTTATTTTTTTAATTCCTTCTCTACTATTCCAATCCTATGCGTATTCGTGCTACTGGGTTAGACTATAATTTCTTTTTGTTTGTAACGTCACAAAAATTCAAGTACTTGATTTGTTATATTCTGTCATAAGTTAATATTTGCTTTAGTGGTTAAGGGTTTCAAATTTGTGATTGAGGGCTTGGGTTCAAATCTTGGCGTGAGTAAAAAATGTTTAGTTTTTCCAATTTTCGGTCAAAGGTGCATAGGGTGGAATTGGATTGAAAATCAAATACTGGTTAGTTATCAAGTTGTAGGATAGGGTTTTTGGGATTATCTTAGGTTTTTTATTTTTATTTTTATTTTTATTTTTTTGATTTTAGTAACCCTAAAAAACAACTTCCTTTTTCCCACATTTTTCTACTTTTTTTGGCTCTTCTTTTTTTTTTCGTGTTCCTTCACTCTCTGTTTCTGTTTTCCTTCATCTGTGAACAAAATTAAAGATTAATTTTGGGATTCTCCTTGTTGCATTCTGTTTAATCACTTTCATTTGGAGATCTTTGTCGTTCAAATTCATTTTACTATTGATTTGGTAAGTATTTGGGTTGGGTCTAGGGAAATTGATGAATAAGTTGGGAGTTTTTGAGATATTTGTGTAAGTAAAAGGATTTTTTACTATTCTTTTGGTTTGTTGTTAATGAGTAATTAGGGGAAATTTGCGAGACAGTAAGTGTTCCTCCAGCAGAGTGATTGCTATGGGTCATTGTTCTCAGGGTAAGTGATTCCACCAATTTAGTATAACTACGGTTGTTCGGATATTTGGTATATTAAGAATAAAGAGGATTTTGGTTTCGTATTGGAGTGTTCGTTTGGTTTAATTCATTGAAATTTTGGTGTTTATAGGTACTGGGATTCACATCCTTTGAATTACTTCAAAACTTGACCAGGTGTGTAACGAGAAATCTGAAAAATAGCGAATGATGAAAGCCAAAATTGGGATCTATCGATGCCATATGGCCATGTGCCAGGCCATGTGTAAGACACGACCTAGGCTATTTTGGGTCGTGTGGACCACACAGACGTGTGGGCCACACGAGTGATGCAGGCTATGTGGACCACAAAGGATTGGGTATTTGGACTGTGTAGGCCTTTCGTGGGGTTTGTATGTTATTAAATACACTATGAAACATGAAATTCGGTCATCTGATTAGTATAAATTCTAATATTTACAAGTGTGTTTGAGCTGTCATATGATAGTTTAAACTAAGTGTAATGTTAAATACGTACATGATTTGTGTTCAAAATGTCATGCATGATTTCTGTTCTGTTTATATCTGATTCTGGGGTTGTATATATTATATGGAGGAAGTGTTCCGTGAGGGGTAATATCTCACCGGCTGTACTGGGAACACAGTTGCAAATATTTTGTAAAGTGTCATACCGATACACAATGATGTGTAGGGATAGATGGGTCTTTAATACCCATTATGGTGTGTTGGGATGGTCGAAATTGGTGTGTAGCAGTTGGGGTTAGGATTGTAAATTTGCATATGATTCTGATTCTGTATGAGACGATCGTCTGTATCTGTTTTGTTATGTAGTTAATTTATGATTCTGTTTTCTTTTAAGTTACACACTGAGTTTCGAAATTCACTCTTGTTATAGTTGAAATTTTTAGGGATTGCCCACAATGTTCTTATCAGATGTGAGCTTTAGCCCCAGAGTATATTCAGCAACAGCGAGCAGTTCAATAGCTGCCTAGGGGCCATGGTCCGGCCAGGAGTGGTAATGGTGTGGGTAGAAGGCAGGGAACACAAAACAAAAGTACTAGTTAGACTCAGGTAAGGTAACCTTCGTTGCTTTATGCTGCTAGATGTTGTGAGGACATAGATGGCGCTGATGTTATTGCTAGTACGTTATTTATTCATACTGCTTCCTATTTTACACTAATAGATATAGGGTCAATACATTCCTCTGTAGCTAGCTCTGTTTCTGTAAACTTGGGGATCTTGGTTGAGATCCGAGATTATTGTACTTAGTCCGTTGGGTCAATCAGTTCAGGTTAATAGATCGTATAGGAATGTATTGTTGGAGATACAAAGTGTTGTGTTTATGGCTAATCTAATGGAACTATTATTTGGGGAATTTGATCTGATTTTGGGGATAGATTGGCTCGTAAAGTATTGGGTCAGTTTAGATTGTGCTACTAATAGGGTAGTTTTGAGATCTGAGAATGATGTGGAAGCGGTTATGATTGTCAAGTGTCGGGGTTACTTATCCAATGTGATCTGCGCTCTTGTGGTCAAAAAGTTGTTTCGAAAAAGGTAAAAGCGTACCTGGCTTTTGTGAGTGACTCAACTTCTGTGGGTTCGTCTGTTGGGGACTTTTGAATGGTTAAAGAGTTTCAGGATGTTTTCTTGAGGAGTTACCGGGTTTGCCTCTAGATCAGGAGGTCGAGTTCGGTATCGATCTTCTACTGGGTACAACTCTAGTGTCCATTGCTCCTTATCGTATGGCACTGAAGGAGCTTATAAAGTTAAAAGCTCAGCTTATTGGGGACACCAGTGTTATTGGTAAAGAAGAAGGATGGTACCATGAGAATGTGTATTGACTACCATAGGTTGAATAAGTTAACGGTGAATAATAAGTACCCACTTTCGAGGATCAATGATTCGTTTGACCTATTTCATGGGGTTTCTGTGTTTTCCAAGATAGATCTTCATAAGACTGCCTTTAGGGTTAAAGAGGTTGATGTTCATAAGATTGCCTTTAGGGATCATTATGGGCACTACTAGTTCCTATTCATGCCCTTTGGTTTGACGAATGATCTAGTTGCATTTATGGATCTTATGAGTTCGGTTTTTCAGCTGTACTTGGATAAGTTAGTCGTGGTCTTCATAAACAACATTCTGGTATACTCTAAGACCGAAGATGATTATGATGAGCATATTAAAGTAGTTCTTCAGATACTCTGAGAGAAATAGCTCTACGTTAAGTTGAGCAAGTGTGAATTCTGGTTGAGGGAGGTGACCTTTCTTCGGCATGTGGTTTCAGCGGAGGGGATCAGAGTTGATCCTAGAAAAATTAAGGTTGTGCTTGAGTGGAAACAATCTAGGAATCTTTGTAAGATCTGCATTTTTCATGGGCTTGTGGGTTATTATTAGAGATTTCTCGAGGGCTTTTCGTTAATTGCAGCTCATCTGACTAAGCTGTTACATAAGAATGCCCTATTTGGCTAGACTGATGAGCAACAATCGAGCTATAAGAAGCTCAAATCTATTTTGAGTCAGGCTCCTGTTCTGATACAGCCTGAATCCGGGAAAGAATTTTTGGTTTATAGTGATGCGTTGGACGATGATTTGGGATGTGTTATGATACAATATGGTAAGGTAGTGGCTTATGCGTCCTGAAAACTTAAGTCAGACGAGGACAACTATCCTACGCATGATCTTGAGTTAGCTACAGTTGTCTTAGCCTTAAAGATTTGGAGGCACTATCTGTATGGTGAGAGGTGTATCATCTACACCAATCACAGGAGCCTCAAGTATCTCCTTACCCAAAAGGACTTGAACCTTAGGCAATGTAGATGGATTGAGTTTCTTAAGGATTACGACTGAATGATTGAGTATCATCCTAGTAAGGCCAACATGGTGATCGATGCTCTTAGTCGTAGAGCAATGTTCGACTTAAGGGTAATGTTTGCTCGCCTAAGTCTATTTGATGATGGGAGTCTGTTAGTCGAGTTGCAAATTAAGCCGACTTAGATTGATTAGATTTGGCATAACGGTTGGGGGATGATTCTTTGGTTCTGCGATTCTGTCAAGTAAAGGATGGTGGTACGTCTAATTTTGGGCTAAATAGTGATGGGGTTCTGTGCTTCCAAGGACGAGTTTGTGTACCTAATGGTTCTAATTTGAGGCAGTCCATTCTGAAGGAAGTGTATAGTACCCCTTATGCTATGCATCCCGGAGTAAATAAAATGTATCGGGATTTTCGTGAATTGTACTGGTGGCCTAGTTTGATATGAAAGGTGACAGATTTTGTTTCTCGATGTTCGATGTACCAACAAGTTAAGGCTGAGAACCAGTTGCCTTCGGGTGTATTTCAACCCGTTAAGATTCCCTTATGGAAACGGGAACGTATGTCTATAGACTTCGTTAGTGGGTTGCACTTAACACCTACTAAGAAGGATTTTGTATGTGTCATCGTGGATCGGTTGACCAAGTCTACCTACTTCATTCGTGTTTGGCCAGATTACCCCCTTTAAGAGTTGGCCAAGTGATATCTTGCGAAGATCGTGAGACTTAAAGGGGTATCATTCTCGATTATTTCTGATAGAGATCCTCGTTTCACTTCTTGGTTTTGGAAGAAATTGCATGAGGCTCAGGATTCAAGGTTAGACTTTAGTACGGCGTTCCATCCTCAAACAGATGGACAATTTGATACGGTGATTTACATATAGGAGGACATGCTTTGGAGTTTTGTGATCGAGTTTCGAGGTAGTTGGGAGGATTTTCTGTCGTTGGTCGAGTCCGCCTACAATAATAGCTTCCAATCCAGTATTCAGGTGGCACCTTACAAAGTCGTGTATGGTCATAAGTGTCGTACTCCATTATGTTGGACTAAGTTGAGTGAGCGACTAGTTTTGGGTCCTGAGTTGGTTTCCAAGACTGAGGATAAATTTAGACTGATTTGGAATCATTTTAAGGCATCTTCTGACAGACAGAAGTCTAATGTAGATCTGAAAAGGTGGGAAATTAAGTACTCTGTGGATGATTATGTTTTTCTTAAGTTATCTTCATGGAAGAGAGTTCTACGATTTGGACATAAGGGCAAGTTGAGTGCTAGGTTCATTAGGTCGATATCAATTGGAGTTACCTCCGAATTTAGACTGTATTCATGATGTGTTTCACGTCTCTAAGTTGAGGTGGTGTCGGTCAGACCCATCTCATATTGTTTCTGTTTAGGAGGTTGAGGTTGGACCAAATTTGACATTTGAAGAGGAGTCAGTTCAGATTCTGGATCGAGACGTTAAGGTCTTGAGGAGGAAGTTTATTCTGTTTGTTAAGGTTCTGTGGCAGAATCATGTCATAGAGAAAGGCACATGGGAGCCTGAAGACTCGATTCATTAGCAATATCTACATCTATTTGAGCCAGGTAAATTTTGCGGCCAAAATTTCTTTTAGTGGGGTAGAGTCGTGACGTCCCAAAAATTCAAGTATTTGATTTGTTAGATCTTTTCATGAGTTAATATTTGTTTTATTGGTTAAGGGTCTCAAATTTGTGTTTGACGCCTTAGGTTCAAATCTTGGCATGAACAAAAAGGTTTAGTTTTTGCAATTTTCGGTCAAGGGTGCATGGGTTGATATTGGATTGAAAATCAAATAATGGGTAGTTATTAGGTTGTGGGATAGGGTTGTTGGGATTATCTTAGTTTCTTTTATTTTTATTTTTATATTTGGTTTTGGTAACCCTAAAAATCAGTTTCCTTTTTCCCACGTTCTTTTTCTACTTTTTTTGGCTTTTCTTTTATTTTTCTTGTTCCTTTACTCTCCGTTTCTGTTTTCCTTCCTCTAAAAACAACATTCAAGATTGATTTTGGGATTCTCCTTGTTGCCTTTCATTTAATTAGATTCGTTTGGAGATCGTTGTCGTTCAAATTCATTTTACAGTTGATTTGGAAGCATTTAGGTTGGGTGAAGTTTTGGTTATGGAAATTGATGAATAGGTTGGGGGGTTTTTGTGATATTTTTTTTAGTAAAAAGATTTTTTTACTATACTTTTGGTTTGTTGCTAATGACTAATTAGGGGAAATTTGTGAGACAATGAGTGTTCCTCTAGCAGAGTGATTGTTGTGGGTCGTTGTTCTCAAGGGTAAGTGATTACACCAATTTAGTATATTTATGGTTGTTCGAATATTTGATATGTTAAGAATATCAAGGATTTTGGTTCGTAATTGAAGTGTTTGTTTGGTTTAATTCATTAAAGTTTGGGTGTTTATAGGTACTAGGATTCTCATCCTTTGAATTACTTCGAAACCAGACCAGGTGTGTAACAAGAAACATAAACAAACAACGTTTTTAGTTAAATAATTATAACTAACACATTTTTTAATAAACGTGTTTTTAAGTAATAAAAGTTCACGATGTTTTTTTAAATAAACAAAAGCTAGATTTCAAATCATTTGATGTAATCACCTCAGATTCAGCCATAATGTTTAGGCCGAGTTTGGGGTGTTACATTGTTGATCTGCAACTTGAGGTCATTAAATTCTTTACGCATGAAGTGATTTTCGTATTTGATTTATGTGTTTTGAAGCAATTAGGAGAAGACCGTGAGACAGTTGATCCTCCTACAAACTAAGTTTCTTTATGAGCTACTACTTCATTTAGGGGTTCGTAATTTCGCCGTTTTATGTGCTATTTATTTCTGTAATTAGGTTCGCTTGATAATGGTTATACCAAATTGGTCAATTAGGTTTGGTAAAATTTTAGTTATTAATTCTTGTGAATTGTCAATTTAGGTACTAGAATACTCGATTCTTAAACCTACATTAGAATTTGACCAAGTGTGTAACGAAAAACCCAAAAAATAGCAAACGATGCCAAGCCGAAAACTAAATTACATTTTTCCAAAACTTTATTAACCGTAAGAATTTCCACTACAAAACTAAGTATTTTTTTATAAGTGTTTTTTTGTAATTTTAATGAATTAACTAAGAGAAAGTGTTTTCCAAAATAAACTGGAAATTTATTTATTAAAAGCTATTACTATTTACTTTACGGATACAAATTGGTTTCTGGATTATCAAATGAGTTGTGGTAACTTCTCCAGATTTGGCCATATTGTCTAGGGCAGGTTTGGGGTGTTACAAATCGTGTATATATCCACCAATGATTAGTATCTGTGAACAACAACTCTTGGATAACAATATTGTAAAAAAATAGAACGTTGGTAATGACAATATATCACAAAGAAAAGAGAAACAAAAATAAAGAACACGGATTTTTACGTCGAAACCCTTTTGGGAAAAAACCACGGGCAGAGGAGAAGAAAATTCACTATGTCAAATTTGAATGATTATAAGAAGAGTAGAATATGTCTATTTATAGGTTTGTAAAACCATATTCTAATAGGAGTGTAGTAAGATTGAAACATCTTATTCTAATCAATATCAAATAAATGAAGTTTAATAAGGTTTAAAAAAACCTAATTCTGAAATAAAATAAAAGAATTGTAATTCTATATGGATTTTAATTTTCTTTTATTTTACCACTGTATATTATTTAAATAAGGATTCAGGCCACTTAATTCTAACACTCTCCACCTTGACACGAATTCTCAATGAACAAGTTCTCCACCTCTTCAACAAAACCCCTTAAGGGTTTAACTTCAACAATGAACACTAACCAAGTCTAAGCAATGCTCAAACTTGGTTATAGGAAGTGACTTAGTCATCATATCTGTAGGATTTTCATGAGTACTAATTTTGCTCACAACAATATCACCACGAGTAATAATATCATGAACAAAATGATACTGAACATCAATGTGTTTTGTTCTCTCATGAAACATTTGATCTTTTGTAAGGAAGATGACACTCTGACTGTCACAAAATATTGTACTGAGTTGAAAGTCTTCATTGAGTTCACTAAAGAGTCCCTTCAACCAAATAGCTTCTTTACAAGCCTCAGTAATCGCCATGTACTCAGCTTCAGTGGTAGACAAAGCGACTATAGTTTGCAAAGTGGTTTTCCAACTAATTGCACAACCTCCGATTATAAAGACATAATCTGTTAGTGATCTTCTTCTATCCAGGTCTCCAGCAAAATTAGCATCAACATACCCAATGACTCCATCTCTAGTTCTTTGAAACTATAAGCAAACATCAGTAGTACCTCGTAAGTGTCTTAAAATCCATTGAACTACTTTCCAATGTTCTTTACTGAGATTCGCCATGTATCTGCTAACTATACTGATTGTATATGATAAATCTAGATGTAAACAAACCATAGCATACATGAGAGATCCCACTACACTAGAGTATAGAACATGTGACATGTATTCAATCTCATCATCTGATTGTGGAGAGAAAGCCGTTGAAAGTCTGAAATGGGCTTCTAAATGAGTACTAACAGGCTTAGCACTATGCATATTGAACTTACAAAGAAATTTTTCAATGTACCCCTTCTGACTTAGGTACAATTTACTTGTTTTTCTATCTCTAAGAATCTCTATACCAAGTATCTTCTTTGTTGGTCCCAAATCTTTCATCTCAAATTCTTCACTTAGTTGGGCTTTGACCTTTCTTATCATTCCTTTATCATTCGTTGCTATCAACATGTCATCAACATAAAGGAGTAGATATACAAAAGAACCATCATTTTTTTCTTTAAGTAAACACTACTGTCAAAGCTACTTCTTTTGAAATCATGAGAAGTCATAAAGGAATCAAACCTCTTGTACCACTGTCTTGGTGACTGTTTCAAATCGTAAAGGGGCCTTTTCAGCAAGCAAACATAGTCCTCTTTTTCTGAGACTGTAAAACCCTCTGGTTGTTGCATGTAAAATATCCTCATCAAGTTCTCCATGCAAAAATGCAGTTTTTACATCTAATTGCTCAAGCTCCAAATCATGCATGGCCACAATACCAAGTAAAGCTCGAATCGAACTATGCTTCACAACTGGGGAGAACGCATCTGTGAAGTTCACTCCTGGAATTTGACTGTAACCCTTTGCAACAAGCCTTGTTTTATATTTGGGTTCTCAACTCCTAGAGTCCCTTATTTCTTTTTAAACACCCATTTATAATGAACAACCTTTTTAACTTTAGAAAGTTTCACAAGATCCAATGTTCTATTTTTTTGAGTGATTCCATCTCCTATTGCATAGCAAACATCTACTTTTCTAAGTATTCACAGCTAGCTGCCTCAGAATAATTAGATGGCTCTTGGTTTGCATCTATATCTTCAGCCACATTTAAAGGATAAGCAACTAGATCAGCCTCGCCATACTTCTTTAGAGGTTTAATTTCTCTTCTAGTTCTATTTTTGGTGATAGAGTATTGTGGTGAAGAAGCAACTATATTTTGAATTTTTGTACTGGCTTGAGAAGTCGACTCTATTGTAGATTTTGGATTAATCTGATGCTCCACCTGCTCTTGATTTTCTTTATTGGAAGAGTCTTTAAGAGATAAGTTAGGTAGCATAGCAGTTTCATAAAAAACATTTTTACTAATCACAACTTTTCTATTTTCAGGATACCAAAACTTATACCCTTTTACACCAGCTTTATAACCAAGAAAAACACATTTAATGCATCTCGGTTCCAATTTTCCATTATCAACATGAGCATACGCAGGACACCCAAATATTTTTAAATCAAAATAGTCAACAGGATTACCAGACCATACCTCTTGTGGAGTCTTTTTCTCAATGGCAATGGATGGAGATCGATTGATAAAAAAAATAAAGTAGAGGCTGCTTCGGCCCAAAACAACTTTGGTAAGTTGACATTTGCCAACATACATTGAACCTTCTCCATGACCGTTTTGTTCATTCGTTCTGCAATGCTGTACGGAGGTATTTTATTTATTTTCTTGTCTATTTTTCAATCATAGTTTTCTAAGACTTAAATGCGGAAAGCACATCACTTTTTTGCTTTAAAAAGAACGCCCAAACTTTTCTAGAAAATTCGTCAATAAAAGTTAGCATACAACTAGCTCCACCTCTCGAAGGCACTCTGGATGGCCCCCACAGGTCAGAATGGATATACTCCAAATTTCCCTTCATGTTATGGATGCCTCTAGTGAATCGACCTCTCTTTTGCTTCCCAAAAATACAGTGCTCACAGAACTTCATTTTGCAAATTCCTCTTTTGCTCAATTCTTTCATGCCACTCTTACTCATATGCCTAAGGCGCATATGCCAAAGTTTAGTAATATCATCATTTGACAAGCAAGAGGATAAGACAACTGCATCACTAGTAACAATAAAACCCTACAAAACATATAACTTGGCAGTCTTTTTATGCCCTTTCATCACAACGAGGGAACCTTTTGAAATCTTCAAAACCTCACTTTCAGTTGTGTATTTGTACCCTTTTGAATCAAGAGTACTCATGTAACGCCCCAAAATTTTAATTTTGGGTATTGTGAATGTGTGACACAAAATATCTGTCTGCTTTAATGGTTATGTGTTCTGGGTGTGTTTGGGAGGTCCCAAGTTCAAGCCAGGATCTTTGGTGAGTAGGCTTTTAAGTAAAAGTTGGCAAATAATTAACAGAATGGGCCGGCTGGTCTGGTGGATAAGTGGAGTGTTGGTGTGAAGGGGGTCATGTGTTCAAATCTTGGCGTGAACATTATTTTTGCTCGTGCATCCAGGAGAGTTTGAGATGGGCTAAAAATCTGAGTAGTGGATTTAGTGGGGAGTTTGATAGAGAGAAATAAGGGATTGGGGTGGTTACCAAATATTCTGTTCATTTTTCCCTTTATTTACTTTCCCCAAAATCTCTCCACTCTCTTGTCGTTTATCTCTCCAGTCTCTTGTCGTTTTTCTCTTCATTGCTGCTGAATTTATGCTCTTTTTCACCCTTCATCTTCTTGATTTTTCTTTTCTCACTCTACCTTATTTCGCTCCATGTTTGTGTGTGATTGTTCAGTAAGTTTTAGATAACTAATTTGTCTCCATTTGTTTACTTTCTTCTGAAGTTTTTTTTATGCCAATTAGGGGAGATTCAAGGGCTCATAATCACCAATCGGAGATTTAGTTTTTGTGGGAATTACTGTTCATCAGTTGAAGGTAAGGTTTAGTCCCTTATGGGTTAAAACCTCGATACAAGTTCAATTTGGGATCACATTATGTGAGATTAAATTAGTGTGATTTGTTCAATTATAGGCTTCAGAGTACTCGGGGACTACTTTAGCATCAAAACAAAACCAGGTGTGTACCTAAAACGTAAAAAATAAGATTCGGTGAAAAGCCAAAATTGCTTATTGTTTGGACAAGCACGGGCAGACCACATGGGCGCTTGAGCCCATTATCACTGAATTGATTGCTAAGGTTGAATGGGTCGCCAAGTCGACTGTGAACCTACTGTATGGTCGGTAAGCATCACTTAGACCCCTAATTGTACGAACTGACTGTTTGATTTATATATGTGTTGAGCATGATGATAGTATGCTTGTATATTGAACTAGTTATATTTGGAGGAAGTGTACTGAAACGCTCTTAAGCCTAACATACTGGCAGCTCAGCTGCAAATTACTATTTTGTGCCGCATTCGGTACTACCTGAAGTGTACGGATGGGTGGGTTGATTTGATCCCCACATGCAGTGTAGGGTTGAATGGAGATGGTGTGTAAAGGTTGGTTGGGTAGGACTTTGTTACTGAATACTGCATGACTACAACTGATACTATGATGGGCTAAGGCCTTACTACATGTTTGATACAGTACTGAGATGGGCTAAGGCCCAAACTGTTACTGATACTAAAAAAGGGCTTAGGCCCAGGACTGCTTTAACTGTGCACTGTGATTTGCTATTGTTTGTTTTCTATGGGATTACACACTAAGTTTTTGTAAACTCACCCGTTTTGTTTAAATGTGCACAGGTAATCCCCAAATCTAGATAGATCGGTGCGGCGAAGGACTTGGCGGTGACCACGGTTTTGGACTTTCATGGTTTTTAACCCATATTTTTGATAATTGGTTTTATTTCTATTCTCTTTTTACTGGCTAAGTTTTCGGGTTGTAATTAGACTTTTGGACTTTGGTTTTGGGTTTTAATTATCTTTACCTTTTGGATTACAATTGCTAGTAGTAGGAAACCTCGGATTTCAAATGAAACAAATGTTTTTCCTAAACAAGCGATTGTTTAAAATATTTTAAAAGCTTCCGCAAATGAATAACTTTTTGAAACTATCGATTAAATGAGCAACATATTTTTGGAACTAATAAGATAGTAAGATAAAGAATTCAATAGAAATGGGTTTAACGCGACAGCACGATTTTCAAACACTCTATTTTAAACGGAAAATATATAGGATTTTTCCTATATAATTTATCACCTTTTTACTTAAAATTGTTGTTAAAACCAAGTAATTGTTTAATAAATTAATGAAATATATGAAAATATGAAATTAGGACATAGAAATTATTAAAATGTGATTTTATGTTTTATTATATAGTTTTCATGCATAAATGGCTTATTTTATATTAATTTAAGCATATTATATTTTTAAGCTATGAAGTGGACCATGCATGATTAAATTAAATAATAAAATATAATGTTATATTTTAATAATCCATTTTAAATATTTCATTAATAAAATTGGGTTTAATTAATTAAGTAAATTGATTAATTAAAGTGGTTAAATTAATTCATTTGGTCCTCTAAATTATCTATTATTTCTGAAAAGTCTGAGAGTTTTCTTCTAATTACAAAACCGTCCAAAGTGGGGCCAAGTCAACCCAATTTTTGGCTTCACATGGCTGATTATAAACCAATTTTTGGTTTAATTATACAAGGCCCTTTAAGAGTTGAAGAAATTAGAGATTTACCTGAAGAATTGTTGGAGACCGAGACTTAGTCCTATGTTGTTGTGGCATTCAAATTGACCAAAAATTAAGGAAAAATCAGCCACATTTCCTCAATTCATGGCTGGCCACTCTTGGAGGAGGTTTCAAAGGATGGACACTCCCCTTTTTAGCAAACTAGCTCCCTTGCCTCACCTATAAATAAGAGCTCGTTTCTTACTTTATCCCTCATCCCTTATCTCATCATCCCTCTCATCTCTCATCCTCTCTCACGCCTATCGTCATCCTTGCATAAGGATTTTAGCAAATTAGCCTCTTAAGGAGCCCTTGGCCGGCCACCTTGGAGAACCATCAGCAAAGGAGCAACTCAAAGAAACGAAGGAGCCTCGTCAGTCAGAATATTGTGTGACAGCCACTCTGAATTGGGTTTAATCTTTCTTTTCTTCAAATTTAATTTAAAGATGTTTGCTATGTGTTATTTGTTCTTGTTTACAAAAATGATAGCTTAAAATTATTTAAGCTAGGATGATTATTTTCAATAAATAATATTTATTTGATTCATGCTTATAATGTTTGTGCCTCAATCGATCATGTTTTCAATTAAAATCAAGTTTGTATTTCATTCATACGTGATTGAAATGCACCTGAATTAGCTGAGCAATCCTAACCAGATGATGGCTAATGGACACATAATTGAAATGTGCATGCTCAATTTAGATCCTAACCCGATAAAATTGTAGGTTGCATAACAACCCTAACCAGGCTCTGTTATCTACATAGTTTTTAGATTTGTGTGATTAAATTGTTTCAAACCTAACACGTCCCTGTTACCTCACACGCATGCTGAGAAACCCTTAGTAAATAAGGATTAGTAAAATGCGTATTTAGTAAGTAAAGGGTTCCGAAAGGACCTAATTTGGTTTCCAAACTCATGAAAGATCGAGTTGCCATGGAATGTTTTTCCAAATATTATTAAGCATGATGATAATAAATTACGTTTAATTAAAGTAATTGTCCTAATTTATTGATGTTATAATTTTTGTAAATTGTGTTTAATTTTACTAAAATCTATTTCATTCATATAGTTTGCATACTTAGGATCATTGCATTTAGTTGAATATATTTTAATCAGCACTTATCAACTATATTGTGTTTTGATTTACCAAATTGTTAATATAATTTTACAAATTAAGTGACTTAGCACAAATACAATCCCTGTGGAGACGATAACTCGATACTTACTTATTACTCGATAACGATTGTGTACACTTGCACAAACCCTAGAGTTACAAGTTCTTGGCGCCGTTGCCGGGGATTGTCAACTGTTGCCATAGTCATTTTTTTGTGAAATTATTTATTTTCAATTTGATTTATTTCTGACATTACTAACTTATTCTTTTTCATTTTTGTGAATTTCTTCTTAGGTGTTTATGAGCATAGACCGAATTACAGATTTACTCCTTATAGACCCTGAAATTGAGCGAACTTTCAGACAAAGAAGACGTGAACGAACAGCTCAAAGACAAGTCGTGATGGACCTTGGAAATCAGAGTCAAGACCAAGGTAATGAAGCCGATTATGTATGAAATCCTATCCTTATTGCTGATGATAGGGATCTTTGCATCAGACAATATGTTGTGCCACTTTTTAGCGAGTTAAACCCAGGAATTAGAAGGCCAGATATTGAGGCAACCCAGTTTGAATTGAAACCAGTGATGTCTCAAATGCTACAAACGGTAGGCCAATTTAGTGGTATACCCACGAAAGATCCACATCTCCACCTTCGATTGTTTATGGAGGTGAGTGATTCATCCAAGATAGTCAGTGTGACTGAAGAAGCACTGAGGTTGAAGTTGTTTCCATACTCGTTGCAAGATCAAGCACGAGCATGGCTCAATTTATTGCCACCAAGTTCCATATCTACATGCAAGAATTAGCAGAGAGATTTTGGTTAAGTACTTCCCACCTAGCAAAAATGCTAAGTTGAGGAACGAGATCACAACTTTCAAGCAACTAGATGACGAGTCTTTATATTAGGCTCGAGAGTGATTCAAGGAGTTACTTTGTAAGTGTCCTCATCATGGGATTCCTCACTATATTCAGTTAGAGACATTCTATAATGGTCTCAATGCACATACAAGATTGATGGTAGATGCTTCTACGAATGGTGCAATTTTATCTAAGTTTATATTGAGGCTTATGAGATCATCAAGAGGATCGCGAGTAATAACTATGAATGGCCAACAAATCAAAAAGCTTCAAGAAGACGAGTAGCCAGAGTTCATGAAGTTGACTCTCTTACTTCGTTATCAGCTCAGGTATCGTCTATTTCCTCTATGTTAGAACATTTAACCGCTAATAGTACTAATAATTTTGTAGCTCAGCCACTAAGTCCATTTGAAGTAGTTTCCTGTGTGTACTGTAGGGAAGGTCATTCTTTTGAGAATTATCCATTTAATCCCAAGTCAGTGTACTATTTGGGGAACCAATATCAAAATAGGAGTGCACAAGGACCCTAGTCCAACTTCTACATTCCTTCATGGCGTAATCATCCTAGATTTTCTTGGAGCAACCAAGGAAATGGACTGAACAATAACTTATTACAGCAAAGACCCAACCAATCTCAAGGGTTTAATCAGCAAGCTCCAAAACCACCTCAAGCTGAGGCATCAAACAGTTTGGAGAACTTGTTGAAAGCATACATGACAAAGAATGACGCTTTGATCCAAACCCAAGAAGCAACACTGAAGAATTTGGAAAAGAAAATAGGTCAGTTGGCTACGGAGCTTTGTAATAGGCCACAAGGAACCTTGCCGAGCGATACTGAGAATCTAAGAAATTTGGGTAAAGAACATATCAAGGAAGTGACATTGCAAAGTGGAAAGACTCTAGAACCCCGATTGATTGATGTTGATGATGAGCATGTTGAAAAGGAGGAAAGTCAACCAGCTATTGAAGTTCCTACACCAAAGGACTCAAAATCTGCAAAGTCTAACAAGGTAAACCCTGACCTAGTGTATTCAGATATTTTAACATCTTCTTTGGATGCAGATTTATCTATTCAGAAAAGTTGTCCAGTTCAATCGAAAGTTCCATCACCTCTATATCTGCAAAGATTGCAGCAACACAAGCAGAAACAAGAGGTGCAATTCAAGAAGTTCGTAGATATTCTGAAGTAGTTACACATCAGTATTCCATCGGTGGAGGCTTTAGAAAAATGCCAAATTATGTGAAGTTTATGAAGGATATACTGTCAAGAAAAAAGACTGAGTGAGTATGAGACTTTTTCTTTGACAAAGGAGTGCAGTACGTTCCTGCAAAACCAACTGCCATCGAAATTGAAAGACCCAGGAAGCTTTACTATACCCTGTAACATTGGTGAATCTTACTGTGGTAAAGCTTTGTGTGACTTAGGAGCGAGTATCAACTTGATGCCTAAGTCTATGTTCAAGATGTTAGGAATAGGTTAAGTAAGACCTACAACTGTGCCGCTTCAGCTAGCGGATTGATCTTTAGCATATTTCGAAGGAAAGATCGTGGATGTTTTGGCAAGAGTTGATAAATTTATTTTTCCTGATGATTTTATTATTTTAGATTTTGAAGTAGACAAGAAAGTGCCGATCATCCTTGGGAGACCTTTCTTAGCCACTGGAAGAACGTTAATTGATGTGCAGAAAGGTGAACTCACCATACGAGTTCAAGACGATCAGGTAACCTTTAACATTCTTAAAGCAATGAAATTTCATGATCCGACAGAGGAGTGTTCAGTTATGGAAGAGATAGAAACCTTGGTTTCTATGGAAAGCAATTTTGAGGAAGATCCATTGGAGAAAGCCCTAGAGTTTGACCTTTTTGAGGATGACGAAGGTGAAGAAATCATGGCTTTGATGGAAGCCAGTCTGAGAAATTTTATTTGAAATACGTTCTCAATTGAAGAACAACCTAAACTTGAACTAAAGGTTCCTCCTTTTTATTTGAAATACATGTATTTAGGTGATTGTTCTACTTTGCCTGTGATTATTTCAGCGAAATTGACAAAAGATCAAGAGGAACAACTAATTGTTATTCTAAAGAAATTTAAGAAAGCAATTGGTTGGACCATAGCTGACATTCGAGGTATAAGCCATTCTTTTTGCATGTATAAAATCATTTTAGAAGAATGTGAAAGAGCTCGGATTGATGGGAAAAGGAGGCTTATGTTGGATCGTCGGCACCCCTATGGCGCAGTGAAAAATAAAAATCCGGCGATCCTAACCAGGGATCCATGTGTGAGGAACGAATCGGGGTGAAAGAGGTTGCGAAATTACCTAATGTTTATTCAGAGTAGACAGCAACACCTCAACAACGAGTAGTCTGATCTGCTATCGAACCAAACCGCAATCTATCGTGATTCCGACCTCTACGTAATCCACCCAGTTGACTACGAACGGAAGGAATCCCCAAAACAGTTTTGAGAGTTATTTTTCTTTTAAAGGCTTCTAGACTCAAACAAAGAAAAACGGAATTCTATATATCCTTTTGTTTTAGGGTTTTTTTAAGAATTAAATAAATATAATAATATTTTAATCCGAAAATTATAATTACATTAATTATAATATAAGTTCGGTAAACCATATATTTATTTGAATTCTTATGCTAACCAAATCCATGTCCTCACTATACGTACAACAACCTTGTACATAATGTGTTGGAAATTTGATTACCGAATTAAATTAATTCTATAATTAATTTAATTCAAGCGATCCCAAAAACAATACCAACTATGGTTTATTCCGTTCATTTCAACTATAGGGTGTGACCCTGTAGGTTCTTGTAACGTTAGCAGTAACACTAGAACGATTCTAATGCTACGAACAATGAGTGGCATCTAGCAATGCATCATTGCTACCTAAGTCACAAGAGATCATGATTCGACATAACCTTTTTATGATTAACCTTTTATGCAATAATCCTTAAGTCCTTTATCTCTGGATTGGACACAAGTCATGGAATAGTCACACTTGTATTGTCCATTCCATGTTCCTTGATATCTTAAGCAGACTACGATATACAAATAAGTATGACATCTAATATCAACTTATTTGAGCATGGCCATGCATTTCTAGTCTCACTTAATCAAGTGGCCTAAGATATTACTCCCATTATGTAGGAGGGACTTATCCTATATCGAGCAACCATATCCCTCTACATAGATTGTGGTATATCCAACATCAGTCTTTATAGAACAACCAGTTACGGTATACGTTTGACGGTATCAAAATATACAACTCACGATGTTGGGATTATGATGATCTCAAGTTTGAGGGTCATATAAATATTAATCATTATGAGTAATGTCGTGACAATTACATAATAATCCAAGAAACATACTCATAACGGGTCAGTCCAATATGTTGTTCTCTAACACACATATTCATGTAATAATTCTGACATTCCATATCAATACAACTCTTTATCATCAATCAACTACACGTTAGTCGTAATGCATTATCGTTGTCCTATCCAACAATAATACTTGACTAAGGAACTTTTAAGAATAATCATATTATTCTCAGGACATTATTATAAAACAGTTTATTTATATGCACAGAAAAGAAACTGAAATAATAATGGTAACGCCTTATATTAATAAACATGATAAATCAAGTATGTTATTACAACCATCTCATGATTGATCTTTGGGCATACTCTAACAATCTCCCACTAGCACTAAGACCAATCACTTATATATCTAATACCAAGTGACTTAGTATGACGATCATGCTTCTGGTGTGTCAGAGGCTTGGTCAAGGGATCAACAATGTTATCATCTGTAGGTACTCTGCATATCTCTATATCCCCTCGATCGATAATCTCTCGAATAAGATGGTAGCGCCTAAGTATATGTTTGGATCGCTGGTGAGATCTAGGTTCTTTAGCTTGTGCAATGGCTCCATTATTGTCACATCGGAGTTCTATAGCATTTGATATGCTAGGCACAACCCCTAGTTTAGTAATGAACTTTTTGATCCAAACCGCTTCTTTTGCTGCCTCACTGGCTGCAATATACTCAGCCCCTGTTGTAAAATCGGCTACTGTACTTTGCTTTGAACTCTTCCAGCTCACAGCACCACCATTAAGGCAAAACACAAAACCTGATTGTGATCGAGAATCGTCCTTATCGGTTTGGAAGCTAGCATCAGTGTAACCTTTTACACTTAACTCTTCCTCACCTCCATATAGTAGGAAAACATCTTTAGTTCTTCTCAAGTACTTAAGGATATTCTTGACTGTGGTCCAGTGACCTTCACCGGGATCTACTTGGTATCTGCTCGTCATGCTTAAGGCATATGAGACATCTGGACGGGTACATAACATGGCATACATGATAGATCCAATAGTGGAAGCATATGGAATTTTACTCATTCGTTATCTCTCCTGTGGAGTTGAAGGACACATTTCCTTCGAGAGTGAAATACCATGTCTCATAGGTAGGAATCCTCTCTTAGATTCTTCCATACTGAACCTTTTCAGTACTTTGTCTATGTATGTACTTTGGCTTAGACCTAGTAGTCGTCTTGATCTATCTCTATAGATCTTTACTCCTAAGATGTAAGTTGCTTCGCCTAAGTCCTTCATAGAAAAACAATTTCCTAACCAAGTCTTAATAGACTGCAAGGTAGGTATGTCATTTCCTATGATAAGTATGTCATCCACATACAGTACCAAGAATGTTATAGTGCTCCCACTAACTTTCTTGTAAACACATGGCTCATCTTCATTTTTGATAAAACCAAACTCTTTGATTGCATTATTAAAACGAAGATTCCAACTTCGAGAAGCTTGCTTTAATCCATAAATGGATCTTTGTAGCTTACATATCTTTCCAGCATCCTTTGGATTGACAAAACCTTCAAGTTGTGTCATGTACACATTCTCTTCAAGTTTCCCATTAAGGAAAGCTATTTTGACGTCTATCTGCCAAATTTCATAGTCATGAAATGCAGCTATAGCTAGCAAGATCCTGATGGATTTAAACATAGCTACAGGAGAAAAGGTTTCATCATAGTCAACACCATGAACTTGGTGAAAACCTTTAGCGACTAATCGCCCCTTGTATGTTTGTACATTACCATCCATGTCGGTTTTCTTTTTGAAAACCCACTTGCACCCTATGGGCTTAACCCCTTCGAGTGGGTCAACCAAAGTCCATACTTAGTTTTCATACATGGAATCCATCTCAGATATCATGGCTTCAAGCCATTTCTCAGAGTCTGGCGTTCCCTTAAAGATCTACGCAGTGGTTGTGTTTTTATAGCAATTACTTGTTCCTCAACCCCTTGTGGAACTTGCTATAGTTCTATCTCTGGTTCAGTGGTATTTTGCGATTCTCGAACTTCATCAAGTTCAATCTTTTTCACACTTCCTTTTTTAAAAACAAATTCTCTCTCTAGGAAGACACCAGTCCGAGCAACAAGTATTTTGTTCTCAGTGGGATTAAAGAAATAATATCCTTTGGTTTCTTTTGGATACCCTACAAAAATACATTTTTCATATTTGGGTTCAAGCTTAGTAGACGTCTGACGTTTAACATAAGCTTCGCAACCCCAAATATTCATAAAAGACATACTGGGACGTTTCCCAGTCCATATCTCATATGGTGTCTTTTGAACTGATTTAGATGGAACACGATTTAGTGTGAAAGTAGCTATCTCAAGTGCATGTCCCCAAAAGGAAGTCGGCAGATCAGCATGACTCATCATGGATCGAACCATGTCTAACAAAGTTCGATTTCTTCTTTCAGAAACTCCATTCCATTGAGGAGTACCAGGAGGAGTAAGTTGTGAGGCAATCCCACATTGCTTCAAAATATCATCAAACTCTAAGCTCATATACTCTCCACCTCGATCAGATCGAAGAGTCTTGATAGTTTTTCCTAGTTGATTTTGTACTTCATTTTTGAATTCCTTGAACTTTTCAAGGGATTCAGACTTATGGCGCATGAGATAGACATACCCATATCTACTGAAATCATCAGTGAAAGTGATGAAGTAATGAAATCCTCCTCTAGTCTGTATATTTATTGGCCCACATACATCAGAATGTATGAGGCCCAATAAATCACTACCTCATTCACTTTTACCAGTAAAAGGAGACTTAGTCATTTTTCCCAATAAGCAAGATTCACATATTTCAAATTGTTCAAAAACAAATGAATCCAAGAAACCATCTTTATGGAGCTTGGATATGCATTCCTCACTTATGTGGCCCAAACGACAATGCCATAGATAAGTTTGATTTGAGTCATTTATTTTTTATCTTTTAGTATTTATGTTGTAGATGGGATTCATTTGATCTAAAACATAGAGGCCATTATTCAATTGTGCCGAACCATAGAAAACATTATTGAGATAAAAGGAACAACAATTATTCTTAATAATTATCTCAAAACCAATTTTGTCTAAACAAGAAATTGAAATAATGTTTTTAGTCAAATTGGGCACATAATAACAATCCTCTAAACATAAACCAAGTCCACTAGACAAAGATAAATTATATGTTCCCACAGCTAATGCATCAACTTTTGCTCCATTTCCAACTCGTAGGTCCACATCTCCTCTAGCCAAAGTCCTACTCCTTTGCAGTCCCTATACAGAAGTACAAATGTGAGAACCACAACCAGTATCTAATACCCATGAAGTAGTAGTTGATAAATTAATATCAATAACATAAATACCTGAAGCAGACGTTCCGTTTATTTTGGCCTTCTTGACTTCCTCAAGATAAATAGGGCAGTTCCGCTTCCAATGTCCAGTCACACCACAATGAAAACAGTTTCCTTCCTTAGCCACCCCTCCTTTAGGTTTCAATGTAGCCTTTACTTTTCCAGGCTTGGGCCTAGCTTTGCCCTTAAGCTTTGCCTGAACTTTGGCCTTTCCCTTGCCCTTATTATTGCGGACCATCAGTATAGGCTTGGGTCCAATCTTTTTCATGTTGCCTTCAGCAGTTCGTAACATACTGAGTAACTGTGGCAGAGTCTTATCAATCTCATTCATATTAAAATTGAGGACAAACTGGCTGTAGCTATCCGGCAACAATTGCAGAATAACATCAGTGGCCAACTCTTGGCTCAATGGAAACCCAAGCTTAGACAGGCTTTCAATATAGCCAATCATCTTAAGGACATGAGGTCCCACTGGGCTTCCTTCAGCCAGCTTACATTGGAACAGGGCTTTAGAGATATCGAACCTCTCTTGCCGTGCTTGCCCTTGATAAAGTTCTTTCAGGTGCTCAATCATTTCATAAGCAACCATGTCCTCATGTTGCTTCTGAAGCTCAGGATTCATAGTGGCAAGCATAAGACATCCAACGTCTACCATGTCATCGAGATGCTTCCGGTAAGCATCTCTATCAGCCCTCGAGGCATTAGTGGGTGGCTCGTTAGGAACTGGTTGTTCAATGACATATAATTTCCGTTCTTATTTGAGGACAATCCTCAAGTTACGGAACCAGTCAAGAAACTTTAAACCATTCAACTTGTCCTTCTCAAGGACCGATCGTAATGATAGTGTATTTGTGTTTGCAGCCATAATATATCTACAACAATGAAATTATGCGTGTGAAAATTTATCAAATTTATATTAATCATTAAAAGGACTTAATTAAATGATGCTCCCACTATTTTACTACAAAACTAATACCCTCATACATTAGTTTCGGAAAGGCTTTGGCTTTACTCTTAAGATTATGGTTATCTAGGTAAGCAACACTTGCTAATTACATCATATGTAACTCCTAAAGTTTGGTGAACAACTCTTGTTCTAATCATCTTATGATTTATCCAAATTACTTGCCTCTAGGTTTCTAATCCTATTAGAATAACCTAGTCAAGTCATTAACCAATTTTAACTTGTGAATATCACTTTTTTATTCTTCGCGTTTAACCAAGATAAATACTAGTACTTCGCTTTAGCAGAACCTACACAGTATTGATCGAGGCCTTAACAAGGGTAAAATTGGAAGGCTATGTTGACTTAATATTTTAATAGAGGGATTTTATTAAGATCGTTTCATCTCACCAATTATGATTTACTTTAGTCCATTTAGCCATTTAATTGATCTCATCAATTAATGTGGTTCATTATTATCAAATTTTAACATGTTTAAAATTTGGCATGCTTTAAACATCCATAGCATCTCATACATGAATAAAGCAATAAATAAATGCAATAGTTATAGCCCATAAACTAAGGTGGTGCAACCCAAGCCAATGGGAGAACCAAAAGGAAACCTAAAGGTGTAAGCCGGTTTTCAAGCTATCAGTCCACACTGGTTGGCCCATCTTCCATCTCGGCTAGCCCACAGCAACTCTTGCAAATTACAATATGTAGAAACTCGTTTTACATACGAGGGAGTAAGATGAGAAGAGAAATACAAGAGAATAGTAGCAAGGCACGACACGCAGGCCGTATTTATAAAATTACAACCTTTTTTATCAAATGGGCTGTTGGGCTATAACTATGCATTTCAAACACCGTGCATGTCAAAAATAGCATATACAAATAAACACTTTTGTTAAGGTGTATTAAAACTTAACCTTTCAACTTTATGGCCCACCAAGTTTTATTTATTATATATATAAAAAATACTTTAAGAAGATGGGGGCTGAGGCAGTGAAGGGAGCGGGCGGAGCCCCCGTGGTACGAACCGCATACCCCATTCAAGTAAAACCTCACGATTTGATAACTTTTATCAACATAATCATGTTTTCGAGATTTTAATCCCTAAGGTTTCATGCCGGAACAACCCTTGTTCCACTAACCAGTTAACTTTTACTGGAAACTGTCAACACCACCGTCGCACCATTATAGATCTATTAACATTTAACTGTAATAACATAAAACCAAATAGGTCATAACATCATGATTAACATTTAATCCATTGTCAAAAGGAACGGTTATTAGGTTACTATTAAACGATTTAAACAGTCGAAATTTACTAAAATTAAAGCATGCATCTCATACAATTGCATCACCCAAGTATTTAAACCCGAGTCCGTATCATACAAGTGGCTCTGACACCACTGTTGGATCGCCGGCACCCCTATGGCTTTGATGGAAGCCAGTCTGAGAAATTTTATTTGAAATACGTTCTCAATTGAAGAACAACCTAAACTTGAACTAAAGGTTCCTCCTTTTTATTTGAAATACATGTATTTAGGTGATTGTTCTACTTTGCCTGTGATTATTTCAGCGAAATTGACAAAAGATCAAGAGGAACAACTAATTGTTATTCTAAAGGAATTTAAGAAAGCAATTGGTTGGACCATAGCTGACATTCGAGGTATAAGCCATTCTTTTTGCATGTATAAAATCATTTTAGAAGAATGTGAAAGAGCTCGGATTGATGGGAAAAGGAGGCTCATGTTGGATCGTCGGCACCCCTATGGCGCAGTGAAAAATAAAAATCCGGCGATCCTAACCAGGGATCCATGTGTGAGGAACGAATTGGGGTGAAAGAGGTTGCGAAATTACCTAATGTTTATTCAGAGTAGACAGCAACACCTCAACAACGAGGAGTCTGATCTGCTGTCAAACCAAACCGCAATCTATCGTGATTCCGGCCTCTACGTAATCCATCCAGTTGACTACGAACGGAAGGAATCCCCAAAACAGTTTTGAGAGTTATTTTTCTTTTAAAGGCTGCTAGACTCAAACAAAGAAAAACGAGATTATATATATCCTTTTGTTTTAGGGTTTTTTTAAGAATTAAATAAATATAATAATATTTTAATCCGAAAATTATAATTACATTAATTATAATATAATTTCGGTAAACCATATATTTATTTGAATTCTTATGCTAACCAAATTCATGTCCTCACTATACGTACAACAACCTTGTACATAATGTGTTGGAAATTTGATTACCGAATTAAATTAATTCTATAATTAATTTAATTCAAGCGACCCCAAAAACAATACCAACTTTGGTTTATTCCGTTCATTTCAACTATAGGGTGTGACCCTGTAGGTTCTTGTAACGTTAGCAGTAACACTAGAACGATTCTAATGCTACGAACAATGAGTGGCATATAGCAATGCATCATTGCTACCTAAGTCACAAGAGATCATGATTCGACATAACCTTTTTATGATTAACCTTTTATGCAATAATCCTTAAGTCCTTTATCTCTGGATTGCACACAAGTCATGGAATAGTCACACTTGTATTGTCCATTCCATGTTCCTTGATATCTTAAGTAGACTATGATATACAAATAAGTATGACATCTAATATCAACTTATTTGAGCATGGCCATGCATTTCTAGTCTCACTTAATCAAGTGGCCCAAGATATTACTCCTAGTATGTAGGAGGGACTTATCCGATATCGACCAACCATATCCCTCTACATAGATTGTGGTATATCCAACATCAGTCTTTATAGAACAACCAGTTACGGTGTACGTTTGACTGTATCAAAATATACAACTCACGATGTTGGGATTATGATGATCTCAAGTCTGAGGATCATATAAATATTAATCATTATGAGTAATGTCGTGAAAATTACATAATAATCCAAGAAACATACTCATAACGGGTCAGTCCAACATGTTGTTCTCTAACACACATATTCATGTAATGATTCTGACATTTCATATCAATGAGAACTCTTTATCATCAATCAACTACACATTACTCTTAATGCATTATCGTTGTCCTATCCAACAATAATACTTGACTAAGGAACTTTTAAGAATAATCATATTATTCTCAGGACATTATTATAAAATAGTTTATTTATATGCACAGAAAAGAAACTGAAATAATAATGGTAACGCCTTATATTAATAAACATGATAAATTAAGTATGTTATTACAACCATCTCATGATTGATCTTTGGGCATACTCTAACAGCTCATTCCTATTATGAAAGAAGTTGTAAGAAAGAAAGTGATTAAATGGTTAGATGCAGGAATCATCTATCCTACTTCAGATAGTTCGTGGGTAAGTTTGTTGCAGTGTGTACCGAAGAAAGGAGGAATCACGATTGTTGAAAATGAGCATAACGAGTTAATTCCAACGAGAACTATTACCGGTTGGAGAATCTATATTGATTATAGAAAGTTGAACAAAGCGACTCGGAAGGACCATTTTCCATTGCCTTTTATGGATCAAATATTAGATCGACTGGAAGGTAATGAATTCTATTGTTTTTTAGATAGCTATTCGGGATATAACCAAATAGTTGTAGCCCCAGAGGACCAACATAAAACAACCTTTACTTCTCCGTATGGTACGTTTGCTTTAAGGTGAATGCCTTTTGGTTTATGCAATGCACCTGTAACTTTTCAAAGATGCATGATGACAATATTTACTGATATGGTCGAAAATTTCGTTGAGGTTTTCATGGATGATTTTTTTATTTTTGGTAACACTTATGATATCTGTTTGAGTAATTTGGCTAAGGTACTGAAGAGATGCGAAGAGACGAATCTTGTCCTCAATTGGGAAAAATGCCATTTTATGATCAATGAAGGAGTTGTCTTAGGTCACAAGATCTCAAGGAAAGGAGTTGAAGTTGACAAAGCAAAGGTGGACGTAATTGAAAGATTATCATTCCCAATTGAAAGGAGTCAAAAGTTTCTTCGGCCATGCCGGTTTTTACCAAAGGTTTATCAAGGATTTCTCAAAAATTTCTAAGCCACTGTGTTTGTTGTTAAAGAAAGATACATGTTCAATTCAACAAAGCCTATTTGGAAGCTTTTGAAGATCTAAAGAACCGGTTAATTATAGCCCCAATAATTGTTACACCTAATTGGAACTCACCTTTTGAGTTGATGTGCAATGCAGGTAATTATGTTGTTGGAGCTGTGATGGGTCAAAGAAGAAATCAAGTATTCCACCCCATTTACTATGCAAGTAGAACCTTGACGAGAGCCCAACTCAATTTTACGGTAACTGAAAAGGAACTATTTGCTATAGTTTTTGCTTTTGACAAATTCCGTTCATATCTTTAGGTACTAATGTTACAGTATTTACTGACCATGCGGCCATTAAATACTTGGTCATGAAGAAATATGCAAAACCAAGGCTAATTCGTTGGATACTTTTACTTCAAGAATTTGACCTTGAGATCGAAGACAGAAAAGGTGTCGAAAATCAAGTAGCTAATCATCTGTCAAGGTTGGAGCAAGATAAGGTAACCCAGTCTGGTGTGCCTATCAATGAGAATTTCCCAGATGAGCAGTTATTTGAGGTAAGTCGAATTCATGAAGGACCTTGGTTTGCTTATTTTTCCGATTATCTTGCATGTGGAATAATTTCTCGAGAAATGATATACCAACAAAGGAAGAAATTCCTTCAGTATAGTCGGTATTATTTTAGGGAGGATCCATTTTTGTTTAAACAGTGTGCAGATAATATAATCCAAAAGTGTGTAGATGAAAGTGAGATTGCTAAGGTCTTATTCATTGCCATTCATCTCCATGTGGGGGACACTTTGATGGTTCACGTACTGCAGCAAAGATTCTAGAATTAGGTTTCTTTTGGCCTACACTATTTAAAGACGCTTACGCTTATGTGAAGAACTCTGATCAGTGCCAAAAATCCAGAAATATATCAAGGAGGAATGAGATGCCCTTGACAAACATTTTGGAGATCGAACTGTTTGACGTATGGGGCATTGACTTCTTAGGCCCAGTTCCTTCTTCATATGGGAACAAATACAGCTTAGTTGCTGTGGACTATGTATCCAAGTGGGTTGAAGTTGAAGCATACCCTACAAATGATGCTAAGGTAGTCATGCGATTCCTACATAAGCATGTGTTTACATGATTTGGGACACCAAGAGCTATTATTAGTGATGAAGGTTCTCACTTTGTGAAAAAAATGACTTAAGTGGTTGCTTGACAAATATGATGTGAAGCACAAGATTGCTACTGCCTATCACCCCCAGTCTAATGGACAAGTTGAAAGAGTGAATCGTGAAATCAAAGGTATCCTTTAAAAGGTAGTACGCCCCAACAGAAAAGATTGGTCTCGGAGGCTTGATGATGCATTATGGGCCTATCGAACATCATTCAAGACTCCGTTAGAAATGACTCTTTATTGGTTAGTCTTTGGAAAGCCATGTCATTTGCCATTAGAATTGGAGAATAAAGCTCACTGCGCTTTGAAGAAGTTAAATTTTGATCTTAAGCAAGCCAGTGAGAGAAGGATGTTACAACTTGATGAGTTGGAAGAGCTGAGGTTGTTTCCCTATGAGAATGCCAAAATGTGTAAAGAAAGATCAAAGAGATGGCATGATAGTCATATACAATCTCGCGAGTTTAAAGAAGGTCAGAAAGTGTTGTTGTTTAGTTCAAGGCTGAAGTTATTTCCTAGGAAGCTGAAATCCTGATGAAAAGGACCTTATACCATCCACCAAGTTTATCCTTATGGAGCTATTGAATTGTACGACAATTACGGAGGTACGTTTAAAGTTAATGGTCAATGTCTCAAACACTACAGGGACGGTGAAGTTGAGAGAGTTGAATCTTCGTTCAAATTAACAAACCCTTGATTTTTCATAAACTCGTCCTAAATAAATAAATAATTAGAATTTATTTTTCTTAATTAATTACATTTAATTAATTCTGTCTAAGGAGATTGGAACTTAAGCAGGACCGTTGTGACCCCTCCAACCTTTCTTGGGAATTAATTTAATGTAATTTGTTAAGAAGAAATCTTCTAATTATGTTTTAAAATGTTTTTCTAGTTTAAATTATTTTGTTAAATTTTAAATTTTTATGTTAATAAAGGGGGTCAAATTTGACCCAAGTACTAATCAGTTTTTTTATTAAGATACAGTTTGAGTTTGAGTCCTAAGACAACAAAAAGGAGGGAAAAAACCATGCCTTGGCGTCACACCCATTACTTGCCACCCAAGTAACCCTAATAAACTTTGCCAAATTTTTGGGAAAATATGATGTCTCGCAAAAGAACTAGATAGTCAAAGACTACTCTTGAAAACCCGTTTGTTGTTGATGAAGAAGTGAAGGAGCGATTTGATTCAATTTTCAAGTACCAAGCTATGATGCTGGAAAAAGGTTTTAACCTAAAGAGCAATGATGTGACAGTTGTTCTTGTGCCAATTAGAAAGATAATCAATACTCTCAAATGGGAATGATTCTGTGATGCTCGTTCACTTCTCGATGATGAACTAGTTCAAGAATTCTATGCTAGTTTTACTACACAAGATGCTACTGAAGTCATCGTTCAAAAGAAAAAGGTATCTCTTACTTCTAAGTCCATCAAAGATTTGTTTAATTTACCTGATATTCAGGAAGATGTGTACTACCCTATGGTGAACAATATCAATTTAAAGTTTCTTCGACAAGTGCTTAATGTTGTGACAAATCTGGAATCTCAATGGATTATAATAAAGTATGGAAGTCATTCTTGTCGAAGAGAATATTTAAAACCAGTAGCAAATGTATGGTTTTATTTTGTTCGCTACAGTTTTATGTCTATTTCACATAGTTCCACCATTTTGATGGAACGAATGCTCCTGTTATATGCAATTTTGACAGAAAAGTCCATTAATGTTGGGAAAATTATCCTCAAGGAAATTCACAATTATGCTAAAAAGAAGGCAGGAAATGCTTATTTCCCATCATTAATCGCTTCACTTTGCTTAAGAGCCCGTGTTAAAACACAAGCAAATATGAAGGGGCAGTATGTCCAAGAGTGCATCACAAGTCATGATCTTGAAAGGTTAGTAGAGGGAGTGCATGAGCTGAACCAAGGCGAGCAAGAGGAACAAACTGAGCCAGAAACCGAAGAGTCAACAAATAAAACTAAAACTGAAGCTGATTTAGTTACAGACATTGAAGAATAAGAATCTGATAAGGAACCAAATAGTCCTCAACCAGCTGAAGGAACTGAAAACTCTGAACCAAGGGTTGAGCTAGAAGAAGAACCAGTCAAGCTAAGTGTTGAACCATAATTTACAACTCCATTGCCAACTCCTGCAAGTAATTCAAAGAAATCAGAGTTGTCAATTTTTATGGATATGTGCAAGTTCATGCACAATCAACAGCAAACTTACTGGAAATATGCAAAAATTAGGGATGACTCAATTCGAAATACTTTTAAGAATATCTCTAACACTTTTGTTCCTGAGTTCCCAGATGCTATCTTTGAGACATGGAAGGAAGATACTGATGATGCAAGAGGAGATGGAACTAAATATGGCAAGGGGAATGGGTTAGAAAAATAAAAGGGGGGATTCTTGTCTTATTATTTATTTAATTATTTTTTATGTTTTTAGTAATTTATTTCTTTAGTAATTAGGATTTAATTTTTGTAAAATAAAACATATCAAGCATGAATAAATACTTCTTTAGAAAGAAAAGGACTAAGTGATGTGGCAATGGGAATGAACATGTCTAGGATTGAGTTATTAGGAAAGACTTGGTATTTAAGCAATCTTAATGACTCACCTCTCTTTCTTTACAACCCTACCTGGTGTTCAGTTTTCATTTATTACTTTGTTCTTGCAATGAGAACATTGCTTCTTTGTAAAGGGGGTAAGGCAATTAAATTGCTCAAATTTTAAATTTTTCAAGTATTTTTCAATCATTTCTTTCATAATTATGTTTTAATAAATGAATGTTTAGAGAAATTATTTTTAATAAGATAGCTTGTATGCAAGTATGAATGATGATTTTATCTGAGTGATTGTATGTTATCATGAAAAATGGAATGTTTTTATGATCTTAGTCTTAGGTAATGTTTGCCATGAAAACTTAGTTTCTCTTGATATCAGACATGCATGAAGGTTTATATCTTTAGAATTGACTTAGTAACTTTCTTGAGGCGAAATGCTACGGGACATAAAAATCTAAAATTATATAGGCACCATTTTTCTTTGGACCGTTTGAGCCTTTTCAAGCCCACCTTATGATATTAGACACTTGAAACTACAATTTTGAGCTTTAAGGCCTGTTTTTGAAATGAACCTACATTATAAGTTGGTTACCATCTTTTTAAAATTATCCTAATTTTGTGCACCTATTTTAACTTAAGTGTCTTGGGAATCAACATTTGAGGAAATTTTCATAAAGATGTATGTGCTCATGTTAAGAAAAAACAATCACAAAGACAAAGAAAGAGTAAAGAAAAGTTCGCCTAGTCTTCAAAAAGGGAAAATGTATGAGCTTGAGTTCAAAACAAGTTTGAGGGTGTTCCAAAGGTTAACTTGAAGAAAAAGATTAAGTTTCGAGAAATCCAAGACAAGTTAAAGGTTAAGATTTTGAAACCGAAATGTCCCATCTCTTAATATCCCCACCTTTAACCGAGCCCCATTACAACCTTATAAAAGACCTATTGATTTGATGATTATGTCACCTACATTAGTGGAGAGGAAGAATTAAGTTCAACATATGAAGATCATAAATAGGCCTTATGATTGTTTGCTTGATTGATGAGAAATTGTGTTGAATGAAGAATATTATCTATGGTTGTGACATACATGCAAACTATGATTCATGTTGGCATATCTTGAAACTTAGAATAAAATTTTCAAATTTTTTGTATATGAGTTACTTGTTAATAAAGAAGATCTATGAGCATGAATTTGTTGATGCATGATTATGAGACAAAGATTAATGCTACTTACACTCTTAGCAAAATTTGCCTTAGCAAGACCTTGTGCTGTGCATGAACATTACTCGGGACGAGCAATGATTTAAGTTTGGGGGTGTGTAGATAGAAAAATATATAGAATTTTTCCTATATAATTCATCACCTTTTTTACTTAAAATTGTTGTTAAAACTAAGTAATTGTTTAATAAATTACTGAAATATGTGAAAATATGAAATTAGGACATAGAAATTATTAAAATGTGATTGTATATTTTTTTATATAGTTTTCATGCATAAAATGGCTTCTTTTATTTTAATTTAGGCATATTATATTTTTATGCTATGAAGTGGGTCATGCATGATTAAATTAAATAATAAAATAAAATGTTATATTTTAACAATTCATTTTAAATATTTCATTAATAAAATTGGGTTTAATTATTTAAGTAAATTGATTAATTAAAGTGGTTAAATTAATTCATTTGGTTCTCTAAACTATCTGCTATTTTTGACAGTTTTGAGAGTTTTCTTCTAATTGCAAAACCATCAAAAGTGGGGACCAAGTCAACCCAAGTTTTGGCTGCACATGGTTGATGATAAACTAATTTTTTGTTTAATTATATAAGGCCCTTGAAGAGTTGAAAAAATTAGAGATTTACCTGAAGATTTGTTGGAGACCGAGTCTTAGTCCTGAGTTGTTGTGGCATTCAAATTGATCAAAAATCAAGGAAAAATCAACCACATTTCCTCAATTCATGGCCGGCCACTCTTGGAGGAGGTTTCAAAGGATGGGCACTCCCCTTTTTAGTAAGCTAGCTCCCTTGCCTCACCTATAAATAAGAGCTCATTTCTCACTTTATCCCTCATCCCTCATCTCATCATCCCACTCATCTCTCATCCTCTCTCTCAACTCTCTTAGCTCTCATGCCTATCATCATCCTTGCATAAGGATTTTAGCAAATTAGCCTCTTAAAGAGCCCTTAGTCAGCCACCATGGAGAACCATCAGCAAAGGAGCAATGCAAATAAGTGAAGACGCCTCGTAGGTTAGAGACTTGGGTGACAGCCACTCTGAATTGAGTTTAATCTTTCTTTTCATTAAATTTAATTTAAATATGTTTGCTATGTGTTATTTGTTCTTGTTTACAACAATAATAACTTCAAATTATTTAAGCTAGGATGATTATTTTGATTAAATAATATTTATTTGATTCATACTTATAATGTTTGTGCCTCAATCGATCATGTTTGTGCCTGAATTAGCTGAGCGATCCTAACCAGACGACGGCTAATGGACACATAATTGAAATGTGCATGCTCAATTTAGATCCTAACTCGATTAAATTGTAGGTTGCATAACAACCCTAACCAGGCTCTATTATCTGCATAGTTTTTAGATCTGTGTGATTAAATTGTTTCAAACCTAACACATCCCTCTTACCTCACACGAATGCTAAGAAACCCATAGTAAATAAGGATCAGTAAAATGCGTATTTACTAAGTAAAGGATTCCAAAAGGACCTAATTTGGTTTCCAAACTCATGAAAGATCGAGTTGCCATGGAATGTTTTTTTGAATATTATTAAGCATGATGATAATAAATTAAGTTTAATTAAAGTAATTGTCCTATTTTATTTATGTTATAATTATTGCAAATTGTTTTTAATTTTACTAAAATCTATTTTATTCATATAGTTTGCATACTTAGTATAATTTGCATTAGGGATTATTGCATTTAGTTTAATATATTTTAATCACCACTCTCAACTATATTGTGTTTTTATTTACCAAATTGTTAATATAATTTTAGAAATTAAGTGACTTAGCACAAATACAATCCCTGTGGAAACGATAACTCAATACATACTTATTACTTGATAACGACTGTGTACACTTGCACAAACCCCAGCGTTACACCTATCATGTGACACCGCTAGATCCGCCCATAGCGTCTGGGTCGGGTTTGGGGTGTTAAAACTCAACGAAATTAAATTTCTCTTCTATTCTGGAACATGTCGTATGTCACTAAGTGTTGTGACAACTCCATCAAATATCTTAACTTTAATTATTCCAACACCAGCAGTTCTACATGAAGTATTATTTCCATCAAAACAACACCTTCAGACACTGTTTCGTAAGTTGTAAACCAATCTTGATAGGGACTCATGTGGAAGGTGCAACCCAAATCAAGGATCCACTCCTCGCTCACTTTATAATTGTTGACAGAAGCGACTAGAAGTTCACCATCACTGTAGTCTTCTACAACATCAGCTTTACCAATATTTTCTGGTTGTTTTCCATTTTGATTCGTAGCCTCCCTTTTGATCTTGTTCTGTAGCTTATAGCACTCAGATTTAATGTGTCCTTTCTTCTTGCAAAAGTTACAAGTTTTACCTCAGTTTGAAGACTTTGATCTACCCTTATATTTACGGTAAGGATTTTGTTCCTATGTCCTTCCACGATCATCATCAGCATTTCGATCTTGTCTTCTAGGAATAATGAGACCTTCTCTCTAAGAGTCGATTTTAACCAGAAGATGTTTCATCTTATCATATGAGGTTAAAGAATCATAAACCTCATCAACAGTGAGAGACTCGTAGCTATATAAAATCGTATCTCTAAAGGTTGAATAAGATGAGGGCATTAAACAAAGTAGAATCAACCCTAGATCTTCCTTATCATACTGAACCTCCATGGCCTCCAAGTTTTAGAGAATTTCTTTAAACACTGTTAAGTGTTCGTGCACAGACGCACCTTCCTCCAAACGATGAGCATAAAGACGCTGCTTCATATGCAACTTGCTAGTTATAGTTTTTGACATATATATTTATTCCAACCTCTTCCATAATCTAGCAGCGGTCTTCTCCTTCATCACTGTAACGCCCCAAAAATCCCTTATATTTATTTTTGTATGTTTTTGACACATATATCTGTCAGCTTTAGTGGTTATGTGTTCTGGGAGTGTCTGAGAAGTCTTGGGTTCAAGCCTTGACTTGGGCAAAATTTTTTGTTTTAAATGAATAAAGCCCTATCTCTAGACAGTAGGATTTTAATTAATTGTTTGTAAAAAAATGTCAAAATAGGCTTACTGTCTGGTGGCTAAGTGGTGGGTTGGTGTGCTGAAGGTTAGGAGTTTGAGGCTCGGCGCGAACAAAGGATTTATATTTACTGCTTGTGCCATGTGAGTGTTGTAGGTTGACCAAAATGTTGTAGTGTTTGAGTGAGGTTTAAATCCGGATGTTGAGGGATTTTTGGTGGACGGTTTGGGGAGTTTGAGGGTGAATGGGGGTGTGATGGATGGTTTAGTGGAGGAAATTAAAGGATAATGGGAGTATTCCGTGGGATTGAGGAGCAAAATAAGGGAATTCTCATATTATTTAGATTATTATTGATTTTATTTTGATTCTTATGATTTTTTTTCAAAAAAATCGGTTCCACATACCGTTCCAAAAATTTTTGACGTTAGTTCCCTTTCCCCTCTAGTCTGTCATTCGTCATTTTGCTCATTCCTTTGCCGAATATTTCTTGGTGAATTTTTGTTGCATCTTTTGTTATTTTTTGGCTTTTCACATTTCCCTTCCCATCATTTTCTTTTCCTTCTTCTCGTCGTCACCTCTTCTGTTTTGCCTTTTTTAGTCATTGATTCCCCATTGCGATTTGTTCGCTCTTGGATTGCTAAATTTCCCTCTACTCTGTCGTCAGTTTGGTAAGTGATTTAGGTGTTTCATTGTCTCATTTTATAAGTTACGAAATGAAGGGTTATAATTGTACTCTTGGGGTTTTTAATTGATTGTGTTCTTTTCAATTGTTTTCTTTTCAATTTCCTCTCCTCCTAGAAAGGAAAATTTCGACTCCTTCCTTACACTCTCCTTCTCCGGTTCTTTTCAGCTGGGGTTTTTCTCTAACAACAGTCGGTTGTGCTTGATCGGTAAGTATGGTTTAATTGAAGTTTAAAGTGAAATTCGACTAGGTGTCTAACGAGAAGGTTTGCCACTCTTGTTTTAGGTGGAGACCAAGAGTTGCTTGGTGCATCTTCAAAGAATTAAGTGGGCGATTTTGGTGGATTTGGGTAAGGGGGTTTTCGATTGTTGATTGATTTTGAACTTCGTTAGCATTTGATTTAATATCGAATTAAGTAGTTGATTAATTGATGTTTTGGGTTGAATCTAGGTTTTGGAGTACTCAGAGTGTAGTTTAACTGCGAGCGGAATCAGGTGTGTAAACACAACTCTGAAAATGGGAATCGACGAAAAGCTGAACAATGTGATTGTTGACACCAAACGGACGTGCGGCCGCCCGTGTCGTAAGCCGTGTGATCGAACATGGGCGTATGATTGACGAGGCTGGCCATGTGCGATTCATGGGCCAGGTCGAATTAGGCCGTGTGGGCTACATGGGCTTGTGGGCCCCACATGGGCATGTGGGAATATTAGGCCAGGCCATGAGATCCATACGGACAAGGCCATTTTGGACTGTGTGGGCCACACGGGCATGTAACTTGGGCCGTAAGCCCATTTTCACTGTTTGACTGCTAAGGTTGCACGGGTCGCCCGACTCGACTGTGGACCTACTGTAGGGTTGGTAAGCTTTCCTAGACCCCTAATTGACTGAAATGACTGTGTGACTGATACGATTATGCATGCTATTAGGCATGATGATGTTCCACTGGTTTGATACTGTATGCCCTGATTTTATGCATGATATTATGTTTTAGCATGTCATATATGTATATTGCATTGCATTGGGGTGGGATTGATATTGATTGCAGGAAGTGTGCTGAAAGGCTTCAAGCCTAACTTTCTGGCAGCTTAGCTACAACTACTGTCTAGTGCTGCATTCGGTAGGAGTGTAGGGATGAGTGGGTTGATTATATCCCCACATGGAGTGTAGGGTTGGACGGAGATAAAGTGTAGAGGCTAGTTGGGTAGGATTTTATAACTGCATAACTGTCACTGTTACTATACCGTGATGGGCCAGGGCCCTAATGCTTACTGTTATTGAAATGGGCTAAGGCCTAAGCTGGTACTAATACTGGTATTGAAAAGGGTTTAGGCCTAAACCGAGATTATCTGTTATTGTCTATTTGTTTGCATGGGGATTACACACTGAGTTTATCTAAACTCACCCCTTCCGTTTAATCTGTACAGGTAATCCCAAACATAGGTGGATCGGTGCAGCGAAGACTCAATGGTGGCCACACGACTCCTTTTTGCTATTTGATACTTATTTACGATTTTAAGTTTTATTTTGGGGTATTTTTCATTAATAATGGCCTCTATGGATTTTTACCTAAAATTTGGGTTTTATACTGTTTTCTAGTTATATTTGCTAGAAGTAGGTAAAACTCGGGTTTTCAAAAGAGATGAATGTTTTATCAAAATACCATGCACATGTAAACTATTTTAAAAGCTTCTGCAAAGTATAACGAAATGAATCGCGATTTGAGAATTTATGAAAGATAATGATTAGTTCTAAACGGAAAACAGTTTTAGCAATGATATGATTTTCAAATGCACTATCATGTGACATCGCCCGATTTAGCTATAACATCCAGGCCGGGTTTGGGGTGTTACAATCACATCTTGTAAAATTTCTTTACACAAATGCAGATGTAACTGTGTTAACATCTTTCGATCCTTGCGCTACTTCTCTTCCTCCATCAATGTTGAAGACATCTTATCTACCTCTAGAAGGGCTTCCTCTAAGTCCATCTGTGCAAGAATTGCCTACATCTTTATCTGCCACAACGTGAATCTAGTGTTGTGGAATTTCATACTTTAAAGACGCCATTACCGTGATTGAGATGAACAACCCGGAAGCTCGGATACCAATTTGTAAAAAATAGAACGTGGGTAATGACAATATATCACAAAGAAAAGAGAAATAAAAATAAAAAGCACACAGATTTTTACGAGGAAACTTTTTTGGGAAAAAGCCACGAGCAGAGGAGAAGAAAATTCACTATGTCGAATTCGAATGATTAGAAAAAGAATAGACTATTTCTATTTATAGGCTTGTAAAATCATATTCTAATAGGAGTGTAGTAAGATTGAAACACCTTATTCTAATCAATATCAAATAAATGGAGTTTAATAAGGTTTAAAAAACCTTATTCTAAAATAAAATAAAAGAAGTTTAGTTTTATATGGAATTTACTTTTATTTTATTTTACCACTGTATTTTATTTAAATAAGGATTCAGGTCACTTAATTCTAACAAGTATATGTGAGGAGATGGTTAGTATGTAGTGGATCGTGGAAGATATTTTTATGATATTTTAAGTAAGAAGAGAGTAGAGGAATGTATGGAAAGCGTAAGTCAGTTTGATAGTTGAAAGAATCGGTATGAGTATGAGTGTAGTAGTTGATGCATAAGCGTAACTCTGAGATTATGATGGTATTCGCCCAAAGCAAAAGTTCTAATAGATGGTCCTACAGTTATTACATAAGCATCAGTCAAGGTAATTTTTTTTAGTTCTGAATAAGTTCTCCTAAACTTCTTCATGTCATGCTTATGTTTCAGGTATCAATGTTAAGAGACTGCGCCTGGAGGGATGATGCTTGGACTACGCGAAGTAAGAGGCGTATCGGGTTACTATGCATATAGTGGAAATGTGGAGGAGTCTAGGGCTACACCTTATGTGTTTATTTTTATCAAACTTCTATTTTGTAATAAGTATGTAGTAATAAGTTATTTCAAATACTTTCCTTTGTTTTTGGATATTAAGTCCTCCTGTTAAAGAAATAAATAAAATGTAATATTTAAAGAAATAAATAAAATGTAATATTTGTTAAGCATTTTGTTTAGTAACACCTAAGATCCGAGCTTGGCAAATCAAGTCGGGTTAGGGCGTTACAAAACCGTACCAAACGAGTGTCTAACAAAAGCTTTAACCACCACTCCATTCAAGTCAAGATAGAAAGAAATAATTTAAATAAATCTTATCAATTCACAAATGTTTTTCCAGACTAATTTGTTCAAATGTCTATTCAAAAATAAAATTTATAAAGTAATCAAATACGAATTCAAAATCAAATTGGAAGCGTACATTAAGAAAAATCCTTTAAATAAAACATTTAAAAATAAAATAGAGTAGTTTTTTTAAATATTAAACTATTTTATTTTATTATTTTTTCAACCAAATGAACTTGAATTCTAAATCGGCCAGTGAATCTACCCTTTTGAAACACAAAATATAATTATATATTAAGTTTAGAATAATATATATAATAACAATATTTTTACAAACTTATTTAGTATGAAACTTATTGAGATAACTTTAAAAGATCATTATGAATGATAAAGATGAACATAAATATTTTGTAACATTGAAAAACAATTTATGCAAAACATTAGATGAATTGATACATTGTAAAAACATCTTATAAAAATAATTCCATAAAAATAAAATGCTTAAAATGCCAATAAATGAAATGTCAATATATATAACAAACTATTAACCAATAAATATTCATATAAATTTATAATAATTCTGTAATAGCAATTTAAGCATAAAAAATAACAAATACAAAAATAAAAGTTCTTTTTTCGAGCCTTTTTCTTTTTCTCTACCTCCTTCCTTTCTCCCTTTACCCACGTCTCCCAAAAAAAAATAGCTATCCTATTTTAAAGACCAATATTTACGGTACATCATTGTATACTAGTTTAATATAGGTTTTAGATGTTAATTAAAATAAATTTAATACATACTGAACTAGCACCACAATACTCACAGAATACTATACTGCCAATTGGTAGCATTGGTGAGATTTGATAATTTGTGTATTAATATTTTTTTTTATAAATCCTTAACATATAATGATCGTGTTTACTGTAAAATATAATAATTCAAAATTTTTTAAGTTCATAATTTATATTATATTTCTTTCAAAAAAAATAATTATATTATATTAATTTTTATTATATTTCATATAATTATTTGCTTATATCTTATTATATTATATATTTATTATATTATATTATATTATATTATATTATATTTACGCATCATAATTGTATCAAAGTTACTAGATCTAGGATCAAGTAGAGACTCAAAACCTTTGGCATCACAACAATGCAAATCCAAATCATAAATCATGATTAAGTGGAACAAAGTTAGGTAAAAGAAAAAGATAAATAGTATTAATCATGTTGCATTAATATGAAGAGGTTTTTATATTTATATAAGAAATATACCATCAAATATTATGAAAATATTCTTTAACTTCGACACCTAGTGAGTTTTGAGCAACCACGTTGCCAGGGATTAACAGCTTCTTGGAGAAGGCGACGGTAGGAAACAAGACCGGAGACCTGTGGATGGTGAGTTCTCATAGCAGCATCGATTTGGATCACCTCTTCCATCACCACTATGCCGATTAGAGCCAAACAAATTAACCATGTTTTCATATTTGAGACTCCTATGATTGGTCTTTGGTTTCATTGGAATAATTTTTATATCACCTATTTATAAGGTTTTGGAATGAGACCCTATTTTAAAAATGACGTCAAATTAGGTGATATTGTTTTGAAATTTTCTTTTTTTAATTTCTTATTGTTTAAATTGTAAAATGTGTTAATTTTCTTAAAATAATAAATTTTAGAAATTGGACCCAGTAATCTAAGGTTTTTCTCAATTAGCCAAATATTATGGAATGTATTTGTGTGAGTGTGTGTGTTTTGGCAGAAAGAAAGAGAGTTGAGCTCTAATCTCAATATGATGCAATCTCAATTACCACTTTATCTTTTATATGTTATACCTAGCATATCATTCAATAAGAAACAAAATATATAATCCGGTGGTCCGGAATGCAAGCAGAGTCTCATCGTTCCATATATAATATGCATATATGTTATAGTGTTCTTTCAAATAAATAGTTTAGTAATAATTTTTTTTGTTTATATGTAAAAACATATTTTTATATTTTTATTATTACCTCTACCTTCATATATAATTAGTTTTTATACCTAATGGAAGCAAGTGACTTTACACGGTTAATTTTTAATTAGTCCTTTATAAATATTGTATTCTTAATTAATATAGTTAATATAAAATAATATTTCATATTTGAATTCTTGATTATTATTAGAAAACGATAGTATATTAAAGCATTTTTAACATATTCATTGTAAAATATAGTTTTACTTCATCTAATTAATGCAAAGTAGCATTGTTCAAAATAATAAGTAATTAAATTAATTAAAATAAATAAATTATTTTAATAATTCAAATATAGTTCTAATAAAATATTTAGTGAAGTATTTATGAAAAATATAAAAAATGACATATTGTACATTAAACCTTACATTATTCAATTTCTATTCTTTTTTTAACAATAAATAAATTGACCATGATAATTTGTAAATAATATCTAATCAATATAAATGTAATTATGTTACATTATTTCATATTATAAAATATATTAATTATTCATAAAAATAATTAAAATTTAGTATTAAAAAAGTAGTATAAAATTTTTTCTTTTACTATTTTGGTTAACCGAAACACAATAATTTAAATAGAGAATAAATCAATATAAAATTTGAACATTTCATTTATTATTATATAAATTGATTTAAAAAAATTATTACTAAAACCTAGTATTTTTATATAAATATGATAAGTTTTATTATCAAATAAATTTTAAATGAATTATTTTATTAAAATTAAAATTCGTATTGATAAATGTAATAAATTTTATAAATAAAAATATTTAAAATTATAAATCCAACAATAGCTATAGAGTCATTTCATTGTTTCTTTGGACTTGTGTTTTTATATAAATTATAGATATATGCATTTTCAAATTGTTAAAATTGTAATTTATCTATACTATTATTTAAGTTTGCACACCAACTAAGTCAAGAAATTACTAACATAATCTTACAGATTTTAAATAAATTATATTATTACTCAAATACTTTTTTCCTTTTTCTTATTCAAGAAAAATCCTATAAACAAATTCCCCAAAACTCATCCAACCAAAATCACACCAACAAATATTTGTGGACATTGCCGCTAGAGGTTGCAGTTAAAACTGCTAAATCAAAATATATGTGGTTAAGCCACTATATTGCAACAAAGCTACTAGAATAGATATGAGTGGATAAGCCACTATAGTTGTAGAAAACCTACCAAAAAAAATATGGTTAAACCACCAGAATGTGCGAATCATTAAACTACTAGAATATTCTTCCTTTCAACATCATCCAAACCCAATGTAATGTGTCATGACACGCATATACGAATTCAAAATGAAAAACATGTAGGACGTGCTAACATACAATAGAAGAAAATAGAAGGCATGAGAATTCACACTTTACACAACAAATTTATCAAATCCCATTAAAAACACATCAGTTTTTCCATAAAGTCACATGCATGGTAATATAACAGATTCAGAGATATTCAACTTAACATATTCTGACATCACATGTTCACATCAAACATAGTAACACGGAAACATACAATCAGAATTGCAGGACACAGATCATACACATATAAATCACACATCTTAAACACAACATATATAAAGGTATTGTAACACCCTGAACCTGAAACCGACACCGGAGTCGAACACGAGGTGTTAACTGACTTTAACCCCTTATAAAATTTATTTTCCAGACACTGCCCAATCTGTGTACTAGTCGTTTTAAAAATCATATCTTGAGTTTCGTAACTCGAAAATCAGTTTCGTAATTTTTCCCAGAAACTAGACTCATGTGCCCATCTATGTATTTTTTTCTAGAATTTTTGGTCAGGCCAATTAGTACAGTTTATTAGTCAAAGTCTCCCATGTTGCAGGGGTCGACTACACTGACCTTTGCCCATTACGACTTGGATATCCCCCTGCACGGGGCTTCAATACTGATTCCGTTTGTTTCTATGAAAACTAGACTCAGAGAGGAATCTATACATATATGGTACGACCCCTAATTATCTCTGGTTAATTTATAATGAATTTCCAAAGTCGGAGCAGGGAATCCAGAAACCGTTCTGGCCCTGTCCCACAAAAATCTGATTATCTCTTAATATACTGCCCATATGATCTTTTCGTTACTTCCTCATGAAAACAGACTCATCGAGCTTCGATTACATAATTTATTCATCAATTAATTCCACTCCTACTATTTTTAGTGATTTTTCAATCTCATGACACTGCTGCTGCCAGCATCTGTTACGAAAGTAACTAGGTCCATTTCATGCCTACCCTTGATCCAACTCAATCGAACATTCGTGCCATTTTCGCATGGCTTAAAGTTTACATGCCAAAGTTCAAACACAACGTAATAGCTTATACATGCCAAAATGTTCTTCTAAGCCAACTAAGAAGAAAGTACCAAAACTTGCTATCCGGTGTGATGACTTCGAGGACGGCCCGATCACCCAAAAAGAGATGTGTCCAAGAAACCTAGAATAGGTGACAAGGGAACACCGAGTGAGTTTATAACTCAGTAAGTCATAAGCTATGCACTACCATCCATCAATAACATTATCACAAGAGAAAACAAAATGGAACGAGGCTAATTACTCCATCCATTCCGAACCATACCATAGTTCCTCCAACCTATCGATTCAATTTCATATCAATTCATGCATTCACATTCCATATACTCATCAATAGGACATTGAAGCATTTTCATAAATCAATTTATTTTCGTTACAATCAAACGACTAAACGGCCTTTCACCCATCCTACGATAAATTTTATGTACGTGACTTCAAGTATAGTTGTCACATAGGTTCAAACTTACCGAGCTCAACACCAAGTATAAGCATAGCACCTATTAGCCATGTACTCAAGACACTTACCCGATCCGCTGTCCGCGATCGACTCAATAGTGTCGCACACATAGTGTCCATAATGATTCACGAATGCATATTGAGTCCGCACACTCAGTGCTATATAATCAACTCGCACACTTAGTGCTACGTAATCAAATCGCACACTTAGTGCTACATAGTCAAACTCGCACACTTAGTGCCGCATGGTCAATTCGCACACTTAGTGCATCATATTCATTTCGCACACTTAGTGCAACATAGTCAAATCGCACACTTAGTGCTGTACAATTTAATCCTGCGCACTTAGCGCCAATCTCATGGTCATAAATGGTTATACCCGCACGTTTAGTGCCGAGATCAACAACTCAGTACATCTTACCTCTTTTCTTTTCATTCAACAATTTCATCATCACATACGTACATGCATATATATATATGTATATTTATTCATTCCATTCAGCATCAATACATAAACATTATGACCATTTGAAATAATACCAAGTACATGCTTAATGACTTACCTTGTGTTGGGTAAGACGGTTCCAACTCGACTACTCAGTGATCTTTTCTTTGCCTTTATCGGATCTAGTTCCCTTTTGCTCTTGAGCTTAAGTTCAACAAAATTTAAAATAGTCATTAATCGACTATTCAAGTATTACTTTCAGAATAATATATATATTGATTTGACCTTCACACACATAGATTATAGTAAGCTTTATAATAGTCAATAAATAACTCATTGGCAAATTTTCATTAATGTTTACAACAAAATCACATATTCACTACGAGCTGTTTCCCTGAGCAGTAGTCGCTAAATTGTTTATAACTGGAGCAAAAAAACTCCAAATCACTAGCCGTTAATTTTCCCTGAATATAGACTCGTATATCTTCCATCCATAAAATTTTCAGAATTTTTGGCTTGGCCAATAAATACCAGATTTTTCTTAAAGTTTCCCCTGTTTCACTGTTTGACTATTCTGACCACTCTTCACTACGAATCAAATTTCTCATTTTACAGAATTCAAAATGTGTTGTATTTGATCTCATTTGAAACTAGACTCATTAAGGAGTCTAAGCATATAAATTTTATCTTATAATCATTTTTGTACAATTTATAATGATTTCCTAAAAACAGAACAGGGAATCTAGTAGTCATTTTGACTCAGCCCCACAATACTTCAAATATCTCAAGATCGGTAACTCTTTTGTTTTTATAGTTTCTTTTGTAAGAAAATAGACTCTTCAAGCTTTAATGGCATAATTCACTCAGCTTCTAATTCAACTCCTACAAATTATGGCGATTTTCCAAAATCACCTTACTGCTGCTGTCCCCAAACAGATTATTACCAAATCAAATACTAACATTAGCATTTCACCTTAATAGCTAGCTTACCAAGCCTTAATTTAACATATTAATCTTTAACATATCTTTCACTTTTCATCAACAACTATCAAAAAGCTCAAGCACTCATCAATGGCAAAACACAAAATCATCATCAATCCACAAAATTGAACCATGGGTTTTTAGAACTCAAGTCAACTACTAAAACATGCATGCATCTCAAGAACAACATCAAACATACCTTAGTCTAGCAAACCACCATAGCCGATTTTCTCAAGCTCTTCCCCTTCCTTTCTTTCCTCTATTCGGCCAAAGGTGTTCAAGAATGAACACATTTTTTTTGTTTTCTTTCCTCAACTCACGGCAACAAGGGGGTATGGATGAGACCATTTTTTTTTCATCACCCTTCCTTTTCATTGTTTAATTACCATGCTCTTTATTTTATTTTTCTTAGCATACATCACTAGCATAACATGTTGGTGACATGTTTCCACCCATAGCATGGCCAGCCACTATGCTTTAATTTGGCTAATTTGACATGCAAGGACAAACACTTTCCCACATATATTAATGGGCCACTTGAACACTTGCCTAGCATATTTCTAAATTATCTCACATAAGTCCCTACTAATAAATTCCACATACACTGACCAAATTAAAGTATGGAACTATCACACAAGCATTTACGCACATCATAAACACAGAATATAATCTTTAATTATTTATAAGACTCGGTTTTGTGGTCCCGAAACCACTTCCCGACTAGGGTCAATTTTGGGCTGTCACAACTCTCCCCCACTTAAGAAATTTTCGTCCCCGAAAATCTTACCGGTAAATAGGTTTGGATATCGTTCTTTCATCGAGCTCTCGGTTTCCCAAGTAGCTTCCTCGATCCCGTGTTTGAGCCATAACACCTTTACTAGCGGAACTCTTTTGTTTTGTAACTCCTTCACTTCACGAGCTAGGATACGCATCGGTTCTTCTTCATAACTCGTATCGGCTTGAATTTCAACCTCTGATGGGCTAATTATGTGCGATGGATCAGATCTATAGCGTCGAAGCATCGAAACATGAAAGATGTCATGGATCTTTTCAAGCTCAGGGGGCAAAATCAATCTATACGCAACTGGCCCCACTCGTTCGGAGATTTCGTACGGCCCAATGAATCTCGGGCTCAACTTGCCCTTACGGCCAAACCTAAGTACCTTTTTCCAAGGCGAAACTTTAAGAAACACTTTATCTCCCACCTGATATTCAATGTCTTTTCGTTTCAAATCCGCATACGATTTCTGACGATCTGTGGCTGCTTTCAGACTTTCACGGATTACCTTTACTTTCTGTTCGGCATCTTTAATCAAATCAACTCCGAAAATTTTACTTTCACCGAGCTCGGTCCAAAACAATGGTGTACGGCATTTACGACCGTACAAAGCCTCGTAAGGTGCCATCTTAATACTTGATTGAAAACTATTGTTGTAAGCGAATTCAATCAAAGGTACATACCGTTCCCATGAACCACTAAACTCAAGGATGCAGCATCTCAGCATATCCTCGAGTATCTGAATTATCCGCTCGGATTGACCATCGGTTTGGGGATGAAAAGCGGTGCTAAAATGCAGCTTGGTACCCAAAGCTTCTTACAATTTCTTCCAAAATCGCGAGGTGAATCTCGGATCTCTATCCGACACGATAGAAATAGGTACTCCATGTAATCTCACAATCTGAGAAACATACAATTCGGCTAGTTTATCCAATGAAAAATCCGTACGCACGGGGATAAAGTGAGCCGACTTAGTCAGCCTATCAACAACAACCCAAATCGCATCCTTCTTACTTGCGGACAATGGCAGTCCGGACACAAAGTCCATTGTGACTCGGTCCCATTTCCACTCGGGTATCATGATCGGCTGAAGTAACCCTGAAGGCACTTGATGTTCCGCTTTCACTTGTTGACATATTAAACATCTCGAAACAAAGTCGGAGATGTCTCGTTTCATACCATGCCACCAAAACCGACGTTTCAAGTCATTGTACATTTTCGTGCTCCCCAGGTGAATTGACATTCGGCTACAATGGGCTTCGTTCAGAATCATCGGAATGAGTTCCGAATTCCTTGGAACACACAAATGACTTCTAAACCTCAAACAACCATCATCATCAATCTGAAACTCCGATTCCTTGTTCGGAACACACTCAGCTCGTTTTGCAACCAATTCATCATCGACTTCCTGAGCTTCAAGAATTTGATGAGTCAATAATGGTTTGGCTTTTAATTCAGCTACTAACACATTGTCAGGTAGAACAGACAAGTGTACATTCATCGCTCGCAAAGCAAACAGTGATTTCCGGCTTAAGGCGTCCGCAACCACATTAGCCTTTCCCGGGTGGTAATCAATGACAAGCTCGTAATCTTTCAACAACTCAAGCCAACGTCTTTGTCGCAGATTCAAGTCTCGTTGAGTCATCAAATATTTGAGACTTTTGTGATCTGAAAACACATGGCACTTCTCACCAAACAAATAATGTCGCCATATTTTCAATGCAAACACAATGGCGGCTAGTTCGAGATCATGGGTCGGATAATTTCTCTCGTGTGGCTTCAATTGTCTTGACGCATAGGCCACAACTCGACCTTCTTGCATCAATACGCAACACAACCCAAGTAGGGATGCGTCACTATAAATGACAAACTCTTTACCCGATTCGGGTTGCACCAAAATTGAAGCTTCAGTCAAATGAGTTTTCAGTTGATCGAAGCTTTTCTGACATTTCTCCGTCCATTCGAACTTAACATCCTTTTGAAGTAGCTTCGTCATTGGTGTGGCTATCATCGAGAAACCTTTGACAAATCGTCGGTAATAACCGGCGAGCCCTAGAAAGCTCCGGACTTCGGTAACATTTCTCGGAGGCTTCCAGTTAAGTATGGCTGAAATTTTGCTCGGGTCAACTCGAATACCCGATGCGGATACCACATGACCCAAGAAGCTAACCTCTCTTAACCAGAACTCACACTTACTGAACTTAGCATATAACTGCTTATCCCGCAAAATTTGCAACACTTGCCTCAGATGCTCAGCATGTTCGGTCTCATCTCTTGAATAGACCAAGATGTCATCAATAAACACAACTACGAACCGATCCAAATACGGCCTGAAGATCCGATTCATCAAATCCATAAACACCGCAGGGGCATTAGTGAGCCCGAACGGCATCACTAAGAACTCGTAGTGACCGTACCTCGTTCTGAAAGCAGTTTTGGGTACGTCCGAATCTCGAATCTGCAACTGATAATAACCCGATCTCAAATCCTTTGAAAACACCGATGCTCCCTTTAATTGATCGAACAGATCATCAATACGCGGTAACGGATACTTATTCTTTATCGTCACTTTATTCAGTTGACGATAGTCAATGCACAACCTCATGGTTCCGTCCTTCTTTTTCACGAACAATACTGGTGCACCCCAAGGTGAGAAACTCGGTCGAGCGAAACCTCTATCCGTCAATTCTTGCAACTGAGCTTTCAACTCTTTTAACTCGGTTAGTGCCATACGATACGGAGCGATCGAAATTGGCGTAGTTCCAGGTACAAGCTCAATACCAAACTCTACCTCCCGAACAGGTGGCAAACCCGGTAACTCTTCAGGAAAAACATCCGGGTATTCACAAACCACCGGCACCGATTCGGGTTTCTTTTCTAACTCCTTGTCATCAAGTACATACGCGAGGTATGCTTCGCACCCTTTCCTTACATATTTCTGGGCCAACATTGCTGATATTACAGCTGGCAACCCCCTTAAGTCCGCAGACTCAACTCGGATTATTTCGTTATTTGCGCACCTCAAATCGATAGTCTTGCTTTTGCAATTCACAACCGCATCATGCGCGGTTAACCAATCCAAACCAAGAATAACATCAAACTCGTCGAACGGCAAAAGCATCAAATCGGCCGGAAAACAGGATTCTCGGATTATTAGAGGGCATCTCTTACACACTTTATCAACAAGTACGCATTGACCCAAAGGGTTTGATACTCGAATTACGAGCTCAGTAGACTCAACAGGTAGAGTCTTACTGGTTGCTAAGGTTTCGCATACATATGAATGAGTAGAACCAGGGTCAATCAATGCAATCACATTAGTATCAAAGAGAGTGAAGGTACCAGTGATGACGTCGGGGGAGGATGCCTCCTCTCGTGCGCGAATGGCATATGCTCTAGCAGGAGTACGGTTCTCGGCTCGATCGGCCGTATCAGAGGCCCCCCTCTGACTACCACCCCTGCCTCCTAAAATTCTCGGTGGTCTACCTCTAGATGTCACTCCACTAGGTCTTGCACCTTGAATCTTATTCTTCTCATCCAGCTCCGTGCAATCTCTAATGAAGTGGTCCTTCGAACCGCATCCGTAACAGGCCCTGCTAGTAGACTTGCCCCAACATTCACCTAGGTGTCGTCTTCCACATTGGGGACATTCAGGTTTCTCGTGACGATTATTGCCCACACTAGCTACCGAAGTAGCTCGGGAGCCCATCGATGGTCTTGCCCTGATAGAAATTCCCGCAGTCGCCCTCGACTTATTAATGTCCTCCCTGAACTTCTTTACAGCTGAGAACGGAGCTTTACCCGTCGATCTTTTACGATAATCTCTAGCTTCAAATTCAGCCTTCCTCTTCTCCTTTCCAAGTTCTTCCGCCTTGCAGGCTCGTTCGACTAGTGTTACGAATTCTTTTATTTCCAAAATACCCATTAGTAGCTTTAAATCTTCATTCAATCCTTCCTCGAATCTTTTGCACATAGCAACCTCATCAGCTACACACTCCCGGGCATACCTACTGAGTCTTACGAATTCATGTTCGTATTCAGATACAGTCATACGGCCTTGCTTGAGTTCCAAGAACTCCTTACGCTTCTGATCAATGAACCGTTGGCTAATAAATTTCTTTCGGAATTCCGTTTGAAAGAAGTCCCAAGTTACTCGCTCGTTCGGGACTATGGAAATCAAGGTCCTCCACCAATAGTAGGCTGAGTCTCGCAACAAAGATACAGCACATTTTAGACATTCGTCAGGTGTGCATGACAATTCATCGAACACCCGAATGGTGTTATCAAGCCAGAACTTGGCCCTTTCGGCATCATCAGTTACTATGGCCTTGAACTCCTCGGCCCCACGCTTCCTAATCAAGTCTACAGGTGGCTTACTCAGCCTCACAGGATCAGCGACTGATGGCATTACAGGCTCTTGGGGTGGATTATTCAAATTTGGGAATTGTTGGACAGCCGGGTTGGTTCGGGCATATTGCGCGACCCACTCATTCATCATGGTAAAGAAGGCTTGTTTAGCCCCCTCACCTTGATTATTCGCAGATGACTGAGGTTCAACAGGCGGCGTCCCTTGTGCAGGAGCAGCCGCTACGCTCTCAACGTCATCCGCTAGGGTTCTTTCTACACCGGGATCCATTTACTAATCAAAACAAAAACATTTCAACCGTCAGAAGTCATCACCCTTTTAAACATTAACATTAAGGCATGTATAGCTAGACTCATACGTGCTATGGTAGTCCTAGAACCGACTAAACCATAGCTCTGATACCAATCAAATGTAACACCCCGAACCCGAAACCGACACCGGAGTCGAACACGAGGTGTTAACTGACTTTAACCCCTTATAAAATTTATTTTCCAGACACTGCCCAATCTGTGTACTAGTCGTTTTAAAAATCATATCTTGAGTTTCGTAACTTGAAAATCAGTTTCGTAATTTTTCCCAGAAACTAGACTCATGTTCCCATCTATATATTTTTTCTAGAATTTTTGGTCGGGCCAATTAGTACAGTTTATTAGTCAAAGTCTCCCATGTTGCAGGGGTCGACTACACTGACCTTTGCCCATTACGACTTGGATATCTCCCTGCACGGGGCTTCAATACTGATGCCGTTTGTTTCTATGAAAACTAGACTCAGAGAGGAATCTATACATATATGGTACGACCCCTAATTATCTCTGGTTAATTTATAATGAATTTCCAAAGTCGGAGCAGGGAATCCAGAAACCGTTCTGGCCCTGTCCCACAAAAATCTGATTATCTCTTAATATACTGACCATATGATCTTTTCGTTACTTCCTCATGAAAACAGACTCATCGAGCTTCGATTACATAATTTATTCATCAATTAATTCCACTCCTACTATTTTTAGTGATTTTTCAATCTCATGACACTGCTGCTGCCAGCATCTGTTATGAAAGTAACTAGGTCCATTTCATGCCTACCCTTGATCCAACTCAATCGAACATTCGTGCCATTTTCGCATGGCTTAAAGTTTACATGCCAAAGTTTAAACACAACGTAATAGCTTATACATGCCAAAATGTTCTTCTAAGCCAACTAAGAAGAAAGTACCAAAACTTGCTATCCGGTGTGATGACTTCGATGACGGCCCGATCACGCAAAAAGAGATGTGTCCAAGAAACCTAGAATAGGTGACAAGGGAACACCGAGTGAGTTTATAACTCAGTAAGTCATAAGCTATGCACTACCATCCATCAATAACATTATCACAAGAGAAAACAAAATGGAACGAGGCTAATTACTCCATCCATTCCGAACCATACCATAGTTCCTCCAACCTATCGATTCAATTTCATATCAATTCATGCATTCACATTCCATATACTCATCAATAGGACATTGAAGCATTTTCATAAATCAATTTATTTTCATTACAATCAAACGACTAAACGGCCTTTCACCCATCCTACGATAAATTTTATGTACGTGACTTCAAGTATAGTTGTCACATAGGTTCAAACTTACCGAGCTCAACACCAAGTATAAGCATAGCACCTATTAGCCATGTACTCAAGACACTTACCCGATCCGCTGTCCGCGATCGACTCAATATTGTCGCACACATAGTGTCCATAATGATTCACGAATGCATATTGAGTCCGCACACTCAGTGCTATATAATCAATTCACACACTTAGTGCTACGTAATCAAATCGCACACTTAGTGCTACATAGTCAAACTCGCACACTTAGTGCCGCATGGTCAATTCGCACACTTAGTGCATCATATTCATTTCGCACACTTAGTGCAACATAGTCAAATCGCACACTTAGTGCTGTACAATTTAATCCCGCGCACTTAGCGCCAATCTCATGGTCATAAATGGTTATACCCGCACGTTTAGTGCCGAGATCAACAACTCAGTACATCTTACCTCTTTTCTTTTCATTCAACAATTTCATCATCACATACGTACATGCATATATATATATGTATATTTATTCATTCCATTCAGCATCAATACATAAACATTATGACCATTTGAAATAATACCAAGTACATGCTTAATGACTTACCTTGTGTTGGGTAAGACGGTTCCAACTCGACTACTCAGTGATCTTTTCTTTGCCTTTATCGGATCTAGTTCCCTTTTGCTCTTGAGCTTAAGTTCAACAAAATTTAAAATAGTCATTAATCGACTTTTCAAGTATTACTTTCAGAATAATATATATATTGATTTGACCTTCACACACATAGATTATAGTAAGCTTTATAATAGTCAATAAATAACTCATTGGCAAATTTTCATTAATGTTTACAACAAAATCACATATTCACTACGAGCTGTTTTCCTGAGCAGTAGTCGCTAAATTGTTTATAACTAGAGCTACAAAACTCCAAATCACTAGCCGTTAATTTTCCCTGAATATAGACTCGTATATCTTGCATCCATAAAATTTTCAGAATTTTTGGCTTGGCCAATCAATACCAGATTTTTCTTAAAGTTTCCCCTGTTTCACTGTTTGACTATTCTGACCACTCTTCACTACGAATCAAATTTCTCATTTTACAGAATTCAAAATGTGTTGTATTTGATCTCATTTGAAACTAGACTCATTAAGGAGTCTAAGCATATAAATTTTATCTTATAATCATTTTTGTACAATTTATAATGATTTCCTAAAAACAGAACAGGGAATCTAATAGTCATTTTGACTCAGCCCCACAATACTTCAAATATCTCAAGATCGGTAACTCTTTTGTTTTTATAGTTTCTTTTGTAAGAAAATAGACTCTTCAAGCTTTAATGGCATAATTCACTCAGCTTCTAATTCAACTCCTACAAATTATGGCGATTTTCCAAAATCACCTTACTGCTGCTGTCCCCAAACAGATTATTACCAAATCAAATACTAACATTAGCATTTCACCTTAATAGCTAGCTTACCAAGCCTTAATTTAACATATTAATCTTTAACATATCTTTCATTTTTCATCAACAACTATCAAAAAGCTCAAGCACTCATCAATGGCAAAACACAAAATCATCATCAATCCACAAAATTGAACCATGGGTTTTTAGAACTCAAGTCAACTACTAAAACATGCATGCATCTCAAGAACAACATCAAACATACCTTAGTCTAGCAAACCACCATAGCCGATTTTCTCAAGCTCTTCCCCTTCCTTTCTTTCCTCTATTCGGCCAAAGGTGTTCAAGAATGAACACATTTTTTTTTGTTTTCTTTCCTCAACTCACGGCAACAAGGGGGGTATGGATGAGACCATTTTTTTCATCACCCTTCCTTTTCATTGTTTAATTACCATGCTCTTTATTTTATTTTTCTTAGCATACATCACTAGCATAACATGTTGGTGACATGTTTCCACCCATAGCATGGCCAGCCACTATGCTTTAATTTGGCTAATTTGACATGCAAGGACAAACACTTTCCCACATATATTGATGGGCCACTTGAACACTTGCCTAGCATATTTCTAAATTATCTCACATAAGTCCCTACTAATAAATTCCACATACACTGACCAAATTAAAGTATGGAACTATCACACAAGCATTTACGCACATCATAAACACAGAATATAATCTTTAATTATTTATAAGACTCGGTTTTGTGGTCCCGAAACTACTTCCCGACTAGGGTCAATTTTGGGCTGTCACAGGTATAGTAACAAATACCTTGTTTTCAAGTCTTATCTAAGCAATATGGACCCTACAGAAGGCTTACATTCGACTCATACGATGAATACAACCCTAGGGAAAATATCTAGATTTTGGGCCCACACATCTATGTGGCCTACATAGCCCAATTGGCCCAGACCGTGTGGCTCACATGGTCCAACACATGGCCTAGCACACGGCCGTGAGGCGTCGACAATTCCACATTTCAGCTTTCGTCGTTCATTATTTTTCGATACACACTTGTTCATTTGTTGATGCCGACACAACAATAATAATTTCAAAACCTAAAAATGACATTCGAAACGAATGGATTAATGAAAAAAAGAGTATCAATTGACAAGAAAAACAACCTTGCTTCTTAATACTTAAGCCAAAAACAGTAGGGTATTCACCTCTTAACCAAAAATCACCCCCAAAACGGTATTCATTTACTTACCTTTTAAGAACCATCAAATTCCATGAGAAACTATATTTTCGGAGGAACGATTATCTCAAAATTCTCACCTAAAAAAATCATACAACAACCTCACAATAAGCTTCAAACTAATCCAAACTGAAAACCATCGTCTGAAGAAATAAACAAATCCTCATAGGTTAAAAAAAAGGCAAAACAATTTAAAACTTAACTTTTCCTTACCACAAATGACTAAACAACAAAACCTGCGACAAGTATTGACACAAAACCATATGACAGTAGGAGAGTAACAAAATCGGCCATAGAGTAATTAAAGAAATATAACCAAAAATAAATTTACTGTAACAAGAATAATGGAAAGAAAAAAGAAAGAAAATAAAATAAAAACAATGTGAACGTGAGGAAAAGAAAGTGAGAGACGTGGGGAAGGAAAGGGAGAACTTTGGAGAAACATAATTTTAATTTAATTTAATTTTTTTAAATCAATCTATTGTCATATTGTTTTTTTAAAGAAAGAAATCAAAATCCTAACAAAATTGATTTCCTGACAACTTATTAGATTATCTAGAGTTTAAATTTAGCCCAATCTCTATCCCATGGGCGACACACTGTAAGAGAATAAATAAATATATTGGATTCGTATGCATGGAGTTTTGAACACATGACATCTGGGTAAGCTAAAACCATACCACTGAACCAGCAGACTCATTATTATCATTAATTGAGCGAAAATATTATTTAAGCCAAATGTTCAAGGATAAGGGTTAAGACAAAAATAATAAAAATTCAAGTAAAGGATTTGAACCCAAAACCTCATACACTCTAATACAACACTTAACCATTGAACCAGATTAATTCCCTGTATAAAATTTTGATAAACTTAATCCAAAACAAGACGTGACCACCCTTGGATTCACTAATCCAATTTCCTCTAACCTGGTTTTTGGGTTGTTACAAAGTCCAAACTAGTGTTTGAACGACTGTTAATAGTAGGTCCACTGCTTAACTTGAAAGGTTTAAATTTCTTTGACTGACATCGAGTCGACTCTATAATTTTTGAGGAAATTGTTGCTACAACAATCACAGTTGAACCTTGAAGAGCATATAGACTGCCATTATTTCAACCTCTCATCAAAATGATAACTCCATGAGATACCTTAATATCGCTTGACATGATACGATTATGCAATTTTTTGTGTCCAACATACCCAAGGAGGTGAGGTTTTTCTATAAACCAGACACATGTCTGACATCTAACAGTGTCTTTATAATTCCATTGTGCATCTTGATCGGAACGATACCAAAATTGGTTATCTTAGAGTGTGATCCATTCCTCATATGCACAACTCCACCTTCAACTAAACTATATGTGGAGACCAGTCCCTATTGGGAAAAATGTGGAAAGAACACCACGGATCTAAGATCCACTCGGACATAGGCTTAGACCTTTCACTCATTGTCACCAATAACCAATTACCACCCTTGTCTTCAGCCATTTTAGCATCAACTACTTCATTCTCATTGCTCCCAGTAGCCTTCCAGTTCTTATTTTCCACTTTGTAATAATCAGCCTTAATGTGACCTTTCTTCTTATAGTAGCCACATACCTTGTCTTAATTCCTCGACCACGAACCAGTCATGCCTCTCGCAACAAATGTCGAGGAGTTCCAACCTAAATTGCTATCCGAACCAAACTCATTATTGACATTATATTTTCTCAACAAGTTTCTCTTCACTTCCTCGAACGAGAGCTTAAATCTCTCATAAATCAGGGTTTTCTTGAAAGACTTATATGAAAAAGGCAAAGAGAACAATAATAGCATGGTCTGATCTTCATGATCAATCTAAACCTCGATTATCTTTATATCAATCAAGAGAGAAACAAACTCATTCATGTGAGCCCTATTAGAGTGATCTTGTGTCATACAAAATGTGTACAATTGTTCCTTTAGCCCCGAATGGTTAGTTAGAGACTTTTTCATATATCGGGATTCTAACTTTCACGACAAGCCTGTTGTTGTTCTCTATGACAGTACTTCTTGCAACATATCATTCGTGAGGCACAACAAAATTACAAACAAGTCGTTCTCATCAATCTCAATCCATTCTAACTGATCTGGATTTTTAGGCTTTTTCCTGGCAATAACCTTTTCAAGCCATTTTGGACTAGAATTGTCATCATTTGAACTTGCCATAAACTAAAATTTGTGTACCTATTGAAGCTCTTGATATCGAACCTCATTTCCATATCAGAACGTGTTGATCTATGAAAATCAAACAAAAGCTCTTATATCACTTTGTTGGGGATTAACCCGTTTATGCAACGAGAAATAAAAGTAGAGAAATTAAACAAAAAAATATTTACGTGGAAAAATTCCTCCAAAAAAGAGGATAAAAAACCACGGGCAAATGGGATATTCGCTAAATGTGAAAAAATAGAAATAGTAGAAGATGTAGATAATCTCAACAAATAAACCCTAAACTCCGAAAGAACAAAGTACTCTGCCTAAAACCAAAAATTCCCCAAAACTCATAAAACTCTATAAATCTCAAAGATGATGAAGATGATTAATGTAGGTTACAAAAATCACTTTTATAGGTTAAATTTGTAGGTCAAATATGACTAAAATAACCTTAGACTAATTAGAATTTAATTGGGAAACAATAACAGAGTTTAACTAGTTGAAGAAACCTTATTTAAGTTTAATACATGTTGCCATGTTGTTTTTCACTTTGTTGCCTCGTCACGATGTCGTGATCCTCCTCATTGCGACGTCAGCTTTTGTTTCTCTAGAAATACAAGAAAGAATTGAGACGTTGACCTTGTAAAGAAATAAAGAAAAATAAATCAATGGCACTACAATAATTATAAGAGATCATGGAAGTGCCTATTTGGTGTAAATGGGATAGAACTTAAAATTTTAGTACAAAATAAATTTGTTATTTCTTAGCTGAATACACATGTTGCTTCGGCAAATAATTATGTTATTTTTGCTTCTTTTTTTTGGATATGAAAGGTTGTAATTTTTTTGGAGGAGGATCTTAAGTATGTACTGGTTCATTATAAATAGATGCCTCTTATTAAAGATTGGCAAGTCCAATTCGAAGTAAAAATATTCTTACTTTTTTCCTTTTTTAGTGTTTCACTAGATTCAATATGATTTGTTAGAATAATTTGAGTGCAACTGATGAATCCTCATCATATAGATGTAAATGTACTGTTTCCACTTTGATCTATGTTGATTTTAAGTAAAATATTGCATTTTTTTCTATATTTGACACCTTACACTTAACCCGATTGTCGAATCTAAATGCATGATGTCACAATATGTTATCATAGCAACCCAAACTATATCAATTCATTTAATCAAATAACTTGGCATTAAGTCATAATATATTTCACACATTTAGCAAAATTTAGCAATGTGTCTCGAGACATTGAAGACTATGTCTCAAAACATGTTTCCCCTTTTTCCTGTTTTTTCTTTTAAGTTCAGATGTCTTTAGAAAATGGGATTATGTGTCGAGACTTGACCTCATACATCTCAAGAGAGGTTTCGAAACTTAGCTTCCTTGTTTCTACCTCAAGCTTCGATGTTTAGGTGTGTCGAGACAAAAAGGTTCTTGTCTCTAGACTTAGAACGTGGCGTATCTAGCATAGCTTCAATGTTTGATAATCTCAAGAAAAATGAGCACTTGTCTCAAGACATGACAGTTATTGTCTAGACATGTTCAACATATCTTGAGACTATTACTCAAAAAAGCATGCAATAACCATTTTTGTTCAAAGTGTCTCGAGACAAAGCCATTGTGTCTTGAGACCAACTTACCAAAATGTCTAAAATACAACCATTCAAGCATGTAACGGATGTCTAAATGCCACCTAATTTCGACCAAAGTTGTACCAAATTGGGCTAGCAGAATCAAGTCAGTAAATCGGGGGGTTAGTGAACCAAAAACTATAATTAGGTTAGATAATTAAATAATTAGGAATAATTAAATAAAATATTAAAATAATTAGAATTAAAAATTTATGTTAAGAAATTAAAATTACATGTTCTGGAATTCTTTTTGTTAAATCAAATTTTAAAAACTAGATTGAATTTGAAAATAATTTAGCAAATAAGTTTTAATTGAAAATAATGACCTATTTAGAAAGAAGGGAAGAAATTGGAGGTGGTTAAATGGGTAATGGCCCAATTTTTAAAAATTGGTTGCCTATTTAACAACCCCTACAGTCCTTTCGCTCTTATTTTCACATCTAATTAGAAATTTTGGAAAACACCAAAGTAATACTTTTCTCCCGAAATTAGATCATCCTTTATGATTTTCAAGCTCTCTAAACACAAAATCCTAATTCAATTTTAAAGATTAATCACGTTTTTTGTAACACCCCTAACCCGTATCCGTAACTAGAATAGGGTTACTGAGCATTATCGCAAAAGCATAACTTAAAATCATACATTTCCGAATATATCATTAATTATAGCATATTAAATCCATACACATGCATTTTGTCCCTTAATCGAGCCTTTGAGGCCTTAGAAATGCCTTAGAAATGATTTGGGACTAAATCAGAAACATTTGAAACATTGAGGAAAAAGTTAGAAAATTCAAAACTGCAGGGGTCACACGGCCGAGTGGCTAGGCCATGTGATTCACACGGGTGTGTGTCTCATGCCATGTAAGATTTAAAATAGGGACACACAACCGTGTCCCAGCCCGTGTTTGTGCCAATGTAAATATCTGACTTGGGTCACACAGCCAAGCCACACGCCCATGTGCCAGGCCGTGTAACACTGCAAATGGCCTCACAGTCTCTTGTGCAAGGCCGTGAGCTAGGTAGTGTAACTGCCTGACATACAACCTTTAAAACCTACAAGGGACACAGAACCGTATCGTATAGCCATGTGTCACACAAGGCTAAGACACACACCTGTGTCTTAGGCCGTGTGGACAATAAATTGGTCAAAATCAAGCCATTTCCTTCACCCACCTCAAGCATGTACCTAAACACATTTGCACATATGACCAAAGCATCAAAACCTACCCAAAACATGCATAAAAATGACCCATTCACTATACCATTAATCCATACATCCAATATGCTAACAAGGCACCTCAATCCTAAACCATCAAATATACCTAAACATTTGCATATTTGGCCATACATCAACCATACACATCTAACTTATTTCCATACCAAAACTTACCACAATTGACCACATTGAAACTATACTATCACATACGAAATTGGTCATTCAAAACATGCATCAACCTAGCCATATTAACATCAACCAACAAGGAATCAAAGTACCATAAGTACATCACCCATAATAACATATACATGCCAAACATAATAACTAGAACATTAAACACAAGTACACCAATACATGCCATTATAACCTTGGCCCAAAACATCACAATCTACCAATATAATATCTAGATAGTGTGATAGGTCTCTGACAAGCTTTCAAATCGATCGAGCTTCTGATAATAAATAAAACATAGGAAAGAAAACTACGTAAGCATATAATGCTTAGGAAGTTCTTAAATCATGAACATAGCATACCATTCCAATGTAAAACCTTATAAATTAAACATGAATCAATCCAATATAAGCTTGGCACAAGCCTAAGTATCATCAACAACACAAGCTAGTGCTTTAACACATAATTCAATAAAATTATCACATGGTAAGATACATTACATGAACATAGTACTAGTGAATTCATACTTTCCATAAACATGGTTATACATACTTTGATCAACATTAATTCATACCTTTTCATAAATGCATAACATAATCGAATGGAACACTTACCGTTCCCTCCCTTTACATGCCCGTTGAACCACTTAGAATAATATCAGATATGCGGGAATGCTCACACAAAGTGTGCTAAACATATGGTCAAAACCATTCCTTTTCCTTTTCCTTTTCCTTTACATTGTCGCTCACTAAAGCCATTAATGAGTCTGCTCACACAAGCTGATGACTGAAATGTAGCTACACGATGCTGCTCACACAAGCTGACGAGTATCCGCAACAAATGCCAGAACTTAGTCATTGGCAGGACATTCAGGATTAGCACCCAAAACATGGTAACCGTAATGACATGTCATTTGTATCCTTTATATTCCTAAAGTTCAAACGAGACTCGATAGTCACTGTACGTCATTGGAGTTCCATCATTTCATGACATGATAAATAGAACAATAACATATATACCAAAATAACATTAAAATTTTCTTTAAACAGATGACCTTACCTCGATTATAAAGACGTAAGAACGAGATCACTAATCCAAAACTTTAGTTTTTCCTCAATTTAGATTCGTACAAGGCCCTTATCTTTATATAAATAAGCAAATTCAATCTATTTAATATACATACTACTCAATTTACTCCAAAATTCATAATTTTTAACTTTACATTTTACCCCTAATGTTTTAACTTCTTTACAATTTAGTCTTTAATCTCGTAAACTGAAATTTATGCACTTTCATCAATATATCATGCTAGCAGATTTACCTAACGACTTATATTGCACCACACCTTACCCGAGACTGTTGCGGGAGTCGAGCACGAGGCATTACCTGACTTAACTTACTAGTTCGGAGCATAAAAAAGTAGCTTTTAAAATTAATTCACTCACATTCAATCAATATGTCCCTAAAAGAACTCTTGAGACCCTAAAACATGCAATGAAAATGGTTTGGGTCCCAACCGAGAACATTAAAAATTTTTTGATTACTTAAACAAATAAAAATAATTTATTTCACTATTCACAATAAAACTGTCCACCTGCGCAGCAGTCACTAAATTAATTATAACTCGAGATAAGAAATTCAAAGTTTAGATCTGTAAATTTTCCTTGAAAATAGACTCATATATCGTTTTATGGTATATTTTTTAGAATTTTTGGTTTAGCCAATTAGTACAGTTTATTAGTTAAAGTCTCCCCTCTTTCAGTGATTGACTGTCCTGACCTCTAGTCACTAAAATTTAATTATCTCATTGTATAGACTTCATATGGTGTTCTTACTTGTTTCTAAAGAAAAAAACTCAATAAGAAATCTAGAAATATAAATTACAACTCATAAATATTTTTGTACAATTTTTAATGATTTTCCAAATTCAGAACAGGGGATTCCAAAAATAACTTTGACCTTGTCTAACTAAAATGCAAATATCTCAGAATACATAATTCCTTTGTATACAATGTTATTTTTATAAGAAAATAGACTCAATAACCTTTAATTGTCTGTCTCATCCACCCTCTAATTCATTTTCTACTATCCTTGGTGATTTTTCAAAATCACGTCACTACTGCTGTCTCAAAACTGATTCACTGTCAATTTTTACATTTTTATGATTTCTATGCATAATTTATTACCTAGACTTTTATAACAACAAACACCTTCATACTTAGCCATTTTAGTAAATATTCATCATCAAATATTTACATATGATCTTTTGCTCATAATTTAAGAATATACAATCGAAATGACTAAGTCCCTATAGGTGTCACAGCTCGAAACATTTATCGGCTTAAAATACTGAGTTGTGGTGATTGATAGTGTGAACCCTCTTCGACGTCTTCAAGATCCCGACTATGCTTGATAATCCTATATGAAAGAAAAAGAAATAAAAGAAGTAAGCATAAAGCTTAGTAAGTTTACAAGTAAATAAATAACAACATTTAACACAAATAATGATATGCAAGTATCATGTTCTTAAGTTTCCTCTTTACTTACTCTCATTTACTTGTTTATTTGCTTACCTATTTAGATAGCTTAATATTACAACTTACTCTTCTCTTGCTGAAATATTGGTTCTCACTGATATCATAACATATTCTTAACTCTTATAACTGACCTGAATTTGCTATTTATGCTTTTACCTGAACTTTCATGGAACATAATTTGTTTACTAGCCCGTTGAGCCACATTGGAATAATAAGGATACTTGGGTCTCTTTTCTGATAATAACATGCCAATGCCATGTCTTATACATGGTCTTACATGGGATGTTTCTTGTACTTCCAATGCCATATCCCATATATGGTCTTACATGGGAGTTCTCATATCGGTGCCCATGCTATGTTCCAGACATGGTCTTACGAGAGACCTCTCATCTCAGTGCCAACGCCATATCCCAAACATGGTCTTACATGCGACCTCTACTAATCTCAATGATGCCAATGCCATGTCCCAGACATGGTCTTACATGGGATCTCTTTACCCAAATGTCATGACATTTGTATCCAATACATTCCTTATGTTTCAACGGGACTTTTTAACACTGATTCTCTGTCATCTCATACTTGAGTCAACATTAAATAAATTCATGAAATAAATATATAATTGCTGGAAAATAACAACATTAATAATAATTATTAAAATATTATATTTATTTACCGTAAACTTACCTCGGTACCAAATTTGATCAAATCTAGCAATTTAGTCTTCAATCTTTTTCTTTCCTCGGCTAACTTCGAATTTCTTTCTTCTTGATCTATAATAGCAAATTTAGCTTATTTAATAATCACATTCATCAAAACAATCCTTGACTCGAACGTTGGAAAAACTACAATTTTGCCCCTAAACTTTTGCATACTTACACTTTTGCCCCAAAGCTTGAAAATTAAACTTCATCTCTTATTCTTATGTTTTATGACATGCTGAACATTTTTCCCTTCTATGACAACATCAAATTCCCATTCTAGCATGCACTTATGAACATTAGGTATTTTACCGATTATGTTAATATACTCGTTTTCACTTAAAATCGACTAGCAAAAGTTGTTTAACATAATTTCAAGCTTCATATTCTACCATAAAACATCAAAATAAACACATTTCACCTATTTTTATTTTTCCAAATATAAATCCTAGGTTAAATTATTGCTAGAATAAGCTAAATCAAGTTACCAGGACTCCAAAAACGTAAAGAACATTAAAAACGGGGCTTGGAATCACTTACTATGGAGGTTAAAAGCTTGAAAACCCTAACTATGGCTTCCCCCTTGCTATTTTCGTTCACCATGGAGAAGATGAGCACATTTTGCTATATTTTTCCCTTTTTAATTCTTTTTATTACTAAATTACCAAATTGTCCCTAACTTAAAAATTTCCTATTTCACTTATCTCATGTCCATTTTTGTCTACCAACTTAACCAATAGTCTAATTCCCATATAAGGACCTCCAATTTAAAGTTTCATAACAATTGGACACCTCTAACATGTAGACCTCAACTTTTTCACTTTTTATAATTTAGTCCTTTTGACTAATATGAGTGCCCAAACGTCGAAATTTTTGAACGAAATTTTCAAAAAATCATTCCGTGAAATCGTAGACCATAAAATATAAGAAGAATAAATTTTTCCTCATCGAATTTGGGGTCTCGAAACCACTATTCCGACTAGGCCCAAAATCGGGATGTTACATTTCTCCCCCCTTTTAGGGATTTTCATCCCCGAAAATTTTACCTGCGAAGAGATTTGGGTACTATTTTCGCATGGCCTCCTCAGGCTCCCATGTAGCCTCATCAACTCCATGCCTATTCCATAATACTTTCACAAGCGCAATACTCTTGTTCCTTAGTTGCTTAATCTCTCTATTTAGAATTTTTATCCGTTCTTCAACATAAGTCATGTCAGGCTGAATCTCAACCTCTGTCGATGAGATCACATGTGACGGATCGAAACAGTAACAGCGTAACATAGACACATGGAATACATTATGAATCTTCTCTAACTCAGTTAGCAAAGCTAACCGATATGCTAATGGCCTAATTCTTTTAGTCACATTGAACGGTCCAATGAAACGTGGACTTAGTTTGCCTTTGCTGCCAAATCTGAAAATTTTCTTCCATGAGGATACTTTCAAAAACACTTTGTCACCAACTTGATACTCGATCTCTTTTCTTTTTAAATCTGCATAAGACTTCTGACTGTCTGAAGCTGCTTTTAAATAGTCTCTGATAACTTTTACTTTCTCTTCCGTTTCTTTGACTAAATCAACTCCGTAATTTTGATTTTCCTGAAGTTCTGTCCAATATAAAGGCGTACGACATTTACGTCCATACAAAGCTTCATAAGGTGCCATCTTCAAACTCGATTGATAACTATTATTATTGGCAAACTCTACCAATGGTGAATATTTCTCTCAACTGCCTTGAAATTCTAAAACACAACATCTAAGAATATCTTCAAGTAACTGAATAACTCTCTCTGACTGACCATCGGTATGAGGATGGAAAGCCGTACTGAAGTTCAACTTTGTACCCAAAGCTTCCTACAATTTCCTCTAAAATCGTGAAGTAGATCTTGTATCTCTGTCTGAGATAATCGATAACGATACCCCATGTAGTCTAATTATCTCTGAAACATACAATTCAACCAACTTGTCAAGTGAATAATCCATACGAACCGGAATAAAATGAGCTGACTTCGTTAGCTTATCAATTACAACCCATACTGCATCTTTCTTTTTCGGTGTCAACAGTAACCCTGCTACAAAATCCATGGTAACTCGATCCCATTTCCACTCAGGAACTAACACAGGCTGCAATAAACCTGAAGGTACCTGGTGTTCAACCTTTACCTCTTGACAGATCAAGCATCTAGAAACAAATTTTGAAATATCTCTTTTCATTCCTGCCCACCAGTACATTTTATTTAAATCGTTATACATATTTGTACTACCTGGATGAATAGACAAAGAACTGCTATGTGCTTCCTGTAAGATCTTCCGAATAAGCTCATCATTCTTCGGTACACATACTCTGTCTCTGAACATCAAACAACCATCAGAACCGATCTAAAAATTAGACTCTACGCCCGACTCGCATTGAGCTCTTTTAGCTTGCAACTCACTGTCATTTTTCTGAGCTTCATAGATTTCTTCGAGAAACATCAGTTTAGCCATCAACTCAACTAAAATGGAACCATCATCAGATAAAGTCTAACTAGTATTCAAAGCTCTCAATGTAAATAAAGACTTTCTACTCAAGGCATCAACAACTACATTTGCCTTACCCGGGTGATAATCAATCACTAGCTCATAATCTTTAATCAACTCTAGCCATCTTCTTTGCCTAAAGTTCAAATCTTTCTGAGTCATCAAGTATTTAAAACTTTTATGGTCAGTGAATATTCGGCACTTCTCATCGTACAAGTGATGTCTCCAAATCTTCAATGCAAATACAATGGCAACAAGCTCTAAATCATGCGTCGGGTAGTTTTTCTCATGTAGCTTTAACTGTCTGGAAGCATATGCTATTACTTTACCTTCCTGCATAAGTACACAACCCAATCCATTCAAGGTTGCATCACTGTAAATCACAAATTCTTTACCCGGTTCTAGTTGTACTAAAACAGGAGCTTCAGTCAACAATGTCTTTGACTTGTCAAAACTTTGTTGATACTTCTTAGTCCATTCAAACTTGACATCTTTCTGCAACAATCTTGTCAATGGGGTAATTATCATGGAAAATCCCTTTACAAACCGTCTGTAATAACCAGCTAATCCAAGAAAACTTCTAACCTCTAATACATCCCTGGTGGTTTCCACTCAACAATTGCTGAAATTTTACTCGGATCAACTTTAATACTATCACCTGAGACAAAGTGCCCAATGAATCCGACTTCTCGAAGCCAGAACTCACATTTGCTAAACTTGGCATACAACTGATTGTCCCTCAAAATCTGTAAAACTATTCTCAAATGCTTCGCATATTCAATCTCATCATGAGAATAAATCAAAATATCATCAATGAACACAACTACAAATTTATCCAAGTAAGGTCTGAAAATTCGGTTCATTAAGTCCATGAAAATAGCAGGAGCATTAGTCAAGCCAAATGGCATCACAAGAAACTCATAGTGACCATACCTAGTCCAGAAAGCAGTTTTCAAAACATCTGACTCTTTAACCCTCAACTGATAATAATCGGATCTCAAATCTATCTTGGAAAACACAGTATCTCCCTTCAATTGGTCAAACAGATCATCAATTCTAGGTAGTGGATATTTTTTCTTTATAGTTACTTTGTTTAGTTTCCAATAATCTATACACAACCTCATCGAACCGTCTTTCTTTTTCACAGAAAGCACTAGTGCACTCCACGAAGAACAACTAGGGCTTACAAAACCTTTATCAGTTAATTCCTACAACTGAGCTTTCAATTCTTTCAATTCCATTGGAGCCATTCTATAAGGAGCAATAGAAATAGGAGTGGTACCTGGAATCAACTCCATACCAAATTCAACTTCTCTAATAGGAGGTAAACTTGGCAATTCTTCGGGAAACACATCAAAAAACTCTCAAACTACTGGCATTGATTCAATTTTCAACTCTGGATCTTTAGTATTCAATACAAAAGAAAGATAAGCTTCATACCCTTTTCTCAAACATTTCTGAGCATACATAACAGAAATCATGGCAAGAGAACTATCTAACTCATTTTCCTTTTCTTCGAGTCTTGAATTTTAATTTCAGCTTTTCCCTTTTCTTTTTCTTTTAACAACTCCTCTGCCTTACAGGCTCTCTCAACTAAGACAACAAACTTTTTTATCTTTAGAACACCAACTGACAGTCGGATATAATCATTGAGCCCATCCTCAGATCTTTTACACATAATAGCTTCTATAGATACGCACTCTCGAGCATACTTGTAGAGTCTGACAAATTCACGTTCATACTAAGTAACAGTCGTCTTACCCTGCTTTAACTCAAGAAACTCTTTTCTTTTCTGGTCATTAAACCTCTGACTGATATACTTTTTACGGAACTCCTCCTAAAAGAAATCTCAAGTAACTCTCTCACTCAATACAATTGACACAAGAGTCTTCCACCAATGATAGACCGAATCTATAAGAAGTGAGACAACACAGTTCAACATTTCTCACGTGTACAGGATAACTTATCAAATACTCTGATAATATTCTCAAGCCAAAATTCTGCTCTCTCTGCATCATCATCTTTAGTAGCCCGAAACTCTTCAGCCCCTTATTTTTTGATCTTATCAACTGGTGGCATTTCTCTTATAACTATACCTGTACCTGTACCTGGGGGAGCTACATGGGGAATCTGAAAATCATGAGGGGGTGGAGGTGTAATAGCCGGATTCATACGAACGAACTCGGCAAACCATTCATTCATAGCTTGGAAGAAGGCTTTTTGAGCCCTTCCTCCTTGAGTAACTGTAACGGGCCTTTCACTACCATCTGGTGTCACCGTCCCTTCTGCGGGAGCGGACACATTACTTTCTACATCACCTATACCAGCTCTTTCGGGATCCATAACTATAAAAGAAAACATTTTAAAATCGTCAAGAGTCGTCACACTATCAAAATACAATTATGGCATGTATAGCTAGACTCTTATTCATACTGAATATTCTGAGAACCGGCTAAACCTGCTCTGATACCAACAAATGTACCAACCTCTACCCGAACCGTTGCCGGAGTCGAGCACGAGGCGCTAACTGACTTAACTTACCAGTTCGGAGCATAAAAAAGTAGTTTTTAAAAATAATTCACTCACATTCAATCGATATGTCCCTCAAAGAACTCTTGAGACCCTAAAACATGCAACGGAAATGGTTCAGGTCCTAACCAGGAACATTAAAAATTTACCGATTACTTAAACAAATAAAAATAATTTATTTCACAATTGACAAAAAAAACTATGCACCTACGCAGTAGTCACTATGTTAATTATAACTCAAGATACAAAACTCAAAATTTAGATCCGTAAATTTTACCTGAAACTAGACTCATATATCTTTTTACCATAAATATTTCAGAATTTTTGGTTTAGCCAATTAGTATAGTTTATTAATTATAGTCTCCCCTATTTCACTGATCGACTGTCCTGACCTCTAGTCACTAAAATTTAATTATCTCATTATACAGACCTCATATGGTGTTCTCACTTGTTTCTACTAAAAATAGACTCAACTAGAAATCTGGAAATATAAATTACAACTCATAACTATTTTTGTACAATTTTTAATGATTTTCCAAATTTAGAACAGGAGATTCTTGAAACCACTTTGACATTGTCTAACTAAAATGAAAATATCTCAGAATACATAACTTTTTTGTCTACAATGTTATTTTTCTATGAAAATAGACTCAATAAGATTTAATTATATATCTCATTCACCCTCTAATTCATTTTCTTCTATCCTTGGTGATTTTTCAAAATCACGTCACTACTGCTGTCTCAAAACTGATTCACTGCCAATTTTTACTTTTTCATAATTTCTATCCATAATTTATCACCTAGAGTTTTATAACAACAAACACCTTCATACTTAGCCATTTTAATAACTATTCATCATCAAATATTGACATATGATCTTTTGGTCATAATTTAAGAATATACAATCGAAATGACTAAGTCCCTATATGTGTCATAGCTCGAAACATTTATCGTCTTAAAATACTGAGCTGTGGTGATTGATAGTGTGAACCCTCTCCGACGTCTTCAAGATCCCGACTATGCTTGATAATCCTATATGAAAGAAAAAGAAATAAAAGAAGTAAGCATAAAGCTTAGTAACTTTACAAGTAAATAAATAACAACATTTAACACAAATAATGATATGCAAGTATCATGTTCTTAAGTTTCCTCTTTACTTACTCTCATTTACTTGTTTATTTACTAACCTATTTAGATAGCTTAAGATTACAACTTACTCTTCTCTTGCTGAAATATTGGTTCTCACTGATATCATAACATATTCTTAACTCTTATAAATCACCTGAATTTGCTATTTATGCTTTTACCTGAACTTTCATGGAACATAATTTGTTTACTAGCTCGTTGAGCCACATTGGAATAATAAGGATACTCGGGTCTCTTTTCTGATAATAACATGCCAATGCCATGTCCCATACATGGTCTTACATGGGATGTTTCTTGTACTGCCAATGCCATATCCCAGATATGGTCTTACGTGGGAGTTCTCATATCGGTGCCCATGCTATGTTCCAGACATGGTCTTACGGGGGACCTCTCATCTCAGTGCCAACGCCATGTCCCAGACATGGTCTTACATGGGACCTCTCATAATCTCAATGATGCCAATGTCATGTCCCAGACATGGTCTGACATGGGATCTCTTTACCCAAATGTCATGACATTTGTATCCAATACATTCCTTATGTTTCAACGGGACTTTTTAACACTGATTCTCTGTCATCTCATACTTGAGTCAACATTAAATAAATTCATGAAATAAATATATAATTGCTGGAAAATAACAACATTAATAATAATTATTAAAATATTATATTTATTTACCGTAAACTTATCTCGGTACCAAATTTGACCAAATCTAGCAATTTAGTCTTTAATCTTTTTCTTTCCCCGGTCTAACTTCAAATTTCGTTCTTCTTGATCTATAATAGCAAATTTAGCTTATTTAATACTCACATTCATCAAAACAATCCTTGACTCGAACTTTGGAAAAACTACAATTTTGCCCCTAAACTTTTGCATACTTACACTTTTGCCCCAAAGCTCGAAAATTAAACTTCATCTCTTATTCTTATGTTTTATGACATGCTGAACATTTTTCCCTTCTATGACAACATCAAATTCCCATTCTAGCATGCACTTATGAACATTAGGTATTTTTACCGATTATGTCAATATACTCGTTTTCACTTAAAATCGACTAGCAAAAGTTGTTTAACATAATTTCAAGCTTCATATTCTACCATAAAACATCAAAATAAACACATTTCACCTATGTGTATTTTTCCAAATATAAACCCTAGGTTAAATTATTGCTAGAATAAGCTAAATCAAGTTACCAGGACTCCAAAAACGTAAAGAACATTAAAAACGGGGCTTGGAATCACTTACTATGGAGGTTAGAAGCTTGAAAACCCTAACTATGGCTTCCCCCTTGCTATTTTTGTTCACCATGGAGAAGATGAGCACATTTTGCCATCTTTTTCCCTTTTTAATTCTTTTTATTACTAAATAACCAAATTATCCCTAACTTAAAATTTTCCTATTTCACTTATCCCATGTCCATTTTTCTACCAACTTAACCAATGGTCTAATTACCATTTAAGGACCTCCAATTTAAAGTTTCATAACAATTGGACACCTCTAACATGTAGAACTCAACTTTTTCCCTTTTTACAATTTAGTCCTTTTGACTAAATTGAGTGCCCAAACGTCGAAATTTTTGAACGAAATTTTCAAAAAATCATTCCGTGAAATCGTAGACCATAAAAATATAAGAAAAATAAATTTTTCCTCATCGGATTTGTGGTCCCGAAACCATTATTCTAACTAGGCTCAAAATCGGGATGTTACATATATAAACCCAAACAAACCATCATTTCATAAATGTATAATGGTATTTTATTATTTTTACAAATAAGTCTCTAATTAATAAATTCATCAAAAATCGCTTTACAAAAGTTATTTATTTAACATCAAGGACTCATAATCTTTCATTAAACTTAAAATATGATGCAAACATGTTCACCGAAAAACCCTAATCCTTTAACAGTTTTGCAAATTAGTCCCTAAGCTAGCTAGATTACACTACAACTATCCCGAAAACATAAAAATCATTAAAAATGGGATCAAAATACTCACCATGTGTAACGCTCAAGTTTGTGCAAGTGTACACAGTAGTTATCAAGTAATAAGTAAGTATCGAGTTATCGTCTCCACAGGGATTGTATTCGTGCTAAGTCACTTAATCTGTAAAATTATATTAACAATTTGAAAAATAAAAACAAAATATAGTTGAGAAGTGGTATAAACTAGATTGCAATGATCCCTAATGTAAATTATCCTAATATGCAGACTATATGAATGAAATAGATTTTAACAAAATTGAACACAATTTGCAACAGTTATAACATAAATAAACTAGGACAAGTACTTTAATTAAACTTAATTTATTATCAACATGCTTAATAATATTCGAAAAAATATTCCATGGCAAATTGATCTTTCATGAGTTTGGAAACCAAATTAGGTCATTTTGGAATCCTTTACTTAGTAAATACGCATATTGCTGATCCTTATTTACTAGGGGTTTCTTAGCATTCGTGTGAGGTAACAAGGACGTGTTAGGTTTGAAACAATTTAATCACACAAATCTAAAAACTATGCAGATAATAGAGTCTGGTTAGGGTTGTTATGCAACCTACAATTTAATCGGGTTAGGATCTAAATTGAGCATGCACATTTCAATTATGCGTCCATTAGCCGTTCTCTGGTTAGGATCACTCAGCTAATTCAGGTGCATTTCAATCACGTATGAACGAAATACAAACTTGATTTTAATTGAAAAAAATGATCGATTAAGGCACAAACATTATAAGCATGAATCAAATAAATATTATTTAATCAAAATAATTATCCTAACTTAAATAAAATTAAGCTATCATTGTTGTAAACAAGAACATAGAACTCATAGCGAACATCTTTAAATTAAATTAAAGAAAAGAAAGATTAAACCCAATTTAGAGTGGCTGTCACCCAAGACTTTGACTGACGAGGCTCCTTCGCTTCTTTGCGTTGCTTCTTTGCTGATGGTTCTCCAAGGTGGCCGACCAATGGCTCTTTAAGAGGCTAACTTGCTAAAATCCTTATGCAAGGATAATGATAGGTGTGAGAGCTAAGAGAGTTGAGAGAGAGGATGAGAGATGAGAGAGATGAGGGATGATGGATAAAGTGAGAAATGAGCTTTTATTTATACGTGAGGCAAGGGAGCTAGTTTGCTAAAAATGGGAGTTTCCATCCTTTGAAACCTCCTCCAAGAGTGGTCGGCCATGAATTGAGGAAATGTGACTGATTTTTCCTAGATTTTTGGTCAATTTGAATGCCACAACAACTCAAGACTGAGACTCGGCCTCCAACAAATCTTTAGGTAAATCTCTAATTTCTTCAACTCTTCAATGGCCTTGTATAATTAAAACAAAAAATGGTTTATAATCAGCCATGTGTAGCCGAAAATTGGGTTGACTTGGTCCCCACTTTGGATGGTTTTGCAATTAGAATAAAACTCTCAAACCTGTCAAAAATAGAAGATAGTTTAGATGACAAAATGAATTAATTTAACCACTTCAATTAATTAATTTACTTAATTAATTAAACAAAATTTTATTAATGAAATATTTAAAATGAATTATTAAAATATAAAATTATATTTTATTATTTAATTTAATCATGCATGGCCCACTTCGTAGCTTAAAAATATAATATGCTTAAATTAATATAAAATAAACCATTTTGTGCATGAAAACTTTATAATAAAACATAAAATCACATTTTAATAATTTCTATGTCCTAATTTCATATTTTCACATATTTCATTAATTTATTAATCAATTACTTGGTTTTAACAACAACTTTAAGTAAAAAGGTGATGAATTATATAGGAAAAATCCTACATATTTTTCCATTTACTATAATACCCCAAAAATTACTACAGTAAGAAAGTAGGTATCCTTGATAGTAAAATAAGAAAATAAAGTGACAAAAAGGGAAATTTTGAGTTATGGCAACATTGGGAATTATATTATGACAAATTAATCCAAGAAAGGATTAAATCGCAAAAGTGAGAAAAGTTTTGTTGCACAAGTTTAAATACTCAAAATTTGAGGGATTAAAGTGTAAATACAAAAAATTTGAAGAACCAATAGTGTAAATATTTTAAGGGTGGAATAATCTAGAAACTAAGGAATATGGATGAATTAGGACCAAATTGAAAAGGTGAAGAATTTTGAGGGACTAAATCATAATTTTACCAAATTAAGTGATGACTCAAGGATGGAATTTTTAAAAATTATAAACGGCAAAATGATCAATTAGAAGAGAGAGAAATCTAGAAGATAATGATGATGTTGGAGATATTTTATATTAAATAAATAAATAAATATTAGTTTATTAATATTTTAATTTAATTTTGAAATGATATTTTATTATTTTATTAGTATTTTATTTAGTATATATAAGAAAAGGAGGATGAAGAATCATCCATTCCACCATATTTCCATGCAACTAATGTGAGAAGAAAGAAAGTTTTGCTTTCTTTACAATTTGGTCCTTCCACCAAAAATTTACCATTTTCACCTAGAAATCAAAAGAATTTCCATAGCTTCCAAGAGAGAAGAATAACAAGGAGACAATGAGGAGCTAGAATATCAAGTTCGATTCAAGAAATAGAAGCTGGAGGAGAGAGAAAATCAAGTTAAAGATTGAAATCAATAGCACAAGGTAAGAACATTAAGATTTCAATATATTTTTAACTTTAATATTATTGAAAAAGCATGGAAATAATGTTATAGTAGAGTTTTCTTATATAAGTTCTTATGTTCTTGATATATTAGTGAAGAGAAATAAGTGAAAGTGTTGGGAAATATTGTAGAGAAAAGGGAATAAGGGAGTTATACACCTAGTAATCAACATTTTGCACTAAAGCAGTTTTGGATAGCAGCAGTAGGTTAAATTTGAAAAATCACCATAAATTTTAGAAATAGAAGTAGATTATGAATAAAATATAGAAATAAAGCTTATTGAGTCTAGTTTCTGATAAAAGAAACGATGTAAGTAATGAAATTGTAAATAATGAAATATAATAAATTTTGTGAGACAAGGTCAGAATGAATTCGGGTTCCCCTATTTTGAATTGGAAAAATCTTTACAAATTGTACAAAAATAATTATTGGTTATAATTTATATATTTAAAATAATTAATGAGTCTATTTTCAATAGAAACAAAGAGGAACATCATCCAAATTCTGTACAAGGAGATAATTAATTTTAGTGAAGAGGAGTTGGAACTGTCAAATAGTGAAACAGGGAAAAATTTAAACAATAAATTGTACTTATCGGCTAAACCACAAATTCTAAAAATTTTATGGTAAGAATATATATGAGTCTAGTTTCAAATAAAATTTTTGGATCTCAATTCAGAGTTTTGGAGCTTAAGATATAATTAATTTAGTGACTATGACTCAAGTGAACAGCTTGTTATGAGTAAACAAGTTAATAGTGGTATTATGTATATACCAAGGATGTGAAATGGAGTGGAGGAGGAGGAAAAATATATGTGAATATTCAGCTAATATTAGTTTATTTTAAAATAACTAATTTACATGTCTTAGTTTAGGGACTAAATTGAATAAAAGTAAAATTTTATGGGTAATTTTGTAAAAAATTCAAAAAGTGACCAAATTGCATGAAATGAATTGTTTTATTATTTAAATTAATAAATTGAATGAAATGTTAATTTATATCAAGATTGGCTGGAAATTCGAGGAAAATAGAAAATTACCAAAATGTCCCTAAATTTTGGTATTTCTACAATTTAGCCTGGTAAGTTCGTGTAACTTGAATTATATTCTTAGATGATTGAAATATATATATTGGATTGAGAAATTGATTTGAATTGTGAACATGAGAAATTGTGAATTGAATGAAATGGAAATGACGCTTTGAATTACATGAGTAAATATCGGGTCTCGTAGGCCCTATTTGTTATGAATATAGTATTTCGAGGATATGTTGTAAAGAATTATAAAAGCACATTAAAAATTTGAAAGTTTTAATTTGGATGAAATTTTGTAACTCGGTTTAATACGTATGCAAATGTATGTCTTCTAGTAATGCCTCGTACCCTATTCCGGCGTCAAATACGGGTAAGGGGTGTTACAATGTGACATCGCTAGATTCGGTCATAACATTTAGACCGGGTTTGGGGTGTTATAATTATTGGTATCAGAGTTATGATTTAGTCAGTTCTCGGACTAACATAGCGTATGTAAGTTTAGCTATACATGCCATATTATTATTCGTGATAATGTAATATCTTCCGACTCCAATGAAATTGTTTTGTAAGACAGAGATGACTTCTAACTGAGTTGTTTCCAATAATGCTAAAGAAAATTTATGTTGAGGTGACTGAAATGTGTTTATGATGAAACGGAATTTAGAAAGGTATGAATAGAAAATTCATGATAAGTATGTTTTAACGTATGAAGTAAGACAACCATGAGTTGAGAAATGTAGAAACGTAGAATAAAATGAAAGTTTATATGGTGATATGCTCATCTGTGTTTGCTTGGCACGCATATGATGTTTTGTGCTCAACATATTTGATTAAGTAAATATGGTAAGTAAATATACACAAATAGATGAAATTTATGTTTATGTACACTTGCTTGAATAAGTGTAATCAGTATGTTTATATGATAGAATCTTATGTTTAATTGTTAAATTAGAAATAATATGATGTTTTTTTATGTCTTTGCTATTGAACCATGAATATTATTATAGTATGAAAATTGAATTGAAAGATCAAATTGAGTAGAACACAAGAATGAGTACTTTCGTTCAGTGATATGTGATGAATTGACGGAAAAGACCATGGTTGGACCATGGCAACATGTGATATGTGATTTCCATATAAGACTATATCTGAGATATGGCATCGGCGTGCGATCTTGTATAAGACCATGTCTAGGACATGGCATCAACATCGATATGTGAGCCAGTGTAAGACCATGTCTAGGATATTGCATTGGCATCATTGAGATTATGAGAGGTCCCATGTAAGACCATGTCTGGGACATGGCGTTGGCACCGATATGAGAGGTCCCATGTAAGACCATGTCTGGGACATGGTGTTGGGACCAAGATGAGAGGTCCCCCGTAAGACCATGTCTGGGACATGGCATTGGCAGTACAGAAAACATCCCAAGTAAGACTATGTTTGGGATATAGCTTTGGCATGTTATTATCAAAAAAGAGACCCAAGTATCCTTAGTAATCCAAGTGATTCAACGGGCTAGTAAAGAAATTATGTTACATGAATGTTTAGGTAAAAGTACAATAAACAGATTCAGGTGAGTATAAGGAATAAGAATATTTCAGTTATCATTTGAGAAAATAATTTCACCAAAGAAGGAGTAAGTTATAACCATGAGTTGTTTATGCAAGTAAGTAAGTAAACAAGTAAGAGAGTAAATAAAAAAGAAGTTAAATTTGATGAGACAAAATATTCAGGTATGATACCTAAAAGAATGTATGTATTAACTGGAAGTTTTTTTTACTGAGTGGAATAAAGTGAGGTTCGTGATAACAGAATTAGTCAGAGAAATGATAATTAAGTGGTAAAGATGTCTGTGTGTGAAGGTTACAGTCGAAATAAACATGATGATCTTTTCTGGATATTATATATACTTTTATCCTCAAAGATATGTATGTGTAATTGTTCAGTTCTGATAGAGTTCTTATGTTGTGAGAATGTTAGCTAATTATAATGTTAGACGAAAGCCCTGTTGGTCTTATCGGTTTATGACTGGTTATTGTTCTGTTTTGCATGCATACTTAGAAAGTGTATTGTTTTGCTAAAAGAAATATTGTGCTGATGACTTAATTGCAAAACATGTAAACGTGATATGTGAAGTACATGATATGGATGATTAGTAAATTACGGATGAATAATGAAATTTGAAATATAATACATATATTAAAGATAGAAAAGATATAAATATACGGATTATTGGTACAAGGATTAAACTGTAAAGGATGTAAAAGCATTATGCAAAAAGTGTAAAAGTGATATGCATGCATGATATAATTTGCCCAAGTAGATGAGATTAGAACTACTAGGATATTAGTGGTATATCATTAAAGGTTCCTAGCACACTCTCTGATTAATAGCACGCTTGTGCTCTCTGATTATTAGCTCATTTATGTTCTCTATATAACACTTTAGTGCTTTCTGTTTAATAATGCATAATAATTCACTTCCGTATTAATTTTGTATATCCTAAGTGTTCTATCTAATCTACTGGGCCTCTACTAAAAACAAGATAAATAATTTTCGCTACAAGGTAAAGGTTTACCTCTGATTCATGTTTGAAATATTGAATTAAAAATAAATTGTGAAATGAAAGGATAGAGAATGAATAAAAATACTAAGCTCAGTAAATATGTGCAGAAGGGAACTATAGAATTACAGAGATGATTTTAAGAAAACTAAATGAAGAGAGGACTTCTAATTAAGTGGAAAGAGAGGAAATAAGAGCTCGATTAAGTAAAAAGAAGAATATTATTGAAAAAAAAAGTACAAAATGATATAAAAACTAGAAATGTTAGTGATAAGAATGGATAGAAAATGATAATTGAAAGAATATAGATATGATGAAGTTCATGATCAAAACAAAACAAGGAAATTTCGAGAACGAAATTTATTTTAAGGGGGGAGAAATGTAATACCTCGAAAGTTACTACAGTAAGAAAGTAGGTATCCTTGATAGTAAAATAAGGAAATAAAGTGACAAAAAGGGAAGTTTTGAGTTATGGCAACATTGAGAGTTATATTATGACATATTAATTCAAGAAATGATTAAATCGCAAAAGTGAGAAAAGTTTTGTTGCCCAAGAGTAAATACTCAAAATTTGAGGGATTAAAGTGTAAATACAACAAAATTGAAGGACTAATAGTGCAAATATTTTAAGCGTGGAATAATCTAGAAACTAAGGAAAATGGATGAATTAGGACCAAATTGAAAAGGTAAAGAATTTTGAGGGACTAAATCACAATTTTACCAAATTAAGTGATTACTCAATGATGGAATTTTTAAAAATTATAAACAGCAAAATGATCAATTAGAAGAGAGAGAAATCTAGAAGATAATGATGATGTTGAAGATATTTTATATTAAATAAATAAATAAATATTAGTTTATTAATATTTTAATATGATTTTTAAATGATATTTTATTATTTTGTTAGGATTTTATTTAGTATATATAAGAAAAGGAAGATGAAGAATCATCCATTCCACCATATTTCCATGCAACTAACGTGAGAAGAGAGGAGAAGAAAGAAAGTTTTGCTTTCTTTACAATTTGGTCCTTACACCAAAAATTTACCATTTTCACCTAGAAATCAAAAGAATTTTCATAGCTTCTAAGAGAGAAGAATAACAAGGAGACAATGGGGAGCTAGAATATCAAGTTAGATTTAAGAAATAGAAGCTGGAGGAGAGAGAAAATCAAGTTAAAGATTAAAATCAATAGCACAAGGTAAGAACATTAAGATTTCAATATATTTTTAACTTTGATATTATTGAAAAAGCATGGAAATAATGTTATAGTAGAGTTTTATTATATAAGGTCTTATGTTCTTGATATATTAGTGAAGAGAAATAAGTGAAAGTGATGGGAAATATTGTAGAGAAAAGGGAATAAGGGAGTTATACACCTAGTAATCAACATTTTGCACTAAAACAGTTTGGACAGCAACAGTAGGTTAACTTTGAAAAATCACCATAAATTTTAGAAATAGAAGTAGAGTATGAATAAAATATGGAAATAAATATTATTGAGTCTAGTTTCTCATAAAAGAAACGCTATAAGTAATGGAATTGTAAATAATTAGATATAATAAATTTTGTGAGACAAGGTCAGAATGAATTTGGGTTCCCCTATTCTAACTTGGAAAAATCTTTACAAATTGTAAAATAAATAATTATTGGTTATAATTTATATATTTAAAATTCTTGATGAGTCTATTTCCAATAGAAATAGACAAGAATATCATCCAAATTATGTACAAAGAGATAATTAAATTTTAGTGAAGAAGGGTCGGAACTGCCAAATAGTGAAACAGGGGAAATTAAAAGAATAAACTGTACTTATTGGATGAACCAAAAAGTTTGAAAATTTTATGGTAAGAATATATGTGAGTCTAGTGTCAGGGAAAATTTGTGGATCTCAATTCAAAGTTCTGTAGCTGAAGATATAATTAATTTAGTGACTATGACGCAAGTGAACAGCTTGTTATGAGTAAACAAGTTAATAGTGGTATTATGTATATATCAAGGATGTGGAATGGAGTGGAGGAGGAGGAAAAATATATGTGAATATTCAGCTAATATGAGTTTATTTTAAAATAGCTAATTTACATGTTTTAGGTTTAGGGACTAAATTGAATAAAAGTAAAATTTTATGGGTAATTTTGTAAAAATGTCAAAATGTGACCAAATTGCATGAAATGAATTGTTTTATTATTTAAATTAATAAATTGAATGAAATATTAATTTATATCAAGATTGGCTGGAAATTCGAGGAAAATAGAAATTTACCAAAATGTCCCTAAATTTTGGTATTTCTGCAATTTAGCCTGGTAAGTTCGTGTAACTTGAATTATATTCTTAGATGATTAAAATATATATATTGGATTGAGAAATTGATTTGAATTGTGAACATGAGAAATTGTGAATTGAATGAAATGGAAATGAAGCTTTGAATTACATGAGTAAATATCGGGACTCGTAGGCCCTATTTATTATTAATATAATATTTCGAGGATATGTTGTAAAGAATTATAAAAGCATGTTAAAAATTTGAAATTTTTAGTTCGGATGAAATTTTGTAACTCAGTTTAATACGTATGCAAATGTATGTCTTCTAGTAACGCTTCGTACCCTATTACGGCGTCGAATACGGGTAAGGGGTGTTACAATGTGACATCGCCAGATTCGGTCATATCATTTAGACCGGGTTTGGGGTGTTTTATTTACACACCACCAAACTTAAATCATTGCTCGTCCCGAGTAATATTCATGCACAGCACAAGGGCTTGCTAAGGTAAATTTTGCTAAGAGTGTAAGTAGCATCAATCTTCGTCTCATAATCATGCATCAAGAAATTTATGCTCATAGATCTTCATTATTAACAAGTAACTCATATACAAACATTTTGAAAATTTTATTCTAAGTTTCAAGATATACCAACATGAATCATAGTTTGCATGTATGTCACAGCCATAGATAATATTCTTCATTCAACACAATTTCTCATCAATCAAGCAAACAATCATAAGGCTTATTTATGATCTTCATATGCTGAACTTAATACTTTGTCTCCACTAATGTAAGTGACATAATCATCGAATCAATAGGTCTTTTATAAGGTTGTAATGGGGCTTGGTTAAAGGTAGGAAATTTAAGAGATGAGACATTTCGGTTTCAAAAATCTTAACCTTTAACTTGTCCTGGATTTCTCGAAATTCAACTGTTTTCTTCAAGTGAACTTTTGGAACACCCCCAAACTTATTCTGAACTCAAGCTCATACATTTTTCCTTTTTAAAGACTAGGCGAACTTTTCTTCTCTCATTCTTTGTCTTTGTGATTGTTTTTTTTTGTAAGCATGAGCATATACATCTTTATGAAAATTTCCTCAAATGTTGATTCCCAAGACACTTAAATTAAAATTAGGATAATTTTAAAAACATGGTAACCGGCTTATAATGTAGGTTCATTTCAAAAACAGCCCTTAAAGCTCAAAATTGTAATTTCAAGGGTCTAATATCATAAGGTGGGCTTGAAAAGGCTCAAATTGTCTAAAGAAAAATGGAGCCTATATCATTTTATATTTTTATGTCCCCTAGGATTTCACCTCAAGAAAGTTACTAAGTCAATTCTAAAGATATAAACCTTCATGCATGTCTGATCTCAAGAGAAACTAAGTTTTCATAGCAAACATTATCTAAGACTAAAATCATAAAAACATTCCATTTTTCATGATAACATACAATCACTCAGATAAAGTCATCATTCATACTTACATACAAGCTATCTTATTAAAAAGAATTTCTCTAAACATTCATTTATTAAAACATACTTATGAAAGAAATGATTGAAACATACTTAAAATTTTAAAATTTGAGAAATTTATTTGCCTTAGCCCCCTTTAAAAAGAAGCAATGTCTTTATTACAAGAACAAAGTAATGAATGAAAACTGAACACTAGGTAGGGTTGTAAAGAAAGAGAGGTAAGTCATTAAGACTGCTTAAATACCAAGTCTTTCCTAATAACCCAATCCTAGACATGTTCATTCCCATTGCCACATCACTTAGTCTTTTTCTTTCTAAAGAAGTATTTATTCATGATTTCTATGTTTTATTTTGCAAAGATTAAATCCTAATTACTAAAGAAATAAATTCCTAAAGACCTAAAAAAACAATTAAATAAATAACAAGACAAGAATCCCCCCTTTTATTTTTCTAACTCATTCCCCTTGTCTTATTTAGTTCCATCTCCGCTTGCATCGTCAGTATCTTCCATCCATGTCTCAAAGATAGCATTTGGGAACTTAGGAACAAAAGTGTTAGAGATATTCTCAAAAGTATTTCGAATTGAATCATCCCTAATTTTTGCATATTTCCAGTAATTTTGTTGTTGATGTGCATGAACTTGCACATATCCATCAAAATTGACAGCTCTGATTTCTTTGGAGTACTTACAGGAGTCGGCATTGGAGTCGTAAATTCTGGTTCAACACTTAGCTTGACTGGTTCTTCTTCTAGCTCAACCCTTGGTTCAGAGTTTTTAGCTCTTTTAGCTGGTTGATAACTATTTGGTTCCTTATCAGATTCTTCTTCTTCGGTGCCTATAACTGAATCAGCTTCAGTTTCAGTTTTATTTTTTGACTCTTCGGTTTCTGGCTCAATTGGTTCCTCTTGCTTGCCTTGGTTCAGCTCATGCACTCTCTTTACTAACCTTTCAAGATCATGACTTGTGATGCACCCTTGGACATACTGCCCCTTCAGATTTGATTGTGTTTTAATACGGACCCTTAAGCAAAGTGAAGTCATTAATGATGGGAAATAAGCACTTCCTTCTTTTTTTTAGCACAATCATGAATCTCCTTGAAGATAATTTTCCCAACATTAATGTACTTTTTTTTCAAAATTGCATATAATAAGAGCATTCATTCCATCGAGATGTTGGAACTTTGTGAGATAGGCATAAAACTGTAGCGAACAAAATAAAACCATACGTTTGCTACTGGTTTAAAATATTCTCTTCGACAAGAATGGCTTCCATACTTTCTTATAATCCATTAGAATCCCGAATTTGTCACAACTTCAAGCACTTGTTGAAGAAAATCCCATATTTTTCATCATAAGTTAGTACTCATCTTCCTCAACATCAGGTAAATTAAACAAATCATATGCGCGCCAAACAAAAATGGGTGAGCTTATCACCATATAAAGTTTCATTTTATTCTACGTTTCTACATTTCTGAACTCATGGTTGTCTTACTTCATACGTTAACACATACTTATCATAAATTTTCTATTCATACCTTTCTATATTTCGTTTCATCATAAACATATTTCAATTACCTTAACATAATTTTTTTAGCATTACTGGAAACAACTCGGTTAGGAGTCATCTCCTCTTAAGAAAACAATTTCATTAGAGTCGGAAGATATTACACTATCACGGGTAATAATATGGCATGTATAGCTAAACTCACATACGCTATGTTATTCTGAGAACCGACTAAACCATAGCTCTGATACCACTAAATGTAACACCCCTTACCCGTATTCGACGCCGAAATAGGGCATGAGGCATTACTAGAACACATAGAGTAAACGTATTTAACCGAGTTATAAAATTTCATCTAAATTAAAAATGTCAAATTTTTTTAACATGCTTTTATAATCCTTCACAATATATCCTTAAAATATTATATTCATAATAAATAGGGCCTAAGAGACCCGATACATACCCATCCAATTCAATGCTTCATTTCCATTTCATTTAGTTCACAATTTCTCATGCTCAAAATTCAAATCATATCACTAGCAATTTCCATTTAATTACCATGTATTTCAATTAAAACACAGTAATTAATAATAATTAGATTCGAATTACAGTAATACAAACTTACCAGGCTAAATTGTAGAAATACCATGATACAGGGCATTTTGGAAAATTTTCATTTCCCTCGACTTTCCACGCGATCTTGATCTAAATTAATAATTTCATTCAATTTATTAATTTAGACAATAAAACTATTCAATTCTTGAAATTTCGTCATTTTTTCCATTTTTACAAAATTACCCTAAAAATTTTACTTTTATTCAATTTAGTCCCTGAACCTAAAACATGTAAATTAGCTATTTTTAAAATAAACTCATATTATCAGAATATTCACATATATTTTTCCTCCTCCTCCACTCCAGTCCACATCCTTAATGTACTTAACACTCTTAGAAATAACATTTTCTAAAGTTTCATTATTCACCCTTAAGTATATTCAAAGCTGTCTATCCGAGTCAGTATCACTAAATTATTTTTATCCAGAGCTACAGAACTCCAAATTATGCACTATTAATTTTCCCTGAAACTAGACTCATATATCTTTTTACCATAAAAGTTTCAAAATTTTTAGTTTAGCCAATTGGTACAGTTTATTCTTTAAAGATTCCCCTATTTCTCTACCTGCTGATTTTGACCTCTCTTCACTAAAAATCAAATATATCTTAGTAAACAATTCTAAAGGTAGTGTTGTTGTTTATTTCTCTTGAAACTAGAATAACTAAGGAATTTAATAATATAAATTACAAGTTACAATTATTTTTGTACAATTTATAATGATTTATCAAAGTTAGAACAGGGGATTCCAAAATCAATTCAACCCTACCTCACTAAAATTCAAATATATCAAAATATATAACTCTTTTACTTGCTCTATTTTTTATGCAAAAATAGACTCATTAAAATTTCATTTCATATCTTATTCACTCTATAATTCAATTTCTACAATATATGGTGATTTTTCAAAGTTAACCTACTGCAGCTGTCCAAAACTGTTTTAGTGCTAGATGTTGATAATCAAATTTATAACACCCTCTATCCTATCCCTAATAAATAATGAAAAAGAATAGTAAAAGGGAAGTAGGGTCAAATTCTCAGGGACTGGATTTGCACAATATCTTGTTCCGTGAAATCCCGGGCAGAGTCTTGCCCAAGACAACCTGCGTTCCTGAAAAACAATAACAGAATTAAAGGGTTGGATCTGGAAACAAAAAATACAATAAAAACATAATTAAGAATATTGAATCAAAAATTAGAGAAATTAAAAATAGAGTTGAGAGAAAGGAAATTCTAATGGGAGATTCTAGCCCCCAGTTGTCTCGTTCCACCTTGGGTTCAATCCTTGCCTTTTAGATGATCCATCCCAAACCGAATAAGCCAGTTATAGTGGAAGAGGATGCCTACGACCACCAGCTCCAATGATTTAGACTTACGATGTGGTGGAACCTGACTCTAGGAACAATCGCTTCTGTGGGATCGTCTTATGCTAGATAAACGCTTCTCAATGGTGAATCCCACGCCATTTTGTCTTTTGGGCTCGCCAACCTTTGACGCAGTAAGCTAACAAACCGATTGTACAACCTTCCCAAAACATACAAAGCGACTGCCTTTGCATACGTTGAAAAGCTTACTTCTTTAGGGAAATGGATGGAAGCGTCAGCCCCATTGTGTGGAGAAACGATGAGTACGCAGCAACGAGGCTAAGTACGGATTCTAAGCCTCATGAACCCTTTTGGCGATTTTTGACAACCTTCGGTTAGATGGGTTTAGTGGCTCATGCTTGTGGTAGAAAAGAAAATAAATAAAATAAAAATAAAGATTTTATTGAAAAGAAATATGAGAAGAACAAAAGCCTAGACTTTTGGGGAGAGAGTGTTTACAGGAGAAAGATGGGATCCTCTTTTGAGTCACTTTACCCCCTATTTATAATGCTAGGGGAGATAGTCTAATTCTACTTAAATTCCCAAAAGATAAATACAGTTAATTAAAGATAAATAAAGATAAATAAAATAAAATCCTAAAATTAAATAATTCTTAATAATTATCTTAATATTAATTATCCTAATATTATTAAAATAGAGTCTGATAGAATAAAATCTCTTATTTTTGCATTTCAACCCTTGTGTCCCCCATGCTTGCACTTTTGGCACAAACTTTTCCTTGTGTCGCACATTGGCCCATTTTATCTTTAAATTCACGCTTTTGGCCCTTAATTTTACTTTTGCCTCAAATTTAGTCCCTATGAGATAAAAGATCATAAATAGCTCAAATTACCATGATCGTACTCAGAATAAGTACATAATTAATACATAAAAATACGTTATTCTAGAGTGTTATCAAATCCCCCTACTTGGCCCATTCTTGCCCTCAAGTATGGTTCTTATCTACTGTGAAAGTTAGATTTTGCCATAAAAGAAATACAACTCCAAAGTTTTATAAAAATCAGTCAAAAATGCATATGAAAAATAAAGAGAACCCTAAGCTTGCTTTAAGTAAAACAGAAAAAGTTTTCCAATTAATACACATAGAAATTAGAATCGACTTGAATTATTTAATGAAAATTAGGTAAATTACCAAAACTACCAAGACACCCTATTTGTTTCCTCCTTTAGTCCCCAAATTATTATTATTCTTTTTTTTCTCTTTTTTTATTTATTATGCTTTAGGAATATACTGAACCTTTTGACGCAAAGAGAGATGACAGCCAAGCACCCCACCCCAGTTACTCAGCCCAACATGTTCTTAAAAATTAATTCCGGTTAGCAGAGTTTTACCTAACACGTCACACAACCTTTTGATGTGAAATAGGATGACAACCCAAGCACCCTACCCCGATTACTCAGTCAGTCACGTTTTTAAGCTGCACTCATAACCATGGAAACATTAAATGACATTTTAATAATAACTTTTTTTATGAGGACTTTAGAGAAAAATTAATAATAATCAAGTGTCAAAAATAAGTTTCAGTAATTACCTTAATAGTCATCAACATATTTTAGCATGCAAACATATTTAGTGTCCACTTTGTATTTAAACTTGATCAATTATACAAAAAGCAAGATAAAGTTAACTTTATGAATCACAATTATTTTTAGTCTAATAAGAATAAAACAGTGGAGATGACATCAATTATGAAAAATTCGTAATTTTCTCAAAAAATAAGAATTATGCTTGTAGGTCAAACAGTAGGCAATTCTTGGTAAAAATCTTGGGCATGAAAAGAGGCAGGAGATTCCAAAAAAATTAATATGGACAAAATAAAGCCTCAAGCAGCAACACCAGCAACAATAACCAAAATCACAACAGAAAATGATAGTAATAACGAAGAGTACCTCCCCCTACTGAAAGCACATTGTACTCAATGTGGACGAAAATAAATAAATAGGTAGAAAATTTTAGAAAAACTCCCCGTGTTGTTATTGTCGATTGCAAATGATGGCAATGAGCTTGGTCAGTTGCTGGCCAAAGGTTTCAAGTCAGGCCTTAATGTGCTCTAAGTGTTGCTTAACGATTTTCTTTACATTTTTGCTCTATTTTATCTAAGAAAAAGAAGAAAAATTTATTAATATCCAAATACGTAAAATAAAATAAAATAAAGTAATAAACAAAGAAAAGAAAAAAGAAAAACATAAAAAAATAAAAATTGGGTTGCCTCCCAACAAGCGCTTGTTTAACGTCGTTAGCTCGACGTCGTTATTGGTTCTATGGTGGTTCCAAATAGATTTTCTCAACTATGTGGGCTTGAAAATTCTCATAAAATGGCTTCAACCGCTGGCCATTGACTTCGAACCGCTTTCCAGATTCTTCACTCTCTATTTCAACCGTTCCATGTTTGAATACTTTAATAACAATAAAAGGTCCTTGCCATCGTGATTGAAGCTTACCCGGGAATAACTTTAACACGGAGTTATAAATTAAAACTTCTTGTCCTACCGAAAAATGCTTCTGAGCTATTCTCTTATCGTGAAATAACTTTGTCTTATCTTTATAAATGTGAGCATTCTCGTAGGCATCATTGCGAATTTCTTCTAACTCTTGGATGTCTAATTTCCTTACCTGTCCTGCGGGTTCTAACTCCAACTGTGGTGCCTGTATAACAGAAGGTAACAATTTAGTATTTGGAGATAATAACTCATTAACGAATTCAAATTCATCAAGTTCAGAATTATCTCCATAAATTGACTAAAAATTCTCTTCCACCAAAAAGTCAATTATGTCGATACGATTTACGCTCAAGATTTCGTTTGGATGGCTAATGGCGTCGTAGACATTAAACTTTACAATCTCCCCATCAAACTCCATCTTGAGAGTTCCACTTCGAACATCAATTTTAGTACTAGCTATACTAAGGAATGGTCGACCCAGCAGGAGATCTGAAGATCCAGGAGTGCTATCCTCCTCCATTTTGATCACATAAAAATCTGCAGGGAAAATAAGCTCGTTAACTTTTACCAGAACATCCTCAAGGACTCCTTCTGGATGCACAATAGCCTGTCCACCAATTGAATGATTACACTTGTTTTTGTCAAAAAACCTGCGTTAAGTGATTCATAAATAGAATACGACATTACATTTATAGAAGCCCCTAGATCACACATAGCCTTCTTAATTCCTAGATGGCCTATTTTGCATGGTATTGCAAACATGCCCCTCTCCTTACATTTTGCCGGCATTTTTCGCTGTAACACTGCGGATACATTCTCACCAACATTCACCCTTTCATTACCTGATAATTTTTGCTTGTTGGTGCAAATCTCTTTAAGAAAATTAGCATACCACGGTATTTTCTTGATGGCATCCAACAGCAGGAATGTTAATCTCGACATTCCTAAATGTTTCGAGGATTTCCTTGTTCTCTTTACCTCTTCGACACTAGTTGAATCGTTCTGGAAATGGATGTTGAATTTTAGGCAATTGAGGCTTCTGTCGGACCTGTTCATCTTTCTCAGGTTTTTTTTTTGACGATTTCTTGGGCAAGATTCCTGTCATGAATCGGTTCCAGTACCTTTTTGCTTCGTAACGTCACTACATTCGCATTTTGTCTAGGGTTTGGTTCTGTTTGTGACGGCAGCTTCCCTTAAGAGGTTAGTTTCTCGATCGATGTGGTCAACTCTCTGATGGACGCCTCGATTTTCTGTTGGAAATCCTTCATCTCTTTTTGGAAATTAAGATTTTGCTGTTGAAAATCAAGAACATTACCTGCTAACTTATTGACCATGGTTTCTAGAAAATTACCTGAACCTTGCGGCTGTTGCGAAAACCAATTTTGGTATGGCTGGTTAGTTCGTGGATTGGCCCCATAACTTAAGTTAGGATGGTCCCTCCACCCTGGGTTGTAGGTATTAGCATAGAAATCGTACTGCCTTTGTGGCGGCCCAAGGAAATTTCCCACAGCATCTAGATGGGCCGTGGTATCATCATACAAATTGGGACATGTATCAGTTGCATGATCAGGTGTAGCACATATTCCGCACAATCGAGTTGTCTTTGATTTTTCTGTAATAAAAGAGTTCATCATATTAGTAAGTCTATCAACTTTATCCTTTAAGATTGAATTACTTAGCTGGTGAACCCTTCTAGGGGGTTCAGTATTGGCTCAGAACTGCTCAGAATTTGCAGCCATCGTGGAGATCAAGTCTCTCACTTGTTGGGGAGTCATGTTGACCAATGCTCCTCCACTAGCGGTGTTTACCATATTCATCTTCATGGGCATCAAACCTTCGTAAAAGTATTGGAGGAGAGATTGCTTCGTTATACCATGTTGTGGGCAGGTTGCACACAACTTTTTAAACCACTCCCACTAATTGTAAAGGAACTCAGCTTCTTTTTGCCTTATTTCAATGGTCTTTCTTCTTAGCTCAGCTGCTCGAGACGCTGGAAAAAATTTGTTTAGAAATAAACGAGATAGATCAGTCGAAGTTGTAATAGATCTAGGGGGTAAATAAAATAACCATTCCTTAGCGAAATCTGCTAGGGAGAAAGGGAAAGCACGTAATTTAATCTGATCCTTAGTTACCCCCTGAAGTTTCATGCTACGACAAACCATATGAAATTCTTTCACATGCTTGTGGGGATTTTCATTTTGCAACCCACGGTAAGTTGGCAGTAACTGGATTAAACCTGACTTCAACTCAAAATCAGTATCCACAATAGGAAACGTGATGCACAATGGCGGTTGTTCTGTCGGAGCTTCAGCCAGTTGTCAAATCGTTTGAGCCATTGGTTGTTGTGCTAGATTCGGGTTTTCGTTAACCCTAGCGTTAAGCACTTCTTCTGGTGAGTCGACTTCTTCTTTTTTGCTTTCAAGTGTTTGAGTAGGGTTTTTGTTAACCCTAGACTCAACTTCGTCATCGACTTCGATTTCTAGCGGTGGATTACTTTGAGTCCCAACCACCGCTGATTGCTTTTTCTGTAACTTTGTCTCCTTGCGATTGGCTCTAGCAGTCTTCTCAATTTCTAAATCAAACGCAAGAGTACCTGGAGTAGATCTGCTCATAAGAAACAAAAAAAAAATTAGTACGTTGCCACTCTCCGGCAACTGCGCCAAAATTTGATGCCGTCATTGAAAGCACCAAAAATATCCTATCCCTAATAAATAATGAAAAAGAATAGTAAAAGGGAAGTAGCGTCAAATCTTCTGAGACTGGATTTGCACAATATCTTGCTCCGTGGAATCCTGGACAGAGTCTTGCGTAAGACAACCTACGTTCCTGAAAAACAATAACAGAATTAAAGGGTTGGATCTGGAAACTAAAAATAAAATAAAAATAGAATTAAGAATATTGAATCAAAAATTAGAGAAATTAAAAATAGAGTTGAGAGAAAGGAAATTCTTATGGGAGATTCCAGCCTCCAGTTGTCTCGTTTCGCCTTGGGTTCATTCCTCGGCTTTTAGATGATCTTTCCCAAACCGAATAAGCCAGTTATAGTGGATGAGGACGCCTACGACCACCACCTCCAATGATTTAGACTTACGATGTGGTGGAACCTGAATCTAGCCAACATTCGCTTCTGTGGGATCGTCTTATGCTAGATCAACGCTTCTTAATGGCGAATCCCACGCCATTTTGTCTCTTGGGCTCGCAGTAAGCTAACGAACCGACTGTGCAACCTTCCCAAAACATACAAAGTGGCCGCCTTCGTATACGTTGAAAAGCTTACTTCTTTAGGGACATGGACAGCAGCGTCAGCCCCATAGTGCGGAGAAACGATGAATACTCAGCAATGAGGCTAAGTACGGATTCTAAGCCTCATGAAACCTTTTTTGGATTTTTGACAACCTTCGGCTAGATGGGTTTAGTGGCTCATGGTTGTGGTAGAAAAGAAAATAAATAAAATAAAAATAAAGATTTTATTGAAAAGAAATATGAGAAGAATGAAAGGCTAGACTTTTGGGGATAGAGTGTTTACAGGAAAAAGATGGGATCCTCTTTTGAGTCACTTTACCCCTATTTATAGTGCTAGGGGAGATAGTCTAATCCTACTTAAATTCCCAAAAGATAAATACATTTAATTAAAGATAAAATAAAGATAAATAAAATAAAATCCTACAATTAAATAATTCTTAATAATTATCTTAATATTAATTATCCTAATATAATTAAAATAGAATCTGATAGAATAAAATCTCTTCTTTTTGCATTTCAACCCTTTTGTCCCCCATGCTTGCACTTTTGGCACAAACTTTTCCTTGTGTCACACATTGGCCCATTTTATCTTTGAATTCACGCTTTTGGCCCTTAATTTTGCTTTTTCCTCAAATTTAGTCCCTATGAGATAAAAGATCATAAATAGCTCAAATTAGCAGGATCATACTCAGAATAAATACATAAGTAATACATAAAAGTACATTATTCTAGAGTGTTATCACCCTTCTTTACTTTACAATATTTTCTATCAATTCCTCTTGTTTCCCTTCACTAACATGTCAAGAACATAGAACCTTATATAATAAATCCCTACATTAACATCAATTCCCTACTTTTTCAATAATATCAAACTCAAAATATATTGAAATCTTAATGTTCTTACCTTACTCTATTGATTTCAATCTTTAACTTGATTTTCTCTCTCCTCCAGCCTTTATTTCTTGAATCTAACTTGATATTCTAGCTCCCAATAGTCTCCTTATCAATTTTCTCTCTTGGTAGCTATGGAAATTCTTTTGATTTCTAGATGAAAATGGTGAATTTTTGGTGGAAGGACCAAATTGTAAAGAAAGCAAAAATTTCTTTCTTTCTCTCTTTTTCTCACGTTGGTGCACGGAAAAATGGGGGGTTGCATGCATCTTCATCTTCCTTTTCTTATATATATAATAATAAAATAATAATAAAATAATAAAATATCATTTAAAAATCAAATTAAAATACTAATAAACTAATATTTATTTATTTATTTAATATAAAAGTTCTCCAACATCATCATTATATTCTAGATTTCTCTCTCTTCTAATTAACCATTTTACCCTTTATGATCTTTTAAAATTCCATCCTTAAGTCATCACTTAATTTGGTAAAATTGTGATTTATTCCCTCAAAATTCTTCACATTTTTCAATTTGGTCTTAATCCATCCATTTTCCTTAGTTCTTAGATCATTCCACCCTTAAAATATTTACACCACTGGTCCTTTACCTTTTTCATATTTACACTTTAACCCCTCAATTTTTTAGTATTTACTCTTGGGCAACAAAACTTTTCTCACTTTTGCGATTTAATCCTTTCTTGAACTAATATGTCATAATATACTTCCCAATGTTGACATAACTCCAAAATTCCCCTTTTTGTCGTTTCATTTCCTTATTTTATTGTATCAAAGACAATATTTTACTGTAAAAGTTTTTGGGTATTACAAGTAGCATCTTGTGTAGTCAAACTAGAATAGAATTCTCGTACTAGTTCATCATCGGGAAGTGAACGAGCAACACAGAATCGTTCCCACTTGAGAGCATTGATTATCTTTTTAATCGGCATAGGGACAACCATCACACCATTGCTTTTCAGGTTAAAACCTTTTTCTGGCATCATAGGTTGATGCTTGAAGATTGAATCAAATCACTCTTTCACTTCTTCATCGATCAAAATCTGGTTTTTCGGAGTAGTTTTTGACGATCTAGTTCTTTTGCGAGACATGGTATTTTCCCGAAAATTTGGCAAAGTTTCTGCTTGCAGAGGCAAAGGAGAAATCGACAAAAGAAGGTGGATCTTACTTCGGCAAACCTTGCGATGGTGAAGGAGTTGCGGTGATGACGACAACAAGCGATAACAATGGTGGTATGCGGCGGCGATAACGACTGTGTGTGGCAGCGATGTCGATGATTCGACAATTCTCTTATGGCGGCAGTAGCTAGTTTCGGCCAAAGAAAAGAAAAAGGCTAGAGATTCTTTTCGGGATTTGAGGCTAGCGGCACAAAAAGAGAGATTTTAAGGAATTTTAGGTGTAAGCAAATTACTTTGAGGGATATGAAAATTTAGTAGAATGGAAAGGGGTTTATATAGGAAAAAATTAGGGCAACATGTAGCAAAATTTTAGCTAAATTAAAGTCACTTAGGTGGCAAGTAATGGTTGTGACGACAAAGGTTAAATTTTTCCCACCTTTTTGCTCTCTTGGGCCTCAAACTCAAATTGTATCTCACGAAAAAATCTTATTAGTAATTGGGCCAAATTTGAACCCCTTTATTAAAAAAATAATTTAAACTAGAAAAACATTTTAAAGCCTAATTAGAAGATTTCTTCTTAACAAATGACATTAAATTAATTCCCAGGAAATGTTTGAGGGGTCATAATGGTCCTACTTAAGTTCCAATCTGCTTAGACAAAATTAATTAATTGTACTTAATTAAGAAAAATAAATTCTAAGTATTTATTTATTTACAAGACGAGTTTATGAAAAATCAAGGGTCTGTTAATTTGAACAAATATTCAACTCACTCAACTTCACCATCCCAGTAGTGTTTGAGACGTTGACTGTTAACTTTAAACGTACCTCCATAATTGTCGTACAATTCAATAGCTCCATAAGGATAAACTCAGTGGATGGTATAAGGTCCTTTCCATCAGAATTTTAACTTCCCAGGAAATAACTTCAGCCTTGAATTAAACAACAATACCTTCTGACCTTCTTTAAACTCGCGAGGTTGTATATGACTATCATGCCATCTCTTTGATTTTTCTGTACATGTTTTGGCATTCTCATAGGAAAACAACCTCAGCTCTTCCAACTCATCAAGTTGTAACATCATTCTCTCACCGCTTGCTTAAGATCAAAATTTAACTGCTTCAAAGTCTAGTGAGCTTTATTCTCCACTTTTGATGGCAAATGACATGCCTTTCTAAAGACTAACCGATAAGAAGTCATTCCTAACGGAGTCTTGAATGCTGATCGATAGGCCCATAATGCATCATTGAGCCTTTGAGACCAATCTTCTTTGTTAGGGCGTACTACCTTTTCAATGAGACCTTTGATTTCACGGTTCACTCTTTCAACTTGTCCATTAGACTGGGGGTGATAGGCCGTAACAATCTTGTGCTTCACATCATATTTTTAAAGCAACCACTTAAGCCATTTGTTCACAAAGTGAGAACCTTCATCACTAATAATAGCTCTTGGTTGTCCCAAATCATGTGAAGACATGCTTATGTAGGAATTGACTGACTACCTTAGCATCATTTGTAGGATATGTTTCAGCTTCAACCCACTTGGATACATAGTTCACAGCAACTAAGATGTATTTTTTCCCTTATAAAGAAGGAAATGGTCCTAAGAAGGCAATGCCCCATACGTCAAACAATTTAATCTCCAAAATATTTGTTAAGGGCATCTCATTCTTCCTTGATATATTTCCAGTTCTTTGGCACTTATCATAGTTCTTCACATAAGCGTAACCATCTTTAAATAGTGTAGGCTAAAAGAAACCTGCTTGCAAAATCTTTGCTGCAGTACGTGAACTCCAAAGTGTCCCCCACTTGGAGATGAATGGCAATGATATAAGATCTTAGCAATCTCACTTTCAGCTACACATTTTCTAATTATATTATTTGCACACTGTTTAAACAAAAACGGATCCTCCCAAAAATAATTCCGACTATCATGAAGGAATTTCTTCCTTTTTTGATATATCATTTCTCGAGGAATTATTCCACATGCAAGATAATTGGAAATATCAGCAAACCAAGGTATTTCATGAATTCGGCTTACCTCAAATAATTGCACATCCGGGAAATTCTCGTTGATAGGCACACTAGACTGAATTACCTTATCTTGCTCCAACCTCGACAGATGATCAGCTACTTGATTTTCGACACCTTTTCTGTCTTGGATCTCAAGGTCAAATTCTTAGAGTAAAAGTATCCAACAAATTAGCCTTGGTTTTGCATCTTTCTTTGTGAGCAAGTATTTAATGGCCGCATGGTCAGTAAATACTGTAACTTTGGTACCTATAAGATATGAATGAAATTTTTCAAAAGTACAAACTATAGCAAATAGTTCCTTTTCAGTTACCATATAAGTGAGTTGGGCTCCCGTCAAGTTTCTACTTGCATAGTAAAGGGGGTGGAATACTTTATTTCCTCTTTGACCCATCACAACTCCAACAACATAATCACTTGCATCGCACATCAACTCAAAAGGTGAGTTCCAATCAGGTGTAACGATTATTGGGGCTGTAATTAATCAATTCTTTATATCTTCAAAAGCTTCCAAACATGCTTTGTTGAATTTTAACACTCTATCTTTCTCTAACAACAAACACAACGGCTTAGAAATTTTTGAGAAATCCTTAATAAACCTTCGGTCAAAATCGGCATGGCCTAAGAAACTTCTGACTCCTTTCACATTAATTGGGGCCAGTAATCTTTCAATTACGTCCACCTTTGCTTTGTCAACTTCAATTCCTTTATTTGAGATATTGTTACCTAGGACAATTCCTTCATTGACCATAAAATGGCATTTTCCTAATTAAGGACAAGATTTGTCTCTTTGCATCTCTTCAGTACCTTAGCTAAATTACTTAAACAGATATCATAAGTGTTACCAAAAACAAAAAAATCATCCATGAAAACCTCGACGAAAGTTTTGACCATATCAGGAAATATTGCCATCATGCATCGTTGAAAAGTTGCAGGTGCATTGCATAAACCAAAAGCCATTCGCCTAAAAGCAAACGTACCATATAGATAAGTAAAGGTTGTTTTATGTTGGTCGTCCAGGGCTATAACTATTTCGTTATATCCCAAATCGCCATTTAGAAAACAATAGAATACATTACCTGCCAGTCAATCTAACATCTGATACATAAAAGGCAACAGAAAGTGGTCCTTCCGAGTGGCTTTGTTTAGCTTTCTGTAATCAATACAGATTCTCCAACCGATAACAGTTCTCGTTGGAATTAACTCGTTATGCTCATTTTGAACAATCGTGATTCCACCTTTTTTCGGCACACACTGCACCAGACTTACCCATGAACTATTTGAAATAGGATAGATGATTCCTGCATCTAACCATTTAATCACTTCCTTTCTCACAACTTCTTTCAAAATAGGATTGAACCTCCTTTGCCCATCAATCCGAGCTCTTTCACCTTCTCCTAAAATGATTTTATCCATGTAAAAAGAAGGGCTTATACCTCGAATGTCAGCTATGGTCCAACAAATTACTTTCTTAAATTTATTTAGAACAGCAATTAGTTGCTCCTCTTGATCTTTTGTCAGTTCCGCTAAAATAATCACATGAAAAGTAGAACAATCACCTAAATACACGTATTTCAAATGGGAAGGAAGTACCTTTAGTTTGAGTTTAGGTGGTTCTTCGATTGACAACTTGAGTTGCACAAATTTTCTGACTTCCAACTCCAACAGTTCAAACCGTGTGGATTGAATAAAATTTCTTAGATTGGCTTCCATCAAAGCCATGTTTTCTTCACCTTTTTCATCCTCCAAAGGGTTAGATCTAAAGCTCTCTCCAATGGATCTTCTTCAAAATTATTTTCCAAAGAAACCAAGGTTTCTATCTTTTCCATAACTGAACACTCCTCTACCAAATCAAGAAATTTCATTACTTTAAGAATGTTAAAGGTTACCTAATCGTCTTGAACTCACATGGTGAGTTCACCTTTCTGCACATCAATTAACATTATTCTCGTGGCTAGGAAAGGTCTCCCAAGGATAATCAACACTTCCTTATCTGCTTTAAAATCTAAAATAATAAAATCAGCTAGAAAAATAAAATTATCAACTCTTACCAAAACATCCTTGATCTTTCCTTCGGGATATGCTAAAGATCGATCTGCTAGCTGAAGCACCACAGTTGTAGATCTTACTTCACCTATTCCTACCATCTTGAAAATAGACTTAGGCATCAAGTTGATACTCGCTCCTAAGTCACACAAAGCTTTACCACAGTAAGATTCACCAATGTTATAAGGTATAGTAAAGCTTCCGGAGTCTTTCAATTTCGGTGGTAGTTTGTTTTGCACGAACGCACTGCATTCCTTTGTTAAAGCAACAGTCTCATACTCACCCAGTCATTTTTTCATGGACAGTATATCCCTCATAAACTTCACATAATTTGGCATTTGTTTTAAAGTCTCCACCAATGGAATATTGATGTGTAACTGCTTCAGAACATCCAAAAAACTTCTTGAATTGCACCTCTTGTTTCTGCTTGTGTTGCTGCAATCTTTGCAGATATGGAAGTGATGGAACTTTCGATTGAACCGGACAACTTTTTTGAGTAGGTAAATCTGCATCCAAGAAGATGTTAAAATATCTGAATTCACTAGGTCAGGGTTTACCTTGTCAGACTTTGCAGATTCTGACTCCTTTGGTTTAGGAACTTCAATAGCTGGTTGACTCTCTTCCTTTTCAACATGCTCATCATTGACATCAATTAATCGGGGTTCCAGAGTCTTTCCACTTCGCAATGCCACTGCCTTGATATGTTCTTTACCTAAATTTCTTGGATTCTCAGTATCGCTCGGTAAGGTTCCTTGCGGTCTATTACGAAGCTCCATAGCCAACTGACCCATTTGGTTTTCCAAATTTTTTAGTGTTGCTGTTTGGCTTTGGATCAAAGCGTCATTCTTTGCCATGTACGCTTTCAACAAGTTCTCCAAACTGTTTGATGCCTCAGCTTGAGATGGTTTTGGAGCTTGTTGATTAAACCCTTGAGATTGGTTGCGTCTTTGCTATAATAAGTTATTGTTTGGTCCATTTCCTTGGTTGCTCCAAGAAAAGTTAGGATGATTACGCCATGAAAGATTGTAGAAGTTGGACTAGGGTCCTTGTCCACTCCTATTTTAATATTGGTTCCCCACATAGTACATTGGCTTGGGCTCTGATGGACAATTCTCAAAAGATTGACCTTCCCCATAGTACACACAGGAAACTACTTTAAACGGACTTGGTGACTGACTTGCAAAACTATTAGTACTATTAACGGTTAACTATTTTAACATAGAGGAAATAGATGATACCTGAGCCAATAACGAAGTGAGAGAGTCAACTTCATGAGCTCCGGCTGCTCATCTTCCTGAAGCTGTTCGATTTTTTTGCCATTGATAGTTATTACTCGTGATCCTCTCGATGATTTCATAAACCTCATTATAAGACTTAGACAAAATTGCACCATTCCCAGAAGCATCTACCATCAATCTTGTATGTGCATTGAGACCATTATAGAATGTCTCCAACTAAATACAATGAGGAATCCCATGATGAGGACACTTACGAAGTAACTCCTTGAATCACTCCCAAGCCTCATACAAAGACTCGTCATCTAATTGCTAGAAAATTGTGATCTCGTTCCTCAACTTAGAATTTTTGCTACGTAGGAAATACTTAACCAAAAATCTCTATGCTAATTCTTGCCATGTAGATATAGAACTTGGTGGCAATGAATTGAGCCATGCTCGTGCTTGATCTCGCAACGAGTTTGGAAACAACTTCAACCTCAGTGCATCTTCAGTCACACTGGCTATCTTGAATGAATCACTCAGCTTCATAAACAATCGAAGTTGGAGATGTGGATTTTCCGTGGGCATACCACTAAATTGGCCCACCATTTGTAGCATTTGAAACATCACTGGTTTCAATTCAAACTGGGTTGCCTCAATATCTGGCCTTTTAATTCTTGGGTTTAACTCGCTAAAAAGTGGCACAGCATATTGTTTGATGCATCGATCCCTATCATTGGCAATGAGGATGGGATTTCGTACATAATCATCTTCATTACCTTAGTCTTGATTCTGATTTCCATGGTTCATCTCGACTTGTCTTTGACCTGTTCATTCACGTCTTCTTTGTCTGAAAGTTTGCTCAATTTCAGGGTCTACAGGGAGTGAATTGATAATTCTATCTATGCTCATAAATACCTAAGAAGAAATTCATAAAAATTAAAAAGAATAAGTTAGTAATGTTAGAAATAAATCAAATTGAAAATAAATAATTTAACGAAAAAAATGGCTATGACAACAGTTGAAAATCCCCGGCAACGACGCCAAAAACTTGTAATGCTGGGGTTTGTGCAAGTGTACAAAGTCGTTATCAAGTAATAAGTAAGTATCGAGTTATCGTCTCCACAGGGACTGTATTTGTGCTAAGTCATTTAATTTGTAAAATTATATTAACAATTTGGTAAATAAATACACAATATAGTTGAGAAGTGGTGATTAAAATATATTAAACTAAATGCAATGATCCCTAATGCAAATTATCCTAAGTATGCAAACTATATGAATGAAATAGATTCTAGTAAAACTAAACACAATTTGCAACAATTATAACATAAATAAAATAGAACAATTACTTTAATTAAACTTAATTTATTATCATCATGGTTAATAATATTCGGAAAAACATTCATGGTAACTCGATCTTTCATGAGTTTGGAAACCAAATTAGGTTCTTTCGAAATCCTTTACTTAGTAAATACGCATTTTACTGATCCTTATTTACTAAAGTTTTCTCAGCATTCGTGTGAGGTAACAGGGACGTGTTAGGTTTGAAACAATTTAATCACACAAATCTAAAAACTATGCAGATAACAGAGCCTGGTTAGGGTTGTTATGCAACCTACAATTTAAACGGGTTAGGATCTAAATTGAGCATGCACATTTCAATTATGCATCCATTAGCCGTCGTTTGTTTAGGATCGCTCATCTAATTCAGGTGCATTTCAATCACGTATGAACGAAATACAGACTTGATTTTAATTGAAAACATGATCGATTGAGGCACAAACATTATAAGCATGAATCAAATAAATATTATTTAATCAAAATAATCATCCTACCTTAAATATTGTTGTAAAAAAGAACAAAGAACACATAGCAAACATCTTTAAATTAAATTTAAAGAAAAGAAAGAATAAACACAATTCAGAGTGGCTGTCACCCAATACTCTGACTGACGAGGCTCCTTCGCTTCTTTGCGTTGCTTCTTTATTGACGGTTCTCCAAGGGTGAGAGCTAATAGATGATGATAGGCGTGAGAGCTAAGAGAGTTGAGAGAGAGGATGAGAGATGAGAAGGATGATGAGATGAGGGATGAGGGATAATGTGAGAAATGAGCTCTTATTTATAGGTGAGGCAACAGAACTAGTTTGCTAAAAATGGGAGTGTCCATCCTTTGAAACCTCCTCCAAGAGTGGCTAGCCATGAATTAAGGAAATGTGGCTGATTTTTCCTTGATTTTTGGTCAATTTGAATGCCACAACAACTCGAGACTAAGACTCGGTCTCCAACAAATCTCCAGGTAAATCTCTAATTTCTTCAACTCTTCAAGAGCCTTGTATAATTGAACCAAATATTGGTTTATAATCAGCCATATGCAACCAAAAATTGGGTTGACTTGGTCCCCACTTTGGACGGTTTTGCAATTAGAAGAAAACTCTCAGACCTGTCAAAAATAGCTGATAGTTTAGAGGACCAAATGAATTAATTTAACCACTTTAACTAATCAATTTACTTAATTAATTAAACCCAATTTTATTAATGAAATATTTAAAATGAATTTTTAAAATATAACATTATATTTTATTATTTAATTTAATCATGCATGGCCCACTTCGTAGCTTAAAAATATAATATGTTTAAATTAATATAAAATAAGCCATTTTATGCCTGAAAACTATATAATAAAACATAAAATCACATTTTAATAATTTCTATGTCCTAATTTCATATTTTCACATATTTCATTAATTTATCAAACAATTACTTGGTTTTAACAACAATTTGAAGTAAAAAGGTGATGAATTATATAGGAAAAATCCTATATATTTTTCCGTTTACACACCCCCAAACTTAAATTATTGCTCATCCCGAGTAATATTCATGCACAACACAAGGTCTTGCTAAGGCAAAGTTTTCTAAGAGTGTAAGTAGCATCAATCTTCATCACATAATCATGCATCAACAAATTAATGCTCATAGATCTTCTTTATTAACAAGTAACTCTTATACAAACATTTTGAAATTTTTATTCGAAGTTTCAAGATATGCCAACATGAATCATAGTTTGCATGTATGTCACAACCATACATAATATTCTTCATTCAACACAATTTATCATCAATCAAGCAAACAATCATAAGGCTTATTTATGATCTTTATATGTTGAACTTAATACTTCGTCTCCACTAATGTAAGTGACATAATCATCAAATAAATAGGTCTTTTATAAGGTTGTAATGGGGCTTGGTTAAAAGTAGGGATTTTAAGAGATGGCACATTTTGGTTTCAAAAATCTTAACCTTTAACTTGTCCTGGATTTCTCGAAATTCAACCTTTTTCTTCAAGTGAACCTTTGGAACACCCCCAAACTTATTTTGAACTCAACCTCATACATTTTTCCTTTCTAAAGACTAGGCAAACTTTTTTTCTCTCTTTCTTTGTCTTTGTGATTGTTTTTTTTAAGCATGAGCACATGCATCTTTATGAAAATTTCCTCAAATGTTGATTCCCAAGACACTTAAGTTAAAATAGGTGCACAAAATTAGGATAATTTTAAAAAGATGGTAACCGGCTTATAATGTAGGTTCATTTCAAAAACAGGCCTTAAAGCTCAAAATTGTAGTTTCAAGGGTCTAATATCATAAGGTAGGCTTGACAAGGCTCAAAAGGTCCAAAAAAAATGGTGCCTATATCATTTTAGATTTTTATATCCCCTAGGATTTCGCCTCAAGAATGTTACTAAGTCAATTATAAAGATATAAACCTTCATGCATGTCTAATCTCAAGAGAAACTAAGTTTTCATGGAAAACATTACCTAAGACTAAGATCATAAAAATATTCCATTTTTCATGATAACATACAATCACTTAGATAAAATCATCATTCATACTTGCATACAAGCTATCTTATTAAAACTAATTTCTCTAAACATTCATTTATTAAAACATACTTATGAAAGAAATGATTGAAACATACTTGAAAATTTTAAAATTTGAGCAATTTATTTGCCTTAACCCCCTTTTAGAAAGAATCAAGGTCCTCATTGCAAGAATAAAGTAATGAATGAAAACTGAACACCAAGTAGGGTTGTAAAGAAAGAGAGGCGAGTCATTAAGACTTCTTAAATACCAAATCTTTCCTTGTGATGCCCCGAAATTTGGGCCTAGAAGTATTGGGCCTTGAGCAAGGGAACGGTTAGGAAACTGTGCATAAAAGTTAATGTGTGCTAGGAAATGACACAATTTAATGTCTGCTCAAGTTCGTAAGGGTCCTGTGAGGAGTTGGAAAAGTCCTGGGTTCAAACCTGGGCTTTAGCGAAAATTTTGGTTTTAAGTGGATAAAACCCTAGATGTAAGTAAGTAGGCTTTAAGAATATTGTTGGTGAAATCATGACGCAAAAAGGGTTGATGATCCAGTGGTAGTGGCATCATTATGGTGGCAAGGGGATTTTGAGTTCGAATCGCATGGGATGTAAAGGGATTTTATTTTATTTCCATGAGGTGAGAGAGAGGTAGAGTTGGATTAAAACTCTCCTGGGGTGGTGGTTGACTTGGTCTTGGATGAAGTTTTTGGGGAGTTTGAATTGGTCCTTTGAGGGATTTATGGATTTTTTTTAGGAGGGTTTTGGGGTATTTGGATAAGGGGGTTATTGGTTGGGGATTTTGGGGAGAAAAAGAAGGAATTTGGTGTGTAATGGGTGTATTGTGCCGAATTTGAGTGGGGACTACTCAGAATTTCGGGATTGGGAGTTTGAGTGCACTATTTTGGGTTGGGGTAAGTGACCATTTGGGGAATTTTCCTTTACTGTCGAATATATCATTCTCTTTCCCCCTCTTATTTTGTGGTTTTGGTCTGTCGATTTTCTTCTTCCCTTCTTGCTGAACCTTTTCTGTTTCTCTCATCTCTCTATTTTTTTCGTCGGATTTTAGTTAATGATTTTCTTGATCGGTTGTTTTTTATCTCTCCTCCCCTCCAGTGTCTTGATTCTATTACCGATTTATATTTTCTTCTTTGATCAGTTCCGGTTTGGGAGTGGCTTTAGCAAATGGTGAGTTACTAGATTTCTTCTTGTTTTTTTCTCTATTCCTTTGATATGTTCAAACTTCTTTCTTAAACGTATGCTCTTTTCTTTTATGTACTCTGTTGGCCGATTCTCTTCCCCCCTTATGCTTGGTAGTGCATTCGGTTCATAGAGTTCCACGAGGAGTACAAACCGTTCGCCCATCTCGCGATTAAAGGTAAAGTTGAAGGCTTGTAATTTCTCAAGTGGTTGGCTGAATGTTACTTTCCCTTTTTTGAGGGAAAGGGTTGCGTGTAATTCCTCTAGACTAATGTGTGCTAAACCATGATTTTAAACCATCATAGTTGATAGGTTGTATTTGTAATGCAGTTAATCGTCAAAGAGGAGTGTGATCAATTCTAGCCTGTGATCTAAGGGAAATAAACCGATTAGCGATCAGTCAAGGTAAGTATGGATTGTCGTTTTGAGCTTGGACAGTTATTAACCTTGTTGGTTGTAAATCTGATATGATATTTTGGTTGATTATAGGATTCGGAGAGCGTGGATCCTAGCTAGTTTCGCGAACAGGTGTGTAACTGTATGCTATGTTTGATAATCGGCTGAAAAGCCGAAAAGTATGTGTTGTTTACACTGCTATGATTGTAGATCGGCAAAATGCCAAAAAGCCAGAAATATGGCATATGATGCTACACGAGCGTGCGATCGTACGTGTGGGGAACCGAGCCCACGAACATGGGCATTAGTCTGTAGAGACCATAACGAGCGCTCTTGTGATTTTGGGCTGTTCTGGGCCTCGTTGGGCCAAAATAGGTCGGGTTGGCCCAGTAGGCTTGAAGGCCCACACGGATAAAGTGTGTGTGATGTGGTAAGTGTTGTTTGGATTGTGACACTCGCATAGTTGTGGCTATTTATGGGCTAATTGGGCCACATAAGCGTGTGGGCCCACTTAGGCCGAATTATGGGCCTTAGGCCCATTTACACCATTGTGACTATTTAGGTTACTTAAGTCGCTCAAGGCGATGGTGGACCTTCTGTTGGGTCACCGAGACCCCCGATTTGTAAAATTATCGAAATACCCCTCACTTGAAAAAATTACTGAAATACCCCCAATTTGTAAAATTACTAAAATACGCCCGATTTGCAAAATTATCGAAATACCCCTAATTTGGAAAAATTATTAAAATACCCCTAGTTTGTAAAATTACCGAAATACCCCCAATTTTCAAAATTATCAAAATACCCTCGATTTGTAAAATTATCGAAATATCCCTGATTTGCAAAAAATTATTGAAATACCCTCGATTTGCAAAAATTACTAAAATACCCCTAATTTTCAAAATTACTGAAATACCCCCGATTTGCAAAATTATCGAAATACCCTCGATTTGTAAAAATTACTAAAATACCCCCAATTTGCAAAATTATCGAAATACCCTCAATATGTAAAAATTATCAAAATACCCTCGATTTGTGAAATGACTAAATAACCTCAGTTTGTAAAATTACCAAAATACCTTCGATTTACAAAATTACTAAAATACCCTTATAGGGTAAATTGATCGTTTTGCCCTTGTGGGTAGATGACTGGATTGGTCTTCGAATTTGACTGACTTGACTGTGGTCGTATGACTGGTATGCTTTTAATATGTGTGTAACTGACTGTTACTGTGCATGGCCATTTTGCGTACACGTGTGATGATTAAGCATGACATACACGACATATTGCATGGGGTTGGGATTCTGTTATGGAGGAAGTACTGTTACAGGTGGCTCTGCCACAATTACTGTTAATGATGGCTTTGCCACATATACTGTACTGGCAGCTCTGTTGCGTTATTATTATTTCTGGCAACTATGCTGCAATATTGGTGTGTGTGGGCTGGGTGGGTCGACTCTGTCCCCACATGGTGTGTTGGGTTGGTACGGGTGGTGTGCTGGCTAGATTGGGGTGGGTTTGCATACTTACACCATACTGCATATTGTTTCTGTATTGGGCTAAGGCCCACATTGTTTCTGTATTGGGCTAAAGCCCACATTATTCTGTTCTGTTACTGATTTGGGCTAGGCCCAATTGATTCTGTTATGGGTTGTGAGCCAAATGATATTGTAGTGGGTTTTGGCCCACGTATGCTATGAATTAGACTGTACCGTTACTGTAAAATGGCCCTGGCCCTGACTGTTTCTGTTTCTTTTTCTGTTTCTGTATATTGGTCGTTACTTTAATAAGGGGGATTACACACTGAGTTTTCATAAACTCACCCCGTTTATTAACTATGCAGGTAATCCCCAGTATTGGGAGGATCGGTGCTGTGAGGGACTCGGAGATGGCCACACAACTGCTATTGATTCTGATTTTCTTTTAAGTTACCTACTTATAAGTGCTTATATTTTGATTTGGGTTATAATAAGGCCTCTGTTAATTTCTAGATTTTGAATTGGGATTGTTGGTTTATTACGTTTTCTATCTTAAAAGTACATCACGGTTTTCCAAGTTAATAATTATTTTCAAAACACTACGCTTTCACAACTTAATCTTGAAACATCACGTTTTCGTAAATCAGTTACTTTTAAGCTTAGGTTTCGCAGCTGTAAAAAAACTTTGGGAATAAAACAACGCAACTGGGATTTTACTCAAGTTTTTAATTAAGAAGGGTTTTTTAATGAAAACATGTTTTTTGAAAGACACTACAATGTGGCACGCCAGATTCAAGCCTAACTTCCAAGCCAGGTTTGGGGTGTTACATTCCTAATAACCCAATCCTAGACATGTTCATTCCCATTGCCACATCACTTAGTCTTTTTCTTTCTAAAGAAGTATTTATTCATGCTTGCTATGTTTTATTTTGCAAAGATTATATCCTAATTACTAAAGAAATAAATTCCTAAAGACCTAAAAAAATAATTAAATAAATAACAAGGCAATAATCCCCCCTTTTATTTTCCTGACTCATTCACCTTGTCTTATTTAGTTCCATCTCTGCTTGTATCGTCAGTATCTTCCGTCCATGTCTCAAAGATAGCATTTGGGAACTTAGGAACAAAAGTGTTAGAGATATTCTTAAAAGTATTTCGAATTGAATCATCCTTAATTTTTGCATATTTCCAGTAAGTTTGTTGTTGATGTGTATGAACTTGCACATATCCATCAAAATTGACAGCTTCGATTTCTTTGAAGTTCTTGAAGGAGTCGGCATTGGAGTCGTAAATTCTGGTTCAACACTTAGCTTGACTAGTTCTTCTTCTAGCTCAGCCCTTGGTTCAGAGTTTCACCTCTTTCAGCTAGTTGAGGACTATTTGGTTACTTATCAGATTCTTCTTTTTCGGAGTCTGTAACTGAATCAACTTCAGTTTTAGTTTTATTTGTTGACTCTTCGATTTTTGGCTCAATTGGTTCCTCTTGCTCGCCTTGGTTCAGCTCATGCACTCTCTTTACTAACCTTTCAAGATCATGACTTGTGATGCACCCTTGGACATACTGCCCCTTAAGATTTGATTATGTTTTAATACGGGCCCTTAAGCAAAGTGAAGTCATTAATGATGGGAAATAAGCACTTCCTGCCTTCTTTTTAGCACAATCATGAATCTCCTTGAGGATAAATTTCCTCACATTAATGGACATTTTTGTCAAAATTGCATATAAGAAAAGCATCCGTTCCATCGAGATGTTGGAACTGTGTGAGATAGGCATAAAACTGTAGCGAACAAAATAAAACCATACCTTTGCTACTGGTTTTCAGTATTCTCTTCGACAAGAATGGCTTCCACACTTTCTTACAATCCATTAGGTTCCCGGATTTGTCACAACATCAAGAACTTGTTGAAGAAAATCAGAATTGATATTTTCATCATAAGGTAGTACTCATCTTCCTCAACATTAGGTAAATTAAACAAATCATTGATGGACTTAGAAGTAAGAGATACTTTTTTCTTTCAAACGATGACTCCAATAGCATCTTATGTAGTCAAACTAGCATAGAATTCTCGAACTAGTTCATCATCGGGAAGTGAATGAGCATCACAGAGTCATTCCCTCTTGAGAATATTGATTATCTTTCTAATCAGCATAGGTACAACCATCACATCATTGCTTTTCAGGTTAAAACCTTTTTTCGGCATCATAGGTTGATGCTTGAAGATTGAATCAAATCGCTCTTTCAAATCTTCATTGATCAAATTTGGGTTTGGAGGAATTTTAGGGCTAGAGATTCCTTTCGAGATTTGAGGCTAGCGGCACAAAAAAGAGAGATTTTAAGGAATTTTAGGGTGTAAGCAAATTACTTTGAGGGATATGAAATTTTAGTAGAATGGAAAGGGTTTATATAGGGAAAAATTAGGGCAACATGTAGCAAAAATTTAGCTAAATTAAAGTTACTTGGACGGAAAGTAATGGCTGTAATGGTAAGGGTTAAATTTTTCCCTCATTTTTGCTATCTTAGGCCTCAAACTCAGACTGTATCTCACAAAAAAAAAACTTATTAGTACTTGGGCCAAATTTGACCCCCTTTAGTAAAAAAAATAATTTAAACTAGAAAAACATTTTAAAGCCTAATTAGAAGATTTCTTCTTAACAAATTACATTAAATTAATTCCCAAGAAAGGTTGGAGGGGTAACAGCGGTCCCGCTTAAGTTCCAATCTCCTGAGACAGAATTAATTAAATGTACTTAATTAAGAAAAATAAATTCTAATTATTTATTTATTTAGAAGACATTTATGAAAAATCAAGGGTTTGTTAATTTGAACGAAGATTCAACTCACTCAAGTTCACCATCCCAGTAGTGTTTGAGATGTTGACCATTAACTTTAAACGTACCTCCGTAATTGTCGTACAATTCAATAACTCCATAAGAATAAACTCGGTGAATGGTATAAGGTCCTTTCCATCGGGATTTCAGCTTCCCAAGAAATAACTTCAGCCTTGAATTAAACAACAACACCTTCTGGCCTTCTTTAAACTCGCGAGGTTGTATATGACTATCATGCCATCTCTTTTATCTTTCTTTACACATTTTGGCATTCTCATAGGAAAATAACCTCAGCTCTTCCAACTCATCAAGTTGTAACATCCTTCTCTCACCGGCTTGCTTAAGATCAAAATTTAACTGCTTCAAAGCCCAGTGAGCTTTATTCTCCTATTCTAATGGCAAATGACATGCCTTTCCAAAGACTAACCGATAAGGAGTCATTCCTAACAGAGTCTTGAATGTTGTTCGATAGGCCCATAATGCATCAATGAGCCTTTGAGACCAATCTTTTATGTTAGGGCGTAGTACCTTTTCAAGGATACCTTTGATTTCACGGTTCACTCTTTCAACTTGTCCATTAGAATGGGGGTGATAGGCAGTAGCAATCTTGTTCTTCACATCATATTTGTTAAGCAAACACTTAAGCTATTTGTTCACAAGGTGAGAACCTTCATCACTAATAATAGCTCTTGGTGTCCCAAATCGTGTAAACACATGCGTATGTAGGAATGACATGACTACCTTAGCATCATTCGTAGGGTATGCTTCAGCTTCAACCCACTTTGATACATAGTCCACATCAACTAAGATGTATTTGTTCCCATATGAAGAAGGAAATGGGCCTAAGAAGTAAATGCCCCATACGTCGAACAATTCAATCTCCAAAATGTTTGTCAATGGCATCTCATTCCTCCTTGATATATTTTCGGTTCTTTGGAACTTATCACAGTTCTTCACATAAGCGTAAGCATCTTTAAGTAGTGTAGGCCAAAAGAAACTTGCTTGCAAAATCTTTGCTGCAGTACGTGAACGACCAAAGTGTCCCCCACTTGGAGATGAATGGCAATGATATAAGAACTCAGCAATCTCACTTTCAGCTACACACTTTCGGATTATATTATCTGCACACTATTTAAACAAAAAGGGATCCTCCCAAAAATAATGCCGACTATCATGAAGGAATTTCTTCCTTTGTTGGTATGTCATTTCTCGAGGAATTATTCCACATGCAAGATAATTGGATAAATCAGCACACCAGGGTATTTCATGAATTTGACTTACCTCAAATAAGTGCTCATCTTAGAAATTCTCAGTGATAGACACACCAGACTGGGTTACCTTATCTTGCTCCAACCTCGACAGATGATCAGCTACTTGATTTCCAACACCTTTCCTATCTTGGATCTCAAGGTCAAATTCTTGGAGTAAAAGTATCTAACGAATTAGCCTTAGTTTGGCATCTTTCTTCATGAGCAATTATTTAATGGTCGCATGGTCAGTATATACTGTAACTTTGGTAACTATAAGATATGAACGAAATTTTTCAAAAGCAAAAAATATAGCAAATAGTTCCTTTTCAGTTACCGTATAATTGAGTTGGACTCCTGTCAAGGTTCTACTTGCATAGTAAATGGAGTGGAATACTTTATTTCTACTTTGACCCATGACAACTCTAACAGCATAATCACTTGCATCACACATCAACTCAAAAGGTGAGTTCCAATCAGGTGTAATGATTATTGGGGCTGTAATTAACTGATTCTTTAGATCTTCAATGTAACACCCCTTACCCAAGACCGGTTTTGGAGTCTAGCACGAGGCGTTACTTGACTTAACTTACTAGATCGGAGCATAAATATTTTCTTTTAAAATTAATTCGAACATGTTCAATTAATATGTCCTTAAAAAGGACCCTCGAGACCCTAAAACATTCAATAGAAATGGTTCGAGTCTAAACTGGGAACATTAAAATTTTTTCGAATACTTAAACAAATCAAAATAATTTATTTCACTATTTGCAATAAAACTGTCCACTCGTGTAACAGTTACTAATGTAATTATAACTCGAGTTAAGAAACTTGAAATTTAGATCTATAAATTTTCCTTGAAACTAGACTCATATATCTTCTTATCATAAAATTTTTAGAGTTTTTGGGTTAGCCAAATAGTATAGTTTATTCGTTACAATCTCCCCTATTTCATTGTCTGACAGTTCTGACCTCTATTCACTAAAAACCAATTATCTCATTGTATTGGCTTTATATGGTGCTTCTTCTTGTTTCTATTGAAAATAGACTCACTAAGGAAACTATAAATATAGATTATGACTCATAATAATTTCTATAGAAATTTTAATGATTTTCTAAAGTTAGAACAGGGGACAACAAAAACCATTATGACCGTGTCTCACTAATTGAATATTTCAAAATATAAAATTTCTTTGCCAACACCATTTCTTTAATATGAAAATAGACCCGATAAGCTTTAATTATACATCTCATTCACTCTCTAATTCCATTTCTACTATCCTTGGTGATTTTTCAAATTCACGTCAATGCTGCTGTCAAAAAACTGCTCCATTGCAAATTTTTACCTTTTTATAATTTCTTTGTATTAACTATCATTTAGGCATACATAACACCAAAACATGCTCTTAAATAGCCATTTCAATAGCTAAACATTATCGACTACTTACATGCCATTCATTAGCCATATCATAAGGACACACACACAAAATGACTAAGTCCCTATACATGCCATAACTTAAAAAGTTTCGAACCACAAAATACTGAGATGGTCTGTTGATAGTGTGAAACAATCTCCGATGCCCTTACAATCCCTGAATTGGCTTGGGGATACTAAAAAAATGAAAATAAAGGGAGTAAACGTAAAGCTTAATAAGTTTTCAAGCAAATAAATAACAACATTTATCATAAATAATTATACTCATAAATCATCATCAAGTATCATGGTCTTTGCTTCTTCTTTACTTACTCTCTTACTTGTTTTATTACTTGCTTACTTAAATAACTCATGATTATAAATTCTCCTCCCTTACTGAAATTTCTTTCTCAACTGATAACTGAAATATTCTTAACCCATATAACTCACCTGAATCTATTTATTATGCTTTTACCTGAACTTTCATGTAACATAGTCTACTTACTAGCCCGTTGAACCAGTTGGAATATTAAGGACACTCGGGTCTCCTGTCTGATAATAACATGCGAAAGTGGAACGAAGAAAATGTGCAACTGTACACAACCGCAACAAGTAATACAGTGACAAGTAAATGTCGAGTTATCGTACCCACAGGGACTGTAAAAAGGAATATTTATGAAATTAAGGTTAAAACACTTTGGTGATGGAAAATATTGTAGTTTAAAGATGATTAAAAACTAAGGGTTAAAAACTAAGTAAAAAAATAAAAATAAAAAGGTTCTAATGCACGATTTCAAATAAAGTTTAATAAAGATGAGATAATTGTTTTGGATTAATTACATTCCTTTAACTTATAATTATTAAACTTATGTTTATACTGCTATGAACAAATTCACGGCAACTCAGTAATTTGCTAACTACTGCTCATACATACTTATTGAATTAATCAATCTCTTGAACATTTTCCAATGTCAATCCAAGCGATTAATTAATCTTCACAAGCATATAAAAGATCAAGTGAGGTAATAGAGTATTTATACCTTGAAACAGTTTAATCACAATAATCTTGAAAGTTATGCAAGGCATATGTATCACCAAATACAATGCTAAATTAACTTTAGCTACCTTAGAAGAATAAACATGCCCTGATTAAGTATTGTGTGGATTAATTAAAATTTCAATACAATTTAATAATTAATTCATTAGTTATCTAACAATTAATATTGCAAGAATAACCTAGACATAATTTTACTTAATCAAGCATCTTACTGAGACCTATAACAGCACAAACACAATTTCAATAATTCAAGCAGGCAAAATATAATCAACCCTACACGGATTAAATTCAAGCTAGATTGATTAAAATAAACATTTCAATAGAATAAATATTCATAAAAATTTTTGTCAAAACAACAACGAAATTTAAAAAGATAGGGAACCAGAAGCAAATCCGGTGTTTCTCTGTGGCTTGACTGATTTCTCCGTTCTTCGTTCTCCATTGTCCTCGGCTATCAAGGTGGCTTATGAACACTTTAATTGCTGCTCAACAATGGCTGATGAGGACCTCTTTCCCAAGAGAATAAATCAGCACTTGAATAAAAGGGAAAATGGGAAGGGAAAGTTGAGAGAAAGTGAGAGAGAAGAAAAGAGAATGAGAGTGTGAGGGTTGAGTTAAATAATCAGTAAGGGGTGAATTTTATAGCTGATTGTGGCTGCTAAAAATAGAAAATTCCATCAGCAAAAGATACCCCCCTTGGCCGGTCACACACATGGCAAAGTTGAGAGATTCAACTTTGCTAAAAATAGCCTAGGGCAAATCCATAAAGCCACATTTTTTGGAGGGGTTTGAATGCAAGGTTAAAAGTTCTACAAGGGCTTCTTTGCAAGTTTATTTAGTCAACTAAAATTCTGATTCAGTCAGTATATGGACGGTTCCGGGCAGCCCAATTGGTGGCTGGTTCGGTTTACTTAGATTCGGTTCAACCGATACGGTTCAACTAGACCCTTTTTCCCATAATTAATTAATAATAATAATAATTTATTTAGCCCAAATTAAATTGGGAATAAATTAAAATTAATTATATTATGAATTAACACACATTTATGGACCATCTTAGGCTGGAAATTAATTTACCTCGATGCTTCAAATTGCTTCTCGGTTTTATTCTTCGAGCATTGTCTACCGAGCCAATTTTTGCCCTTTGTGCGATTCTGTCGAAAATAGTCAAAATTAATCAAAATTAACTAAAAAATTAATTAAAATTCATCATGTTCATATTTTTAACATAATTTAATTATTTTATAATATTTAATTATTGTTTACAAGAATTTATCGAAATAGAATGATTTTAAGTTAAAAAGGGCATGTAAAAACACATAAATTTTCGTGTTTCCACACCCCCAAACTTAATTCATTGCTCGTCCCGAGTAATGCACATATTTTAAAAGAATTTTCTCGGAAACACTTTTTGAAAAACTCCTTTCAGAACAACAGTCTTCCCAAAATCATGAAATCAATATACTTATGCTCAAAAATAAGAAATTTGATAATTATGATACTCAAGTATATATATCGTTCAAATTAATCTCAACAATTACTATAATAGCAAAATTAGACTAAATGTTTCTTAATAAAGACATGTTAATCCCTACCAATTTGATTTTAATCCCTTATTCAAAATTAAACTGCAATCATTAAGCTTAACTGATGTCTTCATATGTTGAACAGAGCAATTTCCCTCAACTAATGTAGGTAACATTGGAACTTTGAATCAATAGGTCTTTAACAAGGTTGTAACGTGGCTGGGCTTAGGGGTAAGTAAACGACAGATAATTTTAGGTTTAAAAAACCCTAGACTCAACTTGTATCGGGCCTTTCGAAATAATTACCTTCAATACATCAACTTTTCTTTCCTTTTCACATGCTCTTTAGTGCAATTTACTTCAAGTACATATGCTTTTTTTTCGAGTATTTTACTGCATGTACTACAATTTTTAGAGCATTCCATACTTCTTTGCAACTCCCCCAAACTTATTTTCAAAGAATACTCTGAATAGTACTGAGTCTAGTGTTTAGGACATTTTTAAGATAATTAGGAAAAGTGATGGCTAACTTACTAAGGGTTCAAATAAAATTAGGCCATAAAGTCTCAAAGTTGGGTTTCAAAGAATAAAATTTTCATCATGGTTGGCTTGAAAGGCTCAAACGGTCCAAACAACAGTTGCCTAAATCATTTTCAACGTTCCATGCTTCCTAGGATTTCGCCTCAAGAAACTACTAAGTCAATTCTAAAGACTTAAACTTTCATGCATGCCTAACTTTCATAAAGAACTAAAATTTTATGGTATGATTTGCATGTTTTATTAGAAATACATTTCATGTCATTATTAAGCTAACATAACAATTTATTGAAATAATCAAACTTTATTCATACTTAAATTTAGCATACTTAACAAAATTCAAATTTATTGAACAAAAATATATCATATTCATAATTAAAAGAAAAATTTTATTCTAAGTGGAAATAATTTCAATTTTCGGTCCCCCCAACTTAAAATGAACAATGTTCTCATTGTTTAAAGTGAATAGATACTATACACCAAGTAAGATTACAAAAAAGAGGAGGTGAGTCAATTTGACTGCTTAAGTACCAAGCTCTTCCTAGATCCAATCCTAGACATGTATATACCTATTGCCACACTTTAGACTTTACTACTTGTCCATATTTACGTTTGATTTCCATCACTTATTTTATTGTGCAGAAATAAAGAAATTCCTAATTAGTCCTAATTTTAAGCTAAGTTGATAAAAATTAATATATAAATTATAAATTATAAATAATATAATTATATATTAAAGTTTATCAAATTATTATTAATATTAAAGATATTTATTCTAGATGCTTTTTGAAAATATTCACAAAGAAAGACACCTAGTTTTTTTATCATTTACGAAAAGAGCGACTAAATTTTAAAAGTAATTCAATTAAGTCCATAGACTTAATGAAAATTTAAAATTGAGTTACAAAATAAAACTTGGATCAAAATTGACCTTTTTATTTGAAACTAAAAATTTATTTTTCCATTTAGGGGATAATTTCTTGGAAAATTATGTCAAAATAAATTCCCAGGAAAGATTGGAGGGGTCACAAACGGTCCCGCTTAAGTTCCAATCTCCTAGACAAAATTTATTTAAACATACTTTACCTGAAAATATACCCTAAATCATTTATTCAAAAAGAAAAAAAATTAAGTATCCGATAAAATGAACGAGATTTTATCCCATTCAATTTTATCTCCCCAATAATGTTTCAGGTGCTGAGCATTAACTTGGAAATTACCTCCCTTATCTTGGAGTTCAACCAATCCGTATGGATAGACTTGGTGAATCATAAATGGACCAGACCAACATGATTTTATCTTACCTGGAAAGAACTTCAATCTAGAATTGAATAATAAGACTTGCTGTCCTGCTTCAAAATTTCGAACTTGAATGTGGTTGTCATGCCATTTCTTGAGTCTTTCTTTAAGTAATTTGGCATTTTCATATGAGAACATTCGAAACTTTTCTAACTCATTGAGTTGGAACATCCGTTTCTCTTTCGCGAGCTTAGGATCCAAATTAAGCTTTTTCCTTTGTTGATACGTCTTATCAATTGGCATCAAACCACAAGCTAAATGGTTAGCAATATCAGCGAACCAAGGGGTATTATGGACATGATTTACCTTTAGGATATGTTCTTCTGGAAATGTCTCCTGAATTGGTATAAGAGGAGAATTCCCTTCTTATGGCTCTAATCTGGACAAGTGATCTACTACTTGATTTTTTACTCCCTTTCGATCTTGAATTTCTAGATTGAACTCTTGAAGTAGAAGTACCCATCAGATCAACCTCGGCTTAGCGTCTTTCTTCGCAAGTAAATACTTAATTAAAGAGTGGTCCGTATAGACAGTCACTTTGGTACCTACTAGATAAGATTGAAACTTTTCGAAAGCAAACACAATAGTAAGTAACTCTTTTTCTGTTACCGTATAATTCAGTTGAGCTCCTGTTAGGGTTTGACTTGCGTAGTAGATAGGATGAAAAATTTTGTTCCTTCGCTAGCCCAAGACAGCTCCAATTGCGAAGTCACTTGCGTCACACATCAATTCGAATGGAAAATCCCAGTCTGGTGTGACGATTATGGGTGCCATGACTAATCGACTCTTCAAATCATTGCAGGCTTTTAAGCATTCCTTATCAAACTTGGATATAGAGTCATTCTCAAATAATTTGCAAAAGGGTTTAGCAAATTTGGAGAAGTCCTTGATAAATCTTCGATAAAAATCGGTATGGCCCAAAAATCTCCTAACACCCTTTATAGATGTTAGAGGTGAGAGTCTCTCAATAACATCTACCTTTCCTTTGTCTACCTCGATCCCATGTATCGTTATCTGATGCCCTAGAACAACTCCTTCTCCTACCATAAAATGGCACTTTTCCTAGTTGAGTACGAGATTCGTTTCTTCGCATCACCTTAGTACCTTAGTTAGATTGGCTAAGCAATCATCGTAAGTATCTCTGAATACTAAAAAATCGTCCATAAAAACTTCCAAAATTTTCTCAACCATGTTAGTAAAAATAGACATCATACATCTTTGAAATGCAACAGGTCCATTACATAAACCAAATGGCATACGTCTAAATGCAAACGTACCGTACGGGTAGGTGAATGTCGTTCTGTGTTGATCTTCTGGTGCTACTGTAATTTGATTATACCCTGAGTATCCATCAAGAAAATAGTCGTCTTGCGAGTCTATCCAGCATCTGGTCAAAGAACAGGAAAGGAAAGTGATCTTTCCTAGTCGCCTTGTTCAGCTTCAGGTAATTGATGCAGATTCTCCATCCCATAACCATTCTAGTTGATATCAACTCGTTGTTCTCATTCTCTCTGACCGTGATACCTCCTTTTTTTGACACGCACTGGACTGGGCCTACCCATGAACTGTTTGAGATGGGATAGATGATACCTGCATCTAACCACTTGATGATCTCTTTTTTTACTACATCCTTCATGATGGGGTTCAGTTTCCGTTGTCTATCGATCGTCCCTTTTTTGCCATCTTCCAGGATAATCTTGTGCGTGCATATAGATAGACTAATACTGCGAATGTCGGCTATGGTCCATCCGATGGCCTTCTTGAATTATTTCAAAACTAAGATAAGTTTTTCTTCTTGCTTAGTGGTCAATTCTGCTGAAACAATCACATGCAGAGTAGAAGCATTACGTAAATAAATGTATTTGAAATGAGAAGGTAATACCTTGAGTTCTAATTTAGGTGGCTCTTCGATCGACGCTTTTGGGTAGGAATAGTCCCTCTTTTCTAACTCCAAAGATTCAAAATGAGATTGTGGATTAAATCCCCTTTGATTAGCTTCTAGCAAAGCTAAGTATTCATCCTCCTCTTCATCATTTGGAGGATCCAATGTCAAAATTCTTTCCAGTGGGTCCTCAACACAGTTGAGTTCCTTCTCCACTATTAAATCCTCTAAATTGGACACTGCAGAGCAATAATCCATTATGTTAGGAAATCGTATAGATTTAAAGACGTTAAATGTTACCTGATCATCCTAAACACGTAGAGTGAGCTCGCCCTTCTGCACATCAATAAGGGTCCTTCCAGTTGCTAGGTACGACCTTCCTTGGATGATTGATACTTCTTTGTTTGCTTCAAAATCTAGAATTACAAAGTTAGTAGGAAAGATAAACTTATCTACACATAACAATACATCCTCAATTTTTTCTTCTGGATGTGCTAAGGATCGATCTGCTAGTTGAAGTGTAACTGTAGTTGGTCTAACTTCTCCTATCCCTAACTTCCTCAATGTTGACATAGGCATCAAGTTGATACTTGTACCTAAGTCACATAATGCCTTACCTCAATATGTTTCTCCAATGTTGCACGGTATGGTAAAACATCTAGGATCCTTCAATTTTGGGGGTAGTTTGTCTTGAAAATATGCATTGCATTCCTTCGTCAGAGCTACCATATCAAATTCTCCAAGTCTTCATTTCTTAGACAAGATATCTTTCATGAACTTGACATAGTTCGACATTTTCTCAAGTGCTTCAACCAACGGGATGTTGATGTGAAGTTGCTTGAGTACGTCTTTGAAGGTAAGGTGGTGGTGGTTTCATTACTGGGACTGATTCTGGTTGATTCATCTTTGGCGGTAATTCTACATTTAACGACATTGTTAGTTGATCAGAATTAGCTAGTCCTGAGGTTACTTTGTCGGGTTTTGCAGATTCTAGTTCTGGTGAAACTAGAATTTCAACACTTGGTTGAACTTCTTCTAAATCTTGAGCATCAGCTAGCTCCTTTTCAACTTCGACAGGTTGGGCTCTACTGTCTTTCCACTCCTCAATGTCAATGTTTTACAATGTTCCTTCCCCAGATTTCTCAAATTCTCCTTGTCATTAGTTAGAGTACCTTGTGGCCGGTTCTTGAGTTTAGTAGCAAGCTGGCCCACTTGATTCTCCAAATTCCTTAGGGTGGCGTCGTATTTCGCCATGTATGCCTTCAATAGATTCTCTAAGCTATTGGATGGTTCCGCTTGGGTTGGTTTCTGAACTTGTAGGGGGAAACTAGGCGGCTGAGTTGGTCTAGGCTGGGCGTAAGTGTTACAGGTTCTAGCCCCTTGATTACTCTAGGAAAAATTCAGGTGATTTCGTCACGATGATTTATAAAAGTTGGATTACAGTCCTTGCCTCCTTCAGTTTTTCTTTTGGTTACCTATGTAATATACGGGTTCGGGGTTTGATGGACATTCTCCAAACAAATGTCCTTCCCCACAATACACATAGGCTATATTCTCAAATTGGTTAGGTATTTGGGCTGCAAAACTGTTAGACCCATTAGTGGTAAGATTCTTGATGATATTAAAGATACCTGAGATGCGAGTGAAGTGAGAGCGTCCACTTCATGTATTCCAGCGACTCGTCTTCCTAACGCTGCTCGATTGGTTGGCTATTGATAATTGTTGCTGGCAATCCTCTCAATAATTTCGTAAGCCTCATTATAAGACTTAGAAAGGAGAGCGCCATTAGCAGAGGCGTCCACTACCATCCTCGTGTAAGCATTGAGACCATTATAGAATGTCTTAAGTTGAATGCAATGTGGGATTCCATAATGAGGGCACCTTCGTAATAACTCTTTGTACCTTTCCCATGACTCATATAGGGACTCATCATTCATTTATTGGAAGGCAGTGACCTCATTCCTCAACTTGGCATTCTTGCTCGGCGGGAAATACTTTATGAGGAATCTCTCGGCTAACTCTTGCCATGTAGAAATGGAGTTCAGTGCCAATAAGTTCAACCAGGCACAAACTCTGTCCCTTAGCGAACATGGGAACAACTTCAGTCATAATGCATTTTCGGGTACTCCGGCTAACTTGAAAGAATCGCTTACTTCCATAAATAGTCTTAAGTGAAGATGAGGATCTTCAGTAGGCATTCCAGTGAATTGGCCCACAGTCTGAAGCATCTAGAACATGACTGGCTTCAGCTTGAATTGTTGTGCCTCGATTTTAGGTCACCTAGTACCCGGATTAAGATCGTTAAATACTAGCATGGCATACTGTCGTAAAGCTCTATCCCTGTCATCAGCAATAAGGATAGGATTCTGAGCAAGGTTTGCTCTGTTTCCTTGATTCATATTCTCAAATTTTATCTCTTTGGTCCTTTTCTAGTTCGCTTGTCTTCATCGCTGTCAAAAAGTTCAGTCTATTTCAAGGTCCACAGAGAGTAAGTCGATAATCTGGTCAATACTCAAAAACACCTAAAATAATCACAGAAAGATTAAGTAAAGATCTAAATAGGAAAATAAATAAACCAAAATGTAAAAACAGATTCACAAATAATGGCTCTTTTTTAAAATAGTCCCCGGCAACGGCGCCAAAAACTTGGAATGACGAAAATGTACTAGTGTACACAATCGCAACAAGTAATAAAGTGACAAGTAAATGTCGAGTTATCGTACCCACAAGGACTGTAAAAAGAAATATTTATGAAATTATGTTAAAATATTTAGGTTTAAAGATGATTAAAAACTAAGTAAAAAAAATTAAAAATAAAATGGTTCTGATGCACGATTTCAAATAAACTTTAATCAAGATGATATAATTGTGTTGGATTAATTACATTCCTTTAACTTAGAATTATAAAACTTATGTTTATACTGCTACGAACAAATTCACGGCAACTCGGCAATTTGCTAACTACTGCTCATACATACTTATTAAATTAATCAATCTCTTGAACATTTTCCAATGTCAATCCAAGCAATTAATCAATCTTCACAAGCATATAAAAGATCAAGTGAGGTAACAGAGTATTTCTACCTTGATGCAGTTTAATCACAATAATCTTGCATGTTATGCAAGGCATATGTATCGCCAAATACAATGCTAAATTAACTTCAGCTACCTTAGAAGAATAAACATGCAGTGATTAAGTATTGTGTCGATTAATTACGATTTAAGAATTAATTCATTAGTTTTCTAACAATTAATATTGCAAGAATAACTTAGGCATGATTTTACTTAATCAAGCATCTTACCAAGGCCTATAACAGCACAAACACAATTTCAATAATTCAAGTAGACAAAATATAATCAACCAAACACAGATTAAATTCAAGCTAGATTAATTAAAATAATCATTTCAATATCTTAAATATTCATAAACATGTTTGTCAAAACAATAACGAAATTTAAAGAGATAGGGAACAAGAAGAAAATCTAGTGTTTCTCCGTGGCTTGACTGATTTCTCCGTTCTTCGTTCTTCGTTGTCCTCGGCTATCAAGGTGGCTTATGAACACTTTAATTGCTACTCAACAATGGTTGATGAGGACCTCTTTCCTAAGAGAAGAAATCGGAACTTGAACAAAAGGGAAAATGGGAAGGGAAAGTTGAGAGAAAGTGAAAGGAAAAGAGAGAATAAGAGTGTGAGGGATGAGTTGGATGATCAGCAAGGGGTGGCTTTTATAGCTGATTGTGGCTGATAAAAATAGCAAATTCCATCAGCCAAAGAGACCCCCTTGGCCGGACACATACATGGCAAAGTTGAGAGATTCAACTTTGTTAAAAATAGCCTGGGGCAAATCGATAAAGCCACAATTTTTGGAGGGTTTGAATGCAAGGTTGACAATTCTTCAAGTGCTTCTTTGAAAGCTTATTTAGTTAGCTAAAATGCTGATTTGGGTCAGCATATGGACGGTTATGGGCAGCCCAATTGGTGGCTGGTTTGGTTCACTTAGATTCGGTTCAACCAATGCGGTTCAACTGGACCCTTTTTTCCATAATTAATTAATAATAATTTATTTAGCCCAAATTAAATTGGGAATAAATTAAAATTAATTATATTATGAATTAACACACACTTTTGGACCATCTTAGGCTAGAAATAAATTTTCCTCGATGCTTCAAATTGCTTCTCGATTTTATTCTTCGAGCATTGTCTGCCGAGCCAATTTTTGCCCTTTGTGCGAATCTGTCGAAAATAGTCAAAATTAATCAAAATTAACTAGAAAATTAATTAAAATTCATCATGTTCATATTTTTAACATAATTTGATTATTTTATAATATTTAATTATTTTTCGAAAAGAATTTAACAAAATAGCATAATTTTAAGTTAAAAGGGCATGTAATACTAACACATAAATTTTCGTGTTTCCACAAAGCCATGCCCCAGACATGGTCTTACATGGGATGTTTCCTGTACTGCCAATGTCATATCCCATATATGGTCTTACATGGGAGTTCTAATATCGGTGCCCATGCCATGTCCTAAACATGGTCTTACGGGGGACCTCTTATCTCGGTGCCAACGCCATGTACCAGACATAGTCTTACATGGGACCACTCATAACCTCAATAATTCCAATGCCATCTCCCAAAAATGTTCTTACATGAGATCTCATCCCCTAATGTCATGACATTTGTATCCGACACATTCCTAATGTTTCAACGAGACTTTTTAACTCTGATTCTCTATCATCTCATACTTGAGTCAACATTAAATAATTTCATAAAATAAGTACATAATTGTAGGAAAATAAAAAAATTAATAATAATTATTGAAATATTTCATTTATTTACTTTAAACTTACCTCGGTACAAAATACGATCAAATATAGCAACTTAGTCCTCAATCTTTTTCTTTCCTCGGTCTATCTCTGAATTTCATTCCTCTTGATCTATAATAGAAAATTTAGCTTATTTAATACTCACATTCATCAAAAGAGTCCTTGACTCGAATTTTAGAAAAATTACAATTTTGCCCCTAAATTTTTGCATAATTACACTTTTACCCCAAAGCTTGGAAATTAAACTTCATCCCTTATTCTTATGTTTTATGACATACTGAACATCTTTCCCTTCTATGGCAACATGAAATTTCCACTCTAACATTCGCTTATGAACATTAGGTATTTTTACCGATTTTATTGTTTCACTCGTTTTCACTTAAAATCGCTTAGAAAAAGTTGTTTAACATAATTTCAAACTTCATATTCTACCATAAAACATCAAAATAAACACATTTCGCATATGAGTATTTTTCCAAATATGAGCCCTAGCATGATTTAATGGTAGAATAAGCTAAATTGAGTTACGAGGACTCTAAAAACGTAAAAAAACAGTAAAAAGGGGGCTTGGATGCACTTAGTATGAGCTTGAGAAAGTGAAAAAACCCTAGCTATGGAATCCCTTGAAGTTTGGGCCCTATGGAAGAAGATGAGCACATTTTGCCATCTTTTTCCCTTTTAATTGTTTTTATTACCAAATGACTAAAATGCCCTTCATTAAAACTTTAGCTATTTTTATCTATGCATGCCCATTTTTTCCATGAAAATCTAATGGTCTAATTACCATTTAAGTACCTCTACTTCAATTAAATCCTTTGTCATATAAAGCTCATATTTACCCACTTTTGCAATTAATCCCTAATATGCAATTCAGACATCCAATCGCTGAAATTCTCCCAACTACCAACCGCAAATATTTCTCTACCAATTACCATTCAAACATGCAATTAAACTCTACCAACCGCAAATATTTCTCCCAACTACCTTGAAATTCTAAAACACAACATCTGAGTATATCTTCAAGTATCTGAATAACTCTCTCTGACTGACCATCGGTCTAAGGATGGAAAGCTATACTAAAACTCAACTATGTGCCCAAAGCTTTCTGCAATTTATTCCAAAATCATGAAGTACATCTCGGATCTCTATCTGAGATAATTAATAACGGTACTCCATGTAGTCTGACTATCACTGAAATATACAACTCAGCCAACTTGTCAAGTGAATAATCCATAAGAACTCAGATAAAATGAGCCGACTTCATTAGCTTATCAATCACAACCCATACTGCATCTTTCTTTTTTGATGTCAACGGCAGCCCTGTCACAAAATCCACGGTAACTCAGTCCCATTTCCACTCATAAACTAACATAGGCTGCAATAAACCTGAAGGTACTTGATGTTCGGTCTTTAACTGCTGACAAATCAAGCATCTAGAAACAAAATCTGAAATATCTCTTTTCATTCCTGCCCACCAGTACGGTTTCTTCAAATCATTATACATCTTTGTACTACCTGGGTGAATAGACAAAGAACTGCTATGTGCTTCCTATAAAATCTTTTGAATAAGCTCATCATTATTTGGTACACATATCCAATTTCTGAACATCAAACAACCATCAGAACCGATTCGAAAATCATACTCAACACCTGACTTGCATTGAGCTTTTTTAGCTTGCAACTCACTATCATCTTTTTGAGCTTTAAAGATTTCTTCAAGAAACATCGATTTAGCTCTCAACTCAGCTAAAATAGAACCTTCATTTGATAAAGCCAAACTAGTATTCAAAGCGCTCAATGTAAATAAAAAATTTCTACTTAAGGCATCAGCAACAATGTTTGCCTTACCCGGGTGATAGTCGATCACTAGCTCATAATCTTTAATCAACTCTAGCCATCTTCTTTGCCTTAAGTTCCAATCTTTCTGGGTTATCAAGTATTTCAAACTTTTATGGTCAGTGAATATTCGACACTTCTCACCATACAAGTGATGTCTCCAAATCTTCAACACAAATACAATGGCAGCTAGCTCTAAATCGTGTGTCGGGTAGTTTTTCTCATGTGACTTTAATTGTCTGGAAGCATATGCTATTACTTTAAGGAGAATAGGGGAGAGGTTAAATGTGTAAATTAAAAACTAGTGATTAAAAGAGGAGTTATTAGAACAAGGGAGAATAGGGGAGGACTTATAGGGAAAATAGCCCATTTTTTAAAAAGGGTTAGTTGGCTTTAAAAAGTCATACCCATTGTTTGTGTATTTTCTCCATGTCTTTAAAAAGCCTCGCCCATCATGCATGAACCCGTTAGTGAATTATGAGATTTATGATATTGTGAGTTTTGATTAGTGCAAAATTATATTATTGTGAAATGCTAAATGCGAGCTTAACAGGAATGCAAGCCAATTATATTTTATATTAAAATGTGACTAAATAGATATGATGGCAATGTGAACACTTGAAACTGTTGGATATCTATGGCATGTCATAGGAATGTGAGTACTCAACCTTTTTCTTATGTGTTGGGCATTGTGGCCCGAAGATAGTATTGGAGACATAAGGGCAGAGCTCCATTCATCGTAGATAGTGTGGTGTGTTTGGAGAACTTAAGCATATATGCTACACTTATACTGAGATAGCGTATGACTTTGTGAGTCATGTGGTGTGTTTTGGAGATCCGTTTATCCAACGAGAATATAATTCGACTATTTTCATATTCACGAATTGCCAATATATCACTATGTTGAGTAAAACTGTGTTATATGTGAATTAGTAAAATGTGTTTAAATACTAACATGTCTGGTGTGTAGATATTTTTGTTGTATGCATCTGTACTCACTGTGCTTTCCCAAGCTCACCCCTTTACTTTGCAAATAAATAATTCCCGGGTTAGCAAGGAGGGTGGCAAATCAGTGATCCATCGCAAGGAATTTTCTTTGAGTATGTGTGTTGAACTTTTAAGCTCTGAAGTGAAGGCAATGTTGGTCGTTCCAAGGGTTTAGTACTAGAGTTAGACTTAAAACTTTTTAAATAAAATTTTCAATAGGTTGTAAACGGGCATTATGGACTGTTTGTTTTTTGGGGATTTTTTAAAGTCATAATTGCTTGCTTGATTGTTCATTTAGATGGTTTTAAATACTTGCTTAATGTGATGATAATTGAATGAACTAACAAATTTTTGCAACAAAGGAAGACCACCAAATTAAGGTACGTCTTATACCTTCTGACTGTGTGAATGAAATGATTACTTTAGAAAAGCATGCACTTAGGTCTAATTTCCTATATGAAATATTCTGCAATTATGTGGTGTGTATGGTTGGCTGGTGTGGTTCATAAAGTTTTAAATGGAGAGTCACCTTGGTGGGTAACATGATGTTCTAAACTTGAGTCGGTCCGTCCTAGTCAGGTTTGGGGCGTCATAGTGTATTGACGAAAATACTACACTTAGGACACTAGATCCATCAATTACACATTATTATTGCTGTGGCGCCTTAAACCCGACTCGAATGGTCCGACCTAAAAGTTGAACGTCTCATTAGCCACCGAAGTGACTCTCCATTAAAACCACCACAAAGCACACCAACCACCAAACACATCTCAGAAATTTATTCATGGAATATTCGATAACCTAAAGTCATGCTGTCGTTGTGCTACTCTGATAATCAAGTCATCAACATAATTTGTAAATTGAATTTTTAACAAAAAAATATTCTAAAAGCTTCAATTGAACATTCATGCATGTGATGAGGTATTTAAAAGGTTATATTTGTAAGGATTTTAGAACCAATTTTATTTAAAAAAATGATTAGAGCTAAATTGTAACGTAGTAAAATGTTGAAAAACACCATTTCATAAGGATGAAATTAGTACAATAGAGTAATACGCATAAATATTGTTTAGGAAGATTCATTAAAACATCATGCATCTCTTCATAAATCATCATCATTTAATTAGTTCACAAGTCACCTACTATTTACGTAATGCTGGCTTGTCGTTACACCTACCAAATTAAATCCACTACTCAACCAATATTAACTGGTAATATAGGGTAAATAGGGTATTGATCCCGTGATAAAGCGTGAGTTAAATCTATTTGAGAAGAATTGAAAGAAATCTAAATGCAAATCACACACATGTATGCAAGAAAAAGGGGGGAATTTGTTCAATGTTTGCTTGAAAATTAAAGTAATGAACGAAAGTAAATTCAAATTAAGAATACCTGAAGTCGCGAATCAAATAGAGAGAGAAAAATGCTTAGTTACTGACTCCTTAATTCACCAAGCACAAGTAATTTGAGACTCTAAATTATCCTGGTAGACCTATTCGATAGCAAAGCTGAAAAATCACTTACGAAGCAACTTCTTGTCTCTATCAATTTTAATCTAATCAAGAAACGTTCTTAACTGAAAACTACCCTTAATCATCCCTTTGTCGATTAATTAAAGCTGCATTGGGTACTTGAGAGAGTTCACCTAGCATTAACCATAGAAAATTCTCCAGCGGCTTCTGTGTAATTAAATCCGTAGTTGTTCTAATTAGTCACTAGCCAATTAACTATCACCACTTCTAAGTCTAATTAAATTTGATTACTCAATTTTAACTTAGATGATTATAAGAAAATTCCTAAATTAACTAGGTGATCAATCTAATTGATTTAGAAAAATCCTTTGAACGATAAGAATAAACAAATATGGAATACCGAATTTGAATCCAGAACAAAATATGTCTTTGAATCAACTTGCACTTGGCTTAATAAGTGTTGTAACTAAGCGAGGGAAATTTAACCACTCATAGCAAATAAAAAGAAACAAGAATTAACTGAAAACATAGTGAATTTCAAACTAATCTTATTTAGAAATACTATTCTAATTGCCGAGCTTCTCTCCTCCCAAAGGTGTTGACTCTTGGACTAATTTCTGAACCCCTTGATCGACACTTGCTAGATTGATTAGAGGTGCTCTTGCTGATTGATTTTCCTAATCCCCTCTCTCAATTTTCTCCCTAATTTTTCCCATTCTCTCTTGCTATGTCTTCTTCTCTTTTTATGGGATAAAATCAGCCTCAAATCGGGTAAGGAAATCAGAATCAAAATTTTGATCTGATCCCTTAATTTTTGCTCATCCCATCGCATAAAATCAGCTTAAACCTCTTAGAGTTTCACCCCAATTTAACTACTCAAAAGCGGAATTGGATTGTCTATTTTAATTAGAATTGGTCATAGCTAGGAAAACGGAAATTAAAATCAGAATTAAATCTGATTCCCTTGCTGACTAGTCGCGCAATTCCAGCTTTATTCAACTCCAAATTGGACCGAATCTTGCTTGTGTTTTCAAGGTCTTTTGTAGGTGACTTGGTTAATTCGGATTTACATTTTACCAAGTTAATTTTAATTTCCAAAATGAGCATACGATCATCTCTATACGTCAATGCCATTCGTGGGTTTAGATTCCCACTTGGGTTCATCCGAACATCTAAATGTACCTACCTTTCACCATGACTTAAGATAGCATTAAATCATTGAATTGGAATAAAAATATATCAGCAAGGCATAATATACTCTTAATGTAAATTGAGCTAATTAGAAATCAATTGATCAAGAATTCATCAATAATTAATGTAATTAGTGGAATAAGTTAAGCTTAAAATTAAACTTAACAAACTGCCCCATACTTAAGCTATTGATCGTCCTCGAGCAATTTCGAAAATTCAAGAATCGAAACCCACAAAAAATCATACTAGATTTCAAAAAATCAAATCAAATCAGGAGTGTTACACCTTTTCATGCTCGAAATAAATTTTGAAATTGATAATCATGAATTTTGGTTCGTCAAAATAGGAAATTTGTTTCAAATCCACAAGATTATATATATTATTTCAAAATGAAACTCAAAATTATTCAAAAATTAAGAATGCTTCCTTGTTCAATCCTCACCAGGAAAGTGTTTAGCACTCATCACGCAATGTGTTCAGGCTAGTACGTTACTCTCAAATTGAAATCGAAAGTAATTAACCACCATAGGCTTGCTTGTCCATCATATCTATAACATAACACATTAAAATCCATAAACATGATTTAGGCTGAACTCAGGTTGTAATGGGGCTCAAGGTAATGTTTAAGGACAGGAGGAATTTATTTGGATGGTGGAGCTAGTACTCTTAAGCTAGAAATTCACCATTAGGAAGTCATCTCTTTTTTTTCTTTTTTTTTCTTTGAATCAAACCAGCCCTACATCACTTAAATAGTCTCAACTTTCAGCCACCTGATTCCGCAGATTTGCTTCAATTTGATCGCACTTTTCTCCTTACATTAGAGTATTCTTTTATATAATAGAGAGGCTACAACTTAATGATTTTTTTACATTACTAATTAGCCTCTAATTTTAGCAAAAAATCACTCCAATTAGCACTTCAATCAGCCAACAATCCTTCGATAAAAACTAAAAATCAAGTGAACTCCCAATCAAATTAACTAGCCTAGAGAATGTGAGTCAAGGTCATTCAAGCTTGGTTCAATTTCTGGAGGTAAATCAATGAAATTGGGGTATTAGTGCTTCAAATTGGCTAACTAATTGGAGATAGTGTCAAGGTCGGCTTATATGAGTAATCGTGGCTTGCTTTGCTTCCTAATGCCTCTTAAATCATGCCCAGGGAAATCAAATGTATTACTAGACTCAATAAGATCTAAAGCAAGTTCTAGAGTAATTGACAGTCAATAACAATAATCACACATGAATAAATAATAATGCCCTCACAAGTTGGCATGGATGTCCCAACTTTACACTGTAGGCTCAAATTTCTCACAAGGACCACATGATTGATCAATTTAGCAGACTAAATTTAATCCAACTTTGATTTTAAAGTAGAAAATTCAGTATGGAATTGATTCTTTCCCCTTTTTTCAAACCAAAATCAGTCAAATTGAAAACAAAATTGAATCCAACCAATCGACACACAACAATAAAAATTAAGTTGAATTCTTTAAAATTTTACAAACATCAAATACGTTAGAAAATCAATGAAATGATTCTCCGCCATACCTAATGTTTGCATTGTCCCTAATGCGAAAGAGAATTAAAACTACGAATGAAAAGAAACAATAAAGATGAAAAAGATAAAAAGAAACTTCTCTAAATCGGTGGGTTGCCTCCCACAAGTGCCTTTGTTTGATGTCGTTGGCTCGACATTGCAATTCCTCATGGATCCTCAAGAAAGAGCTCCTCCATCCAAGCTGCTTGCTCCACTTCATGGAAATGCCTCAACCTATGACCTTTCACTTTGAAAATTTTATTAGTGTCGAGGCTTCTAATTTCTATTGCCCCATGATGATGCACTTCAGTTATTATAAATGGCCCAAGCCAACTTGATTTGAACTTACCGAGAAGCAATTTAAGCTTAGAATTAAATAGTAGTACCTTCTCACCTACCTTAAATTCGTTGTGAATCAGCTTTGAGTCACGAAATTCTTTTGACTTACCTTTGTATATGACTGAGTTGTCATATGCCCTTAGGCGCAACTCTTCCAACTCTTGCAGCTTCAACTTGCGCTCTTCGCCTGCAAGACTATAGTCCAAATTGCATTGTTTAACAGCCCAAAATGACCTATGTTCTAGCTCTACGGGAAGATGACATGCCTGTCCAAAGACAACCCTATAAGGCAACATCCTTATTAGAGTTTTGTTGGTTGTTCGAACAGCCCACAATGCTTCATCTAATCTTTGGTTCCAATCTTTCCTATTAGGCTTGACAATTTTCTCTAAAATTCCCTTAATTTCTTTGTTGCTACTCACGGCTTGCCCATTGGTTTGAGGATGATAGGCTGTCCATACCTTATGGGTAACACCATATTGTGCAAGTAAGGCTCTCAAGGTTCGATTCCAAAAATGGGTTCCCTTATCACTAATTATAGCCCTCGGTACCCCATACCTATTTAAGATGTTGGCCTTAAGGAGTTTCACAATGGTTTTAGCATCACTGGTCATAGTTGGAAATGCTTCTACCCATTTCGACAAGTAATCGACACACACAAGAATGTATAAATAACCAAAAGAGGAAGGGAAAGGCCCCATAAAATCAATGTCCCATACATCAAATATATCACAAACATAGAAATTATATAATGGCATTTGATTTCTACTACTTAAGTTACCGGTTCTTTGACATGATGCAAAATTTTTACAAAATGAATATGAGTCCTTATGAACGATCGGGGAAAATAACTCGCACTCAAGTATTTTATGGGCTGCTCTCTTCGGTCCAAAATTTCTTCCACCCTCTCGAGAATGAAAAAAATTAAGCACAGATTCTATCTCACTATCGTCAACACAATGCCTAATTATTTGGTCGCTACAAAACCGCCAAAGGTATGGCTCATCCCACAAGTAGAATCGGGCTTGACTTCTAATTTTTTCTCTTAAGTGTCTAGGTGCATTCGTGGGGAATTCTTTGGTCACTAAGTAGTTCACTATGTCGGCATACAACGGCAAAGCAATAGATGCACTATAAAGTCTCTCATAGAGAAATAGATCACAAGGCTCACTCTTCACATCCCCGATCTCTATCCTACTAAAATGATCAACCACAAGATTCTCTTTACTCTTCTTGTCTTTAATCTCTAGGTCAAATTCTTGCAAAAGAAAAATCCTAATAATCAATCTAGGCTTGGTTTCTTTCTTATGCACCAACTATTTAAAAGCACTATGATCAGAAAATACAATGACTTTAACTCCTAACAAGTATTCTCTAAATTTCTCTAAGGCAAAGACTATGGCATAGAGTTTTGTCTCTGTTGTGGTGTAATTGCATTGAGCTGAGTTTAATAACTCACTAGCATACCTAATAATATAGGACTCTCTACCATTTCTTTGTCCTAGTGCCGCACCAATAGCCCTATCACTAGCATTGCATAGAATCTCGAAGGGTAATGCATAGTTTTGTCCTTGAATGATAGGTGTTGTGATCAATTTAAGTTTCAATTCATCAAAAGATTTTTTACAATTCTCATTAAATTCAACTGTGACATCCTTACCTAGCAATGCACATAAGGGTGAAAATATTTGTGAAAAATTCTTGATGAACCTACGGTAGAAACCTACATGTCCTAGAAAAGACCGAATTTCTTTTACAGTGCTCGGATAGGGTAAGTTCTTAATCACCTTAACCGTAGCTTGGTCGACTTCTAAGCCTCTAGCTGAAACGACATGACCCAAAACCACACCTTTCTCAACCATGAAATGACATTTTTCAAAGTTTAATATCAAATTTGTATCAATGCAACGCCTCAGCACTAATGCAAGATGATGCAAGCATTGATCAAATGAATCACCATGAACAGTAAAGTCATAAAATCAAAAAAGATGCTTGTTATACCTCTTTAAAATGTGTCTGGCGCATTGCACAATCCGAAAGGCATTCTCTTGAAATCATAGGCTCCAAACGGGCAAGTGAAAATGGTCTTCTCTTGATCCTCGGGTGCGATTGGAACCTGTAAGTACCCTGAATAGCCATCTAAGAAACAAAAATGTGAACGCCCAGATAGCCTTTCTAACATTTGATCCATGAATGGGAGAGGATAGTGATCTTTCTTAGGGGCTTTATTTAGCTTCCTATAGTCTATGCAAACCCGCCAACGTTTTGCACTTTTGTAGGAATTTGTACCCCCTTCGCGTTAGTAACTATTGTTGTTCCTCCTTTCTTAGGGACAACATGGATCGGGCTTACCCAATTCGAATCAGCTATAGGATAAATAACATCAGCCTCTAACCATTTTAAAATTTATTTCTTAACCACCTCCATCATTGGTGGATTCAATCAGCGTTGGGGGTCTCTCTTAAGGCTGCATTTGTTTCTAAGGCTATCTTATGAGTGCACAAGGTCGTACTAAGTCCCCTAATATCAGCTAGTGCCCAACTGAAAGCTTTTCTGTGCTCCTTAAGAACTATAATTTGCTTTGATTCTTGGGTTTCGGTTAAAGCATTCGACACTATCAATGGCAGAGTTTGATTCTCACCTAAACAGATATACTTTAAATTTTTGGGCAACCCTTTTAGCTCAAGTTTAGGTGGTGAAATCAATGAGGAGATTTGTTTATCGGTCACCTCAAGGCTAGGGATGATCGGTTTAGAGTGTGTCAATTTAGGATCATTTAATGCACAAATCGAATTAATCAAAGATTCAGAAACAACCCTATAAGGTGACATCCCTATTTGAGTTTTGTAGGCTGTTCGAACAACCCACAATGCTTCACCCAATCTTTGGCTCCAATCTTTCCTATTAGGCTTGACAATTTTCTCTAAGATTCCCTTAATTTCTTTGCTGCTACTCTAGGCTTGCCAATTGGTTTGAGGATGATAGGCTGTTGATACCTTATGGGTAACACCATATTTTGCAAGTAAGGCTCTCAAGGTTCGATTCCAAAAATGGGTTCCCTTATCACTAATTATAGCCCTTGGTACCCGATACCTATTTAAGGTGTTGGCCTTAAGGAGTTTCACAATGGTTTTAGCATCATCGGTCCTAGTTGGAAATGCTTCCACCCATTTCGATAAAAAATCGACACACACAAGAATGTATAAATAACCAAAAGAGGAAGGGAAATGCCCCATGAAATCAATGCCCTATACATCAAATATATCACAAACATAGAAATTATGCAATGGCATTTGATTTCTACTAGTTAAGTTGCCGGTTATTTGACATGATACAAAATTTTTACAAAATGAATATGAGTCCTTATGAACGGTCGGCGAAAATAACCCGTACTCAAGTATCTTATGGGCTGCTCTCTTCAGTCCAAAATGTCTTCCACCCTCTCGAGAATGAAAAAAATTAAGCACAGATCCTATCTCACTATCGTCAACACAACGCCTAATTATTTGGTCACTACAAAATCGCCAAAGGTATGGCTCATCCCAGAAGTAGATTCGGGTTTGACTTCAAATTTTTTCTCTCAAGTGTCTAGGTGCATTCGTGGGGAATTCTTTGATCACTAAGTAGTTCACTATGTCAGCATACCACGGCAAAGCACTAGACGCACTATAAAGCCTCTCATCAGGAAATAGATCACCAGGCTCACTCTTCACATCCCCGGTCTCTATCCTACTCAAATGATCAGCCACAAGATTTTCTTTACCCTTCTTCTCTTTAATCTCTAGGTCGAATTCTTGCAAAAGAAAAATCCACTGAATCAATCTAGGCTTGACTTTTTTCTTATGCTGCAAGTATCTAAGAGCACTATGATCGGAAAATACAATGGCTTTAACTCCTAACAAATATGCTCTAAATTTTTCTAGGGCAAAGACTATAGCATAGAGTTCTTTCTCTGTTGTGGTGTAATTGCATTGAGCTGGGTTTAATAACTCACTAGCATACCTAATAATATAGGACTCTCTACCATTTCTTTGTCCTAGTGTCGCACCAACAGCCCTATCACTAGCATCGCATAGAATCTCGAAGGGTAGTGCATAGTTTGGTCCTTGAATGATTGGTGTTGTGATCAATTTAAGTTTCAATTCATCAAAATATTTTTTTACAATTCTCATTAAATTCAAATGTGACATCCTTACCTAGCAATGCACATAAAGGTGAAGATATTTGTGAAAAATTCTTCATGAATCTATGGTAGAAACCTACATGTCCTAGAAAAGATCGAATTTCTTTTAGAGTGCTCGGATAGGGTAAGTTTTTAATCACCTAAACCTTAGCTTGGTTGATATCTAAGCCTCTAGCTGAAATGACATGACCCAAAACCACACCTTTCTCAATCATGAAATTAAATTTTTCAAAGTTTAATATCAAATTTGTATCAATGCAACGCCTAAGCACTAATGCAAGATGATGCAAGCATTGATCAAATGAATCACCATGAATAGTAAAGTCATCCATAAAAACCTCCATTAAATGCGAGATAAAATCTAAAAAAATGCTTGTTTTACCTCTTTGAAATGTGGCAGGCGCATTGCACAATTCGAAAGGCATTCTCTTGAAGGAATAGGTTCCAAACGAGCAAGTGAAAGTGGTCTTCTCTTGATCCTCGGGTGCGATTGGAACCTGTAAGTACCCTGAATAGCCATCTAAGAAACAAAAATGTGAGCACCCAACTAGTGTTTCTAACATTTGATCCATGAATGAGAGAGTATAGTGATAATTCTTAGTGGCTTTATTTAGCTTCCTATAGTCTATGCAAACTTTCCAACTGTTTTTCACTCTTGTAGGAATTTCTACCCCTTCGCGTTGGTAACTATTGTTGTTCCTCATTTCTTAGAGAAAACATGGATCGAGCTTACCCATTTCGAATCAGCTATAGGATAAATAACATCAGCCTCTAACCATTTTAAAATTTCTTTCTTAACCACCTCCATCATTGGTGGATTCAATCGGCGTTGGGGGGTCTCTTTAAGAGGCTACATTTGGTTCTAGGGCTATCTTATGAGTTCACAAGGTCATACTAAGTCCCCTAATATCAGCTAGTGTCCAATCGAAAGCTTCTCTGTGTTCCCTAAGAACTCTAATTAGCTTTGATTCTTGGGTTTCGGTTAAGGCATTCGACACTATCAATGGTAGAGTTTGATTCTCACCTAAATAGATATACTTTAAATTTTCGGGCAGCCCTTTTAGCTCAAGTTTAGGTGATGAAATCAATGAAGGGATTTGTTTATCGGTCACCTTAAGGCTAGGGACGATCGGTTGAGACTGTGCTAATTTAGGATCATTTAATGCACAAACCGAATTAATCAAAGAATTAGAAACAAAAAATTCTTGATTAGTTATATCGACATCAAAAATGCTTTTAGTTAGACACTTCCTAACTCATCATCCTCTCCTAATCCATAGAAATTTTGAACAAGAGCATCAATTACATCAAGGGCATACACATAATTAATATCGGTGGGATATCTCAGAGCATCAAATATGTTCAATTTTATTATCTACCATCAAATTCCATAGTTAAGTTCCCTTTATGTACATCAATTTTTGTTCTAGCGGTCTTAAGAAAAGGTCTACCTAGGAGTAGGGGTACATCACTCGAACTATCACTAGGTCCCATGTGCAAGACATAAAAATCGGCCGGAAAGACTAACTCGTTTACTTGCACTAGGACATCTTCTAAGACGCCATCGGGGTAGGCATTACTCCTATCAGCAAGTTGAATTATCAATCTCGTTTCTTTTAATGAACCTAATTGTACTTTGTCATAGGTACTCCTAGGCATGACATTTATAGAAGCTCCTAAATCGAGCATAGCCCTATCAAGTTTAAGGTCTCCTATCTTACAATGTATCAAAAACATTCTAGGATCTTTGCACTTAGGGGAGTTTCTTTTGAAATACCGCGGATACATTCTCACCTAAACTAATCCTCTCATTTCCAATCAATTTCCTTTTAGATGTGCATAATTCTTTTAAAAACTTAGCATATCTAGGCACTTGTTTAATTCCATCAATTAATGGAATGTTAACTTGTACCTTTCGGAAAGTTTCCAAGATTTCAGCATTGACGTCGTCTAATTTTTCCTTCCTCAAATGCTGCTGAAACGGGGCCTTCGGCACATAAGATCACTGCCGATTATCAGTGCTGAACCTCCATCTATTTGTGGCTCAAGGGCCTACGTTTGCTGCTCCAAATTTGCTGCGTTGCACGAAACAGTGGGCTGCTGTAAGTGCAATTTTTCTACCTCCCTTGGGTCTGCTCGTGGCGGCTGTATATCAGCCCTAGGTGTGGCTAAATTTTCCTTCATTTTATTACCGAAGCAGACCTTTTTTTACCTCGATTTGGTCCTCTTCATCGCTAAATCGGACCTTTTCCAGAATAGGTCTCACTTCCTTCCTACTTCTTAAAGTTATTGCACTAACATTATCCCTTGGATTTGTCACCGGTTGTGATGGCAATTGATTGTTTACCTGAGCTTGCAAGTTTCCAAGGTTAACATCGGTCAATAAGGCTCGAGTTTGTAATTGTTTCTCGGCTAATTCTAAATCTTGAAATCTTCCATCGGTCTTTTTCTTTTGATCAGACATCATCTTCATCATTTGTTCAAGCATGAAGTGAGTCTTAGTCTCGACATTAAGGTTTTGATGGGTCTGTTGTGGTGTATTTTATGGTTGGGAATTCTGTTGCTCAAATCCAAGGGGTGTGGCTCGATTTTGGTATCTAAAATTAGGGTGGTCTCTCCAGCCTTCATTGTAGGTGGCTAAATATGGGCCATACTTTCTCTGATTTGGGAAAACGACATTAACTTCTCCTTCTTGCAATGTTAGACACATATCCGTGGCATGTCCCTCTAAACAGCAAATACCACACAGCGAAGCTTTTAAATTGCTTCCAGTCATCAACTTACTCACCATAGCTGTTAAGTTAGTTAATTGAGCTTCCAACATGCTCGATTGCCCCTCCTCCACTCTTCTACCCGAATCAGCCCTTCTCAGGCCAAATTGCTCTGTGTTTTGCTGCATATTAGCAATTAAATTTCGGGCTTGCTCAGGTGTTTTGTTGACCAGCGCTCCTCCACTCACTGCATCAATCATGCCTCGGTCTTTTGGCATCAACCCTTCATTAAAGTATTGTACTAAGAGCTACTCACTAATCTGATGTTACGAAAAGCTTGCACATAACCATTTAAATCTCTCCCAATACTCATATAGTGACTAACCTACCACCTATTTTATTCCACAAATTTCCTTCCTAATCGACCCTATCCGTGATGCCAGAAAGAACTTCTCAAGAAAAGCTTTATGCAGCCCCGTCCAAGTCGTGAATGAACCCAGTGGCATGTAATATAACCAGTCCTTTACCAATCCTTGTAATGAGAAAGGAAAGGCTCGGAGCTTGATTTGCTCTTCCTCATTACCGTCTGGCTGCATGGTTGAACAAGTAATGATAAATTCACTAATATGTCGGTATGGATCTTCACCCGGTAATCCATTGAATTTCGGCAACAAATTTAGAAATCTTAAGTTGAGTTTTAAGGGTCTATCCAGGGTAGGGTAAGTGATAGATAAAGGCTGGGCAGTGAGGTTAGGTAAGGCCAATTGCTTCAAGGTCTGGTTGGCCATATCGATGTCTTCTAAATTTGTAGTCTCGGTGTGAGGGTTGCAAGTTTCAACTTGCTGATTGGTGGTTCTAGTAGAGGACTTCGATGTTCACCGTCCGCTCTTTAATAACATAAACTAAAGGAAAAAATCTATTTGCATAAACAAAAACAAGAAAACAAAATAAGTTCTGAAAATCAAATAGATTCGACAACGTCGTCTCCCAGGCAACGACACCAAAATTTACTGGCTTGTCGTTGCATCCACCAAATTAAATACACTACTCAACCAATATTAACTGGTAATATAGGGTAAATAGGGTATCGAGCCCATAAGGAAGCGTGAGTTAAATCTATTTGAAAAGAATTGAAATAAATATAATGCAAACCACACACACACATGCAAGAAAAAGGGGGGAAATTTTGTTCAATGTTTTCTTGAAAATTAAAGTAATGAACGAAAGTAAATTCAAATTAAGAATGCCTGAAGTCGCGAATCAAATAGAGAGAAAAAAATGCTTAGTTACTGACTCCTTAATTCACCAAGCACAAGTAATTTGTGACTCTAAATTATCCTGATAGACCTATTCGATAGCAACGCTGAAAAATCACTTACAAAGCAACTTCCTGTCTCTATCAATTTTAATCCAATTAAGAAACATTTTTAACTGAAAACTACCCTCAATCATCCCTTTGTCGATTAATTAAAGGTGCATTGGGTACTTGAGAGACTTCGCCTAGCATTAACCATAGAAAATTCTCCAGCGGCTTCTGTGTAATTAAATCCATAGTTGTTCTAATTAGTCACTAGCCAATTAGTTATCACCACTTCTAAGTCTAATTAAATTTGATTACTCAATTTTAACTTAGATGATTATAAGAAAATTAATAAATTAACTAGGTGATCAATCTAATTGATTTAGAAAAATCCTTTGAACGACAAGAATAAACAATTATGGAATACCGAATTTGAATCCAGAACAAAATATGTCTTTGAATCAACTTGCATTGGCTTCATAAGTGCCGTAACTAAGTGAGGGAAATTTAACCACTCATAGCAAATAAAAAGAAACAAGAATTAATTGAAAACATAATGAATTTCAAACTAATCTTGTTTAGAAATACTACTCTAATTGCAGAGCTTCTCTCCTCCCAAAGGTGTTGACTCTTGGACTAATTTCTTAACCCCTTGATTGGCACTTGCTGGATTGACTAGAGGTGCTTATGCTGATTGATTTTCTGAATCCCCTCTCTCAATTTTCTCCCTAATTTTTCCCGTTCTCTCGTGCTGTGTCTTCTCCTCTTTTTATGGGATAAAATTAGCCTGAAATCAGGTAAGGAAATTATGATCAAAATGTAGATCTGATCCCTTAATTTTTGCTCATCCCATTGCACAAAATCAGCTCAAACCTCTTAGAGTTTCACCCAAATTTAACTACTCAAAAGCTGAATTGAATTGTCTATTTTAATTAGAATCGGTCATGGCTAGGAAAAGGGAAATTAAAATCAGAATTAAATCTAATTCCCTTGATCTGATTCCCTTGTTGACTAATCGCGCAATTCCAGCTTTATTCAACTCCAAATTGGATCGAATCTTGCTTGTGTTTTCAAGGTCTATTGTAGTTGACTTGGTTAATTTGGATTTACATTTTACCAAGTCAATTTTAATTTCCAAAATTAGCATATGATCATCTCTATACATCAATGCCATTCGTGGGTTTAGATTCTCACTTAGGTTCATCCGAACATCTAAATGTACCTACCTTGCACCATGTCTTAAAACACCATTAAATCATCAGATTGGAACAAAAATATATCGACAAGGCATAATATACTCTTAATGTAAATTAAGCTAATTAGAAATCAATTGATCAAGAATTCATCAATAATTAAGGTAATTAGTGGAATAAGTTAAGCTCAAAATTGAACTTAACACGTAACTTATCAAATTTTATATTTCATGCATGCTAAACTCATAATTAATTTCTAAATCACACATAAAACATATGACTTACCTTAATAACCAATGGCTCTTCAACCTGCAGTTACAAGTTAATCAAATAATTACACATGTCATTCATCAAGCATTCATTATCTACCACTCAATCATCTATCTAAAGCAGTAATAAAATCTCCAAATCAAACTAATTAAAGAGTCAACAATGTCCAATTACAGGCCATTAACAGTTCAAAGTCTAAAATCCTCTAGATTAGTCCCACATTGCCTTCCTTATTGAGTTGGCAACACATCAAACATACTCAAGGGAAATTCTCTTGCTTTGGATCACTTGGTAGCTCACTTATCCTCCTTATTTTAGCTATATCCTTACATTGTAAAATATAAAAGAGTGTGAACTATTTCAAGCTCCGTTAGTGCAAGTAGTCATAATATCTAATGCTAAAAGAAAGCATACAATCACAATTAATCATGGTAAGCAAATCAAGCATAACTCATAGAATTCACATTGATATGTTGGCACAATGTGATTATGAAGTATGTATACAAAATATATTACATTAGATAACCCAATTTCCAAATACAACCAATATAATGTGTAGAATAAAGCTATCACCCACCATACACAACCAATTTACCCTGGAAACACAACAAAACATGGTTGCCAAACACAACTAATTTACCCTCCAAACACAACCAAATATACGCTTCAAACACAACTATATATATAACCTCTGAAAACAACCAAGTATACCCTCCAAACGTAACCAATATCCCTTCAACATATCAACTTAAACATGTATACTTACTATTTTATAGACACTTTCACATGTTACGCAACTCATGTTCATATCACATATTCTAGTCTCATATCATGCACTTACAAGTGCTCACATTATGCTCAAATAGCCACAACATATAGATCTCATATAGTGTACATAAAATTATCCAGACTCATATCATATTCAGTCATAAACACATAACACTTTAATTATCATCTCAATATACATCACATAACATATCACATTTAAGCATCATTTGCAAATCATCATTAGATTATGTACAAACACTTAGTCATGGAACTTAGTATATATGATTAGGCTACCTAAGCTCCCCTTTAATGCTTTGATTTGTGCATAATTGTAGCACACCAAACCACTCACCTTGCAACCTTGACTTTAATGGCAAAAGCCCAAATAAGCATTTGTTTGCCTTTTTCTTTGCATGTAAGACATCCCAACGAGTCTGACACTTTGCATTCACATTAAATACATTACAAACACATTATAAAGAACCTAAAACACATTTAAATCATATAAAAATGCATACCACAAATCATCTATCATACATACTTAAAACTAGCTAGATTTGCCGAAAATGTGATTTCACCACACCAATCTAGTGTGTAAACCTTAATTTCCATGGAACTTAGTATATATAATTAGGCTACCTAAGCTCCCCTTTAATGCTTTGATTTGTGCATAATTGTAGCACACCAAACCACTCACCTTGCAACCTTGACTTTAATGGCAAAAGCCCAAATAAGCATTTGTTTGCCTTTTTCTTTGCATGTAGGACATCCCAACGAGTCTGACACTTTGCATTCACATTAAATACATTACAAACACATTATAAAGAACCTAAAACACATTTAAATCATATAAAATTGCATACCACAAATCATCTATCATACATACTTAAAACTAGCTAGATTTGCCGAAAATGTGATTTCACCACACCAATCTAGTGTGTAAACCTTAATTTCAATTCCAAACATCCAGATGTAGTTCCAAGACTCTATTTTCATAACCCAGAGAAGTTAGTTTGGTAGCTAATTAATTTTTGGAATAGTGAATTTTGTGAAATTGGGATTTAGTAAAGTACAATGACTATACCGTATAAGGGTTAAAAGATTGAATTATAGATTGAAATAAACTAAAGGGACTAAAGTAGCAAAATACCATTTATTAAATGGTGGGATGGTGATCGACCATGTCTTAATGATTATGCATGTGTGTATTACGTATATATATTATATATTAAGTTATAATAATAATAACAATAATAATAGTTATATTAATAAAATAAAAAGAAAAGAAAGAGAATGTTTCATTCTCTATTACATGCAAACAAAAGAAAGAAAAAAAAAGGAGAAGAGTCGCGCATGGCTTGGGTTTTGGAAGTTCAAATCCAAATTGGGTAATTCAATTTAGTCCATATACTTGTAATTTTTACGTTTTTGGAATTTCGGTACCTAGGGCTTCTCGACCCATGTTGTAATTTTTAGTATTGTTCAAGATTTTAGATGTTGAAATTGTTGAATAGTTTAAATATTAGAGATTAAATAGGTAGATTTTTAAGTTAGAAATGGAAAAGGACTAAATTATGGAATTAATTATTGATTTTGAACAACAGGAACTAAATTGTGAAAAATTTGAAATTAAGAGGTCGAATTGGAAAAGAGGAAGTTAAATTTAGTTTAAAGTGAAATTATTATAAAAATATAAATTTAAATGTGAAGGTTAAAAACTAGTCTCGGTTTAGGGACTAAATTGAAAAATAAGCAAAATATAGTGTAAAAATTAAAATTTAATGTGAAATTTAAATGTTTAATATTAATGTGATTTAATTGTTTTATTCTACAGCTAACATTGTACCGGAATCCTCAAGTAAAAAGGGGAAGGACAAAATCGACGTCAAATAGCTCGAAATTCACGGTTTGTGTTTCTATAATCTGAATTAAATAGTAGATTATTGCATATATAATTGTTTGCATATAGTAAGCATTTGAGGTGAGTACTTTGGTACTTTGGGATTAAATTAAATTCAAAATTGAAATGAAATGGTTGATTTTGTATATTATGAAAAATATTGATTATGAATATATTTGTATTGAGAAAAATGTGATTATTATCAAATTGAATATATGCTTATGTGTGATGATATACATTCACGAAATTGAGGTAGTGGTTGTATTGAAAAGTGAAATGAATCCCTATTAACTGTATCAAGCTTATTCGGATATATAGATGGCATGCCATAGGATAGAAAGAGTTCAGGTATTACTTCGCCCTCGAGTCAATGAGGCACTGGGTGCCAATTTGCTTCGATTTAACCGATGAGACACTAGGTGTCATTTATATAGCACTGGGTGTAGTTATTACTTCGGATTTATCCGATAAGGCACTGGGTGACAAACTGGTGTGCTGGTTGGATCCGTGTACCCGTCTGAGTCCGTGTTGTGCTAATAGAGGAACGTAAAATAATAATTTATGTGATTGATATTGAAATGGTAAAGATGAGAAATGAATATGAGGTGAGAAAATGTTCAAATGGGAAATATGAGCAATGATTATGAGATGAGAAATGAAATATGAAATGATGAATTGAGATGTGAAACTTGAATGAATTCAAGTGTTGATCAAAGATATGAATCATGTCATTGCATAAGTTGATGTATTCAAATGTTAAATGAAATGCCATTGATATATATATATTTGAATATGTGAAATATTAGTAGATGTGAATAAGGAATGAGCAAGAATTATATTATTGAATTGAAACTTTTGAACATAACTTACTTGTTGCATATTTCATGTTAAATACTTATATCAAGTTTATATTATTCAGATTGTAGGAATACCATTGAGTTTTACTTAGTGCGCAGTTTTATTTTTCGTGTGTAGGCTAGGTACTGTTCAAATTATTTCCGACCCAACATCAAATCAAAAATCCCGAGCTCAAGTGTGATGATATTTCATTTTGTAATGGCATGTACCTAGGGATTTTTTTGTAGATATTGTCTATAAGGTGTGGTTATCTTAGTTGCTAGTGAAATGATGTTTAACTGTGTATATGGTTGTGGTTGAGGCTATGTTGGTATGTTAGCCTAGTTTATATTTGGTATGTGTTAGATTAATGTTTAATAGCTTAAATAGCTAAGTGATAGTCCAATTATGGTAAATGTGATATGAATGAAAGTCTTGAATGTTTGATGGGTTGTTGATGTATTTGAATATATAAAATATGGTACCAATGGGGGTACATGAGTTAGGCATATTAGGTGATGAAATTGCTGTATTTTGGGCATGTTTAATCGTGTTTTGAATAGTTTAAACAATTGGTATTTGAGTTGCTTTCTGTCCAAGTAAGTAGGAAATAGTAAACTTGAGTTTGAAGGTACTTTTAGGTGCACACAGCCTGGCCACACAGGCGTGTGTCACACACAGAAAACACACATGGGCGTGTAACCCAAGTCAGTGAGTTACACAGGTAAGGACACGAGCTGGGACACGGGCGTGTGTCTCAACCGTGTGAGGCACACGGCCTGGCCACATGGGTGTGCGACCCTATAATCAAAATCTTTGTAATTATTTCCTAAACTTCCAGAACTATTTCAAATTAGTCCCTGCCTATTTTTAAACTACTTTTAGGGTCCCGCAGACTTGTAATAGGGGTTCTAAGAGTAACTTTTACTCTGAATTGTAATGGGTTAGCAAACCTATATTAGGTGCATTCTACTAATACTATCGAAGATAAATTAGAAAGATAATCATAAACAGAGTATGGACCAATACTCTAATGCTAATAATTGGAATAGTCTTGTATGTATCCAAATTCTGACATTATAGAAGAGATATATAGTGATACGAGTGTAGACAGTGGAAGACTAAGTTTAGCAATGTATAAATAGGGAAAAGAGTGTAAACACTGGAAGAGCAAGCTTAGCATTGCATAACATGATTAGTTATTTGATTGTACAAGACATCATTATGGAAATATTATATTAGCATATATTGTTCCATGTAACTACTATGAAATTTCTGTAACACCCCTTACCATTGTCAGATGCTGGGATAGGGTACGAGGCATTACCGTACTTAAGCATAACCAATCATACAAAACCGAGTCATGAAATTTGATCCAAATTAAAACTTTTCATATTTCATCATAAAGTCCCTAATATGGGCTTACAAGACCCAATAAATACTTTGAAAGTGGTTCGGGACCAAACCGAGAACTTTTAAAAACTTTGAAAATTTTCTTGAAAAACAGGGGCACACGCCCTGAGCACATGACTATGTAGTCAGCCGTGTCGATGAAAGTTAGGCTATTTACCAAGCATTTTTCCATCCAAAAATTTACAGACTTATACCAAATTTATCAACACACAACATGACATTATCATAAATGTACAACTTAACTAATAATAGCCAACATCAATGGCCTTATACAAAATGAACTATCTTATAACATAGGCCAACATTTTAGGCCAAATCAATTATGACACATAAAAAATAATAAAGTCCTCTATACATGACATAATTCATAATATTGCTTTCAAAATACCAAAAGAGTGTTGATAGTGTGGATGGATCTTCGACGATCTCCGTACCCCGAGCTAGCTTGGTGACACTATAAGATAAGAGAAATAAAAGGGAGTAAGCATATAGCTTAGTAAGTTGGTATGTAAATAATAAAAAATTTATTAACATGCTTTTATCAATCCTCATAATGTGTTCTCAAGATAATACAATCATATTTACACATAGTTTCATTATTCACTCATGTTCATATCAAGTTGTCTAAGCAAGTCATAGTCAATAAATTATTTATATGTTGAGCTACAGAACTCCGAATTAAGATCTGCTAAATTTCTCTAAAACTAGACTCACATATCTTCTTATCATAAAATTTTTAGAATTTATGGTTTAGCCAATAAGTACAATTTATTCTTTAAAGTCATCCTTATTCTACTATCTGATAGTTTCGACCCTTCTTCACTAAAAATCAATTACTTCTCGTACGAGATTCAGATGATGCTCCTGTTTGTTTTTATTGAAAATATACTCATTACAAATTTTGAACATCTAAATTCTAACCCATAATTATTTTTATACAATTTTTAATGAGTTTCCAAAGTCAGAACAGAAGAATCCAAAATCACTCTGACCATGTCTCATAAAAATTCAACTATCTCATAATATGGAATTCTCTTGCTTACACCATTTCATCTATGTAAAACTAGACTCAATAATTTTTAATTTCATATCTTATTCAACCTCTAATTTGATTTTCAGAATTTTTGGTGATTTTTCAAAGTTATACAACAACTGCTGTCCAAAACTATTTTATTACTAATTTTACTCTTTCATGTTTTCTTTGTATTAACTTCATTTACACACACATAACACCAAGCACGCCCATAGCTAGCCATTCCAATAGCTAGCCATTATCAAATATTTACAAGTCTTCATAGTCATGCTTACTCCACATCAACCTTACCAAAATTCAATCACATATCGAGCACATTGCTCATGAATATATATACACATGTACCTGCACTCACTCATCACATAATCACAATCATTTACACTTAGTCATTTCCCGTTGAACACATCAGAATATTAACAGATACATCGGAATATTGCACATAGTGCCACACTTGTAGCCAAAGCTACTTCACATCGCTTATCACACAGGCTCGTTCTCGAGATATTCACATTTGCGAGTCTGCTCACACAAGCTGTCAGTCATTATTAACTACTCAGTGTAGCTCACACAACTTGTCAAGTATCCGCAACACATGTCGGATTACCCAGTCACTGGTAGAACTTAAAAGACTAGCAGCCGGATTCACTTTGTCACAATTTCACATAGTTTTCACATAGGCTCCTAGTGACATGTCACTTGTATCCTATTCTATTCTTAAAGTTCAACCGGGAAATTTCTCACTTATCGATATTTTGTCAAATACATCAAATATTCAACCACATTTCACAAAATATATCAAAATATGAAAGCATGAGTAAATATGATGCATTATTTACATACAAACTTACCTAGGTTCAAAATACAAATGTTTGCGTCTTAGTCCACAACCTTGCCTTTTCCCCTATCAAGGTCAATTCCTCGTTTTTCTTGATAATCGAGCTTGGAAGCTTGAAAAACCCTATCTATTTCTTCCTCATGTGAAATTTGGCCAAGGGGTTGAAGATGAGAAAAAATTGGCTTTTAATTTGGCTTTTTAATTCACTTTATCACAAAATTACTAAAATGCCCTTAACTTAAAAATATTCTATTTCACCTATTTCATGTCCATTTTTGTCCAAAAAATTAAAAAATGGTCTAATTACCTTTTAAGGACCTCCAATTTAAAATTTCATAGCAGTTAGACACCTCTAGCTTCTAGAACTCAAGTTTTGCACCTTTTTACAATTTAGTCCTTTCGACCAAATTGAGTGCCCAAACGTCAAAATTTTCAAATGAAAATTTCACGAAATCATTCTGTACATATGTAGATTATAAAAATATAAGAATATTAAAATTTTTCTCGTCGGATTAGTGGCCCCGAAACCACTGTTCTGAATATTAAATATTTTGGCAAAACATTCCCAACTTAAAGACAAGCACCCATTAAAACCATTTGTTTATTTACAGAAAAACTATTTATGGGTTAGTTAATTTTGCAATGGAAAACTTTCAGAGTTCTAATTTTGAAAACCAAATTTTAAACCGTTAACTTATGAGGTTTTGCAATTTCATGTTAAAATTCTCAAAACCAAGCAAATAGAACAAAAAAAACAAAGTCTAAAGAAATTTACAGTCCAAAGTAACTAAAAATATAAACTATCTTATTTTATTAATTGAGAATCAATCTGAGCTTCCGCACGCCATCCTATCATAAACTCAAGTTAACTTGAAAAGTCAAATACAAAAAGAATGGGTGAACTATAGAGCCCAGTGTATAATGAAACTCAACCATACAACACGCATATCACGATATCCAAATCAGGGTATCACAAAGCATTTCATCACGTTCAATTTAACAAAACTAAGAATGCATGATTATGCCAATGCGTTATTTTTCAAAAAACATGTAGGACATGCTGGCATACAATAAAAGAAAACAAAAGGCATGAGAATCCACACATTACAAAAGAGATTTATCAAATCCCATTAAAAACACATCAGTTATGCCATAAGTCACATGCATGGTAATATAACAGATTCAGAGATATTCAAATTAACATATTCTAACATCACATTTTCACATCTAACATAGTAACACAGAAACATACCATTATAATTGACATGACACAGATCATACACGTTTAAATCACACATCTTAAACACATCATATACAAAGGTATAGTAACAAATATCTTGTTTTCAGGTCGTATCTAAGCAGTATGGACCCTACAGAAGGCCTACATTCGACTTGTACGATGAATACAACCCTAGGAATTATTTTTAGATTTTTGGCCCAGACGGCCCAATTGGCCCAGACCGTGTGGCTCACACGGTCCAACACAAGGCTTGTCACATGGCTATGTGTCACAGACAGTCTAACACATGACCATGTGGCACTGACAGTTCCAGATTTTGGCATTTCCCGTTCACTATTTTTCGAGTTTTTTAATGCACACCTATTTTTTTTCGATGGCAACACAACAGTTATAATTTCAAAACCTAAAAACGACATTTAGAATGAATGGATTAGTGAAAATTTGGGTATCGATTAACAAGAAAAATGATCTTTGCTTCCCAATACTTAAGCAAAAATAGTAGGGTATTCGCCTTTCAACCAAAAATTACCCCCAAAACGATATTCAATTAGTTACCCTTTAAGAACTAGCAAATTCCAGTAGAAACTATATTGTCGGAGGAACGGTTGTCTCAAAATTCAAACCTAAAACTAAACCAAACTAAAAACCATCGGTCTTAATAAATAAACAAATGCTCGTAGGTTATAAAAAAGGCAGAACAATTAACAACTTAACTTTTCCCTTACCAAAAATGGCTAAACAATGAAACCTAGAACGAGTATTGACACAAAACCATATGACAATAGGAGAGTAACGGAACCGGCAAGGGAGTAATTCAAGAAATATAACCAAAAATAAATTTACTATAACAAGAATAATGGGGAAAAAGAAAGAACAAAGGAAAGAAAGAAAATAAAATAAAAACAATATGAACATGAGGAAAAGAAAGTGAGAACCATCGGGAAGGAAAGGGAGAACTTTGGGGAAACATAATTTTAATTTAATTTAATCTTTTTAAATCAATCTATTATCATATTTTTTTAATGAAAGAAAACTAATTCCTAACCAAATTGATTTCCTGACAACTTATCATATTATCTAGAGTTCGAATTTAGCCCAACCTCTATCACATGGGCAACACAGTGTAAGAGAATAAATAAATAAATATATATATCTGATTCGCATGCATGGGGTTTTCAACACATGACATCTGGGTAAGCTAAAACCTTACCACTGAAACAGCAGGCTCATTCTTCTAATTAATTGAGTAAAAATAATATTTAAGTTAGATGTTCAAGGATAGGGGTTAAGACAAACATAATAAAAACTCAAGGAAAGGATTTGGACCCAAAACCTCATACACTCTAACACAACACTTAACCACTGAACCAGATTAATTCCCTTTATAAAATTTTCATAAACTTAATCCTAAACAAGACGTGACCACCCTTGGATTCACTAATCCAATTTCCTCTAACCTGGTTTTTGGGATGTTACAAAGTCCAAAGTGGTGTTTGAAAAACTCTTAATAGAAGGTCCACTACTTAACCTGAAAGGTTTAAATTTCTTAGACTGACATCGAGTTGACTTTGTAATTGTCGAGGAAATTATTGCTTGAACCTTGAAGAACATATAGGTTGCCATTCTTTCAACCTCTTATCAAAACGAGAGCTCCACGAGATACCTTAATGTCGCTTGACTTGATAATGATTATGCAATTTTTTGTGTCCAACATCCTCAAGGAGATAAGGATTTTCTATAAACCAGGCACATGTATGACATCTTACAATGTCTTTATAATTCCATTGTGCATCCTGATTGGAATGATACCAAAATCAGTTATCTTAGAGAGTGACGCATTTCTCATATGCACAACTCTACCTTCTATTAAACTATATATGGAAAACAAGTCCCTATTGGGAAAATTGTGGAAAGAACACCATGGATCAAAGATCCACTCGAACATAGACTTAGACATTTCTCTCATTGTCACCAATAACCAATTATCACCCTTGTCTTCAACCATACTAGCATCAACTACTTCATTCTCATTGCTCTCACTAGCCCTTCAGTTCTTATTTTGCACGCTGTAACAATCTTCCTTAATGTGACCTTTCTTCTCTACCACAAACCAATCAAGCTTCTAACAACAAATGTCGAGGGTTTCCAACCTGAACTGCTATCCAAACCATACTCATTATCGAGCTTGTATTTTCTCAACAAGTTTCCTTTCACTTTCTCGAGCGAGAGCTTATCTCTCCCATAAATTAGGGTTTACTTGAAAGGCTTTTATGAACAAGGCAAAGAGAACAATAATAGCATGGTCTGATTCTTATGATCAATCTGAACCTCGATGTTCTTTATATCAATCAAGAGAGAAACAAACTCACTGATGTAAGCCTTAATAGAGTGATCTTGTTTCATACAAAATGTGTACAATCATTACTTCAACCCCAAAATTTTAGTCGAAAACTTTTTCATATATCAGGATTCTAACCTTCACCACAAGCCTGCTGTTGTTTTCTTTGAAAGTACCTCTTGCAATGCATAATTCATGAGGCACAATAAAATTACAGACAGGTCCTTGTCATCAAGCTCAACCCAATCTAATTGATCTAGATTTTAGGCTTTTTCTCAGCAATGACCTTTTTCAAGTCGTTCTGAACTAGAATTGTCATCATTCAAACTTGTCATAAACTAAAATTTGTGTAGCTATTGAAGCTCTTGATATCAAACCTTATTTCCATACCTGAACGTGTTGATCTGTGAAAATCGAACAAATGCTTGGATATCACTTTGTTGGGGATTCACCCGTATATGTAACGAGAAAATAAAAGTAGAGAAATAAAAACAAATATTTACGTAGAAAAATTCCTCCAAAGAAGAGGATAAAAAACCACGGGCAAAGGAGATCTTCACTAAATGGGAAAAAAATCGAAAGATTAGAAGATGGCGATAATCTGAATAAATAAACCCTAAACTCAAAAAGAACAAAGTACTCTGCCTCGAACCCAAAATTCCCCAAAACTCACAAATCTCTATCAATCTCAAAGATGATGAAAATGATTAATCTATGTTACAACAACCACTTTTATAGGTTAAATTCATAGGTCAAATATGACTAAAATAACCTTAGACTAATTAGAGTTTAATTGGGAAACAATAACAGAGTTTAACTATTTGAAGAAATCTTATTTAAGTTAAAAACACGTTGTCATACCATTTTCTGCCTCGTTGCGATGTCATGATCCTCCACATTGCGACGTCGCCGTTTGTTTCTCTGGAAATACACGACACCCCACACAGAATAAATTAAGACTTTAACCTTGTAAATAAAAAGTGAAAAATAAATCAATGACACTACAGAAAATATAACAGACCATGGAAGTGCCTATTTGGTGTAAATGGGATGGAACTTAAACTTTTAGTAGAAAATAAATTCATTCTTTTTTAGCTGAATACATATGTTGCTTCAGCAAATAATTATGTTATTTTTGCTCCATTTCAGATATGAAACGTTGTAATTTTTTTGGAGGAGGATCTTAAGTATCTATTGGTTCATTATAAATAGATGTCTCATATTAATGATTGGCAAGTCCAATTCGAAGTGAAAATATTCTTACAAAGCATATTTTTCCTTTTTTAGTGTTTCAGTAGGTTCAATATGATTTATTAGAATAATTGGAGTGCAACCGATGAGTCCTCATCATATAGATGTAAATGTACTCTTTTCACTTAGATTTATGTTCATTATAAGTAAAATATTACATTTAGTTCTATATTTGACACCCTACACTCGACCCGATCATCAAATCTAAATGCATTATGTCACATTATGTTATCATAGCAACCCAGACAATATCAAATCGTTTAATCAAATAACTTGGCATTTAGTCATAATACATTTCACACATTCACAATTATAAGCCTGGTGTCTCATTATGTTATCATAGCAACCCAGACTATATCAATTCATTTAATCAAATAACTTGGCATTCAGTCATAATACATTTCACACATACACAATTATAAGCATAAACGTGAAAGTGTTTCGAATTTACAAAATCCTCATTCAATTTTAAAGATTAATCACATTTTCATCCTCAATTTCTCAAGAGATCTTCAAATGTTTTAGCTCGAGTTAGCTCTATAGCTCGTCAATTTTGCAAAATTGAGGTGGGATTCTAACTTTTACAATTAAGCTAACTGATTTGTTATTTCAATTCGAGATTTAAATGAGTTAATCAAGATTTCAATAGATCAATTGATTTTAAGTTGATTTTTGGCTTGAAAATGGTAGATATCATATTTCTTAGACAAGATTTTGTTTTAAATTGAATTCTAACTCATTTTGATCTAATTAAAAGGTTTTAATCTTGATTTAATGCACCTTTTATTAATTTGAACCAATTAAACATTTTCCCCTTTTAAAAGATCACATAAGCTTGATTTAGATCTATAATTAGATTATATTTAGGATGTATGAAGTTGAAATCTAAGCTTAGAAATGATGTTTGAGTGGTTAAACATCTACTTTAACAAAAATATCTAACTTTTCGGTATTCTGAATGAGGAGCTTTAATTTATAATTTTAGAGGGATCTAATCGTGTTTATTGTTATTTAGAATTCCTTTGTATTATGTTTGATGTGTATGTGAAGTGCCAACTCATTTGGGAGCCTCCACAATCAAGGAGAAAGGGAAACAAAAGCTTACTTGAGCTTTGTTGTGGAAGCAAGTTGCCAATGTAAGTGGTCATGTGTGCTATAATTACTGCACAAATTAGTGAGTTAAAGAGACTTAGGTGGTCTAATAATTTTATCTAAGTCCTAAGCGAAAGTGTTCTTACTTGACTTTGTTATTTTATAAGCAAGCTTACTTGTGTTCTGGTATGTTCAAGTGTGTAACACCCCTAACCCCTATCCGTCGCTGGAATAGGGGTACGAAGCGTTACCGTAGAATCATAACTAAAAAAAATTAATTCCAAAATTTAATAATTCATAGAAATTTCATTCAAACATATACATATTGTCCCTTATTCAAGCCTTTAAGGCCCAAGAAACACATTATAATCGATTCAGGACTAATTCGGAAACATTTGGAATCTTAAGGAGAAAGATAAAACTTTTCACACTGCGGGGCACACATGACCGTGTGGCCATGCCGTGTGACTCACACAGCAAGGACACACGCCCATGTGGACATTCAAAGTAGGGACACACAGCCATGTCCCACCTCGCGTTCGTGCCTATGTAACTCTCTAAGTTGGGTCACATAGCCAAGCCACACGACTGTGTGCTAGACCGTGTGCTAGGCATTGTAACTGCCTGACTAGGATGCCTTAAAAACCTACAAGGGATACACGGTCATGTCGCATGACCGTGTGTTACACACGGCCGAGACACACACCCGTGTCTAAGGCCGTGTGGACATGAAATTGGCCAAATTTAAGCGATTTCCATCTCCAACTCCAATATGTACCTAAAATAATTTTGTTCCCACATAATAGACCTAAAAAATAAGCCAATTCATTCATGAAATAATCCATTCAATGCACCAAAATAATTCATCCAACCGATATGCCCACAAGGCACCTCAACTTCAAGCAACTAACAATTTATCTAAACATGCCAAACATTTATCAAAATTAAGCATCATAACTTACTATAAACAAAGCTAATTCACATAACATACATGCAGTATTCAAGCATCATCATTTGGCACCAAAAGATTTATACATTTTCTACTTATATATGTTTCAAAAGGTTTACCTAATTGTACACACAAGTTCATCTATCTTTTCCTAGCAACAAACATAACATAACAACTTTCAATATTTACATCCATACAAAAAATCTAAGTACTAAAGACCCTTCCTAATACATGCCACTTAAACAAACTAGGAAGAACCAAAATGACTACCAAGTCAATCCAATCAAAGCAACTTATATATGTTGATGATAGTGTGTGAGTTTCGGAGTCGATCCAATCAAAGCAACGATTCCAAAGGTCCTACAAGAATAAATCAAACTAATAAGCACCAAAAAGCTTAGTATGTTCGGTATTAGCTTCATTTATTAATTAATCGAAAGTAATCAAATTGATGTAAATTCTCAATACACTAGAACAAAGCCTGCTAGGCACAGAGCCCGAATAACACCAGAACACAGCCTGCTAGGCACATTGCCCAAATATCACCTGCACAAATCCTATTAGACACATAGTTCGAATATCAACGGCACAAAGCCTACTAGGCATAGAGCCCGAATATTATCGGCACAAAGCCTGCTAGGCACATAGCCTAAATAACATTACATTTCTATTTCTTTAAACATAACTAAGTGAAATTCATGATTTAACTAATAATTAATAATCATGAAATATTCAATACAATTAATAGTAACCATATAACAAACTTACTTGGACTGAATCGTAGAAATTGCAAAAGTTCAGGGACTATTCTACTATTTTTCTTTTACTCGAATATCTACAGAATCTTGATCTATAATATAAAATTCTTCAAATATTAGCATATATTTCATTTCAAATCCATTTTACAATTTTACCCTTTTATTTTTAAAAATTTACACTATTACCCTAAACTTTTACAATTTTTGCAATGTAGTCTCTTAACTCGAAATTCATCAAATTAATCGATTTTCTCAAGGAAATATTTTATTCATATACACTAGGCCCTTAAACAGCTCCTAATAAACATCAAATTCACTATCAAACCCTAATATTTTGACATTTTTACAATTTAGTCCTAAAATCAAAATCTAACAAAAATCACTTTACAAATTCATCGAATAACATAATCAAAGCTCCAAATAAATGGTATTCATCAAAAATATTCGATATTAATCAATGGAAACTTCCAAAATTTTTAACAGAATAAAAAACGGAGGTACAGGCTAGCTAGACCTAGTTGCAACGATCTCAAAAACATAAAAATTACAAGAACCAGGTAAGAATTGAACTGACATGCAAAGAAATTTGCTTGACAGATTCTCCTAGATTGAGGAATTTGAATTTCAGCTATGGAAGGTGAAAGTGAAAAAGAAAACATTTTTCTTTTACTTAATGTTGTTTAATTTCATTTTAATTACAAATTTGCCATCAATTATACATTAATTTATTATTTCACTTATTTAGCCGTCCAACATTAAGTATTAGGCACTAATTGCTATATTGGTCCCTCCTCAAGTGGTTAATAGGCTAATTAGTCATTTAATTAAACTAATTACTAACTTTTGTACCTTTTTTAATTTAGTCATTTTTCTTTAATTAACTATCTAAACGTTAATATTTCTAAACCAAATTTTAATACGACTCTAATGACTCTATAAATATTCTAAAAATAATATTTATGAGTTGACACGATAGAAATTTATGGTCCCAAAACCATTATTCCGTCACCGCTGAAAATCAGGCTGTTACAAAGTGTGTGATGTGAAAATATGTGTTGGATCTATGACTTAATATACCCTGAGAGCAGTTGGTTTTATGCACATACATTTGATATGAAAGTGTATTTGGCTCATTGAGCAAAGTTCTTGCACTTCAGTGCATTATGTGAAAGTGACAAGTGATATGAACATGATAAGTGTGAGTGTGCATAAATCAAAAAATTAATGTGCATAAACCAAAAAAACATTCGATATAATTGGCATGCCATAGGATTTTAGTATAAACTCTCTATTTTTCGATAGAATGATAATCGCTTAAAAGTTGTGTAAATAGCTCTACTGGTGCCAGATATTTATAGGAATAAAAGGTAGAACCCTTGTAGAGTTGTAGAAGTTTATTTTAAACAGAAAAACAACATCCTTCTTAGAGTAGGAGAGGGGTGAACGTCCCACCCTTGTATTTCTACTAGGGTTTCCTCCCCCTTCATGTTCTATGAGGGGTTTTGGGCCTCTCTCACATCAATTTCAATCACTTGTACTTCCTAGGTCTTTTTGACCTAGTCCTCTATAATATAATTGTAACACCCCTAATCCGTATCCATCGTCAAAATAGTGTCACAGAGCATTATCATAAAATTTTAACTTTAAAACATACATTTAGTACCTCAACATAAACATGGCATAGATAGTTCATCTACATGCATATAGTCCCTTAATCGAGCCTTCGATGCCCTAAAAACACTTTAGAAACAATTAGGGACTAAATTGGAATCATTCAAAAAGTTCTGGAAAAATTTAGAAAATTTGAACTGCAGGGGTCACACGGTCGTGTGCCTAGGCTGTGTGACTCACACGGCTGAGACACACACCCTTGTCTTAGGCCTTGTAACAATCAAAATAGGGACACACGACCTAAGACACACGGCCGTGTCCCAGCCTATGTTCGTGCCCGTGTAACTTTTGAAGTTGGGTCACACGACCAAGCCACATGCTCGTATATTATAATAATAAAAAATAAAAAATGTTAGTGGATTGTTCATCCACCATCACCGAATGTTGAAAGAAATAGAAATAGTTGAAGCTTTGTTATATTCGGCCTTGGTTGAGCTTAAATTAAGGTTAGTTTTTAATCGTTTTTTTATAATTTTTATGTTTCTGAGATTATTGCTTCGTGTTCTTCAAAATTCATGCTTTAATTTTTGGAATTTATGACGATTTTGTGATGTGCCATTGATGATAGTTTGTGATTTTTGTTGGTTGATGGTAGAAAATAAAAGATATGTAATAGATTATAATGTTTGTTTTTGAATTTTTGATGAATTTGATTATTTTGAGTTAAATTGTAAGAAATATTAAATTGAGGGACTAAATTGTGAAATAAACGACATGCAAGGACCTATATGAGACTAGGGAATATCCGACCAAACTACATTGTGATTAATTTGGAATATTTTTTGTTTTGTGCAATTTGGACTGAATTGTAAAAATGTTAAATATCAGGGGTAAAATGGTAAGTTACCCAATTATGTGTTTTTGGATGAAATTGGATGAAATTATGTTTGAATGAGTTAAATTTGAATGTGTTTAGATCATGAATTAAAGAAATCGAACTTGGATCAGGGAAAAAATAAAGTCGTTGATTGATCGTTCTGTTCCGGTTTATCACTATCCGAGGTAAGATTATAATCAAATAGATGCTATAATTTCTAAATAAATATTACTTATATATGCCGAAATGAAAGTATGCAAATATATATATAGCTGAGTATGTTTTAGTCGGAAAGTAGAAATAGACATGAATGAATTTATCAATATTTAGCACTAAGTGTGCGAGTATGGGATAGCTACAGCTATATGAACGACACTAAGTGTGCGAAACTAAAATGACGATGTTGAATAATGGGCACTAAGTGTGCGAAATTAAAATGATGATGTTGAATAACAGGGACTAAGTGTGCGATATCGAGAGCAATTTGGTTAGATGAGAAAGAGCACTAATTGTGCAACTTTATTATGGTCTCGACCAATTATTTAGTACATGATAGGTCAAGTATGCAATGGTTGAATAATACATGATATCAAGGTAAGTTAGTTACTTCAATCGTGATAATAAAATTTATATGAGGTAAATGAAAGTATATGAGTATATGAAGGTCTAAATTCAGCCAAATGGTAAGTATATGTGATATTGTAATTGTGAATTATATGCATCTATATATGAATGAGTATATTTGGTAAAGAGTTGGTATATGATTTGAAATTGAAAAAAAAAATAGTACGTTTTTATTTACATGTATATTCGGCCAAGTTGAAATTGATTTATCGTTACATATTAGATAATTAAATTTTGCAAGCTCAAATGTGTATATATATGAATATGATTGCATTATTCGATTTTGTTATTGAATTATTAACATTATTGAATTGTCTAATTGATTATGACTTGCTAAGCTGTGATGGCTTATGGTGTATGTATGTTTCCTTCAGTTTTTTAGATTTTGGAAGCCAATTACGGGCTCGGGGATTGTCAGCGACGTCAATCACACTATCGTCTGTCCTCGGTATTTATAAATGTTAAATATAAAATTTATGGCATGTATATGCTATACTACCCCTTTTTGAATATATTTTGAATGAAGTGTATATATATAATAAGCCATGCGAAAATGGCTTGTTTATTTTTGACATGAATGGTTTCATGCTTTGATTAAATATTATGGTTGATGATTTGGCTATGTTTCTGAAATGGTTGAGACTAATATAAGTGATGTTATGCTTTGGAGGATTTTGAATTTTGATAATTATGAATATTAATTGTGATAGACAAGTAAAGTTGATTGATATGATACGGTATAAGTATAAGCTATGTTTGAAATCATGGATGGAAATATTTTAATTTTCGGTAATTGAGATTGAATTTGAATTATCATTTACTATGTGAAAGTTGTAAATTGATTTACTATGAATATAGAGTAGTTGAAATTGGTAAATTGCATAATGAGCATTGTTTATGGAATTGGTCTTGTAAATGACCTTTGAAACATTGAGGGATAAATAATACATAGTAAATAAATATATATATATATAGGATCGGTCTTGGTATGTTATGCATGGAATTGTTTGAGTATTGATGAATTTGACATTAGTTAAAGCATAAATATTTATGCTTAATTGTATTCGAATAAAGCTTGGGAAATTGGCCATATAAATAGTTATTTTATTTATTTGATGAATAAATATTTGTATGCAACTTGATAAGTAGTTTTGAGTGTATGAATAATAATAAGTGAATATACTATGAAATTATACAAATGCTTATGGCATATTCAGCCCAATGTTTTTATTTGTTTGTATTTATAAGGGTTGATATAGGTACATATGTTAAAATATAATGATTACATCTAAAATAGGTAAAATTTTAATTATGAGTTATGTGTTTACGAATTTGTTCGATGCATGATATGAAATGACTTGTAATAGGTTGATATTACATTTTTTATTTAAGACTTGGTTGGTTTAGTGGGTTGTACATGTGTATATATATGATTATTCGAATTTGAATTTGGTTCGGTAATACCTCGTAACCCTATTTTCGGCGACGGTTACGGGTTAGGGGTGTTACAACCTATACATGCCATTATAACCTTGGCAAAAACATCAAAAATTACCAATATAATCGTTGGATAGTGTGATAGTTCTCTGATGAACTTCCAACCCGGTCAAGCTTTCGAGAATCTATAAAACATAAGAAAGACAACTACGTAAGCATATAGAGCTTAGTAAGTTCGTGAAGCATGAATATAACTTACCATTTCAATGCATAACCTTAAAATTAATCATGATACAATCCAACCATAGACTTGGCACATGCCTAAGCATCATCAACAACACATAATTCACTTGAATTAACATAAGGTAAGTCATTATACATGAACAACTTCATTTTAAATCATCAATTTCATGAACATGGGTATACTTTCATTGAATATTTCCTTTTCCATCCTTTTTATATATTCAAGAAATAAGTCATTTGAACACTTATTGTTCATTTCCTTTTCATGCCCGTTGAACCATTCAGAATAACATTGGATACGTGGGGAAGCTCACACAAAGTGCGTTAAACATATAACCTTTCCTTTCCTTTTTCCTTTACATCGTTGCTCACACGAGCGGTGAAATGGGTCTATAACACCCCTAACCCGTATTCATCATCTAAATAGGGTTACAAAGCATTACTGTAAAAACATAAATTTTAAATCTCAACATAAACATGATATAAACCTTTCATAAACATGCATATCGTCCCTTACTCAAGCCCTCAAGGCCTTAGAAACACTTTAGACATGGCTTGGGACTAAATCAGAAATATTTGGAATGTTTATGATAAAGTTAGAAAATTTTAAACTGTAGGGGTCACACGGTCGTGTGGCCAGGCCGTGTAACAATCGAAATAAGGACACACGACTGTGTCCCAGCCCGTGTGACTTTCAAAATTGGGTCACATGGCCAAGCCACAGACCTGTGTGCTAGGCCGTGCAACTTTTGAAAAGGCCTAACAGGCCCGTGTGCCAAGCCGTATGCTAGAACGTGTAATTCTCTAACTTGTAACCATTGTAATCTACAGGGAAGACACGACCCTGTGTCACACACGGCTGAGACACATGCCCGTGTCTCAGGCTGTGTGGACATGAAATTGGCCAAAATCAAGCCATTTCCATCACCCATTTCAAGCTTATACCTAAACACAATTACCACACATGACCAAGGCATCACAAATATACCAAAACATGCATAACATGATCAATTCAAATGACCAAATTCCATTCAACCAATATGCCATATAAGACACCTCAAAAGCAAGCATACAACTAACCTATACTTATGAATATTTGATCACGTTGCTACCATTTCAAAACATACCATTTCAACAGTAATGCAAGCCAATTATATTTTATATTAAAATGTGATAAATAGATATGATGGCAATGTGAACACTTGAAACCGTTGGCTATCATTGGCATGTCATACGAATGTGAGTACTCACCATTTTTCTTATGTGTTGGGCATTGTGGCCCGGAGATAGTGTTGGAGAGATAAGGGCATAGCTCCATTCACCATAGACAGTGTGGTGTGTTTAGAGTTTGTGAGCATATGTGCTACACTTACATGGAGATAGCGTACAACTTTATGAGTAGTGTGGTGTCTTTGGAGATTGTGAGCATACGTGCTAGACTTACATGGAGATAGTGTACGACTTAATGAGTTGTGTGGTGTGTTTTGGAGATTTTTTTATCCAATGAACATATAATTTGACTATGTTTCATATTCACAACATGCCAATATATCACTATGTTGAGTATGAAAATTGTGTTATATGTGAATTGTTAAAATATGTTTAAATCCTAACATGTCTGGTGTGTATATATTTGTGTTGTATGCATGTGTACTCACTGAGCTTTCCCAAGCTCACCCTCTTACTTTATCTTGCAGATAAACTAGTTCCCGCGTTAGCGAGGAGGGTGGCAAATCGGTATCCATCGTAGGGCATTTTTTTTAGTATGTGTGTTGAGCTATTATGCTCCGAAGTGAAGGCAATTTGGGTCATTCCAAGGGTTAAGTACTACAATTAGACTTCAACCTTTTAAATAAATTTTCAACTAGTTGTAAACGAACATTACGGACTGTTTGTTTTTTTTTGGATTTTTGAACGTTATAATTGCTTGCTTGATTGCTAGTTTAGATGGTTTTAATTACTTGCTTAATGTGATGATAATTAAATGGAATAACAATTTTTTTCAGCTAAGGGAGAATGCCGAGTATTAAGGTACACCTTATTCCTTTTGGTTGTGTGAATGAAATGATTTGTTTAGAAAAACATGCACTTAGGTCTAATTTTCTATATGAAATATTCTATAATTGTGTGGTGTATATGGTTGGTTGGTGTGGTTCAAAAGTTTTAAATGGTGAGTCACCTCGATGGCTAATGTGGTGTTTCGAATTTGGGTCAGACCGTCCTGATCGGGTTTGGGGCGTCACGTTTAGTGGTATCAGAGTCAAGTTTACAAAAATCGGGCAGAGTCATAGTTTTCAACAAATTAGCAGTTTTGAAAATATAAATACATTAATTTTTTAAAACAAAAGAAAAAATGGAAATGTTTAAACCTTTTTGACAAAAATAACATTGTATGAAAACTAGTTGTAAATCTGGTAGGAACAGGAACACGCTGCCATCTTTGAAAATGTTTTCTTGAAAAAAATTACCATAGATCACTTACCACTTCTTAATTTCACATTTTATTTAAATTTATACAAATAGTATATAGAGATGCCTCCTAGACGCGGGCTTCCAACTGCTAATGCACCAGTGGAACCACTTCCGAGGCAAGTTACACTGGGAATTAGTTTCGAGCCATTGGTTCAACCAATGGTTGGGGCATTTCAAAGTACAGCTAGTGGGAACCCTACCCCAGCTACCAGAGGGTTGCCACTTGAATGAATTTGAGCTTTAGGTGATAAAGAATTTCGGGGAGCTAAAGGAGCTGATCCGACCATTGCTGAATATTAGTTGGAGAGTGTTGAAAGGATCCTTGAACAAATGGAATGCTTGGATGATGAGAAGTTGGGTTGCACCATATCCTTACTAAATGGTGAAGCTCATCGCTGGTGGAATACTGTAAAGAGAGGGACTGTTGTTGATCACCTGACTTGGGAGTTCTTTTTGGAGTCCTTCTGAAAGAAGTGTTCGAAAAAGCAGTATCTAGATGCTAGAAAGAGGGAGTTTCTAGATCTGGTATAGGGAAGTATGTATGTGGCTGAGTATGAGTTTGAGCTTGTGTGGCTCAGCCAGTATGCTCCGGAGATGGTGTTCTTTGAGAATGAGAGGTGTAAGAGGTTTCGATTTGGGCTAAATCGGGACATGCAAGTATTTCTATTAGCACAGAGCACTGAGGCCTTTGATAATTTGGTAGAAATGCTAAGGCAGTAGAAGAGACACTGATCGAGCCACCGAGACTAGTTGTATCTGAGTCTAGGAAGAGGGGTTCCGATCGGTCAAGATCATCAAAAAGGCCGTGATTTCTAAAATTTTGATAGAGGTGCTCGATAGGACTCTCAACCGAGCCAAACTAGAACATAGAGCACCGTAGTAGCTCCTACAGGTGGATCGACTGAGGTAGTGACTTGTGAATATTGTGGATGCAGGCATTCGGGAGTGTGTTGAAGAGTGTCAGGTGTAACACCCCGAACCCGAGGCCGTCGCCGGAGTCGAACACGAGGTGTTAACAGACTTCAACCCACTTAAAAAAAAAATTTTCCAAACAAGCTGCCAGTCTGCGTACTAGTCGCTAAAAAAAATCATATCTCGAGTTCTGAAACTCGAAATCCAGTTCCGTAAATTTTCCCTGAAAATAGACTCATATGGCCATCTACACATTTTTTTATAGAATTTTTGGTCGGACCAATTATTACAGTTTATTAGTCAAATTCTCCCATGTTACAGGGATCGACTACACTGACCTTTGTGCATTACGACTTGGATATCTCCCTGCACAGAGTTTCAACACTGATGCCGTTTGTTTCTATAGAAGCTAGACTCAGAGAGGAATCTATACATATATGGTATGACTCCTAATTATCTCTGGTTGATTTATAATGAATTTCCAAAGTCGGAACAGGGAATCCAGAAACCGTTCTGGCCCTGTCTCACGAGAACCTGAATATCTCTTAACATACTGTCCATATGATCTTTTCGTTGCTTCTATATGAAAATAGACTCATCGAGCTTCGAATACATAATTTATTCATCAATTAATTCCACTCCTACTATTTTTTAGTGATTTCTCAATCTCATGTCACTGCTGCTGCCAGCATCTGTTACGAAAGTAACTAGGTCCATTTCATGCCTACTCCTTGATCCAACTCAATCGAACATTCATGCCATTTTCGCATGGCTTAAAGTTTACATACCAAAGTTCAAACACAACATAATAGCCTATACATGCCGAAATATTCTCCTAAGCCGACTAAGAAGAAAGTACCAAAACTTGCTATCCGGTGTGATGACTTCGATGACGGCCCGACCACGCAAAAAGAGATGTGTCCAAGAAACCTAGAATAGGTGACAAGGAAACACCGAGTGAGTTTATAACTCAGTAAGTCATAAGCTATGCACTACCATCCATCAATAACATTATCACAAGAGAAAACAAAATGGAACGAGGCTAATTACTCCATCCATTCTGAACCATACCATAGTTCCTCCGACCTATCGGTTTAATTTCATACCAATTTATGCATTCACAATCCACATACTCATCAATAGGATATTCGAGGCATTTTCATAAATCATTTTATTTTCGTTACAAACATACAACTAAATGGCCTTTCACCCATTCTACGATAAATTTCATGTACGTGACTTCAAGTATATTTGTCACATAGGTTCGAACTTACCAAGCTCAACACCAAGTATAGACATAGCACCTATTAGCCATGAACTCAAGACACTTACCCGATCCGCTGTCCGTGATCGACTCAATAGCGTCGCACACTTAGTGTCCATAATGATTCAAGAATATATATTAAGTCCGCACACTCAGTGCTATATAATCAACTCGCACACTTAGTGCTACATAATCAAACTCGCACACTTAGTGCTACATAGTCAACTCGCACACTTAGTGCTACATAGTCAAACTCGCACACTTAGTGCTACATAGTCAATTCGCACACTTAGTGCTACATAGTCAAACTCGCACACTTAGTGCTACATAGTCAATTCGCACACTTAGTGCTGCACAATTTAAACCCGCACACGTAGCGCCAATCTCGTGGTCATAAATGTTTATACTCGCACATTTAGTGCCGAGATCAACAACTCAATACATCTCACCTCTTTTCTTTTCATTCAACACTTTCATCATCACATACGTACATGCATATATATATTTATTCATTCCATTCAGCATCATTACATAAACGTTATGACCATTTGAATTAATACCAACTATATGCTTAATGACTTACCTCGTGTTGGGTAAGACGGTTCCAACTCGGCTACTCGATGACCTTTTCTTTGCCTTTGCTCGATTCACCTCCTTTAACTCCTTGAGCTTAATCAATAATTTAACTAGTTTAACCACCTTGCTAAATATTTACAATCCAATTTCACATGTATATGTATGTTAGTATATTCGGCTAATAACCTCATGCAACTACCATATCATCAAAAATCTAATCACACATGCACATGCATTAGGTAAGTTACCTTTGCTAATTTTAAACCCAACATCACACAAGCTCTCAAGTGATGGCCGAATGCTTCTTTTGTTACCCAACTAATCATTCGACAATTTCATCCCCTTTACCACCCTTTTATGCCTAATTATCTAAATCAAGATAAGATCATCAACATGCCTAACCATAGCCGAATGTGCAACATTAATCTATCACCTCTATCTCTTGAATACTATCAAGTTCATTTACTTCTAATTTCTTAAGTTCAACATCTTAATGCCCATTATAGCCACTCCCATAATCTAAATTTAAAAATCGGCAACACCCACATTTCAACTATCTTTGCCGAATACTCCTCAACACTTAGACTAAAGTATGCACATTAAACTTAATACAACTTTCATTATTCCTTTCACCCTCAAACATAATTTATAAATCTTGCCCTTCCTTCCATGTTTCGGTCAATTATTCAAATTACCTCATAACATGAACATTCTTTTCAACTAATCTAGCATGACTCATTCGGCCTTAACAAAGAACCACTTTTCATACAAGGACAAAAATAAATCAAATGAACCTCCCATTTAAACCCCATTCTATCTTCTACTTACTCAATAATACATGTTTCTTAGTTCATATTCATCTATAACCATTTCAAATCACATACTACAAAACATCATCAATTTGGCATATAAGAACATAACCAAAGGTTTCTTGCAACACAACTCAAAAATCAACACATGGGTCATGTTATGAGCATCAAAACAACTCAACTTCACAAAAAAAATGCCAAAAGAACCACATGATATCATACCTTAATCTATAAACTCACTTGGCCGAATGTCCTAGCTTCCATTTTTCTTTTCTTTTCCTTATGGTTTCGGCAAGATGATAGAAAAGATGATGGAACTTTGTTTTTATCACCACTTACTAATATAAATTTATTATACATAATTCCCACCAAATATAAAAAAATGAAGACAAGGGAACACCATAATGCATGCGTATGTTGGCCGGCCATTCACAATCAAAAATGGTCTATTTGACATGCAAGTCCACTCTTTTTGGTACATGCACTAATAGACCATTTTAAATTGGACTATCATATTTTCACCATGTCTCAAATCGATCCCTATTAACAATTTCTCATGCAATTGGTAAAATTAGGGAATGAAACTTCCACATACTCATGTTCACACATAATAAGCATAGAATATAGCAATTAATTATTTTACGACTCGGTCTTGTGGTCCCGAAACCACTTTCCGACTAGGGTCACATTAGGGCTGTCACAACTCTCCCCCACTTAAGAAATTTTCGTCCTCGAAAAGCTTACCAGTAAATAGGTTTGGGTATCGTTCTTTCATCGAACTCTCGGTTTCCCAAGTAGCTTCTTCGATCCCGTGTTTGAGCCATAACACCTTTACTAACGGAACCCTTTTGTTCCGCAACTCCTTCACTTCACGAGCTAGGATACACATCGGCTCTTCTTCATAACTCATATCGGCTTGAATTTCAACCTCCGACAGACTAATTATGTGCGAAGGATCAGGTCTATAGTGTCGAAGCATCGAAACATGAAAGACATCGTGTATCCTTTCAAGTTCAGGGGGCAAAATCAATCTATATGCAACCGGACCAACTCATTCGGAGATTTCATATGGCCCAATGAATCTCGGGCTCAACTTGCCCTTACGGCCAAACCTGAGTACCTTTTTCCAAGGCGAAACTTTAAGGAACACTTTATCTCCCACCTGATATTCAATGTCCTTTCGTTTCAAGTCCGCATACGATTTCTGACGATCTGTGGCTGCCTTCAGACTTTCACGGATTACCTTTACTTTCTGTTCGGCATCTTTAATCAAATCAACTCCGAAAATTTTACTTTCACCGAGCTCGGTCCAAAACAATGGTGTACGGCATTTACGACCGTACAAAGCCTCGTAAGGTGCCATCTTAATACTTGATTGAAAACTATTGTTGTAAGCGAATTCAATCAAAGATAAATACCGTTCCCATGAACCACTAAACTCGAGGATGCAACATCTCAACATATCCTCAAGTATCTGAATCATCCGCTCGGATTGACCATCGGTTTGTGGATGAAAAGCGGTGCTAAAATGCAGCTTGGTACCCAACGCTTCTTGCAATTTCTTCCAAAATCGCGAGGTGAATCTCGGATCTCTATCCGACACGATAGAAATAGGTACTCCATGTAATCTCACAATCTGAGAAACATACAATTCGGCTAGTTTATCCAATGAAAAATCTGTACGCACAGGGATAAAGTGAGCCGACTTAGTCAGTCTATCAACAACAACCCAAATCGCATCCTTCTTACTTGTTGACAATGGTAGTCCGGACACAAAGTCCATTGTGACTCGATCCCATTTCCACTCGGGTATCATGATCGGCTGAAGTAATCCTGAAGGCACTTGATGTTCCGCTTTCACTTGTTGACATATTAAACATCTCGAAACAAAGTCGGAGATGTCCCGTTTCATACCATGCCACCAAAACCGTCGTTTCAAATCGTTGTACATTTTCGTACTCCCCGGGTGAATTGACATTCGGCTACAATGAGCTTCGTTCAGAATCATCGAAATGAGTTCTGAATTTCTTGGAACACACAACCGACTTCTGAACCTCAAACAATCGTCATCATCAATTTGAAATTCGGATTCCATATTCGGAATACATTCAGCCCGTTTTGCAACCAATTCATCGTCGACTTTCTGAGCTTCACTAATTTGATGAATCAATGATGGTTTGGCCTTTAATTCAGCTACTAACACATTGTCGGGTAGAACAGACAAGTGCACATTCATCGCTCGTAAAGCAAACAGCGATTTTTGGCTTAAGGCGTCCGCAACCACATTAGCCTTTCCCGGGTGGTAATCAATGACAAGCTCGTAATCTTTCAACAACTCAAGCCAACGTCTTTGTCGCAGATTTAAGTCTCTTTGAGTCATCAAATATTTGAGACTTTTGTGATCCGAAAATACATGGCACTTTTCGCCAAACAAATAATGTCGCCATATTTTCAAAGCAAATACGATGGCGGCTAGCTCGAGATCATGGGTTGGATAATTTCTCTCGTGTTGCTTCAATTGTCTCGACGCATAGGCCACAACTCGACCTTCTTGCATCAATACGCAACCCAACCCGAGTAGGGATGCGTCACTATAAATGACAAACTCTTTGCCTGATTCGGGTTGCACTAAAATTGGAGCTTCAGTCAAATGAGTTTTCAGTTGATCGAAGCCTTTCTGACATATCTCCGTCCATTCAAACTTAGCATCCTTTTGAAGTAGCTTCGTCATTGGTGTGGCTATCATCGAGAAACCTTTGACAAATCGTCGGTAATAACCGGCGAGTCCCAAAAAGCTCCGAACCTCAGTAATACTTCTCGGAGGTTTCCAGTTAAGTATGGCTGAGATTTTGTTCGGGTTAACTCGAATACCCGATGCGGATACCACATGACCCAAGAAGCTAACCTCTCTTAACCAGAACTCACACTTACTGAACTTAGCATATAACTTCTTATCCCGCAATACTTGCAACACTAATCTCAGTGTTCAGCATGTTCGATCTCATCTCTTGAATAGACCAAGATGTCATCAATGAACACAACTACGAACCGATCCAAATATGGTCTGAAGATCTGATTCATCAAATCCATAAATACCGCAGGGGCATTAGTGAGCCCAAACGGCATCACTAAGAACTCGTAGTGACCATATCTCGTCCTGAAGGCAGTTTTGGGTATGTCCGATTCTCGAATTCGCAACTGATAATAGCCCGATCTCAGATCTATTTTTGAGAACATTGAGGCTCCCTTCAGTTGGTCGAACAAATCATCGATACGCGGTAACGGATACTTATTCTTTATCGTCACTTTATTCAGTTGACGATAGTCAATGCACAACCTCATGGTTCCGTCCTTCTTTTTCACGAACAATACTGGTGCACCCCAAGGTGAGAAACTCGGTCGAGCGAAACCTCTATCCGTCAACTCTTGCAATTGAGCTTTCAATTCTTTTAACTCGGTTAGTGCCATACGATACGGAGCTATCAAAATTGGCGTAGTTCCAAGTACAAGCTCAATACCAAACTCTATCTCCCGAACAGGTGGCAAACCCGGTAACTCTTCAGGAAACACATCCGGGTATTCACAAACCACCGGCACAGATTCGGGTTTCTTTTCTAACTCTTTGTCATCAAGTACATACGCAAGGTATGCTTCGCACCCTTTTCTTACATATTTCTGGGCCAACATTGCTGATATTACAGCTGGCAACCCCCTTAAGTCCGCAGACTCAACTCGGATTATCTCGTTATTTGCGCACCTCAAATCGATAGTCTTACTTTTGCAATTAACAACCGCATCATGCGCGGTCAACCAATCCAAACCAAGAATAACATCAAATTCATCAAACGGCAAAAGCATCAAGTCCGCTGGAAAACAAGAACCTCGAATTACTAGGGGACATCTCTTACACACTTTGTCGACAAGCACGTAACGACCCAAGGGATTTGACACCCGAATTACGAACTCAGTAGACTCAACAGGTAGAGTCTTACTGGATGCTAAGGTTTCACATACATATGAATGAGTAGAGCCAGGGTCAATCAATGCAATCACATTAGTATCAAAGAGAGTAAAGGTACTAGTGATGACGTCAGGGGAGGATGCCTCCTCTCGTGCGCGAATGGCATATGCTCTAGCAGGAGTACGGTTCTCGGCTCGAACAGCCGTATCAGAGGTCCCTCTCTGACTACCACCCCTACCTCCTAAAATTCTCGGTGGTCTACCTCTAGTTGTCACTCCACTAGGTCTTGCACCTTGAATCTTATTCTTCTCATCAAGCTCCGTGCAATCTCTAATGAAGTGGTCCTTCGAACCGCATCCGTAACAGGCCCTGTTAATAGTCTTACCCCAACATTCACCTATGTGTCGTCTTCCACATTGGGGACATTCAGGTTTCTCTAGACGATTATTGCCCACACTAGCTACCGAAGTAGCTCGGGAGTCCGTCGATGGTCTTGCTCTGATGGAAATTCCCGCAGTCGTCCTCGACTTATTAGTGTCCTCCCTGAACTTCTTTACGGCTGAGAATGGAGCTTTACCCGTCGATCTTTTACGATAGTCTCTAGCCTCAAATTCAGCCTTCTTCTTCTCCTTTCCAAGTTCTTCCGCCTTGCAGGCTCGTTCGACTAGTGTTACGAATTCTTTTATTTCCAAAATACCCATTAGTAGCTTTAAATCTTCATTCAATCCTTCTTCGAATCTTTTGCACATAGCAACCTCATCAGCTACACACTCCCGGGCTTACCTACTGAGTCTTACGAATTCATGTTCGTATTCAGATACTGTCATACGACCTTGCTTAAGTTCCAAGAATTCCTTACGCTTTTGATCAATGAACCGTTGACTAATATATTTCTTTCGAAATTCCGTCTGAAAGAAGTCCCAAGTTACTCGTTCGTTTGGGACTATGGAAATCAGAGTCCTCCACCAATAGTAGGCTGTGTCCCGCAACAAGGATATAGCACACTTTAGACATTCATCGGGTGTGCATGACAGTTCATCAAACACCCGAATGGTGTTATCAAGCCAGAACTCGGCCCTTTCAGCATCATCAGTAACTATGGCCCTGAACTCCTCAGCCCCGCGCTTCCTAATCAAGTCTACAGGTGGCTTACTCAGCCTCACAGGATCAGTAACTGATGGCATTACTGGCTCCGGGGGTGGATTATTCAAATTCGGGAATTGTTGGACAGCCGGAATGGTTCGGGCATACTGCGCGACCGATTCATTCATCATGGTAAAGAAGGATTGTTTAGCCCCCTCACCTTGATTATTCGCAGATGACTGAGGTTCAACAGGCGGCGTCCCTTGTGCAGGAGCAGCCGCTACACTTTCAATGTCATCCGCCAAGGTTCTCTCTACACCGGGATCCATTTACTAATCAAAACATAAATTTTAACCGTCAGAAGTCATCACACAGTTAAACATTAACATTCGGCATGTATAGCTAGACTCATACGTGCTATGGTAGTCCTAGAACCGACTAAACCTGGCTCTGATACCAATCAAATGTAACACCCCGAACCCGAGGCCGTCGCCGGAGTCGAACACGAGGTGTTAACAGACTTCAACCCACTTAAAAAAAATTTTCCAGACAAGCTGCCAGTCTGCGTACTAGTCGCTAAAAAAAAATCATATCTCGAGTTCTGAAACTCGAAATCCAGTTCCGTAAATTTTCCCTGAAAATAGACTCATATGCCCATCTACAAATTTTTTTCTAGAATTTTTGGTCAGACCAATTAGTACAGTTTATTAGTCAAAGTCTCCCATGTTACAGGGATCGACTACACTGACCTTTGTGCATTACGACTTGGATATCTCCCTGCACAGAGTTTCAACACTGATGCCGTTTGTTTCTATAGAAACTAGACTCAGAGTGGAATCTATACATATATGGTATGACTCCTAATTATCTCTGGTTGATTTATAATGAATTTCCAAAATCGGAACAGGGAATCCAGAAACCGTTCTGGCCCTGTCTCACGAGAACCTGAATATCTCTTAACATACTGTCCATATGATCTTTTCGTTGCTTCTATATGAAAATAGACTCATCGAGCTTCGAATACATAATTTATTCATCAATTAATTCCACTCCTACTATTTTTTAGTGATTTCTCAATCTCATGTCACTGCTGCTACCAGCATCTGTTACGAAAGTAACTAGGTCCATTTCATGCCTACTCCTTGATCCAACTCAATCGAACATTCATGCCATTTTCGCATGGCTTAAAGTTTACATACCAAAGTTCAAACACAACATAATAGCCTATACATGCCAAAATATTCTCCTAAGCCGACTAAGAAGAAAGTACCAAAACTTGCTATCCGGTGTGATGACTTCGATGACGGCCCGACCACGCAAAAAGAGATGTGTCCAAGAAACCTAGAATAGGTGACAAGGAAACACCGAGTGAGTTTATAACTCAGTAAGTCATAAGCTATGCACTACCATCCATCAATAACATTATCACAAGAGAAAACAAAATGGAACGAGGCTAATTACTCCATCCATTCCGAACCATACCATAGTTCCTCCGACCTATCGGTTTAATTTCATACCAATTTATGCATTCACAATCCACATACTCATCCATAGGATATTCGAGGCATTTTCATAAATCATTTTATTTTCGTTACAAACATACAACTAAACGGCCTTTCACCCATTCTACGATAAATTTCATGTACATGACTTCAAGTATATTTGTCACATAGGTTCGAACTTACCAAGCTCAACACCAAGTATAGACATAGCACCTATTAGCCATGAACTCAAGACACTTACCCGATCCGCTGTCCGTGATCGACTCAATAGCGTCGCACACTTAGTGTCCATAATGATTCAAGAATATATATTAAGTCCGCACACTCAGTGCTATATAATCAACTCGCACACTTAGTGCTACATAATCAAACTCGCACACTTAGTGCTACATAGTCAACTCGCACACTTAGTGCTACATAGTCAAACTCGCACACTTAGTGCTACATAGTCAATTCGCACACTTAGTGCTACATAGTCAAACTCGCACACTTAGTGCTACATAGTCAATTCGCACACTTAGTGCTGCACAATTTAAACCCGCACACGTAGCGCCAATCTCGTGGTCATAAATGTTTATACTCGCACATTTAGTGCCGAGATCAACAACTCAATACATCTCACCTCTTTTCTTTTCATTCAACACTTTCATCATCACATACGTACATGCATATATATATTTATTCATTCCATTCAGCATCATTACATAAACGTTATGACCATTTGAATTAATACCAACTATATGCTTAATGACTTACCTCGTGTTGGGTAAGACGGTTCCAACTCGGCTACTCGATGACCTTTTCTTTGCCTTTGCTCGATTCACCTCCTTTAACTCCTTGAGCTTAATCAATAATTTAACTAGTTTAACCACCTTGCTAAATATTTACAATCCAATTTCACATGTATATGTATGTTAGTATATTCGACTAATAACCTCATGCAACTACCATATCATCAAAAATCTAATCACACATGCACATGCATTAGGTAAGTTACCTTTGCTAATTTTAAACCCAACATCACACAAGCTCTCAAGTGATGGCCGAATGCTTCTTTTGTTACCCAACTAATCATTCGACAATTTCATCCCCTTTACCACCCTTTTATGCCTAATTATCTAAATCAAGATAAGATCATCAACATGCCTAACCATAGCCGAATGTGCAACATTAATCTATCACCTCTATCTCTTGAATACTATCAAGTTCATTTACTTCTAATTTCTTAAGTTCAACATCTTAATGCCCATTATAGCCACTCCCATAATCTAAATTTAAAAATCGGCAACACCCACATTTCAACTATCTTTGCCGAATACTCCTCAACACTTAGACTAAAGTATGCACATTAAACTTAATACAACTTTCATTATTCCTTTCACCCTCAAACATAATTTATAAATCTTGCCCTTCCTTCCATGTTTCGGTCAATTATTCAAATTACCTCATAACATGAACATTCTTTTCAACTAATCTAGCATGACTCATTCGGCCTTAACAAAGAACCGCTTTTCATACAAGGACAAAAATAAATCAAATGAACCTCCCATTTAAACCCCATTCTATCTTCTACTTACTCAATAATACATGTTTCTTAGTTCATATTCATCTATAACCATTTCAAATCACATACTACAAAACATCATCAATTTGGCATATAAGAACATAACCAAAGGTTTCTTGCAACACAACTCAAAAATCAACACATGGGTCATGTTATGAGCATCAAAAAAACTCAACTTCACAAAAAAAATGCCAAAAGAACCACATGATATCATACCTTAATCTATAAACTCACTTGGCCGAATGTCCTAGCTTCCATTTTTCTTTTCTTTTCCTTATGGTTTCGGCAAGATGATAGAAAAGATGATGGAACTTTGTTTTTATCACCACTTACTAATATAAATTTATTATACATAATTCCCACCAAATATAAAAAAATGAAGACAAGGGAACACCATAATGCATGCGTATGTTGGCCGGCCATTCACAATCAAAAATGGTCTATTTGACATGCAAGTCCACTCTTTTTGGTACATGCACTAATAGACCATTTTAAATTGGACTATCATATTTTCACCATGTCTCAAATCGATCCCTATTAACAATTTCTCATGCAATTGGTAAAATTAGGGAATGAAACTTCCACATACTCATGTTCACACATAATAAGCATAGAATATAGCAATTAATTATTTTACAACTCGGTCTTGTGGTCCCGAAACCACTTTCCGACTAGGGTCACATTAGGGCTGTCACATCAGGGGCATTCTTGCATTGTGGGTCAATGAAGTATTGGGTATGGGAGTACCTGAAGGGAGTTAAGTTGGCTCAAACCAGCGCACCTGTTAGAGGCTAAGGCCGAGGTCGTGGTTGTAATGAGAGACCAATGTGTTAGAGGATAGTTGCCCATACAATAGCTACATTGAATTAGTCTGGTGGACCCGCTCGTGTTTACACTATGAGAGAGTCATAAGACCGCGAGACGACGGATGTGATTGCAGGTACATTCAGATTGCGATCATTTTCTATATTTCCATTGGTATATTTAGGTTCCATCCACTAGTATATTGAGAGTGATCTGGCTGGTGATTTGGGGATTCGATTTGGGTGATTGTTGATCGACTCTCAAAGAGTGCGCATTTTCAAGTAGTGCATACTAATTACTCGATGGAGAGATTAGCTATGTAGTACGTGGCAGAGATAGTTCAACTTCATGGTGTACCGATTTTTATCATTTCTAATAGAGATCCACATTTTACCTTGAGATTTTGAAGGAGTCTTTCGGGATCGTTGGGTTCGATACGACTTATCATCCCCAGACAGAAGTTCAGTCGAAACGAGTAATTCAGATACTCAAGGAAATGTAGCGGAATTACCTATTTGACCCATCACATATTGTTTCGATAGAGAAGATTGAGGTTTGACCTAGTCTTACCAATGAGGAGGAATCAATCGAGATACTCCCTCGTAAGGTTAAGGTGTTGCGTAAAAAGAGCATACCTTTGATATTAAAACCATCTGTATAAAACTTATGAAAATTTTAACTAAACCAAGTCAAACCAAGCTTTCTGAGACCTCCGATGTGCTTAGTCTGTAGCTTAATATCGCGAAATACCTGAAAGAAAGAAACTGAAAGAGGGTGAGCTATGTGAGCTCAATGTGAGTCTAAAATCAAAAATGAAAAGTAACTGACAAGTAGCGAAACAAGCAATTCCGATACATGCACACTGACAGGGTATGAACAACTTATGTCAATTAGTCAGTCTTACGAGTGATCCAATAACCAATAAAGCATAGAGTTATTATTCCAATCACACCAGTATAGAAACACATTGAACTATTCAAATTATTACGTGATTATTTGCACAATCATACAGACAGACTTATAATCAAATGTGAAATGAATGCAATCGATTAAAAAGCTGTTCGCCTAGCCGAACACCACTTCGACCACCTTGCACACCACATATGAGCTATATCAAGCTCATCAACCTTACACACCACATAGGATCATGTTAGGTCCATCCACCCTAAACACCATGTATAGTGGAACTAAGCCACTCAATAATAAGATACAGCTAAGCTGACATATGTATCTTGCGGACATACCACTATCAGATTATTGTGTAGTTTAACTGCCCAAAATGGTATTCCTTCTCTTCACAACCAAAATCCTAAATTTCAATGCAAATGCCAAAGTCCACAAAATATGCTAACAGACTCACAGAACAAAATATATAATCAGTGGACCAATTTTAGAGTCAATATCACCTGTATGCAATTAATAAATAACGATAGTAGAAATTCTTCATATCCATTCATCACATCACCTTAATGAATGAGCAAACAATTTACATATACCCTATAATTGTAAATACACACACAAATCTAAGCTAAAAACAGAGTCCCAACACACTTACAGAGGCTTAACTAAGAGTCGGATACACAAATACTTGAATTGGGTCAGTTTAAGACTTAGAGCAAAAGTTTGCAAAATAGGGTCACACAATCGTGTGGAAGTGCCTAGGCCATGTGGAGGCCCACACACCCGTGTGGTGGAGACACATGCCCGTGTGAAGGAGACACACACCCGTGTGATCGAGTTACATGGTCGTGTGAGTAGCCCGTGTAACTCACTGTCCAAAATTGTCAAAATAAGGTGCAGAGCAGACACGACCATGTGGAAACCTCACACACCCATGTGGATAAGAGACACAACCGTGTGTCCAACACACATGCCCATGTGAAAATAAAAAATCCCCAAATCGTAGCCACACGGTCGTGTGATCCACCCGTGTGCGGCACATCCAGTGTGGTCACCCATGTGGTCACGAAACCACACCGAAACAAGCTAAAGAATGTGAATTTCCTTAACGAAATGAATTCCTAACATTAATAGTTATAAAAACCCACACAAAATTCAGTTGGAAATCATGAAATCACCATCAAAATGACCCTTTTTAAGTTCAGAAGCACACCTTAGAATGCGATTCCAACACCGGGAACTAGTCGATTCGACTCAACTTAACCAATCTGTAACTCAATTTCGAGAACGCACAACTACTTTAAACCTTTATCAACAACAATAAAGAATCTAGAAACCAAATCAAAATTCGAAAGCACTTACATGATTCAGAACTTAAACAACAAATCATTCAATTCCTCTATTGAAATACCAAAATCAAAGCTTTAATGCACGACCAACAGAATGCAAGGGAAAACCAATGTCCGAAAGAAGGAGAGGAAAAATAGGCTAACGTGAGAGAGAAAGTAAAAAAATAAAAAATAAAAAATAAAAATCTAATCAAGGAAAATAAATAAAGTTAATTTCATACTAAAAGACCCTAAAAATAAAAAAAATCCCTTTTTTCTCACATCAAGATTTGAACACAGGACCAAGGTAAATTAACAACATATTCTACCACTGAACCAATAGGCTCATTCTGATATTAAAACGAAGAAATAATCCCAATAGTTCGACCAACTCATTATCTTTCACTACAAACCTCAAAACTTCTAACCCTAAATTCTAGGATGTTATAGAGATCCACGTTTTACCTCGAGATTTTGGATGAGTCCTCAGGGAGTGTTAGATTCAAAGTTTAACTTTAGTATGACTTATCATCCCCATACAGATGGTTAGTCAGAACGAGTAATTCAAATACTCATGGAAATTTAGCGAAAGTACCGATCTAATTCACCGTATACTGTTTCAATGGAGGAGATTTAAGTTCAACCAAATCTTACCTATGAGGAGGAACTGTTCGAGATCCTAGCTCATGAGGTTAAGGTGTTGCGTAACAAGAGCATACCTTTCGTAAAGGTTTTGTGGCGTAATCACAAGACTGAAGAGGCTACTAAGGAAACTGGGGATGCAATGAGATATCAATATCCTTATCTATTCAGTTAGGGTAATTTTGAGGACGAAATTATTTTTAAAGGGGGAGAGTTGTCACATCCCAAAAATCGGGTTAGAAGAATTTGACATTAGATTATGGGTTGAGAGAAAAATCAGATTTTGTGTCATAGGAATTAAAATAGGATAAAATAAATAATTAGTTAATAATAGTAATAATAATTAAATTACATAATAATGATATTAATAATCAAGGCTTTAGTAAAATTTAATAGAGACTAATTTGGAATAGTGGTGAAAGTAGAGATTAAATGTGTAAATTGAGGCTAGTAATTAAAAAGAGGAGTTATTAGAACAAGGGAAAAACAAGAGAGAACTTATAGGGCAAATAGCCCATTTTATTAAATGGTTAGCTGGTTATAAAAAGCCATTGTGGTTCTACTTTTCTCCATTTTTTATCCTTTTTTTTCATTCTAAAATTTTGTTAGATCTAGGATTAAAAGTTTTCTCTCAAATTTTATGCATCTCTAATATTTTCTTGGCATCCAAACACATCCTATTCTTTCAATTTTGCAAGAAAATCACTATTCCTTCTCTAATTTCTCACCTAAACTTAGCTCATTTTTTCTCAATTGGTACAAATTCGTGGAGGTTTTCAAATTAAAGGTAAATCTATTATTTTCTTATGTATTAATTTTTTATTCAGTGTTTTTAATTTGAATTTTCATAGATCTAAGCAAGAAAATTAAAGATCAATGCTTTGAAATCTATCTTTTGCATAAAAATGGTGAGTCTCATAATAAAGAGCCAGGAGATGTTTTTAAAATGATTTTCAATATATTTTGATGAAATTAAGAGGTTTACGAATTCAATTTATCAAAATATTTAAGTAATTTCATAAATTAAATGGTTTCTTTTAAGGAAGAGGATGAACAATGTTTTTCCGAAAAAAGTATTAATTAAAGAAATTGAGCAAAGTTAGAGATCTAGATCTATAATTAGCCACAAGTTAGGGGTTATGAGGTAGAAGTTACAATTTAATTAAGTTAAAAAGAAGAAATTAAGCGAAATAGACTGTATGAAATAAGTCGAATAAGTATGTGTGAGTGGAGAGCCATTGTATGAACATAAAGAGAGTAAGCTAGATTGTTTTTGAATGCTTAGTAATTTGTATATTTGTGTCTGAAACTGAAAACATTGGTAGAGGCTCAACAAACCGAGATAACGGCAAGCGAAAAATTGTCTAATTCGACGAGCCATGGTGAGCTGTAAGTGAGTGCTTTTGTATGTCATCTTTTAGCATGAATTGTGAATTCTAAAGAGTCGAAGTGTGGCTTGCACACCCCCACTTTAAAACTTACCAATACATAGATTCAACATCTAAGGCAAATAGTTATGCTAGCATGCAAATCATTTATCCTGCAACTCAAACCATCATAACATGCGTATTCAAAATCAACATTCTCAAGCAATCAATGATCAAAAGCCAGTTATAAAAGTCCATAAAACAATTCTGAAAATTTCAATTACAACCCTAGAAAGCATCAAAGTGTAGCTCCCCATGTAAGATCCCACAATGCATTCTTATTAAACTAGAAAACAAAACATATACTCTAGAGAGTTTGGCCTTACTTTGGATCACTTGGATGGCTCACTTTTTCTCTAACAAACCAGCTATTTCTATGTAAAATATACATAAGAGTATGAGCTTTTACAAGCTTAGTGAGTGCTCAAAATGGCCGCAAATAAACCACAATCTCAAGGTTATATGAAAACATACTATATCCTACACTCATGGAATAAAATTAAGCATAAATCCTATCAATCATATTGATATATTGGCATATTGTAATTAAGAAACATGTTTAAACATATATGCAATGGATCAGCGGATCTCCTAACACACCAAATGACTCATAGAGTATATACCATCTCTCTATTGATTCAAAACTTCGAATACATAATAAACACACTACACAAATTAATTATAGCCTTATTTGCATCCAAACCATAGCAAAATCGCATATCTACACACTCTCTTATTACTACTGAAAATTAACTAGTTTTGTCGAAATAAGAGATTCCTTGCCAAATCTTCACTTTTAAACCTCAAATTTGATTTCAAACATCCTAAACATCATTTAATTACAGATCTAAGCCGTCAATTTCATCTAATTAGGCAGATTTAAATTTTCCAAAAAATCAAGCTCTCTTGAACATTTAAGAGAGGGAAAACATTTTATTCTTAAAAATTTGTTAACGATCTATTAAATTAAGTTCAAATGCCTTCTAATTAGTTTAAAATGAGTAAAAAACCACTTTAAAATATTAGGTTTACTTTGGATTTTTTGATTCACCATTTTTTAATCAAAGTTTTGTTTTAAAACGTTAGATCTATTAAAATCTCCATACAATCAAGTAAAACTCAAATTGAATTAACAACATGTACTGTTTGATCATAAAATGTCAAAATGGACCTAATTTAAGGGCAAATAGTGAATCTAATTCGAGGATGAGCACGAGAAGAACAATGGCAAAATTGATAAAGAAAATCATAGTTTTTCCTTTGAAATTGGATGTTATTTTGGTGTTTGAGAGGTAAAAAATTATGAGTTGTTTTGCTAATTTGAGAGAAAACTTAGATTGGGATTTTTAGAGATATTTAAGATGGAATAGATGAAGGAGGGAAAGTGACGGTTGGATGTTTAAATAGCCAACCATTTTCTTTTCAAAAATTGGGCAATTGCCCTTTTAACCACTTTGGATTTCTACTCTTTTTCAAATCAATCCAAATTTAATTAAAAACTCATTTCATCAATTATTTTTAAAACCAGCTTCATTTTTCGAATCTATTTTAAATTAATTAATAATCAAAAACTTAATTTTAATATTGTTTATTATTTTAATACTTTACCTATTTATTACCATGAACCTAATTCTGATCTCTTATCCACTAACTCGATACTACTAACTTGATTTTTGGGATGTGATAGATGTCATGATCCTCCTCATCGCAACGTCCCCATCTATTTCTCTAAAAATATGTGGCACCCTTCACAAATCTCCACCTTAACTCGTATTTTCTCATATCTCTTTTTCTAGGCCTATCTAAACCTTTCTAGGATACTTACCAAGTCCAAACTAGTGTTTGAACTTGAAATTGAATTACTCTTAATAGCAAATCCACTACTTAACCTAAAAGAGTTAAATTTCTTAGACTGGCGTCAAGTCAACTCTGTAATTGTTGAGGAAATTATTGCTACACCAGTCATGGTTGAACCTTGAAGAACAGATAGACTGCCATTCTTTTCACCTCTCATCAAAATGAGAGTTCCAACAAATACCTTAATGTTACTTGACTCGATAATAATTAGGAAATTTTTCAAGTCAAACATACTCAAGAAGATGAGGTTTTTCTCTAAATCAGGCACATGCCTGACGTCTGACAGTGTCTTTATAATTTCTTCGTGCATTCTAATCTAAATGGTACCAAAACTAGTTATCTTAGTGAGTGATCCATTCCCCATATGCACAACTCCACCTTCAACTAAACTATATGTGGAGAACCAGTCCCTATTGGGACAAATGTGAGAAGAACACTATAACCTCTCCAACCCAGCATAGACATTATTGCCTCATTGTGAAGGTCACATTAGGCACCTGTGTGACTAACTACCCTACCATTCTTTGAAATCCTCGTTACTCTCTCTTTTAAGAAAAACCATGGTTTACCTTTGTTATTTTGGAAAACATTTCATGAAATAACCAACTATCCTTAGGTCGTGTTTTTAGCATTTGCGTGGTTTAGAAAACTCATTGCTTGTTGTTTCACCTAACAATACATTGTTATCTTTTATTGTAGCGGAAAACTCAATTTTATAACAATTTTAACATGCTCCCAATTGTCTCCAACACTCACATGGATGTCTATGATTATAGTGTGTGCATAATGGCCACTCAAATGTACCAATAGAAGCAACCACTGTTGGAACCTACAGACATGACTGGTTTGACTGGAACTCATGTCTTGCACTCCTATCAGACCTCTGCGGTTCTCGGCTTCTCTTATCCTGTCGCTCTGAATCACTCAACCAATCAGAGCCCCTCTTTGTGTACTCAGTTAGCACTAGTCTCAGTGGCTAAATCAGAGCTTCCTACACAGCTTTAGCCTTCTCGACCATTTCATCGTAGGCCTCAGTTCCATGCATTACTAAATACACACGAATGTCCCAGTTTAGTCCTAATCGAAACCTCTTTCTCATATTCTTCTCAAAACACACCATCTCGGGAGTATATTGGCTTAATAGTAGAAACTTCGACTCATACTAGGCCACTAACATTCTATGTTGAACCAAATCAAGGAACTCTCTCTTCATTGTGTCCAAATACTACTCATCCATGTATTTCTTTCGAAAAGCCACCAAAAAGAAATCTGAAGTCGAACGATCAAGAGTAGATCCCCTCCTAACTATACTCCACCAGTGATGTGCTTTACCGTTAAGTAGGGATACAGTGAAGCCCAAATTTTCTTCATCCAAGCAAGCCATCTTCTTCAAGATTCTCTCCACACTCTCCAACCAATACTTAGCTTTGGTCGAATCAATTACTTCACTGCTTTAAATTCTTTTCCACCCTGAGCTTGTAAACGCTCAAGTGGCAGTCATCGATTCGTCGATGCAGGATTCCCTTCGACTATCTGTTGGAAAGCCTCGGTCAACGCTTGCATTTAAGGCTCAACACATGCCTCAAGTATCAGTTGCCTTGGAGGAGGCACCTCTAGCACATTCACGTTAACTCTCCCTCGTCGAGGAGGCATATCAATTATACTATAAAAATAAAATAAAAATAAAAATACCAAAGAGTAAGAAGAGACAAGTGATCCAAGGTAATTCCTACAAAGAAAACATTTTAGTGAAGGCAATGTGTTCCCAATCCTACCCCAAAAATATACAATTTCACACTAGGGTATTTTTGTCAACGTTTAAAAATTATCTGTTTTGTTTCAAAACCAAATTGTTATCTGAATTTTCTGAAAGTTTGAAAACCTGAGAGTTAATAAACCCTAGCTATCCTGGTTTTTATAAACTAGGCTCTGATACCACTAAATGTGGTGCCCCAAACCAGTCAGGATAGTTCAGCCCGAATTTCAAATGTCACATTAGCCACCGAAGTGCCACTCCACTAAAACTACCTCAAAGCACACTAACCACCAAACACACCTCACACACTTATTCGTGGAACATTTGATAACCTAAAGTGATGCTTCTGTTGAGCTACTCTGATCATCAAGACATCGACATAATTCGTAAATTAAGATTTTAACAAGCAAATATTCTACAAGCTTCAATTGAACATCCATGCAGGTGATATGGTATTTAAAAGGTTATATTTGTAAGGATTTTAGAACCTATTTTTTAAAAAAACAAACAAATTATTAGATCTAAATCATAATGTAGTAAAATGTTGAAAAACACCATTTCTTAAAGTTGAAAACAATATAGTAGAGTAATATATATAAATCTTGTTTAAGAAGATTCAATAAAACATCATGCATCTCTTCATAAAAACATCATCATTTAGTTAGTTCACAGGCCACCTACTATTTACGTAATTTGTCCAATTTTATATTTCATGCATACTAAATTCATAATTAATTTCCAAATCACACACAAAACATACACGACTTACCTTAATAACCAATGACTCTTGAACCTGCACTTACAAGTTAGTCGAACAATTACTCATACCATTCATCAAACATTCATAATTTGTCATTCAATCATCTATCTAAAGTAGTAATAAAAGCTTCAAATCAAACCAATTAAAGAGTCCACAAAGTCCAATTCCAAGCCATTAATAGTTCAAAGCCTAAAACCCTCTAGATTAGTCCCATATTTCCTTCCTTATTGAGTTGGAAACACATCAAACATACTCAAGGTAAATTGTCTTACTTTGGATCACTTTGTGGCTCACTTCTCCTCCTCGTTTCAGTTATATCCTTGCATTGTTACACATAACAAACTGTGAGCTTTTTCAAGCTCAGTCAGTGCTCAAAGATTGCCACAAGTATTCACAATATCCAAAGTTAAAAGAAAGTATACTACCACAATTATTCATGGTAAGCAATTAAGCATAACTTGTAACAGTCACATTGATATGTTGGGACAATGTGATCATGAAGCATATATACAAAATATATTGCATTAGACAACTGAATTTCTAGATACGACCAATATAATGTGTAACATAAAGCTTTCACCCACTAAAGACAACCAATTTACCGTCCAAACACAACCAAACATAGCCTCTAAACACAACCAAGTTACCCTTTGAAACAAGTATTTTACCCTTCGAACACAACCAAATGTACCCTCCTAACACAACCATATATATAACCTCCTAACACAACCAAGTATACCTTCCAAACACAGCCAAGTTACCCTTTGAAAAAAACTATTTTACCCTTCGAACACAACCAAATGTATCCTCCAAACACAACCATATATATAACCTCCTAACACAACCAATATACACTTGAACATATCCACTTAAACATGTATACTTACTACTTAATACACACTTTCACATGTCACACAACTCATGTTCATATCATATTATAACACTCTTATCCTGTCTCTGTTGCCAGATTAAGGTTATAGAGTGTTACCAAGCTAAACAGAACATTTGAATCCAATTCAAAATAGTCAACCAAATAAATTATAAACATACAATCCACAAGTGAAATCATGGTACAAATTCTCTTATAAGCCTTAAATCTGGCTTATGAGACCCTAAAAATAGTTTAGGAACAACCTGAGATAAAATCAATACAAAAGAGAAAAATTCAAAAAAAACTTTAAAATTTGGAAAAAAAAGGGTCACACGGCCGTGTGGCTAGACTGTATGACATAACCCGGATCATGTGGGCATTCAAAATCAAGACCCATGGTCGTGTCCTAGCCCATGTGTCCACCTATGTGAGTATTCAAAATAGGGCCACACAGCCATGTCATAGGTTGTGTGCCAAACCGTGTGTATATTAAAATTTGGGTCACACAGCCGTGTCGTGGGCCATGATCCAAACTGTGCCAGACACTAACTTGGGCCACACGGTCGTGTCACTGCTCGTGTGCCAAGTTGTGTGGGTCCTGCACCTAATTTTGAAATGGCACACAGTCGTGTGACAGCTCGTGTCTCACGCCATGTGCAACTATAGTTACCTCTAAAACAAGCCAAAACAAGTCCAAATCTTGCATATTAAGACATCCAACTTCCATAAGTCTTTATATACCAAAACCACATAACACCATACTTAAGATATACCATTTCAACACTCCTACAAGACCTAACCAATGTGCTATTCAAAGACACCGCATTTATTACTCATTCAAACCAACAATTTAACTATATAAAGCACATATCATTGTTCTCCAACTCATACCCAATCTTCATACAGAATGATCAAATATGAACACACAAATCAAATTACCAACCCAAGCATTATGACCATATTTCTCATCACTAAGATTACTAAGCCGAAACACATCACCCATACATTTTTCACATCAACCATTGCACTAAATATGCAAATAACATAACATTTACATATTGACAACAAAACACCTATATACATGTCAAATCATAAACGAAAGTACAAAACCTACCAAAATTGTTAGATAGTGTGAGCTTTCAGTCGATCCGTTCGGTTAGTCCACAACTTTGACAACTACAAAAGAACATAAATAAAATAAATAAGCTTAAGAAACTTAGTAAGTTCATAATCAAACTCAACTTACCTTAATTAACATCAAAGTATAAAGAGTTAATATACAATTACTGATAACCAAATACACATTCATAATTCGCATTAGTTCTTGAGCACATAATAGCATAAATCATGATAATCCTCTTATCGAATAACTCAAAAACTCCATAACATCTTTTCATCAATATAAATGTACTTATATAGAAACAAGTAATTCATTGAAAATTTGATGTTTTCTAATATCTTGAATATTTATTAACATTTAAATCCAAAAATCAACCATACATTCCACTAACAATTAGCCCGATAAACTAAGTAACTCGACTCGGATACTAGGGTAACTACACCACACTAGAGGCATCATAGATGCATAACAGAGGCACTGAAATGCATGCAAAGGTACAAATGTGCAAGAAGAGGCACCATAGTGCGAATAGAGACACCGAAGTGTATACAGAGGCACCGAAGTGCAAATCCAGTACAAGCGTGCATACTAACCCTATTGGCATGCCAATTGTATCCTACACGATTACTAAGTTCGACATGGTAGTAACCAAAATCCTATTTCTTTTATATCAATTCAAAGGCACTTTATCATTTTCATACACATATGGTATTTTTGTTATGAACATATTCATAATATGAAATCATCAAAATATTACCATCATTTATATATTTCTATACATACTGAGTAGTATATTGCAATCATATATCCCTATCATTTGAAGTTTCACATGATTACCTATTAATAACTAGAAAATGATAAATAATCATAAGCAGAATGCATTTTCATATTAAAATACTATGAACTTGCATACGATTGCTTCTGATTACAAAGTAGGGACTACTCTGAAATTTTCCTTTTTGAACAGTTATTGTCTTTTTGGCTCGATTCTTGATCTATATAGTAATTAAATACAATCTATTAAATTTAAATGCATTTCACACTCAAATAAATGCATATGACCCTTAAATTTTTGTTAATTACACATTTTCCATAAACTTTTACATTTCTCACAATTTAGTCCCTAAACTTAAAATCTTCAAATTTAGCAAAATTTGCCAATTACCCATGCTAGCCGAATTTTCACCCTTCTATCTACAGTCCACATTTACTCTAAATTCTCAAAATTCCCCTATCAATTCTAACATTTAATCAATTGATTCCTTTAATCAAAAATCACTTTATAAATTAATCATAATCAACATCTAAAAATTCCTTTCTATCATTTTAATGTCTAAAATAATATATAATTATCAATGCTAACATCTAAAGTTTTTGAAATTTTCAAAAATAGACGTACGGGTTAGCTGGACCTAGTCGTAACGATCTCAAAAACATAAAAATTACAAGAAACGAGTTTAAAATGAGCTTACATACAAGCAATTTGTAGCAGCCAAGCTTAAAGCTCTTCAAAATGGTGATTTCTTCTTGATTTTTCTATTCAATGCTTTTAAGAAGATGATAGCAAATTTTTGTATTTTATTTCTCTTTATCTTAATTATATAATTACAGTTTTACCCTTAGTTATAACCTTATAATTTAAAAATTAAAAGGTCTTTAACCATCCAACTATAAACCTTATGGACTAATTACTTCATAATTACTTCATAAGTCCTCTTCCATTTAGAAATTAAAATATCAAGTCAATTCAAGTCAATTATGACATGATTTCTACCTTATTACAATTTAGTCATTTTTCTTATATTAACTAGCTAAACCTTATTACTTATTCACCAAAATTTGATATGACCCTAATGTGACTCCATAAACATTAACTAAACATTAAAATGCAACCTCACATATCCAAATTGTGGTCTCGAAACCATATTTTTTGATACCATTAAAAAATGAGATATTACATACATATTCTAGTCTCATATCATGCACTTACAAGATCTCATATAGTGTACATAAAATCAACAAGAATCATATCATATTTAGTCATAAACATGTAACATTTTCATTCTCATCTCAATATACATCACATAATATATCACATTTATGCATCATTTGCAAATCATCATTGGATTAAGTAGAAAAAGTTACTCATAGAACATAGTATAGGTGATAAGGATACCTAAGATCCCCTTTAACACTTTTATTTGTGCATAATTGTAGCACACCAAACCACTCACCTTGCAACCTTGACTTTAATGGCAAAAACTCAAATAATCCTTTGTTTGCCATTGTCCTTTTTGTAGAACCTTCCAATGAGTCTGATACTTTTCATTCATATTGAATACACATTATAAACAGCCTCAAACACATTTAAGTCATAAAAATCCATACCACAACTCATCTATCATACTTACCGAAAACTAGCTAATTTTGCCAAAAATGTGAATTCACCACTCAAATCTAGTTTCTAAACCTTAATTTTGATTCCAGACATCCTAAATATCATCTAATTATAGATCTAAACCATCAATTTTACCCAATTACACCGATCTAATTTTTCCAAAAAAATTAAGCTTATGTGATCTTTAAAAGGGGAAAACATTTAATTTGCTTAAATTCCTTAAGGGTTTGCTAAATTAAGACCAAATACCTTTTAATTAGATCAAAATGAGTTAGAAATCACTTTAAAACCAAATTTTTGTGAAGAAATATGATATCTACCATTTTCAAGTCAGAAATCAACTTAAAATCAAGTGATATATTGAGATCTTGATTAAATTATTTAAATCTCAAACTGAAATAACAACTCCCTTAGTTTAATCATAAAAAATTATAATCTCTCTTCAATTTTGAAAAATTGACGAGTTCTAGAGGTAATTCGAGCTAAAACATGTGAAGATCTCTTGAGGATTTTAAGGATGAAAACAGGAGTGTTCTTCAAAGTTGAAAAGAGATTTTATGTTTAGAGAACTTATGAAAAAAAATGATGAACTAATTTCAAAAGAAAAACTTTGATTTGGTGTATGGAAAAATTTTGAAGGAAATGAATAATGGGAGAGAACAAGAAGACATAGGGGTTGTTAAATAGGCACCAAATTTTTAAAAATTGGGTCACATCCCCTTTAACCACCTCCAATTTTCTCCTTTTTCCAAATTCCTCCTTGTTGTTCAATTAAAGTAGAATTCAAAATTATTTTCAAATCCAATCTCGTTTTTAAAATCCGTTTTAACCAAATTCATTCTCTAACAATAAATTTTAATTTATTAACCTAAAATTACTAATTCTATTTATTTTAAAATTTTCTTTAATTAATTCCTAAATATTTTAATAATCTATCCCAATTATGGTTTTGGATTCACTAACCCCAAATTTATTATCCCAGTTCCACTAGTCCGATTTTTGGGATGTGACAATTGTACTGCACCTGAGAGACGATGCCAGAACTACATAAAGGAAGAGGCGTATCAGGTTATTATGTAAACAATAAGGCTGTGGCGTAGTCTAGGGTTACACCTTGGGTTTATTTTTATCAAACTTCTACTTTGTAATAAGCTATGCTAAGGTTGTAATAATAAGCTATGTTAAGTCTTCCAGTTAAAGAAATAAATAAAATGTAATATTTAAAGTGTTCAACTGATTAGATAATTTGTTAAGTATTGTATTTAGTAACATGGGAGAATCGAGCCCGGTGAATTGAGTCGGGTTAGGGTGTTACGTTTTTAACGCCTTAAAAATCTTAATTTTTGTTTTGTTAAATTTGGTCATAATTAAGTATCCACTTCAGTGGTTAGAGGCTTGAATTTTATGTTTAAGGTCTTGGGTTCAAGTTGCATTCTTTTGGAAAAATCCAATTATTTTTCTCCTAGCCTTATCTCTGTTCGCAGGGCTTAAATATTATTTTTGGTCATTTTGTGATAGAATGAGCCTATTGGTTTGGTGGTAAGGTGTGTGTCAGCCTACCTTGCGGTCTTGTGTTTGAATCTATTTGCGAGCTACAAAAAATATATTATTTTATTTTACTTGTTCAAATTGAGGATGATGTTAGGTTTAATTTAAATTCTCAAAGTAATAATGGTTCAGTTGTAAAAAGAGATATGTATCGTTTTTTAGGCGGGTAATCTGTAGGTGGTTACCCTTTTGTTTCAAAGAAAGTTACTTACGTTTCTTTTTGGTTCCTCATTCCCTCATTTCATGCCTACTTCCTTCTCCTACTTTGTTGCAATTTTCTTTTTCCTTTCCTTTTCATTATTTTTTTCTTCTTTTCAATCTTTGTTACTTGATTTGTTATTTTTTCTTCAAAAATTAAATGTTTTTATTGGGTCATCGAAACGCTTTAGGTTGGTTGTTCATAGTGCCATATTCAAGAGGTTGTAGTAAGTATGTTTGTCTATATCTGTAACACCCCTAACCCGTATCTATCGCTGAAATATAGTTACGGAGCATTACCGTAGTTTACATTTCAAAACTATCAAAAAATTTAAACATGTAATGCACAACATCAATCATAGCAAAATCAATCAATAACATTCATATTTTCCCTTATATGAGCCTTTGAGGCCCTAAAAACACATTAGAAACAAATTGGGACTAAGTCAAAAGCATATACAGTTTTATGGGAAAAGATAAAAATTTTCAAAATGTAGGGGTCACACGACCGTGTCCCAGCCCGTGTCCATGCCTGTGTAACTCTCTAACTGGCTCACATGGCCAAGTGACACGTCCATGTGTCAGGCCGTGTAATGCTTGAAATGCAACCTTTAATAACCTACAAGGGACACACGGCCGTGTCACATGGCTGTGTGTCACATATGGCTGAGACACATGCCCATGTCTTAGGCCGTGTTGACAAGAAATAGGTCATTTTCAAGCCATTTCTTTCACCCAAAACATGCACCCACCTATAACACTTTTGCACATATAACCAAGCAGTCGATATGCACTTAACAACATGCATAATCAATCTAGAACAACATGGCATATGTTCATACATCCAATATGCCCAAAAGGCATCTCAATCACAACAACCAACATGTACTTTATATTTGTATAATTTAGACACAAAACAACTGACTCGTAACCAACCTCATACCAACATTTACCTCCATATTCACATATCAAATCCACACTCAATTTATCCAATTGGTCATTTAATATCCATCAACTAAACATTAGCCACATATGTCAACTACCAATATACCAAATAACAACATTCAAGCATATCAAAGAACAACTCATAGCATACATTTTTAACTACCATTCCATCTTCCATCATTTAATCACCATAAAATTCAAAAATGGCAACCATTACAAGGCCAAATATATACATGCCAACTTAGCACCATTTCATCACCCAAAATACCATAAATACAAGCCAAAACAAATGGCTATATTATCAAACAAATACACCTACACATGTGCATATTTAAACAATTATCACTTAACTTGTTTTCATGCCAAAAAATAACATAATTGATACATAACAACCATACCATTTTGGCCATTTAAAGATACATTAACACATACCAATTTTGGTCATTTAAGAACATACACCAATTTTGACCATATTAACCACAACCAACAACATATTAATAGTACCTTAAGTACCTCAAATCTAAGGCAACATTTCATGCCCTAGTCATCAACCAAAATGACATCTATGTACCAAACTCATCAATTAACATTATACATAGTCCAATTATACATGCCATTATAATTGCGACCAAAGCATAGGAATTTATCGATAAAATTGATTGATAGTGTGATGGATCTCCGACTAACTTCCAACCCGGTTGAGCTTCCAACAATCTGAAAAGTAAATGAAAAACAACTGCGTACGCAATGAATGCTTAGTAAGCTCGTATAAACTTTCTTCATATCAATCCATTTCAAATATGAAATTTATACATATCAAGAATAATCCTATACCATCCTATACCAATACCGCAAGATTCATGAAACCATATTTAACAACTCACAAAGTGAATAAATCCACAGCATCACATATACATATCATCCCTATCATGGTAGGATTTTATAAAACTTAAACCCTTTCAAATTTTCCTATTTTCATTTGAATTTCATTACTTTCCATTGTATTTACTTTCTTTAGCTTAAACAACAACATAAATTCAACTCATCTTTCCCTTTTTGATAATTTTACACTTCAAGTATGAACTTACTATTTCATTACCTTTCCACACCTATTTCATATGCATAACACACAAGACATAAGCATATCATCAACCATAGCCACAAGCTAGTGCATTTAAACATAGCTATTTTGGAATTAACCACATAATAAACCATTTCATAAGAAATTACATAATTTAAACCTTACCATTCTTTCATGAACACAAGCATATTTTCATTTGCGCACTTACCATTTCAATCTATAACTTATAAGTAAACATAATACAATCCAACCAATAGCTTGGCACATGCCTAAGCATCAAACAACAAATGTTAGCATACTTGAACATATTTCACATGAATTCAACATGGATAATCATTATACTTGAATATGATTCAATTGGTTATAACATCCTTCATAACATAACATGCTTACCATGTATCTCACCATTTAAACATATTTCATGTATACATGTATTTGCTCATATTGAACATTTATCGTTTCCTTTCAAATTCAGGCCCGCTGAACCGAATAGAATGTCGTTGGATACCTGGGATAGCTCACATAAAGTGTGCTAACTCATATAATTGTAATCCTTCAATTCATGTACATATATGCTCACACGAGCTGTGGAGTATCCGTAACACATGTCAGACCTCAACCATCGGTAGGACATTCAAGACCAGCACTGGAATCATGTAAACCCTAATGACATGTCATTTGTATCCTACGAATTCCTAATGTTCAAATGAGGATTGATAGTCATCGTACATCGTTGTATTTCTATCGTTTCATGACATAATAAATTAAATAATAACATCTATATGTTAATCCATGTATAATAGAATAGCACATTAAATTTAACTCACATTTAAGTGTTTATAGTTCATACGAACTTACCTGGCTAAATTGCAGAAATGTCAAAGTACAGGGGCATTTTGGTAATTTTTCATTCTCCTCGATTTTCCACCCGATCTTGATCTAAAATAATAATTTCATTCAATTTATTAATTTAGACAGTAAAACAATGTACTTTATGCAATTTATTCATTTTTGAAATTTTTACAAAATTCCCCCTAAAGTTTTACTTTTTATTCAATTTAGTCCCTAAGCCAAAAACATGCAAATTAATCACTTTTTTCCAAATTTAAGCTTAGCTGAATGTTCATGGCACCCAAAATAGCCCATATTTGTATTAATTTCACATCAAATCCTTGTATTTTTACTATTTTAATAATTTAGTCCCTAATCAAAAAATTCATGAAAAATAACTTAACAAAATACTTTTAATTATCAATCAACATTCCAAATTCATCATTTAACATAAAAAATCACAAGAATCATCAATTGCAACATTCAAAATATTTAACAGTTTCAAAATCGAAGGTACAGGCAAACTGGACCTAATTGCAACGATCTCAAAAACATAAAAATTACTAGAAACTAGGCTAAAACATACTTACATGCATCCTATGGAGCTTGGCTGAAGCTTGAAGCTTCTGCCCTTCTTTTCCATGGCAACCTTCGGTGGTGAAAAACAAATGGGGAAGACAACATTTTGTTTTTTTTTTGTATTTTATTAACCTTTTATTTTATTTTATTAAATAAATAACATATAAAAAATTATAATTAAAAGAAATTAAGCATCCAATTTCTCCACTCAAATATAATATGGCATATTTACCATATTAGTCGATATACTTTCATTCATTAAGCCATTTAATCACTCAAATGCAAATATCGATCAAATATTTCATGTTTTATGATCTGGTCCTTTTTAACTAATTAACTATCGAAACGTTAAAATTTTTCAATGAAACTCTAATACCACCTTAATAAAAATCTGTAAAAATCTTATTTTATAGAATTGAGGTCTCGATACCTCATTTTCTAAAACCACTCGACCTTTGGGTCATACCACTTGGACTTAATAAATCACTTAAATAACATAAATTATCAAATCAAAAACCTTTTAAAAACCATGTTTGACTTGTAAATATTAAATAATAATATTTACTAACTTACTCGTCCTATTTGGTGGTACTGAAACCATTATTTCTAACACCACTGTAAAACAGGTTGTTACAATATCGTTTACTAATGTTGTTCATTATTGCATTAGATTTGTGATTTCAAATTCATTCGAATATTGTTGTAATGGTGTTAATTTCTTAGGTGGTGAGTCTGAACCAAACGTGTCTTCAGTGAATTAGATTTTCATTAGGCTGTTGTTTCTTAAAGGTGAAAAGTTTAATTGACGTTTTAGGTTTAAAATTCTCGACTTAATATCGATGACGGTTTTGATAATTCTCGGTGATTTTGAATTAGAATCATCTCAATTGGTGTTTATTTGACGTGTTTAGGTTCTGGAATCCTTATGAGTGATTTCGCATCAGAATCAAACTAGGTGTGTAATAAGAAACCCAAAAAATAGCAAATAGCCTAGCACATGGCCGTGTGATAGGTCGTGTGCTAGACCATGTGTGACACACAACCTAGGCTATTTGAGTCGTATGGGCCACACGAGCGTGTGGGCCCAAAATTTTAACTTTTTCCTTAAGGCTTTGAACTTCGTTTGGATCGAACGTAGGCTAGTCGTAGGATCGGTATGTTATAAATTAAGCTATAAAACATGATTTCTGACTATTTGTTTGCGTAAAATTAGATTTAAATACACATTTTTGAAATGATATTAAGTAAAATATGTAATACGCTATATATAATCTAAAAAATGTTATGTATGTTCTGTATCTATCATGATAAGCATGTATATCGTAAACATATCTGATATCTGTTAGTTCTGCATTTGCATCTGGGATGGGATTTGTTATATGGAAAAAGTGTGGGCAGTTTCATTATCTGTCGTAATTGGTGGCACAACTACATCTATTTCTTTACAAGGCGATAATTCGCCTATTGATTTGGAAGCTAAGCTACAAATATTCTCAAAAGCGTCATATCGACACTACGTGGTGTGTAGGGCTGGATGGGTGTTTCATACCCTATACGGTGTGTAGCGGATGGGGGTAGGATTATATTTTTGCATCTATTTTATTTTGATATTTTTTTGCTTCTGATATATATATATCTGCCTGAATGATTTCTGTTGATAATATAATCTGTTACACACTTAGTTTTGAAACTCACTATCTATTTGTTAGATATTCCAAGTAACCCTCAGACTCGGGTGAATTGGTGTGACGGACGCTTAATTATAATATTTTGGTTTTATATGATTTATCTAAATTTGGGTTTAATGTGTTTTTGTAAAATTTGGACTATTTTTGGAGTTTTTTTTCATTTGAATTTGGCTAAACGTATTAATTGACGATATTCATTTTAGCCACAAAACATGGGATTTTTAAACAACAAATTGTGTTTTCCAAGCTTAACGTGCTAATGATTTTCATTGCAAACTTGTACGTTTTGGAATGTGTAAACAACATTTTTAATAAATCAGTTAAGGAAGATATATTTTTAAATAAACCATTTTTTATTTTATGTAATTAGAGCTTGCGATGTTTTATGTCAAAACAAATGAATTATGGTTGTTCAATCGATTTACAGCAACACCTTCAGATCTGACCATAATGTCTAGGCCAAGTTTAAGGTGTTACATTTTGTGGTATCTGATCCAGGTTGCAAAACTCGGGCTATGAAGTTTTGGGTTCTACATTTTGTGAAAGCTATTTTCCACACAAAACTCATTTCTGTTTTAATCTAAAAATAAATTTTATGGAATACTGAGTCTCCAGCGTCGATCCTGTAAGTATTTCTGCTTAGTTAGAAAGGAAACTGTGTATTAGAAATACTTATGCTCTAGTCTAAAACTATAGTGATTCTGAAAAATACTCTGATAAGACTTTTTGACATAAAACATCTAATAAGAAAATTTGAATTGATACATAAAATTTTGTAATGTAGATAATACGTAATGAGTGCACGTAGAACTCGTGGGCACGATCGACGCCGAAGAGGGGGTCGAGTTGAGCAATCCTCGATGGGCAGTATGCCAAATTTGTATAAAGTGAAATGTCAGGTACACCTACTATTGAGACTAGGTCTCAGTCTTAGACAGCTAGGGATAACGCGTTGTCCCTAGCCATGTTGAGGTTTTTGGAGAGGGTAGTTGGGCCCCTTTTTGGATCTAGGAGCCGAGGGTTGGTAACAGGATGACTTTAAACCAATGGTGTGATGTCATTAGAGTCACCCGGATTGTGGCCCAGTATTGGTTGGAGGCCATAGAGAGGATCATGAATGATATCGACTGTACCTTTGAGTAGAAATTGAAGGGTGTAGTATATTTACTTCACGACAAGGCTATCAGTGGTGGTTGATGGTTGAGGAGGGTACTCAGCCTGATCAGATTTCTTGAGAGATTTTTAAGAATGCCTTTCAGAGCAAGTATGTGGAGGCCAGCTATGTGTAGGCCCGAAGACGCGAGTTTATGGGCCTTACTAAGGGAGATAGTTTCGTGACCGAGTATGAGGTCAAGTTTCTGAAACTGAGAAGATATGCTCATGGGCTGGTTTCAACTGGCTATGATAAGTGTGTTCGATTTTAGGAAAGGTTGAGGTATGACCTCGAGGTATTAATAGCTCCATAGATAAAGCGGGTTTTTACCGCATTGGTGGACAAGGCATAGATTGCTGAGGAAGTTAATCGCACTGAGTGTGAAAAGAGGGACCGAGAGAGGGGTCATAAAAAGAGGGATTTAAGGCCCTCTAGTTCTATTCATCGGCCTAAGAAACAGGCTAGATCTGTTGGACCTCTTAGGGTTGAGGCTCCTATTATTCCTACTGTGGTTCAAACATGCGGGGATTGTGTTAGACGCCATCCGAGAGAATGTTAGAGAAGGTTGGGGTCTTACTTGCGATGTGGGTGTATAAAGCATCACATCAGGGATTGTCCACAGTGCTCTGATCAGGTACAAGCTCCAGCTCTGAGTTTTGTTCAATCGCAGAGGGCAGTACAACAACCACCTAGGGGTTGTGGTTCAGACAATGGTGGTAATGGTTTGGGTAATGGTCAAAAAGCACTCGGTAGAGGTGTTAATAAGAATGAGGCTAGGTAGCTTGCACTGGTTTATGTGACTATTTGCGACTGTAATAGCCAATTTTTTAGTGGTGATAGAAAAGTGGTTTCAGGACCAAAAATTTCCATTGTGGTTGCTCGTAAATATCATTTATAGAATACTTATAGAGTCATTAGGATCGTATTAAAATTTGGTTAAGAAATTTTAACATTTAGATATCAATTAAAGAAGAATAACTAAATTGAGAAAGGTGAAATGGTTAATTTTATTAGTAAAAAGGATCAAATGGGTGTGGAATCTTAATCTAATGGACTTATATGGTAATTATACCATATAAAATGTTAGTGGATAGCTATGGACAAGATTTAGTTAAAAATTTTAATTTTTAACTAGGGTAAAATGGTAAATTAGTAATTAAAACATAAAATTCATAAGCCAAAATCACCATCTTCTTCATTTTGGAGAAGTGAACTCCGAAAAAAAATTGAATAGGAGGAGGAAAGCTTTGGTCATGGCATAATTTCTTTCATGGTATGTTTTTAGCCCTGTTTCTAATGAATTTTATGTTTTTGTGATTGTTGCAACTACGTCTAGCGAGTCCGTACCTCCGTTTTTGAATCTGTTAAAAATTTTAGAAGTTACCATTGGTGAATCTTGAACTTTTTTTTATGATAACTATGTGTTTGAAGCTTTGATTGTGGTATTTGGTTTTTTTGTGAAGTGATTTTTGTTAGATTTTGATTTAAGCATTAAATTGTTAAAATGTCAAAATTTCAAGGTTTGATAGTGAATTTAAGGTATAATAGGGACTTTTAAAGAGCCTAGAATATTCGACAGTGATTTGGTTCTTAGAAAATGGTCAATTTAAAGAATATCGAGTTAGAGGTCTAAATTTAAAATTTGTAAAATTTTAGGGAAAATATGTAATTAATGAAATCTTAAGGGTCATATACATTGAACGGAATGTAAAATATTTATGAGATTAATATATTGTTTTTAATTTATATAGATGAAAGCTTGGATAAAAAAACAATAATCGAGGAAAAGGGAAAATAACAGATTTGTCCCTACGTGTTGGTCAGAATCGAATAGTATGTAAGTTCATGGTATTTCAATACATAAATGAATTTCTACTTGTGTTCTTATATTATTATTCTTTAGTTAATATGTTTATAGAAAATTATTGTATGAATGCACATGCGTGCCCCTATTTGTACTTCGGTACCCGTAAATGCACATGCGTGCCCTTATTTGTACTTCGGTACACCTGAATGCACATAAGTGCCCCTGTTTCTGCCTCGGTATCCCTAAATGCACATACATGCCCTGTTTGTACTTCGATACCCTTGAATGCACATACATGCCCATGTTTGTACTTCGGTACCCATGAAGGCACATACGTACCCCTATTTGTACTTTGACATCCCTGAATGCACATACGTGCCCCTGGTTGTACTCGGTACTTTGAATGCACTTTAGTGCCCCTGTTTATACTCCGATAACTCTGAATCGAATAGTATATGAACAATATTTATTTATATTTAGATTAAATGTTATTCTATGTCCTTACTAAGCTTTGTAAGTTTATCGATTCTTTATGCATTGTTTTGTAGATAAACATTGCTGACAGTTTGGAAGGATCATTCAATCGGCTCACACTATCCATCTAAGTTGGTAGTTTCTGTATCTCCTAGGGTAGTGCCATGTATATATAGATAAATATGTTAGTTTGGTATACTTTGATGCTTTAGAATCAATTTAGACTATCCATCTAAGTTGGTTATTTTAATATACTTATAGATATGGTTTTTTTTTTGTAATTAGAGTGGTTTGAAGATGATTATTTGTGGTATGTTTTTGTACATATTTGAACTAGGTTATCATGCATGAAATGAGGCAATATTTACATAATTGTGGTGTCTTTGAATGATGCATTGGTTAGTTGATTTAGGGTGGCTAAAATGGTATGTTTATGTGGTTGTGAATGATGTTTAAGTCCTTTGGATGTATGCATAAATGGTTAGATTTGTTAGGTACGAATTGATTGCGAAATTGCTTGATTTTAGGTAAATTTTACATTCACGTGGCCAGGGACACGGGATATCACATAGTTGTCTGAGGTACATGGCCTAGCGACACGGCCGTGTGTCACCTGAGAATGTCTTAGGGTTCAAGTCAGTGAGTTACATGGTCTAGCACACGGCCTGGCACACGAGCATGTGGGACAACTTAGAGAGCTACACAGACTGGCACACGGGCGTATGACAAGGCTGTGTGACCCTACTCAGCAAGTAACACAAATGAGGACACGGGCTGGGACACAGCCGGTGTCCCTTGTTCAAAAGTTACACGACCTGAGGTGCTGTCACACGGTCGTGTGTCCCTGTTTCCAATTTTTGTAACTTTTTCGTAAACTTTCCATTTTGTTTGAAATTAGTGTCGAATTGCTTCCAAGTTTTTTTACGGCCCTGATGGCTCGATTTAGGGACGAAATGTGTGAGAATGAATGGTTTATAAAATATTTAGATTGTTGAATGTTATGATATTTGAATGTTTTTTATTGTACGGTAATGCTCTGTAACCCTAATTTGGTGATAGAGAAAGGTTAAAGGTGTTACATTTAGGGTTAAGGATGTTACAGTCAGTTCTAAGACTAACATAGCAGAGTAGCGTTTAGTATATACATGCCACATATACCCTTTAATTGTTTGATGCTTTTTATCTGCTCTAATATTATATTTTCTTATAGATTCAAGATGTCAGCTGAGTCGAATTGAGCTGTACTTAACAAAGCTGAAAGTAATGTTCAAGCTTTGAACCCTGAAGTAACTAATAGTGCGTCAATTCCACAGTCCTTTAGTGATGAAATGAAAAATGTGTTTCTCGGAATGATGAACCAGTGGATCAATGAATTCAAACAAGCAAAACTTGCAACTCCGTCACCTCCACCCCCTAGTGTGCCTCCTTCGGCACCCTGGGTCCTCAAAATCCTTTTCCTTTGATGATTACTGGAGTATCTGTAGGTAAGATCTAGAAATGTGGAGCGGAAGAATTCAGAGGCAATGTGGATGATGATCCTGTAAAAGCCGAGTACTAGTTAATGAATACAAAGAAAGTCTTCACGAAATTGATTTGCACTCCTAAAGATTGTTTGAGACATGTTGTGCCGTTACTAAAAGATGATGCATAATTATGGTGGGACACTTTTAGCACGATGACATCTAATGATCGTATCAATTTCAATTTCTTTCAAACTGAATTCAAGAAGAAGTATGTTAGTCGGATGTTTATTGACAAGAAAAAGAAATACTTTCTTGAGTTAAAATAAGGGAATCGGACTGTAGTTGAGTATGAACGGGAATTCGTATAGTTAAGTAAGTATGCCCATAATATAGTATCAAATGAGGAGGAAATGTGTATTAGATTTGAGGATGGGTTGAATGATGATATCCGTATGTCTATGGCAACACTAAAGTTACGGGAATTTGTAGAACTTTCGAAACAGGCTTAGAAAATTAATTAATTTGTAAAAGTAATTAACAGTCAGATTCAAAATTTTTAGATTTTAACAAAAGGGGTAATTCAAGCCTACTCAAACATCTCCATCGAAGAAATTTAGAAATGACAAAAGTCGGTTGGCTGTCCCTTCAGAGTTCACTGGTAAAGAGAAATCGAAGCAAAACAATTTCCAGTTTATTAATTCTCCAGCGGCTAGTGTTGGAAGTGTAAGAAATGTTGAGAGAATTGTTCTTGTTTGCGATGATTGTAACAAAAGACATTTTGGTGAGTGCTGGTCAAAGTCAGGAGCTTGTTTCCATTCTAGATCTACTTACTAGTTCCTTCGTGATTGTTCGGAAAGGTAAAATGATTTTGGCAATCAAATAAACCGACCTGAAGCAACCTGATAGAGAGGCAGACGATCTAGAAATGCTAGAAACACTACTTTTGGTCAAGGGAAGAATAGTGAGATGAATGAACGATTTGAAGCAAGAACACCAACAAGAGCCCATGCAATCAGAGCTTTTGAGGAAGCTACTGCCCCAGATGTTATCGTGGGTACTTTTTCTCTCTTTGATATTAATGTATATGCATTGATTGTTCTTGGATCAACTCACTCGTATATATGCACTGCACTAGTAGACAAAAAGAAATTACCTGTTGAGTTCACTGAATATATTTTCAAAGTTACGAATCCATTGAGTCAGCGTGTTTTACTTAAGCAGATATGTAAATCGTGTCCACTGAAAGTTAGGGCTTACAATTTTCCCTCTAGTTTGATGTTGTTACCTTTTGATGATTTTGATATCATTTTGGGAATGGATTGGCTATTTGAGCATGATGCAATAGTGAGTTACCGAAGGAAGCAAGTTAGTTTGAAATGTTCGAATGCTGAATTTATTTGTGTTAGGGTAAATGGGTTCGATTTTATTACAAATGTAGTTTCAATATTGTCAGCTCTAAAATTGATTAAAAAGGGATGTGAAGATTATTTAACTTATGTTCTTTATTCGAAAGTGGCTGAACCAAAAATCAAACAAGTGTCAACAGTCAGAGTATGCTGATGTTTTTCCTGAAGAACTGCCCGTGTTGCCACCAGCTCGAGAAGTATAATTTATGATCGAACTTGTGCTTGGAACAACTCCAATTTTGATAACGCCGTATAGGATAGCCCCTACATAATTGAAAAAGTTAAAAGTTCAGCTACAAGAGTTGTTAGATCGCGAATTTATTCAACTCAGCATATCACCTTAAGGTGCTCCAATTTTGTTCGTGAAGAAGAAAGATAGGTCAATGAGACTATGTATAGATTATTGACAGCTGAATAGAGTCACCGTTAAGAATAAATACTCGTTACCTCGTATTGATGATTTGTTCGATCAGTTAAAAAGAGCTACAGTGTTTTTGAAAATTTACTTGAGATTCGAATATTATCAGTTGTGACTTAAAGAGCAAGATGTACCGAAAACTGCATTCAGAACTAGATATGGTCACTATGAATTTCTGGTCATGCAATTTTGTTCGACTAATGCCCCTGCAGCATTCATAGAATTGATGAATCGGGTGTTTCAACCATATTTAGATTGGTTTGTTATGGTATTTATTTATGATATTCTTATTTATTCACTGAACGAGTCAGATCATGCCAAACATTTAAGATTTTTGATGCAAACCTTGCGTGAAAAACAATTATATGCGGAATTTAGTAAATGTGAATTCTATCTATGAGAAGTTGATTTTCTAGGACGTGTTATATCTGCTGATGGAATCAGGGTTGATTCGAATAAAGTATCTGCAATTGTTGATTGGAAAATTTCGAAGAATGTTAATGATGTTCAAAGTTTCTTGGAATTAGTCGGATACTATAGACAATTCATTAAAAACTTCTCAATCATTGCTTCATCTCTACCAAGTTATTACAGAAAAACATTTAATTTGTTTGGTCTGATAAGTGTCAACAAAGTTTTGATCAGTTGAAAAACATGTTAGTAGAAGCTCTAGTGTTGTTTACATTGAAGCGTCTCTTACTGGTTAAGGTTGCATGTTAATGCAGTCAGGGAAAGTGGTAGTTCATGCTTCTCGACAATTAAAGCCACATCAAAAGAATTATTCTACTCACAATCTTGATCTAGCCACGATTGTCTTCGCTTTGAAAATATGGAGGCATTACTCATACGGTGAGAAATGTCACGTATATATTGATCACAAAAGCTTAAAATATTTAATGACCCAGAATGAACTGAATCTAAAACAACGACATTGGTTAGAGCTACTGAAAGATTATGATTTGTTTATTGATTACCATCAAGGAAAGGCTAATGTGGTTGCGGATGCACTCAGCAAAAAGTCATCATTATTTCCACTTCGAGTCTTGAACGCTCATTTGACTTCAAATGTTGATATGTTGTATTTGTAACAGCCCATTTTTAGTGAAATTGGAATAGTGGTTTCGGGACCACAAATTTGAGTCAGAAAGAAAATTTACTTTAAGAAGTCAAAGAACTTTGGAATAAACGAGTATCGCTGATGAAATTCTTGTGGCATCAACATGGTATTGAAAAGGCTACTTGAGAAACCGAAGAATCGATGAAATTACAATATCTAAATTTATTATCAGGTAAAAATTTCGAGGATGAAATTTCCTAAGGGGGAGAGTTATAATATCCCATTTTTCAAAGGTGACTGTTAAGTTCAATTTTGAGCTTAACTTATTCCACTAATTACCTTAATTATTGATGAATTCTTGATCAATTGATTTCTAATTAGCTCAATTTATATTATGAGTATATTAAGAGTATTTTAAGTCATGGTGCAAGGTAGGTACATTTAGATGTTCGGATGAACCCAAGTGGGAATCTAAACCTGCGAATGGAATTGATGTATTGAGATGATCGTATGCTAATTTTGGAAATTAAAATTGATTGGATAAAATGAAATCCAAATTAACCAAGTCAACTACAAAAGACCTTGACAACATAAGCAAGATTCGGTCCAATTTGGAGTTGAATAAAGCTGGAATTGCGCGACTAGTCAGTAAGGGAATCAGATTTAATTTTGATTTTAATTTCCCTTTTCCTAGCTATGACTGATTCTAACTAAAATAGACGATCCAATTCAACTTTTGAGTAGTGAAATTATGGTGAAACTCTAAGAGATTTGAGCTGATTTTGTGCGATGGGATGGGCAAAAATTAAGGGATCAGATCAGAATTTTGATTCTGATTTCCTTACCCGATTTGAAGATGATTTTATCCCATAAAAAGAGGAGAAGACACAGCAAGAGAGAACGAGAAAAATTAGGGAGAAAATTAAAAGTGGGGATCAGGAAAATCAATCAGCATAAGCACCTCTAGTCAATCCAGCAAGTGCCAATCAAGGGGTTGAGAAATCAGTCCAAGAGTCAGCACTTTTGGGAGGAGAGAAGCTCGGCAATTAGAGTAGTATTTCTAAACAAGATTAGTTTGAATTTCACTATGTTTTCAGTTAATTCTTGTTTCTTTTTATTTGCTATGAGTGGTTAAATTTCCCTCGCTTAGTTACGACACTTATGAAGCCAAGTGCAAGTTGATCAAATGACATATTTTGTTCTGGATTCAAATTCGGTATTCCATATTGTTTATTCTTGTCGTTCAAAGGATTTTTCTAAATCAATTAGATTGATTACCTAGTTAATTTAGGAATTTTCTTATAATCATCTAGGTTAAAATTTAGTAATCAAATTTAATTAGACTTAGAAGTGGTGATAACTAATTGGCAAGTGACTAATTAGAACAACTACGGATTTAATTACACAGAAGCCACTGGAGGACTTTCTATGGTTAATGCTAGGTGAAGTCTCTCAAGTACCCAATGCACCTTTAATTAATCGACAAAGGGATGATTGAGGGTAGTTTTCAGTTAAGAACATTTCTTAATTGGATTAAAATTGATAGAGACAGGAAGTTGCTTCGTAAGTGATTTTTTAGCTTTGCTATCGAATAGGCCTACCAGGATAATTTAGAGTCACAAATTACTTGTGCTTGGTGAATTAAGGAGTCAGTAACTAAGCATTTTTTTCTCCCTATTTGATTCGTGACTCCAGGCATTCTTAATTTGAATTTACTTTCGTTCATTACTTTAATTTTCAAGCAAACATTGAACAAATTTCCCCCCTTTTTCTTGCATGCGTGTGTGTGGCTTGCATTTAGATTTATTTCAATTCTTCTCAAATAGATTTAACTCACGCTTCCTCACGGGATCGATACCCTATTTACCCTATATTACCAGTTAATATTGGTTGAGTAGTGGATTTAATTTGGTGGATGTAACGACAAGCCACCAAATTTTGGCGCCGTTGCCGGGGAGACGACGTTGTCAAATCTATTTAATTTTCAAAACTTATTTTGTTTTCTTGTTTTTGCTTATGCAGTTAGATTTGTTCCTTTAGTTTATGTTATTAAGGAGCTGTGATAGCCCTAATTCGACCCTAGTCGGAATGTGGTTTCGGGACCACAAAACCGAGTCATAAAATTTAGTTAAAATTTTATTTGCATATCTTATATGTGTGATAGTACTTGTACAAAAATTTGATGTTTTAATTTTATATTAGGAATGTGAATTTTGCTTGAAAGGATCTAGTTGAAAGACTTGGAAAATTATGATAGGTAAATAAGTAAGGACCAAATAGTATTAAAGTGGGAAAGTGTTGTCCTTGCATGTCAAATTAGCCAAACTAAAGCATAGTGGCCGGCCATGCTATGGGTGGAAACATGTCTCCAACATGTTATGCTAGTGATGTATGTTAAGAAAAATAAAATAATGAGCATGGTGATTAAATAATATGGTCTCATCCATACCCCCTTGTTGCCGTGAATTGAAGAAAGAAAACAAAAAAAAAAGTGTTCATTCTTGAACATCTTTGGCCGAATAGAGGAAAGAAAGGAAGGGGAAAAGCTTGAGAAAATCGGCTATGGTGGTTTGCTAGACTAAGGTATGTTTGATGTTGTCCTTGAGATGCATGCATGTTTTAGTAATTGACTTGAGTTCTAAATAGCCCATGTTCAAATCTTGAATCTTGTTGGTATCATGAGCAATCGGTCATGAGAAAGTGTTCAAGAAATGGTTGTTGTTCATGTTATTTGGATGAGAAATGGTGAGTTTTGTTGTTTCATGTTAAAGTTAGGTGAATGATGATAGAGGAGTGTTTGAACTATAAAAAGAATCGGCTACCTTGTTATGAGCTAGGGCCGAATGTGAGTTTGGTTGTGTTTGAATATTACATGCTTGGTAGAATGGTGGATGAAGGTGCCGAATGTATGTTGGATTGATAGAGTCTCCAAATTGATTTTATGTGTGTATGCATGACCGAATATACGTGGTCACATGAGTAAGGAAATGAGTTATTTGATATGTGGTAAAAGTTAAGTACTAAATCGAAGGTTGCTAAAATTGCCATTTCTTTAGCCGAATATGTGTTTGATCAATGAAGGAATTGTTGAAGAATATAGGTGAACTTGGTGAGAGTATTCGGCTTAGTGTATAAATGATATAAAGATTTTAGGAAATTGTTTTGGTTAGGTGTATGTATGATTAAGTATATTCGGCAATATACTTAAAGTGGGTACATGATATTACATTATAATTATTGAGCTTAAGTATATGGATATGTGTATATGTGGTCATATAATGACATTTTGGTTTGAAAATTTAATGATATGTGATTGCCGAATGTGATAAATAAATTCATGTTATTGGGTTAAATATTGAATACTCTTATTTGTATTATTTGAGCTCAAGAACCTAAAGGAGAGGCGTCCAACAAGGGGAAATCGAAGGTCATCGAGTAGCCGACTCGGAATTATTTTACCCAACATAAAGTAAGTCATTAAGCATATAGTTGGTATTAATTCAAATGGTCATAACGTTTATGTAATGATGCTGAATGGAATGAATAAATATATATATATGCATGTACGTATGTGATGATGAAAGTGTTGAATGAAAAGAAAAGAGGTAAGATGTATTGAGTTGTTGATCTCGGCACTAAATGTGCGGGTATAAACATTTATGACCATGAGATTGGCGCTACGTGTGCGGGTTTAAATTGTGCAGCACTAAGTGTGCGAATTGACTATGTAGCACTAAGTGTGCGAGTTTGACTATGTAGCACTAAGTGTGCGAGTTTGACTATGTAGCACTAAGTGTGCGAGTTGACTATGTAGCACTAAGTGTGCGAGTTTGATTATGTAGCACTAAGTGTGCGAGTTGATTATATAGCACTGAGTGTGCGGACTTAATATATATTCTTGAATCATTATGGACACTAAGTGTGCGACACTATTGAGTCGATCACGGACAGCGGATCGGGTAAGTATCTTGAGCTCATGGCTAATAGGTGCTATGTCTATGTCTGGAGTTGAGCTTGGTAAGTTTGAACCCATGTGACGAATATACTTGAAGTCACGTACATAAGATTTATCGTGGAATGGGTGAAAGGCCGTTTAGTTGTATGATTGTAACGAAAATAAAATGATTTATGAAAATGCCTCGAATATCCTATTGATGAGTATATGGAATGTGAATGCATGATTTGGTATGAGATTGAACCGATAGGTCGGAGGAACTATGGTATGGTTCGGTATGGATGGAGTAACTAGCCTCGTTCCATTTTGTTTCCTCTTGTGATAATGTTATTAATGGATGGTAGTGTATTGCTTATGACTTACTGAGTTACAAACTCACTCGGTGTTTCCTTGTCACCCATACTAGGTTTCTTGGACTCGTCTCTTTTTGCGTGGTCGGGCCGTCATCGAAGTCATCACACCGGATAGCAAGTTTTGGTACTTTCTTCTTAGTTGGCTTAGGAGAACATTTCGGCATGTATAGGCTATTATGTTGTGTTTGAACTTTGGTGTGTAATCTTTTAGCCATGCGAAAATGGCATAAATGTTCGGTTGGGTTTGGATTCATAACGTTAGGTCACAAATCTTGATAATTCGACCTTTTTATGCCATACGTCATGGTTGATTATTTTGGTGTTAAAATTCGTGATATGGCAATAGTGTAGTAGGGGGAAGTTTGACAATGATTAGCCTTTGGCATGGTTAGTCATGATCATAATTTGTGATATGCATGATGAATTATTAGTTAGATCAAGGAGTAAACACGAAGTGGGCATAGTTGTTTCGTAACAGATGCTGGCAGCAGCAGTGATATGAGATTGAAAAATCACTAAAAATAGTAGGAGTGGAATTAATTGATGAATAAATTATGTAATCGAATTTCGATGAGTCTATTTTCATATAGAAGTAACGAAAAGATCATATGGATAGTATGTTAAGAGATAATCAGGTCCTCGTGGGACAGGGCCAGAACGGTTTCTGGATTCCCTGCTCCGACTTTGGAAATTCATTATAAATTAACCAGAGATAATTAGGAGTCATACCATATATGTATAGATTCCTCTTTGAGTCTAGTTTCTATAGAAACAAACGGCATCAGTATGGAAGTTCTGTACAGGGAGATATCCAGGTCGTAATGCTCAAAGATCAGTGTAGTCGACCCCAGTAACATGGGAGACTTTTACTAATAAACTGTACTAATTGGCCCGACCAAAAATTCTGGAAAAAAAATATGTAGATGGGAATATGAGTCTAGTTTCAGGGAAAATTCACGGAACTGGATTTCGAGTTCCAGAGCTCAAGATATGATTTTTAAAGCGACTAGTACGCAGATTGACAGCTTGTCTGGAAAAATTTTAATAAGTGGTTTGAAGTCTGTTAACACCTCGTGTTCGACTCCGGCGACGGTCTCGGGTTCGGGGTGTTACATTTGATTGGTATCAGAGCCAGGTTTAGTCGGTTCTAGGACTACCATAGCGCGTATGAGTCTAGCTATACATGCCTTAATGTTAATGTTTAAATGTGTGATGACTTCTGACGGTTAAAATGTTTTTGTTTTGATTAGTAAATGGACCCCGGTGTAGAAGGAACCTTAGCGGATGACGTTGAGAGCGTAGTGGCTGCTCCTGCACAAGGGACGCCGCCTGTTGAACCTCAGTCATCTGCGAATAATCAAGGTGAGGGGGCTAAACAAGCCTTCTTTACCATGATGAATGAATGGGTCGCGCAGTATGCCCGAACCAATCCGGCTGTCCAACAATTCCCGAATTTGAATAATCCACCCCCGGAGCCAGTAATGCCATCAGTTACTGATCCTGTGAGGCTGAGTAAGCCACCTGTAGACTTGATTAGGAAGCGCGGGGCTGAGGAGTTCAGGGCCATAGTTACTGATGATGCTGAAAGGGCCGAGTTCTGGCTTGATAACACCATTCGGGTGTTTGATGAACTGTCATGCACACCCGATGAATGTCTAAAGTGTGCTATATCCTTGTTGCAGGACTCAGCCTACTATTGGTGGAGGACCCTGATTTCCATAGTCCCAAACGAACGAGTAACTTGGGACTTCTTTCAGACGGAATTTCGAAAGAAATATATTAGTCAACGGTTCATTGATCAAAAGCGTAAGGAATTCTTGGAACTCAAGCAAGGCCGTATGACAGTATCTGAATACGAACATGAATTCGTAAGACTCAGTAGGTATGCCTGGGAGTGTGTAGCTGATGAGGTTGCTATGTGCAAAAGATTCGAAGAAGGATTGAATGAGGATTTAAAGCTACTAATGGGTATTTTGGAAATAAAAGAATTCGTAACACTAGTCGAACGAGCCTGCAAGGCGGAAGAACTTGGAAAGGAGAAGAAGAAGGCTGAATTTGAAGCTAGAGACTACCGTAAAAGATCAACGGGTAAAGCTCCGTTCTCAGCCGTAAAGAAGTTCAGGGAGGACACTAATAAGTCGAGGACGACTGCGGGAATTTCCATCAGAGCAAGACCATCGACGGACTCCCGAGCTACTTCGGTAGCTAGTGTGGGCAATAATCGTCTAGAGAAACCTGAATGTCCCCAATGTGAAAGACGACACATAGGTGAATGTTGGGGTAAGTCTATTAACAGGGCCTGTTACGGATGCGGTTCGAAGGACCACTTCATTAGAGATTGCACGGAGCTTGATGAGAAGAATAAGATTCAAGGTGCAAGACCTAGTGGAGTGACAACTAGAGGTAGACCACCGAGAATTTTAGGAGGTAGGGGTGGTAGTCAGAGAGGGGCCTCTGATACGGCTGTTCGAGCCGAGAACCGCACTCCTGCTAGAGCATATGCCATCCGCGCACGAGAGGAGGCATCCTCCCCTGACGTCATCACTGGTACCTTTACTCTCTTTGATACTAATGTGATTGCATTGATTGACCCTGGCTCTACTCATTCATATGTGCAAAGATCCTGGAATGTTTTCAATACCTTGTAAGATAGGAGACCATACTTGATAGGGCTATGCTCAATTTAGGAGCTTCCATAAATGTCATGCCTAGGAGTAACTAGGAAAAAGGACAATTAGGTTCATTAAAAGAATCAGGATTGATAATTCAACTTGCTGATAGGAGTAATGCCTACCCTGACGGCGTCTTAGAAGATGTCCTAGTGCAAGTAAATGAGTTAGTCTTTCCGGCCCGATTTTTATGTCTTGGACATGGGACCTAGTGATAGTTCAAGTGATGTACCCCTACTCCTAGGTAGACCTTTTCTTAAGACCGCTAGAACAAAAATTGATGTACATAAGGGGAACATAACTATGGAATTTGATGGTGAGATAATAAATTTTAACATATTTCTTGCTATGAGATAACCCACCGATATTAATTTTGTGTATGCCCTTGATGTAATTGATACTCTTGCTCAAAATGTCTATGGATTAGGAGAGGATGATGAGTTAGGAAGTGTTCTAACTAAAAGCATTTTTGATGTCGCTATAACTAATCATGAATTTGTTATTTCTGATTCTTTGATTAATTCGGTTTGTGCATTAAATGATCCTAAATTGACACACTCTAAACCGATCATCCCTTGCTTTGAGGTGACCGATAAACAAATCCCCTCATTGATTTCACCACCTAAACTTGAGCTAAACGGGTTTCCCGAAAATTTAAAGTATATCTATTTAGGTGAGAATCAAACTCTACCATTGATAGTGTCGAATGCCTTAACCGAAACCCAAGAATCAAAGCTAATTAGAGTTCTTAGGGACCACAGAGAAGCTTTCGGTTGGACACTAGCTGATATTAGGGGACTTAGTATGACCTTGTGCACTCATAAGATAGCCCTAGAACCAAATGCAGCCCCTAAGAGAAACCCCCAACGCCGATTGAATCCACCAATGATGGAGGTGGTTAAGAAAGAAATTTTAAAATGGTTAGAGGCTGATGTTATTTATCCTATAGCCAATTCAGAATGGGTAAGCCTGATTCGTGTTGTCCCTAAGAAAGGAGGAACAATAATAGTTACCAACGCGGAGGGGGTACAAATTCCTACAAGAGTGCAAAATGGTTGGCAAGTTTGCATAGACTATAGGAGGCTAAATAAAGCCACTAAGAACGATCACTATCCTGTCCTATTCATGGATCAAATGTTAGAAAGGCTAGCTGGGCGTTCACTTTTTTGTTTCTTAGATGGCTATTCAAGGTACTTACAGGTTCCAATCGCACCCGAGGATCAAGAGAAGACAACTTTCACTTGCCCGTTTGGAACATATGCCTTCAAGAGAATGCCTTCCGGATTGTGCAATACGCCAGCCACATTTCAAAGAGGTATAACAAGCATTTTTTCAAAATTTATCTCGCATTTAATAGAGGTTTTTATGGATGACTTTACTGTTCATGGTGATTCATTTGATCAATGCTTGCATCATCTTGCATTAGTGCTTAGGCATTGCATTGATACAAATTTGATATTAAACTTTGAAAAATGTCATCTCATGATTGAGAAAGGTGTGGTTTTGGGTCATGTCGTTTCAGCTAGAGGCTTAGAAGTCGACCAAGTTAAGGTTGAGGTGATTAAAAACTTACCCTATCCGAGCACTGTAAAATAAATTTGATCTTTTCTAGGACATGTAGGTTTCTACCGTAGATTCATCAAGAATTTTTCACAAATATCTTCACCCTTATGTGCATATCTAGGTAAGGATGTCACATTTGAATTTAATAAGAATTGTAAAATATCTTTTGATGAATTGAAACTTTAATTGATCACAACACCTATCATTCAAGGACCAAACTATGCATTACCCTTCGAGATTCTATGCGATGCTAGTGATAGGGCTGTTGGAGTGGCACTAGGACAAAGAAATGGTAGAGAGTCCTATATTATTAGGTATGCTAGTGAGTTATTAAACCCAGCTCAATGCAATTACACCACAACAGAGAAAGAACTCTATGCCATAGTCTTTGCCTTAGAGAAATTTAGAGCATACTTGTTCGGAGTTAAAGTCATTGTATTTTCCAATCATAGTGCTCTTAAATACTTGCTGCATAACAAAGAAGCCAAGCCTAGATTGATTAGGTGGATTTTTCTTTTGCAAGAATTCGACCTAGAGATTAAAGACAAGAAGGGTAAAGAAAATCCTGTGGCTGATCATTTGAGTAGGATAGAGATTGGGGATGCGAGGAGTGAGCCTAGTGATCTATTTCTCGATGAGAGACTTTATAGTGCGTCTAGTGCTTTACCGTGGTGTGACAACATAGTGAACTACTTAGTGATCAAAGAATTCCCCACGAATGCATTCATAAGGACTCATATTCATTATGAGGACTCATATTTATTTTGGCTGACCATTCATAAGGACTCATATTCATTTTGTAAAAATTGTGCATCATGTCAAAGAACCGGCAACTTAAGTAGTAGAAATCAAATGCCATTACATAATTTCTATTTTTGTGATATATTTGATGTATGGGGCATTGATTTTATGGGGCCATTCCCTTCCTATTTCGGTTATTTATACATTCTTGTGTGTCTCGGTTACTTGTCGAAATGGGTAAAAGCATTTCCAACTAGGACCGATGATGCTAAAACCGTTGTGAAACTCCTTAAGGCCAACATCTTAAATAGGTATGGGGTACCAAGGGCTATAATTAGTGATAAGGGAACCCATTTTTGTAATCGAACCTTGAGTGCCTTACTTGCACAATATGGTGTTACCCATAAGGTATCAACAGCCTATCATCCTCAAACCAATGGGCAAGCTGAGAGTAGCAACAAAGAAATTAAGGGAATTTTAGAGAAAATTGTCAAGCCTAATAGGAAAGATTGGAGCCAAAGATTAAATGAAGCATTGTGGGCTGTTCTAACAGCCTACAAAACTCCAATAGGGATGTCGCCTTATAGGGTTGTCTTTGGAAAGGCATGTCATCTTCCCGTAGAGGTAGAACATAGGTCATTTTAGGTTGTTAAACAATGCAATTTGGACTATAGTCTAGTAAGGGAAGAGCGCAAGTTGAAGCTACAAGAGTTGGAGGAGTTGCGCCTAGAGGCATATGACAACTCGGTCACATACAAAGGTAAGTCGAAAGCATTTCGTGACTCAAAACTGATTCGTAAAGAATTTAAGGTAGGTGAGAAGGTACTACTATTTAATTCTAAGCTTAAATTGTTTCCCGGTAAGTTAAAATTAAGGTGGCTTGGACTATTTATAATAACTGAAGTGCATCATCATGGGGCAATAGAAATTAGAAGCCTCGACACTAATAAAATTTTCAAAGTGAATGGTCATAGGTTGAAGCATTTCCATGAAGTGGAGTAAGCAGCTTGGATGGAGGAGCTCATTCTTGAGGATCCATGAGGAATTGCATTGTCGAGCCAACGACATCAAACAAAGGCACTTATGGGAGGCAACCCACTGATTTAGAGAAGTTTTCTTTTATCTTTTTCATCTTTTCTGTTTCTTTTCATTCGTATTTTTAATTCTCTTTTGTATTAGGGACAATACAAACATTAGGTATGGGGGAGAATCATTTCATTGATTTTCTAACGTATTTGATGTTGTAAAATTTTAAAGAATTCAACTTAATTTTTATTGTTGTGTGTCGATTGGTTGGATTCAATTTTGCTTTCAATTTGACTGATTTTGGTTCGAAAAAACGGGAAAAAATTAATTCCATACTTAATTTTGTACTTTAAAATGAGAGTTGGATTAAATTTAGTCTGCTAAATTGATCAATCATGTGGTCCTAGTGAGAAATTTGAGCCTAGAGTGTAAAGTTGGGACATCCATGCCAACTTGTAAGGGTATTATTATTTATTCATGTGTGATTATTGTTATTGGCTGTCAATTACTCTAGAACTAGCTTTAGATCTTATTGAGTCTAGTAATACATTTGATTTCCCTGGCATGATTTAAGAGGCATTAGGAAGCAAAGCAAGCCACGATTACTCACATAAGCCGACCTGGACACTATCTCCAATTAGTTAGCTAATTTGAAGCACTAATACCCTAATTTCATTGATATACCTCCAGAAATTGAACCAAGCTTGAATGACCTTGACTTACCTTCTCTAGGCTATTTAATTTGATTGGGAGTTCATCTTGATTTTTAGTTTTTATCGAAGGATTGTTAGCTAATTGAAGTGCTAATTGGAGTGATTTTTTAGCTGAAATTAGAGGCTGATTAGTAATGTAAAAAAATCAGTAAGTTGTAGCCTCTCTATTATACAAAAGAATACTCTAATGCAAGGAGCAAAGTGCGATCAAATTGAAGCAAATCTGTCGAATCAGGTGGCTGAAAGTTGAGACTATTTAATTGATGTAGGGCTGGTTTGATTCAAAGAAAAAAAAAAGAAAAATGAAAAAGATGACTTCCGAATGGTGAATTTACTAGCTTAAGAGTACTAGCTCCACCATCCAAATAAATGCCTCCCGTCCTTAAACATTACCTTGAATCCCATTACAACCTGTGTTCAGCCTCAATCATGTTTATGGATTTTAATGTGTTATGTTATAGATAAGATGGACAAGCAAGCCTATGGTGGTTAATTACTTTCGATTTCAATTTGAGAGTAACGTACTAGCCTAAACACATTAAGTGATGAGTGCTAAATACTTTCCCGATGAGGATTGATCAAGGAAGCATTCTTAATTTTTGAATAATTTTGAGTTTCATTTTGAAATAATATATATAATCTTGTGGATTTGAAACAAATTTCCTATTTTGAAGAACCAAAATTCATGATTATCGATTTCAAAATTTATTCCAAACATGAAAAGGTGTAACAGTCCTGATTTGGTTTGATTTCTTAAAATCTAGTATGATTTTTGGTGGGTTCCAATTCTTGAATTTTCGAAATTACTCGAGGACGATCAATAGCTTAAGTATAAGGGAGTTTGTTAAGTTTAATTTTGAGTTTAACTTATTCCACTAATTACCTTAATTATTGATGAATTCTTGATCAATTGATTTCTAATTAGCTCAATTTACATTAAGAGTATATTATGCATTGCCGATATATTTTTGTTCCAATTCGATGATTTAATGGTATTTTAAGTCATGGTTCAAGGTAGGTACATTTAGATGTTCAGATGAACCCAAGTGGGAATCTAAACCTGCCAATGACAATGATGTATAGAGATGATCGTATACTGATTTTGGAAATTAAAATTGACTTGGTAAAATGTAAATCCGAATTAACCAAGTCAACCACAAAAGACCATGAAAACACAAGCAAGATTCAGTCCAATATAGAGTTGAATAAAGTTGGAATTGCGCGACTAGTCAGCAAGGGAATCGATTTAATTCTGATTTTAATTTCCCTTTTCCTAGCTATGTCCGATTCTAATTAAAATAGACAATCCAATTCAGCTTTTGAGTACTGAAATTGGGGTGAAACTTTAAGAGGTTTGAGCTGATTTTGTGCGTTGGGATAAGCAAAAATTAAGGGATCAAATCAGAATTGTTGCAACTAGGTCCAGCTAGCTCATACCTCCTGCTTTTGAATCTGTTAAAAATTCTAGAAGTTTCCATTGGTGAATCTTGAATTTTTTTTATGATAACTATGTGTTTGAAGTTTTGATTGTGGTATTTGGTTGTTTTGTAAAGCGATTTTTGTTAAATTTTGATTTAATGATTAAATTGTTAAAATGTCAAAATTTCAAGGTTTGATAGTGAATTTGAGGTATAATAGGGACTTTTAAAGAGCCTAGAATATTCGACTATAATTTGGTTTTTAGAAAATGGTCAATTTGATGAATATTGGGTTAGATGACTAAATTGCAAAAGTTTTAAAAGTTTAAGGAAAATGTGTATTTAATGAAAAGTTAAGGGTCTTATACATTGAATGGAATGTCAAATATGTATGAGATTAATATATTGTTTAATTATTATATAGATCAAAACTTGGATCAGAAAGATAATAACCGAGGAAAAGAGAAAATAACAGACTAGTCCCTCTGTGTTGGTCGGAATCGAATAGTAGGTAAGTTCATAGTATTTCAATACGTAAATGAATTTCTATTTGTGTTCTTATATTATGATTCTTTAATTAATATGTTTATAGAAAATTATTGTATGAATGCACATACGTGCCCTTGTTTGTACTTCGATTCCCCTAAATGCACATACGCGCCCCTGTTTGTACTTTGGTACCCTTAAATGCACATACGTGCCCCTATTTGTACTTCGGTACCCCTGAATGCACATACGTGCCCCTGGTTGTACTTCAGTACTTTGAATGCACTTTAATGCCCCTTTTTATACTCCGATAACTCTAAATCAAATAATATATGAACTGTATTTATTTATATTTAGATTAAATGTTATATTATGTCCTTACTAAGCTTTGTAAGCTTATCGGTTCTTATGGATTGTTTGGTAGATAAACGTTGCTGACAGTTTCAAAGGATCATTGAACAGGCTCAAACTATCCATCTAAGTTGGTAGTTTTTGTATCTCCTAGGGTAATGGCATGTATATATAGTTAAATATGTTAGTTTGGTATACTTTGATACTTTACCAAATTATGTCACTTGGTTATTTTAGTATACATGTAAATATGGTTCTTTTTTGTGTAATTAGAGTGTTTTGAAGATGATTATTTGTCGTATGTTTTGGTACATATTTGAACTAGGTTATCATGCATGAAATGAGGCAATAATTTCATGTTTGGATAATTGATGTGTTGACATAATTGTGGTGTCCTTGAATGGCACATTGGTTGTTGATTTAAGGTGTCTAAATTGGCATGTTTATGTGGTTGTGAATCATGTTTAAGTCCTTTGGATGTATGCTTAGATAGTTAGATTTGTTAAGTGTGAATTGATTATGAAATGGCTTGATTTTAAGTCCAGGGACACGGCCGTGTGAGGTACACAACCTGGCAACACAGTCGTGTGTCATCTGAGAATTTATAAGGGTTCAAGTTAATGAGTTACACGGCCCAACACATGGCCTGGCACATGGGCATGTGACCCTACACAATTAGTTGCACGGGTGAGGACACAGGCTGGGACACGGCTGTGTGTCCCTTATTTGAAAGTTATACTACCTGGGGTGGTGTCATACAGCTGTGTGTCCCCTGTTTCCATTTTTTGGAACTTTTTCGTAAACTTTCTGTTTTGTTTCAATTTAGTCCCGAGTTACTTCCAAGTTATTTCTATGGCCTCGAGGGCTCGATTTAGGGATGAAATGTGTGAGGATGAATGGTTTATAATATATTTAGATTATTGAATGTTATTATTTTTAAATGTTTCTGATTGTACGGTAATGCTCTGTAACCCTAATTCGGTGACAGAGACAAGTTAGAGGTGTTACAGCGGCGAGACAAAGATGCCGCAGATGTTATCACTAGTATGTTTTTCATTAATATTGTTCCATACTTTGCATTGACAAACATAGGATCAACACATTTCTATATAGCTAGCTTCGTTTCTATCAACTTAGGTATTTTTGTTAAGAACACTTCTGGTGAGCTTACTATCATTAGTCCACTGGGTCAGTCAGTTCGGGTTGATAGGATTTATAGGAGTGACAGCCCATTTTCAGTGAAATCAGAACAATGGTTTCAAGACCACAATTTTGATGAGTAAATTATTATTTGATGTTATCACTGGTATGTTTTTCATTAATATTGTTCCGTACTTTGCATTAACAAACATAGGATCAACACATTCCTATATAGCTAGCTTTGTTTCTGTCAACTTAGGTATTTTTTTAGAGCACTTCTGGTGAGGTTACTATCATCAGTCCACTGGGTCAATCAGTTCGGGTTGATAGGATTTATAGGTGTGACAGCCCATTTTCAGTGAAATCAGAACCATGGTTTCAAGACCATAATTTTGATGTGTAAATTATTATTTGTTTATTATTTTCATGTTTACGAGGTTATATTTCATTAAGAAATTTTGATGTTTGCATTATTAATTAGTAAAAATGACTAAATCGTAAAAAGTGTAAAAGTGGAGTTCTATTAGTTAAAAGGGCTAAAAGACTATGGAAAGGAATTTAATGGACTTAAATAGGAATTATACCATTCATAGTGTTAGTGGACAAAGATGGGCATAAGTTTGATGTTTTGTTTAATTAATAAACAAGGTTAAAATGGTAAACTTTTAAATTAAACTAAGTAAAAGATTGTATCATCTTCCTAAAACAAATTCTCCACCAAAACTAGGGATAGAAAACTCCATTTTTGAACTTTGGAGGTTCAGCTAGTTCAATGTTTACATGGTAAGTGATTTCAACCCACCCTTTAATGATTTTTATGTTTTTGAGGTCATTTTACCTTAATCTAGCTACCCCTATAGGTCAATTTGTAAAACTGTTAAAGGTTTAGGGTTATGCCATGAATGTTCTTGAGGGGTTTTTTTATGTTAAATGATATATTATGAATATTTATTGAGAAATAAACAAGTTTTGTAAAATGATTTTTGATAAAATTTACATTTAGGGATTAGTTATCGTGTTAATGTTATTTCAAATAGTATGTTATTATGTTAATTATATTGTGAGTTGATCTATATTTAAATAAATCAATGCTATGATGATTATCGAGTCCTGGTTGAACCTTAGGAAATTGAAAAGTGATTTTTGATAAAATTTGCATTTAGATTGGTTTGTAAAAATAGTAAAAATTGAAATGATGATTTATTTGGGTTGGTTTCAGTCCCTAAAGAATTCAGTTAGCCTATAAGAAAGATTAAAATGCTTAGATTTCAATTTATGAGCTTAAGGACTAAATTATGAAAAAGTTCAAATATTAGGGGTAGAATGGTAATTTTGCATAAATATGAAATGTGGATTAAATTGAATACTATAAGTATTAAATGGATTGAAATTGTCTATTTAGATCAAGATAAACCACATATGGAACTAGATAGAGGCAAAGTAAAAGCTTTAGAGTAGTTTGATTTAACTTCTACACCCCTAGTTGTTGAGTAAAGTTTGTATAAATGGTTATCATTTTAATTCTATTTCAAATAGTATGTTATTCTGTTAATTATATTGTGAATTGATCGATATTAAATAAATCAATGTTATGACGGTTATCGAGTCCCGATTGAACCTTAGGAATTCGTAGGAAACAAATGATAAGTCATTAGGGATTTCATGTTACGGGTAATGGTCTTGAAAGTCCTACTGATGGCTGAGGTCCTACATTTGTTGCTGATACTCCATAGCTCATGTGAACAACATCGTGTAGCTTACATTTCAATCCATAGCTCGGGTGAATAGGCCCATTTGACAGCTTGTGTAAGCAATGATGTAAAGGAAATGTTACGGTTATGTAAAGGCACACCTCGTGTAAGCTTTCTCGATTATCTGATGAAATTTAAAATGGTTCAACGAGTATGGAAAGGAAATGAAATGGTAAGTGGTCAAATAGAATGTATCATGAACTTATGAAAAGGAAATGGTAATCTAAATGATGTGAATAAATGTGTAAATTACTTGTTACAGATGAATTCAATTGAACCATATATAAATGCACTAACTTGTGACTTTGATGATGTTGTATAAGCATTATGCCAAGCTTATTGTAACATCCCGATTTTGGGCCTATTCGAAACAGTGGTTTCGAGACCACAAATCCGATGAAGAAAAAATTATTTTTACTATATTTTTATGGCCTACAATTTCACGAAATGATTTCGTGAAAATTTCGTTCAAAAATTTCGACGTTTGGGCACTCAATTTAGTCAAAAGGACTAAATTATAAAAAGTGCAAAAGTTGAGTTCTATATGTTAGAGGTGTCCAATTGTTATGAAATTTTAAATTGGAGGTCTTTATATGGTAATTAGACCATTGGTTAAGTTATGGACAAAAATGGACATGAGATAAGTGAAATAGGAAATTTTTAAGTTAGGGGCATTTTGGTAATTTGGTAATTAAAATGAATTAAAATGGAAAAAAGATGGCAAATTGTGGTCATCTTCTTCATTTGGCCGAAATTAGCAAGGGGGAAGCCATAGTTAGGGTTTTCAAGCTTCTAAGCTCCATAATCAAGAAGAACAAAATCCGGAGTTAGACCGAAGAAAGAAAAAGGTTGAAGACAAGTTGATAGATTTGGCCGTATTTTGTACCGAGGTAAGTTTATGGTAAATAAATGCAATATTTTAATAATTATTATTAATGCTGTTATTTTTCAGCAATTATGTATTTATTTCATGAAAATATCTAATGTTGACTTAAGTATGAGATGATAAAGAATCAATGATAAAAGCCCCGTTGAAACATTGGGAATGTATCGGATACAAATGTCATGACATTAAGGGAATGAGATCCCATGTAAGACCATGTCTAGGGCATGGCATTGGCATCATTGAGATTATGAGAGGTCCCATGTAAGACCATGTCTGGGACATGGCGTTGGCACCGAGATGAGAGGTTCCCCGTAAGACCATGTCTGGGACATGACATGGGCACCGATATGAGAACTCCCATGTAAGACCATATCTGGGATATGGCATTGGCAGTACAGAAAACATCTCATGTAAGACTATGTCTGGGACATAGCTTTGGCATGTATTATCAGACAAGAGAACCGAGTATCCTTAGTATTTCAAGTGATTCAACGGGCTAGTAAATAGACCATGTTACATGAAAGTTCAGATAAAAGCATAATAATAATTTTAGGTGAGTTATAAGGATTGAGAATATCTCAGTTATCAGTTGAGAAAGAAATTTCAGCAAGGGAGGAGTAAGTTATAATCATGAGTTATTTAAGTAAGCAGTAAGTAAACAAGTAAGTGAGTAAGTAAAGAAGCGAGTAAAGATTCTAATGTTTGATGAAATTTATGAGTATGATTATTTATGATAAATGTTGTTATTTATTTACTTGTAAACTTACTAAGCTTTATGCTTACTTTCTTTATTTTCCTTATTTTTATAGTATCGCCAAGTTAGTTCGAGGATCACAAGGACGTCGGAGTTCGTCTCACACTATCTATAGACATCTCGGTATTATGTGATTTCGAAACGTGTAAAGCTATGGCATGTATAGAGACTTAGTCATTTTGAGTGTGTTTATATGATATGGCTAATGGTTAGCTATTAAAATGGCTAATTAAGAACATGTGTGGTGTAGACCTGTCCATAGCCGGGCCCGGAAAAAATTTTCGGCCCTCCTCCTAGCCCGGGCCAAGACCAGCCTGAAATATGGGTCTAAAATTTTGCCTAGGCCCGGCTCGGGAAAAATATCATAAGCCCGAGCCCGGCCCAGCCCGGCCCATTTTTAAAATAAACATTAAAAAATTATTTTAAAAGTAAAAAAATAAAAAAATTATTTTAAAAGTATTTTGAAATTAAAAAATAAAAATAAAATATATATATATTTATTATATTCGGGCCGGGCTGGGCCAGGCCCGGGCCAAAAAAGTGGTGCCCGAGGCCCGGCCTGTTTTTTAAACAGGCCTCATTTTTTTGCCCAAGCCCATATTTCGGGACTATATTTTTACCTGAACCCTCCCATATTTCGGGCGGGCCGTCGGGCCAGGCCAGGCCGCCTAGCCCATGGACAGGTCTAGTGTGGTGTTATGAATGCCAAGGTGATAGTTTATACCTAGAAAATATGAAAGAGTAAAAATTCGCAATGAAACAGTTTTGGGATAGCAGTAGTGACGTGACTTTGAAAAATCACTAAGGATAGTATAAAATTAATTAGAGAGTGAATGATATATAGAATTAAAGCTTATCGAGACTATTTTCATAAAAAATAACGGTGTCGGTAAAGGAATTTTATATTCTAAGATATTTGAATTTGGTTAGACAGGGTCAGAATGGTTTTTGGAGTCCTCTGTTCTGACTTTAGAAAATCATTAAAAATTGTAACAAAATAATTATGAGTTCTAATTTATATTTCTAGATTCCTTAGTGAGTCTATTTTCTATAGAAACAAGTGAGAACACCATATGAAAATCATACGATGAGAAAATTGATTTTTAGTGAATAAAGATCAGAACCGTTAGGCAGTGAAGCAGGGGAGACTTAATGAATAAACTGTACTAATTGGCTAAACCAAATATTCTGAAAATTTTATGGTACGATAATATATGAGTCTAGTTTCATGGAAAATTTACAGATCTAAATTTTGAGTTTCGTAACTTGAGTTATAGTTAAATTAGTGACTGGTGCATAGGTGCACAGCATTATGGTGAACAGTGAAATAAATTTTAACAGCAATTTTTTATGCCCCGAACTAATAAGTTAAGTCAAGTAACGCCCTATGCTCAACTCCGGCAACGATCTGAGGTAAGGGGTGTTAAGGTTTTAGTTGGTATTACACTTATGCTATCTACATTATGCAAATGACATGGTAAGTAGTGTTTAAGTTATACGAGCTTACTAAGCATTAATTGCTTACGTAGTTTCTTTCCTATGTGTTATAGATTATCGAAAGCTCAAACGGTTTGGTAGCTCGTTGAAGATCTATCACACTATCCAGCATAAATATCGGTACTTTTTGAATGCTTTGGCCAAGGTTATAATGGCATGTATAGGTAGAATTGTAATTTTATTTTGTTGAATGTTTAGTTGGTGAATTGGCTTGTATAAGTTATGGAAGTTATCTTGGTTTGGTACCATTTGATGCTTTGTCAAATTGTGTCAACTTGGTTATGCTACTACGTATATTTGAATAGCTCTTATGGTATGTTTGAATGATGTGTTAATCGATCAGTTTGTGGCATGTTTTGGTAAATGTTGAAATAGAATTTGATGATTGAAATATGGTATAATTGACATGTTTAGATAGGTAACATTTAGTGGATTGGTTAGTTGTGTTAGGAATTTGAAATGGTATTTTGATATATGTTTAGGTTCCTTTAATGTGTGCATGAATGGTTTGAGAAGTTAAGCATGATATGGTATTGGAATGGTTTGATTCTAGGTGAATTTTAGGTCCACACGGCTTGAGACACAGGTGTGTGTCATCTAAGAGTTGCTTTGCATGCAAGTCAGCGAGTTACATGGCCTAACACATGGCCTGGCACATAAGTATATGGGGCAACTCAGAAAGTTACACGGCTTGGCACATGAGCATGTGACACAGCCGTGTGACCTTACTTAGAGAGTTACACGGGTGAGGACACGAGCTGGGACATAGCCATGTGTCCCTAGATCGAAGGTTACACGGCCTGAGACACGGGCATGTGTCTTGGCCGTGTGACCCCTATTTCAAAATTTTTGTGACTTTTTCCTAAACTTTCCAAATGATTTCAATTTGGTCTTGAATCTTCACTAAGGTGTTTTTAGGGCCTCGAGGGCTTGATTTAGGGATAGTTTGTATGTATATGACTGGTTTATGATTTATTTGTGTTATTGAATACAATTATGTGTTTTGATTGTATGTAATGCTCCATAACCCTAATCTGGCGACAGATACTGGCTAGGGGTGCTACATTTTGTGGTACCAGAGCTACAGTTTAACCAATTCTTGGACTGAACGTAACAAGTATGAAGTCTAGATGTACATGCCATTATTTAACCTGAGATAGTGTGATAACTCCTTACTCAAATTGGACTATGTTTTCATATAGATAAGATGTCATCCAACCGAGCTAATTCCAATGGAATAGAAAGTAATGCGCAAGCCTCCGTTCACAAGGTAGCTTCTAGTGGTAGTAGGTCCGTGCCTGAGGGCCGGGGAGGAGAAGCTAAAGAAGCCTTCTTCTAGATGATGTCCAAGTGGTTTACAGAGTTCGTGAGAACGAACCCAATGGCTCAATGACCTCTACCCTCACTTGTACCCCAACTGGTCCCCGTAGTTCCTTAGGTTTTGGAACAAACACATACAAGAAACCTCTAGTTGATAAAATCTGGAAATATAGGTCTAAAGAGTTTCATGGTACAGTAGAAGACGATCCAAAGAAAGCTGAGTTTTGGTTATAAAACACTATGAGGGTTTTCAACAAATTGTCTTGTACACTGATCAAATGTTTAAAGTGTGTTGTTTCTCTGTTGAAAGATCCAGCTTATCAATGGTGGAACACCTTGGTCGCGGTAGTACCGAGGGATTATGTAAGTTGGGAATTCTTTCAGTCAGAGTTCATAAAGAAATATGTAAGTCAGAGGTTCTTCGATAAGAAACACAAAAAGTTTCTTGAGTTGAAATAGGGTCACATAACAATGGCCGAGTATGAGAAAGAATTTGTACAACTCAACAAATATGCTTGATAGTGTTTACGATCTGAGGCTGCCATGTGTACATGGTTTGAAGATGGTTTAAATGAAGATATTAAGTTGTTAGTTGGGATTCGTGAGTTAAAAGAATTTTTGGCTTTAGTCGGTAGAGCCCACAAGGCTGAGGAACTTAGCAAGGTTAAAAGAAAAGCAGATTCAAAAGCTCATGATTCGGGAAAATGACCTATGGGAAAATCATTCTCGTCTTCATTGAAAAAGTCAAAAGAATTTCATACTATTTCATCAGCTTCGGTGGGTTATTTTGGAAGAGATAAAGGAAAACATCATTCTTACTAGAAACCTCAGGCTACATCTGTAGCGAGTGTGGGTAGTGTTAGGAACAACAAGCCTGAATGTCAGCAATGTAATATACGACACTTTGGTGAATGCAGTTCTTATGATCATTATCTCAGAGATTGCCCAGAAAGGTCTGATAAATAAAAGGCTCAGAATATTTGTTCAAGTAACACGGCTGCTAGAAGGAGACCACCCTAGAAGACTGGAAATACAGGTAACAATTGAGGTGGAATGAAAGATTCTGCTGTTAGATCTAAGGCATGGGCACTAGCTAGGGCTTATGTGATTCGTGCTCGAGAGGAAGCTTCAGTACCTGATGGGATCACTGGACATTTTCTATCTTTGATACTAATGTTAATGCTTTGATTGACCCGAGGTCAACGCACTCGTATGTATGCACAACTTTAATGTAAGATAAGAAAATACCTTTTAAGTCTACTGAATTTGTGGTTAAAGTAATGAACCCTTTAGGTCAGTATGTATTAGTTGATACAGTTTGTAAAACCTATCATTTGATGATTCAGGGTTGCAACTTTCCAACAGATTTAATGTTATTACCATTTGATGAGTTTGATGTGATTTTTGGTATGGACTAATTAACTCTGCATGATGCTGTTGTGAACTGTAGATGAAAGCATATAGTGTTGAAATGTCAAAATGGTGTAAGGATACAAATTGAATCAGAAAGACTAGATGGTACATCTAATGTTATTTCGGCTATAATGGCATAGAAATATGTTAGAAAGGGCTGTGAAATGCATCTCGCTTATATATTTGATTCTAGGGTTTTGAAATTGAAGTCAGAACCAGTTCCAATTGTATATGAGTTTATAGATGTATTCCAAAAGAATTACCAGGGTTACCATCGATCAGAGACTTTGAGTTTGCTATTGAATTAATGTTGGGAACATCTCTAATATCGATAGCTTCGTATAGAATGACACCTACATAATTAAAAAGTTGAAAGCACAGTTGCAATAGTCGACAGATAGGGGCTTTGCTCAGCTCAGCTTTTCTCCTTAGGGTGCTCTTGTTTTGTTTGTAAAGAAAAAGGACGGGTCAATGCGATTGTGTATTAATGACCGATAGCTCAACAAAGTCACAATCAAGAACAAATATCCTTTTCCACGTATTGATGATTTGTTTGATCAGCTGAGAGGTACGACAGTGTTTTAAAAAATTGATCTTTGTTCTAGACATTATCAGCTATAGGTTAAAGACTCTGATGTGTCAAAGACATCTTTTAGAACTAGGTACGGACATTATGAATTTCTTCTTATGCCATTTGGTTTGACCAATGCACCTGCTGTGTTTATGGACTTGATGAATAGAATATTCAAACCGTACTTAGATAGATTTGTTATTATGTTCATTGATGACATTTTGATATATTGTCGGCATTTGAGAATTTTTTTGCAGACTTTACGTGAAAAACATTTGTTCGCTAAGTTTAGCAAATATGAATTCTGGCTTCGAGAAGTTGGATTTTTGGCACAAGTGGCATCAGCAAACGGTATTAGAGTTGATCTGAAAAAAGTATTGGTTGTAGTGGATTGGAAACCTCCGAGAAATGTGTCAAAAGTCAGAAGTTTTCTGGGTTTAGTCGGATATTATATAAGATTTGTCAAAGGATTTTTTATGATTTCTATGCCGTTAAAAAATTGCTTCAAAAATATGTAAAGTTCGAATGGTCTGAAAAGTTTTAGCAAAGTTTTAATCAGTTGAAAGCATTGTTAACCAAGGCACTTGTGTTGGTTCAACTAGAATCGGGAAAAGAATTTATAATTTATAATAGTGCTTCATTGAATGGTTTAGGCTCTGTTTTGATTCAAGAAGGCAAAGTGGTAGCATATGCTTCTCGACAGAAACTACACGAAAAGAATTACCTGACTCATGATTTAGAGCTTGCAGCTATCGTATTTCCTTGAAAATTTTGGCGACGCCATTTGTACAGAAAAAAGCCTGAAATATTTGATGTCACAGAAATATTTGAACTTGAGACAGTGTAGATGGCTTGAGTTGTTGAAAGATTACGATTTGATCATCAGTTATCAATCGGGAAAGGTTAGTGTTGTTGCTAATGCCTTGAATAGAAAATCTTCGTTTGATTTATGAGCTTTGAAAACACGATTGACGTTAATTGATGATGATTCAATTTTAGTTCATTAAAAGCTAGACCGACATTTTCGCAACAAATTTATAAGGCTCAGAAAAGTGAAAATGATTTGATTGCTAAACGGAAACAGATTGAGTGGACATTTGATACAAATTTTCAGGTTGGTTCAGACGATAGTTTGTATTTCAGAAATCGCATATGTGTTCCAAAGAATACTGATTTCATTCAGAAAATTCTGTAGGAAGCTCACAGTAGTAACTTATCGATACATCTTGGTAGCAATAAAATGTACAATGATTTGAAATAGATGTACTGGTGGCCAGGTATGAAACAAGAGATTTCAGAGTTTGTATCAAAATGTTTGATCTACTAGCAAGTTAAAGTTGAAAATCAGGTACCTTCTAGTTTATTACAACCTGTGATGATTCTAGAGTGGAAATGGTAACATGTTACGATGTATTTTGTATCAGGATTGCCTCTATCTTCGAGAAAGAAAGATGTTGTGTGGGTCATTGTAGATCATTTGACGAAATCAGGACACTTCATTCCAGTGCGTACGAATTTTTCACTTGAGAGATTGGCTAAATTGTATGTTTCTGAGATTGCCAGACTGCACGGTGTGCCAGTTTCTATTATCTCTAATAGGGATCCATGGTTTACATCTCGATTCTGGAGTAAGTTATATGAAGCTGTAGGTATTCGACTGCATTTTAGCACAGTGTTTCATCCACAGACTGATGGTCAGTCTTAGCGAGTAATTCAAATACTTGAATATATGCTTCGATGTTGTGTTTCAGAGTTCGAAGGTAATTGATAGAGATTTTTGTTGTTCGCCGAATTTGCATATAGTAATAATTATCAGGCGAGTATCAAAATGGTGTCGTACAAAGCTTTGTATGGTCAAAAATTTTGAACTTCGTTATACTGGACTAAGATGAGTGAGAGAAAGTTATTTGGTGTTGATTTGTTTCGTGAAACCAAAGAAAAAGTAAAAGTGATACATGATAGTTTGAAAGCGGCTTCCTATTGTCAGAAAGCTTATGTAGATTTGAAAAGAAAAGATATTGAATTTCAAGTCAGCAATAAAGTATTTTTAAAGTATCGCATTGGAGGAAAGTTCTTCGATTTAGCCGAAAAAGAAAGCTTAGTCCGCGATTTATCGGGCCGTATAAGATCATTGAAAGGATTGGACAAGTAAATTATCGGTTGGCTTTGCCGTTAGAGTTAGAAAAGATTCATAATGTATTCCATGTACCAATGTTACGATGGTATCGATCAGATCCTTCACCCGTGATTTCACCTATAGATGTAGAGATTCAGCCAAATATGACGTACAGTGAAGAACCGGTCAGAATTTTAGCTTGGGAAGCTAAAGAATTGAGAAATAAAAGTATAGATTTAGTTAAAGTTCTCTAGAAATGACACGGAATAGAATAGGCTACTTGGGAACCTGAAGAAGATATGAAAGTGCAATACCGAACCTAATCTCTAGTAAGATTTTCGGGGATGAAAATTCCTTTAAGGGGGAGAGTTGTAACAGTCCATTTTTAGTGAAATTGGAATAGTGGTTTTGGGACCACAATTTTGATGAGTAAATTATTATTTTAATGTTTACGGTATTATATTAGGGTCGTATTAAAATTTCATTAAGAAATTTTGATGTTTGCATAATTAATTAGTAAAAAAAAACTAAATCGTAAAAAGTGTAAAATGGAGTTCTATTAGTTAAAAGGGCTAAAAGACTATGGAATAGAAATCTAATGGACTTCAACGATAACTATACCATTCATAATGTTAGTGGACAAAGATGGGCATGAGTTTGATGTTTTGTTTAATTAATAAACAAGGTTAAAATGGTCATTTAATAAATAAAATCTTAAATTAAACTAAGTAAAAGATGGTATCATCTTCAGAAAACAAATTTTCCACCAAAATTAGGGATAGAAAACTCCATATTTGAACTTTAAAGGTTCGGCTAGTTCAAGTTTGCATGGTAAGTGATTTCAACCCCTATTTTTAATGATTTTTATGTTTTTGAGGTCATTTTAGTTTAATCTAGCTAGCTCGGAGGGTCAATTTGTAAAACTGTTAAAGGTTGAGGGTTTTTGCCATGAATGTTCTTGAGAGGTTTTTGATGCTAAATGATAGATTATGAATATTTATTGAGAAATAAACAAGTTTTGTAAATTGATTTTTGATGAAATTTACATTTAGGGATTGGTTATCATGTTAATGCTTTTTCAAATAGTATGTTATTATGTTAATTATATTATGAATTGCTCGATATTTAAATAATTAAATGTTGTGACGATTATCGAGTCTCGGTTGAACCTTAGAAATCTGTAGGATACGAATAACATGTCATTAGGGATTTCATGTTTCGGGTGCTGGTCTTGAATGTTCTACTGATGGCTGAGGTCCTGCATTTTGTTGAGGATACTCCACAACTCGTGTGAGTAGCATCATGTAGCTTACGTCTCGACCCACAGCTCATGTGAGCAAGCAAATTTCACAGCTCTTGTGAGCAATGGCGTAAAAGAAAGGTTACGGTTATGTAAAGGCACACTTCGTGTGAGCTTTCCCGAGTATCCGATGAAATTCTAGATGGTTCAGCGGGTATGAAAAGGAAATGAAATGGTAAGTGTTCAAATAGAATGTAACATGAACTTATGAACAGGAAATCGTGATCTAAATTATGTGAATAAATGTGTAAATTAATTGTTATGGTTGAATTCATTTGAACCATGTATAAATGCACTAACTTGTGAATTTGATGATGTTGTATAGGCATTATGCCAAGCTTATGGTTTTATTTGGTATTACACTTATGCTATTTACATTATGCAAATGACATGGTAGGTTGTGTTTAAGTTAAATAAAAGAAATCAAATTAAAACTAATAATTGAAATCAAATTAAAATAACACAAAATAAAAGCGTACCTATAATTTGTAATTTTCCTATTTATCCTATTGAATTGTAGAAAAATAAACCCAATTTAATGTCGAAACCTCCTCGAAAACGGCGTCAATAATTTGACCATCGCCAGAATTTTGAATGTCTAGACTAGAAATACTATAGAAAAAAGATATATAATAAAGCAACAGTGTCTGCAAATATATAGGTTAAATTGTAATATGGTAAAGTATTACAACAAAACACTCTGGGAAGTATTCCGAGGATTGTACACAAGGGAGGTTGAATTAATCTAAAAATTATTTCCTACACTAACAGGACTAAACGGTAATAATCTAAAATTATTGTACGAAAAACCAAATTAAAATTGAACAATAAAGATAAACGAAATTAGACAAAACTAAGGAAGTCAAATTAACAATCGAAATTAACGTAAAAACAAATAGAAGGTTAACTCACGTCAGTGTTCATAACTAACTTCAAAACTAGAATTCTATTGAATTAGCTAATAACTAACCAGTTGTTATCTTACGACCTCTAACAAATTAATTAATCGACCAAATCATCTTCTCTCTCAACCTCGTCGTTTAAACTGAGATAAATTAAGAGTTACTCGATAAAGTAAGAGTCAATCCTAGGATTTAAGCACACCTAATTTAAGCACACTAACTCTAAAACAAACTCTAATTCTTTCGTTAATTATTCTCACATATGATCGTTAATCTCGCTATGGAATTTAGCCACTCAATGTTTATATATTTTCAAAAATGCTAATTGTTCAAAGCTGTGGCTCCACATGGGTTTTTGTAAACATCGCTCTGATACCACAAAATGTGACGCCCCAAATCTGGTCGAGATGGTTCGATACGAATTTTGAACATCACATTAGTCACTAAGGTGACTCTCCATTTAAAACTTTACTAACCACACCAACTAACAATAAACACCACACATTTGCAAAATATTTCATATAGGAATTAGTTCGAAATGCATGCTTTTTAAGTTAAGCATTTCATTTACACAATCCAAAAGTATAGGGCATACCTTAATACTCGGTGGTCTCCCTTAGCTGCAATAATTGTTAGTTCATTTAATTATCATCACATTAAACAAGTAATAAAACCATCCAGATAAGCAATCAAGCAAGCAATTATAACGTTCAAAATCCCAAAATCAAATAATCCATAATGTCCATTTACAGCTCGTTGAAAATTTATTTAAAAAAAATCTAATTCTAATTCTAGTAATAAACCCTCGGAACGACCCACATTGCTTTCACTTCGAAGTTTAAAAGCACAACAAACCTACTCTAAACAAATTTAACGCCCCAGAAATTTGAATATTTGATTTGCTAAACTATATTGAAATTAAGTATTTGCTTCAGTGGTTAAGAGCTTTGGATGTGTGTTTGAGGTCATAGGTTCAAGTTCACTTTTGGGAAAATTTAGTTATTTTTGTTCCTAGCCCAATCTCTATTTATTTGGTTTAAATACTATGTTCACTCAACTTGTGAAAGAATGAGCCTACTGGTTCAGTGGTAAAGTGTTAGCCTACCCTATGGTTATGTGTTCCTAGTCCCTGTAAGCGCAAACAAAAATATTTTTGTTATGACCCAGTCTGTGCTGATTTCATGGTAGAGTTTGAATTGAATTAGAATTCTGAGGGAATCTGAGTACTTATAAAAAATTGGGTTACTGGGATAGTATTCTTTTAATAAATAATAATAATATATTTTCCAAACATTCTCCCACTCCCTCTCCCATTTCTGTTGTTTGCCTTTCCCAATTTTCCCTCAATTCCACGTTTAATTTTTTCATTTTCTTCCCTTTTGGGTTTTCATCCTCTTTCTATACTTGTGATTTTACGTTTGGATTTCAGGATTGTGTCTTGGAGTGGACACAATTTTGCTGATAGGTATGGTTTCTTCCGATCTGAGTTCCATTTTGATGATATTTCGCGAGGGTCAAGGAAGTTTATCAGTTTTACTGGTGGGTTGTGTAATTAATTACTTTATTGTGCTTTTAGGAGTGGATCAGGAACTGTTTGGTGATCCTCTGGCGACTTAGGTGCCTCAGGTTGTTGCTCTTTAAGGGTAAGAGTTTTATTCGCCATTGTAAGGGTTGTTCTATTTCTATAATTAAGTTCAATTGATTGTTGGTAATGTTGATTTTGTGATATGAGTTTGGAAAATCATTGCCTGTTGATGGGTACAATTGTCGTGTTAGGTTTTGGAAGTCTTGTGGATGATTTCGCATCAAAAATAGACAAGGTGTGTAACAAAAACCTGGAAATTCACGAATGGCTGAAAGCCAAAAAATTATACTGTCAATGCCACATGGTCGTGTGTCAAATTGTGTGAGCCACACGGTCTGGGCCAATTGGGTCGTGTAGGCCATACGGCATTTGTGAGACCGTGTGCCAGGCCATGTAGCTCACACGGGCGTGTGGAACCAAATTCTGAAAATTTTTCCTAGGGTCGTTTACGTCGTACGAGTCGAATGTAGTGCTTCCATAGGGTCTATACAGTATAAATTAGGCTTTAAATCACGAGTTTTGATGTTCTTTTAGTGATAAATTTGATTTTTGTACGTATGATTAATAAGTTATTTGTGTTAAGCATAATCTGTATAAATAGTGTATAATATGTTATTTGTTAAGCATGATATGTATATCTTATAAAAAGCATGTATGCCATATACATTTTCGATATATGATATTTCTGCATGTGCATTGGGGTGGGAATTATGTTATGGAGGAAGTGAGGGCAGTTTAATCTATCTGTCATATTTGGTGGCTCAGCCACACATATATCTATATTTGGCGGTATAACGCCTATTGATCTGGCAATTAGGCTACAAATATTTTGAAAAGTGTCATACCGACACTAAGCGGTGTGTAGGCTGGATGAGTATTTAATACCATATATGGTGTGTAGGGATACTAGAAGATGGTGTGTAGCGGATGGGGATAGGATGAAAAATATGCATATGATATGTTCTGATTTTATTTCTGTATATGAAATATGTCTAAATGAAATCTAAAAGTATGTCTCAAAGTATAATTGTTGATTGTATTTTAAGTCATACACTGAACTTGTAAGCTCATTCTCTATTTGTTTGATTCTCAGGTAATCCTTAGACTTAGGCGGATCGGTACGACAAGAGCTCGGTTATTTATTATTGTTGCGTATCTTAAAACTATTCGTATTTAATCCGATTGCTCATGGACTATTTTTGGACTATTTTTTTAAGTTTGCATTTTTATTTTGTTTTTTCGCTTTTAATTGTTTTAACATATTTCCGATGATATTCAATTTATTTGCAAAACCATGTTTTCCAACAATAAAGTGCATTTTACAAAAATCAAACTAGATTAAGAATTTTGTTGCAAACTTAGATGTTTTAAAAGTATAAATAATCAACAGTTTCATCAAATTAGTTAAGAAAGGCATTTTCCCTAATAAATTGGATTTTTAGTTATCAAGAGCTAGTGTCATCGTTACAAGTCAAATGGATTCTGAGATTTCAAACGAATTATAGTAACTTCTCCAAATCTGGCCATAACATCTAGGCTAGATTTGGGGTGTTACATTTGGTGTTATCAAAGCCAGGTTCAAAACTTTGGTTGTGATTTTGAGTTCAAGTTTTTGTGAAAAGTGTTTTTTGAGCAAAATTTATCTTGTTTAGATATCAAAAATGAGTTTATAGAATATTGAGTTTTCAACGTCGATCCTGTAAATACTTTTGTCTTAGTTATACTATTTAGTTAGAAAAAAATACTATAGTATTAGAAGTACTTTGCTTTAGTTAAAGACTATAGCAACACTGAAAAAGATTTTGACATAAGAAATTTGATAAGAAACTTCAAACTAATGCATAAAATTCTAAACTTTCAGATAATTTATAATGAGTGCACGAGGATCACGTGGACAAGGTACTCGTAGGCGTAGTGGGTGCCGAAGAGGGGCTCGAGGTAAGCCATCATCAATGGGCAGTATGCCTAATCTTGATACGAGTGAGACAACGGGTATGCCTAGTGCTGAGAAGGGTCTCAGACTCAGACGGTTGGGGAAGTTGCATTGTCCCAAGCCATGTTAAGAGCTCTTAAGTGAGTTGTTGGGACCCATTCTAGATTTAGGATCTGAGGGTCGATAATTGAACGACTCTGGTCTAATAGAATATAGGTATTTAAGGACGTCACTACGGTCACCCCAACTGTGGTTGAGTATTGGTTCGTATACAAAGAAAGGATTATGAATGACATAGACTACACTCTTGAGTAGAGATTAAAGGGCATAGTGTCCTTACTTCGCGATGAAGCTTATCAGGGCTGGCTGACCATTGAGGAGGGTACTCAGCCTGAGCGAATTACTTGGGATTATTTTTGGAATGCCTTCCAAAACAAGTACGTGAGGGTAAGTTATGTAGAGGCCCGTAAACGCGAGTTTATGGGGCTAACTCAGGGAGATAGGACTGTGGCCGAGTATGAGGCTGAATTTTTTAGTTTGAGCAGATATGCTCGTAGGTTACTAGCGGTTGACTATGATAAGAGGATCCAATTTAAGGAGGACTTAAGATATGAAATTAAGGTTTTGATGGCTCCACAGAATGAGTGAGTTTTCAAAACTCTTGTAGAGATGGCTAAGATTACTGAGGATATAAAGTGCACAGAGCGCGAAAAAAGAGATAAAGAGAGGAGCTAGAGTAAGAATAAGAGGGATTCTAGTTCTTCTAGCTTTGTTAAGCGACCTAAGAAACATGCTAGATTTGTTGGGCCTCTACGAGTTGAGGCATCGATTGTATCTATTGAGATTCCACAATGTGGGGACTATAGTAGGCACCATCCGGGCGAATGTTGGAGGAGATAGGGAGCTTGTCTGTGATTCGGGTCTATGGAGCACCACATTAGGGGTTGTCCACTCCGTTCTGATTAGGTGCTAGCTCTAGCTTCAGGTTTTATTCAACCTTAAAGGGCAGTTCAGCAACCACCTCAGGGCCGTGGGTAGTCCAGATTTGGTAATGGTTTGCATAAAGGTTAGAGAGCACCAGGTAGAGGTGTAAATCAGACTGAGGCTAGACAACCTCCTTTGGTATATACGGCAAGGTGATGGGAGGACAGAGACGCTGCTTATGTGATAGTCAGTAAGTTCTTTATTAATTTTTTTCCATATTTTGTACTGATAGATATTGGCTCAACACACTCTTATATAGCTAGTACTATTTCTATAAATCTCGGAATTCTTGTCGAGTGTATTGACCCAGTGGACTAAAGTGTAAAAGTTTAGGGCAAAAGTGAAAAGTTGTAAATAGAATGAAATAAGTTCTAAATTGTGTATTAAATGAAATTGAATCTAATAAATTGAAATAAACTATTTTATAGATCAAGAACAAGTAGAAAACCGAGGAAGTAGGAAAGTTTCTTATTAGTCCTTGAACTTTTTCTATCTCTGCAATTTTGCCCAGGTAGGTTTATATGATTATTTTTTGTTATAATTTATTATTAAATGTTATTAATGATATTTTTATATTTTTAAAACTACTGAAATGAAATTGGTCTATGTGAAATATATTGAATTTCTGAAATGATTTCGATGGATCAAGTAAAGTTCCATACATGAGATTTCTGACTAAATTTTTGTTCTAGACTGAGCTCCTGCATGTGTTGTAGACTCAGATATACATGACTCAGATTTATCTTGGACTGTTAATACATTGTCGTTTTAAAGGTTTAGCCTGAATTGGTAACCTTACATGTATACATAACCCTGGCCAGACTATTTTTTTCTATGTTGTCATTGGTTTAGCCCAGACGGGTAACCTGGCACATTTACTCTGTATCTGATTAGCTCATACGAGCATCATCTATTTTCGGACTTATGTATTGAATACTTTTACAAAGATCCCTCGGAAGAATAAAAGTTATTTGATATGGAGCTATTTCTTTGAAGTAAACAAATTATGAACTCTGAGTATTTGTATGTTTAAATGGTTACTGACTTGAAAATTATTGAATCATGTTGTGTTAAGGTTAACACTTTGAAATGGCTATATGAAATGGCTATATGAATTGGTTATATGGAAATAATTATATGAAGTGTTTATACGGAATGTTTATATGAATAAATATGTAAAAAGGGATATTTGAAATGAATATTTGGAATGGAAATATACAGTTTTAAATGATTAGATGTTGAATGAATAGTATATCAAATGTGTTTACTTGTATATGTTTTATAAGATGATAAATTTATAAATTTTGTATATGTGAACTCACTAACCTTGTGAGACTTGTGATATGTATAGGTTAATAATGAACTCATGACCTTGCTTGTGAATTTAATTATGAAATTTTTAAGTTATAACCTTTATGGTAAGTTAAAGTTTAAGTTTAATACGAACTTACTGAGCAAAGATTTGCTTGCATCCGTTGTATTTGTTTTCTTGTAGAACATCAAAAGTTTATGTCGGTTGGAAGTTCAAGTTGGAGCTCACACTATATGTTTAAGGATTCAGTATAAACTATGATTATTTTTATTTAGGTTTTAAGTTGCATGTAGTAGGAGTTTGAGTTTAATGGTGTTGTTTTAAACTTTGTTTAATTAACGTTTAGTGATGTGAATATATTTAGTAAATTGGCTCATATATTTTCATATGAGTGCTTTTGTTTATTTGGTTCATTTCTTATGAAAATGGCTGCTGATTTGGTAAAATGAATGTGAATAAGAGGAATAAGATGGCATGAATTAAGGATTGAAATTATAATTAATAGACACATTATTGAATGTGAACTAGTTTGATATTTAAATTGTGGTACCAATGAGGGTACATTGGTTAGACACATAGGTTTAATATTTTAGTATGTTTTTAGCATGTTTAAATGTCTTTTGAATAGGTGGAAATGGTTGGAAATGGATTGGCTTATTACTTAAAAAAAGGTAGTTGAAATTGCTTGGGACATTATCTGTCACACGGCCATGTGCCACACATGGCCTCCTCTCGCGGCTATGTGTCTTATTGATTTTCTTTAGGTGCAGGTTTTTCCACAAGGCAACAATCTATTACATGGCCTGGAGACACGGCCATGTGACCCTGTTATGAGTCGCACATGGTCAAGCACACGGTTTGCGACAGGCTGTGTGACCCTAACTTTGAGCTGTCCACGATTTGGGCACACGGCCATGTTCCTGAGCCACACGGCCTGGGCTCTATCACACGATCTGGCCACACGGTTGTGTGACTCCTGTTTTTTAATTTTTTCCACTTTTTTCTATTTTGTTTTAGATTAGTCTCTTATTGTTTCCAAATTGTTTTTAAGGTCCCATAGGCTAGAGTTAAGGTTGTTTTTGTATGCATGCTATGATTTATGATTGACTATTGATATAAGATGGTTAAATTGAATTCTAAATTATTTTGATTTATAATTGAACTAAAATTTTAGAAAATTTTGAAAATTAGTCCTACTTAAATTTTGGATGGTATTTGTTAAATTTGAGTAATAATTATGAATTTATGAAGTATTCTATGTTTATTTGAGATAATTGAGGTGAAATAAATTGAATGTGTTATATTCTGGTTATGATTGTAGCATTTCGTAACTTGGGTTTAGCGACCGGATCAAGTTATGGGTGTTACAATATCTGTTAAATTTAACCCTCAATTACCTTAGAAGATTAAACATGAACCAATTAAATAATGTGTCAATTAATTATAATTTCAATCTGATTAATAATTAATTCTTTTGTTATCGTACAATTAAAATGCAAGCCTAACATAGCATGATTTTATTTAATTGAACAAGTTACCAAGGCCTAATAACAACACAAACACGTTTTTTAAAAACTCAAGTGGGTAGAATGCAATTAATCTAACACGAATAAAATTTAAGTCATTTTAATTACTTTAGGAACATCAACATAATAAGTATTTGTATTTATGATCACAGAATAAACTAAAAATAGATGAAGAGAGGGAAATTAGAAAACAAATCTCGATGATTCTCCAAAGCTAGACTAGTGTTCTCTTCTTCTTTGCTCGTTCTATCAATCAAAGGCCTTCACAAATGCTCGACTGCTACTGCTCTAAGGGGCATGCTACCTCTTTTTAAAGAGGTGAAATCAAGAAAGGGAAGAGAGACACGAAATGGGAAGACAAGAGAGTGAACGAGAGAAGTGGAGTAGAGATGAATGAAAGATGAGAGGTGTGTTGAATGAGGAAGTGAATGTAGCTAGTTATACTTGAGTTTGGCAGCTCAAATTGGCTAAAAATAGAATGGAACCCCCTTCACATGGCCAACCATGCTAGGTGGGAGGAGTGTTTGAATGAACTCGCTATTTTTAGCTTGTAGCTAGAAATTAATTGCATGAAAAGGGGAGAAGGGTTTGAACAACATTTAGGAATAATTAAAGGGTTAATTTGTAAGTTTTAAAATCAGCTAAAATTAACTGATTTGGTCAGCAAGATGGGATGTTTTGGACTACTCACTTGGGCTTGTCCATCCTTCCTTTTTATTTTCTCAATTAAGGTCATTTTCACTACTTCAAGCTACTTGTTTTTCTTTGATAAAAATTTAATTGGGCCAACTAATTTACGAGAGTCCAAAGGCATAAATTTAAATCCCCCATGGCTATTAATTCATCATCTTGAGCTCCCAAGGTGGATCGTAAATTAATTCTTCCAAGGTGACTATCGAACTGTTTCTTTACCCTTTGTGTAACACTATCGAAAATAGATCAAATTATGAAAAATTATTATTAAAATAATTAAAATTCAAAATGTTTCATAAATTGAGTGAAAATTAATTATTTTATAATAAAAGTATAAAATTCAAAAAAAATTACTTAGAAATTGCATGAATTAATTTTTAAAAGGTGTTGAAAAAGTCTATATATTTTTGTGTTTCCACACCCCCAAAACTTAATTCATTGCTTGTCCCGAGTAATGCCCAAATTGCAAAAGAAGTTTATGAAAATCACCTTTGAAAATTTTCTTCAAAAATCACTTCTTCCCAGAATTATGAGTTTAGTGTAATGATGCTCAAGAAAAAAAAATTTTGAAATTATGCAACTTAAGTAAACACATTGTTCAAATTATTCTCAATTATATTCATGATAGCAAGAATAAACTGAATGTTTTCGCAATAAAGATATGTTAAATTCTTACCAATTAATTTTTATTTCCTCATTTAAGAGTAAAATACAATCCCCAAGTTTAATTATGCCTTCATAAGTTGAGTTTATTAATTTCTCTCCATTAATGTAGTCAGCACAGAAATCTGAATCAACAGGTCTTTTAAATAAGTTGTAACATGGCTTGGCTAAGGGTAGCTAAAAGATAGATAATTTAAGCTAAAAACTCTAGACTCAGCTTGTATCAGACCTTTGGAATAAATACCTCCAAATTCACCAACTCATTTTGCATTTGAGTACACGTGCTCCTTTTACATCTATTTTTTCAAGTACATATGCTTTTTAACACACTCAAACATATTACTGAATGTTTTACAATATTTTTGGGCATTTGATACTTCTTCTCAACTCCCCCAAACTTAATTTTAGACAATATTCTGGATAGGCTAAGTCTAGTGTTTGGGACAATTTCAAGATAAATATTAGAGAAGGGATGGCTTATTATTGTAAACTTCGAATCAAAACAAACCATGTAGTCTCAAAATTGGGTTTCAAGGGATAAATATTCATTAAGCTTGGCTTGAAAGGCTCAAATGATCTAAATAAAAGTTTGCCTAAATCATTTTCAAAATTACATGCCTCTTAGGATTTCGTCTCAAGAAATTACTAAGTCAATTCTAGAGACTTAATCTTTCGTGCATGCTTAGCTTTTCTAAGGAATTAAAAGTTTCATGCTATGATTTACATACCTTATTAAGACTAACATTTATGTCATAATCCATCCAACATAATAATTATTGAGATAATATTTATACTAAAATTTAGCATAATCAACAAAAATTCAAAATTTTTAGCAAAATATAACTTAATCACAATTTGATAGGGAAAAATGAATACTGAAAGAACAATTCAATTTTTTGGTCCCCTTACTTAAGATAAAAATTTCCCTATTGTTAAAAATAATAGAGAGAACGAAAATATAGAAGTGAATAGATACTATACACCAAGTAGGATCCTAGGAAAAAAAGGTGAGTCAAATTTGACTGCTTAAATACCAAGCTTTTCCCAGACAGGTCTAATCCTAGTGTAACACCCCGAACCCGAGGCCGTCGCCGGAGTCGAACACGAGGTGTTAACAGACTTCAAACCACTTATAAAAAATTTCCCAGACAAGCTGCCAGTCTGCGTACTAGTCGCTTTAAAAATCATATCTTGAGTTCTGAAACTCAAAATCCAGTTCCGTAAATTTTCCCTGAAACTAGACTCATATTCCCATCTACATATTTTTTTCTAGAATTTTTGGTCAGGAAAATTAGTACATTTTATTAGTCAAAGTCTCCCATGTTACAGGGATCGACTACACTGACCTTTGCACATTACGACTTGGATATCTCCCTGCACAGAGCTTCAATACTGATGTCGTTTGTTTCTATAGAAACTAGACTCAGAGAGGAATCTATACATATATGGCATGACTCCTAATTATCTCTGGTTAATTTATAATGAATTTCCAAAGTTGGAACAGGGAATCCAGAAACCGTTCTGGTCCTGTCTCACGAGAACCTGAATATCTCTTAACATACTCTCCATATTATCTCTGGTTAATTTATAATGAATTTCCAATCCTACTATTTTTAGTGATTTTCCCAAATCTACATCACTGCTGCTGCCAGCATCTGCCTTTAAGGTAGACTTTACCTATTTCATAGTTTCCATGATTCAACTAGCCCTTTTAGCATAAATAGCACAAATTATGATAGTGATTAACCATTCCATACCAAATGATTATAACATTATGCTCAAACATATATAAGCCATTTTCGCATGGCTATATACATTAACCAAAATATTCTTCCGCCACTAGTCTATTTTATACATGCCATAAGATAATCCAAAACATAGCAGTACCAAACAGTAGATAGTGATAGTGTGACTAGTTGCTGACGATCCCCGAGCCTGTAGCTTCGCAATGAGATCTATAAAACAGAGGAAACAGAGTAAACGGAGTAAGCATTACAATGCTTAGTAAGTTTTAAGCAGTGTCAACAGATAACAATCAAATTATAACATAGTTGTTCGTATTTTTATTTCACTCTTCCTTCGGGCATACCATCCCTTTACCGAATATGCACATCTCATCATATACAATAGGCAGATAAACTTTCACATAAAAGTGAGCTCATGTGACATAGATATATCGTATGATTTCACATCACCTCTCACACTGATCCGATGTCACATAATCATAGGAATAGTCTCATAGATTGCTCTCGTATGCATCACATAACTGCCTTATGATTTAGTGCAAATCAAGCTCACATATAAACTTGGAGTACATACCTGTTTAACCTTTCGCATTGAATATATTTATAAGCAATTCTTATTATGAAGTCTTACCCGGACATAATCTCCACACGAAGTTATCGGGTCTTACCCGGACAAAATTCTCACACGTAGTCATCGGGTCTTTAGAGCTCGGATATAGTACGAGCACGAAGCTTACGGACATTAATCAGTGATAATATTCTCGCATAAAGCCTGCGGGGTTTTAACCCGGATATAGTACTGACACAAATGCCCTTCGGGACTTATCACATTTATGCACTTTCACATCCATCACGTTGGCCACTCGGCCCCGTCACATATATACACTTTCACATTCATCACATCGGCCATTAGGCCTTATCACATATATACATTTTCACATTCATCACATCAGCCATTAGGCCTTATTACATATATACACTTTCACATTCATCACATCGGCCATTAGGCCTTATCACATATATACACTTTCACATTCATCACATCGGCGATTAGGCCTTATCACATATATACACTTTCACATTCATCACATCGGCTATTAGGCCTTATCACACATATACACTTTCACATTCATCACATCGGCTATTAGGCCTTATCACACATATACACTTTCACATTCATCACATCGGCTATTAGGCCTTATCACACATATACACTTTCACATTCATCACATCGGCTATTAGGCCTTATCACACATATACACTTTCACATTCATCACATCGGCCATTAGGCCTTATCACATATATATACACTTTCACATTCATCACATCGGCTATTAGGCCTTATCACATATATACACTTTCACATTCATCACATCGGCCATTAGGCCTTATCACATATATACACTTTCACATTCATCACATCGGCCATTAGGCCTTACTATCATTTCATATTCGAATACTCATAAACTTACAATATCACGATTTAGAATTCAAGTATGGGTTTAATCAATAGCTTATGAGCAACTAAAACAAGTTTATCAAGGTTCACAACATAATCTCAAATTCAGCACAAGCTGTTTTTCCTGAGCAATAGTCACTAAATTATTTATAACTGGAGCTACAAAACTCCAAATCACTTTCCGTTAATTTTTCCTGAATATAGACTCGTATATCTTCCATCCATAAAATTTCCAGAATTTTAGGTTTGGCCAATCAATACCAGATTTTTCTTAAAGTTTCCCCTGTTTCACTGTTTGACTAATCTGACCACTCTTCACTACGAATCAAATTTCTCATTTTACTGAATTCAAAATGTGTTGTATTTGTTTCATTTGAAACTAGACTCATTAAGGAGTCTAATCATATAAATTTTATCTTATAACCATTTTTGTACAATTTATAATGATTTTCTAAAAACAGAACAGAGGATTACAGTGTCATTCTGCGCTGTCTCACACATCTTTAAGTATCTCATTATCGGAAATTCCTTTGCTTACACGGTTTCTTTTATAAGAAACTAGACTCATTAAGATTTAATTTCATGTCTCATTCAGCCTCTAATTCAAATCCATAAATTTATGGCGATTTTCTAAATTCACGTTACTGCTGCTGTCCTAAGCAGACTATTTCAAATTACCCTTGAATTCCCAAGCTCAAACACTTAAGAACTTACCATTTGAGCTTAGAACATATCATGGCCACATCATATCTTATTAAATCAACTCATCATGTCCTATTATAATTGAATTTACTCAACGTTTAATCACTTAAAACTTACCTCGGAAGTGGTCGACGACTAGATATCCGCGGCTATTTGTTTACTTTCTCTTTTCCCCCATCCAACTTTGATCCTCTTTGCTCTTAAGCTTAAGTAAAACAATAGATTTGCTTAAGTACTTAACTAATATTATTCACTTAACAATCACATTTGGCAATCACATATCATTTAATCTACATCTAAAACAATAGATTTCAATATGTATCATATTTAATAAAACATGCCATGATTCGATTTCATGCTTATTTAATTTATATCTAATTCACATTCTAAATAAAAGTTTATCAAGCTTCCATCTTCATTTAACTATGTATCATTTAGAACTATCAATACTTTACACCCTTTAACAAATTATAATCAATTGCCAAATGCATCTTTGACAATTTAAACCACACAACTCAAATTCTTACAATTTAAGCTTAGAAATTTCTATTCATGTAAATTTTAGCAACATGGAGTCCATTAAACACTCCAAAATTCCATTTGAACAACAATTGTTCAACCTTCTAGCATAATTTCAATCTGGACAGCAAGCATTATTTAACATTCAGGCTGTTTTATTAGACCATCCTAATAGCTTAATTAACACCAATTTATAGCCCCTTGAACAATGAATTAAACCCATACGACTAGCAACAAAAACTAATATTTAACAACCATTGTTTTCTTTTATTTCAAACATGCAGCAGACCAATTCCTCCACATATTACAGCACATTCAAATCAGCATTTACATGCTGGAACAATTTGTTTTCAAGCTGGAGTTTCCAGCAGTCATTTATGCATTTAATTGTCACATTGTTACGTCACTACTAACAACTGAAACTTAGTAAGAATAACATAATATTTTAGCTATTAGACTCAATTTATCAACCCCTAATCGGCATGAAAATAGAACCATTAATTTGTTCAAATTTTGGACAGCATAACGAAGGCACAAAATTGGACAGTAGTAATTTTTACAACTAATCAAAGAGCTTTTCTTTTCTACCACCCGCATCCATGCCTTCCAACCACAATCCATCATCATTTTTCTTTACAACAAAGTTAAAGATAGAGGGGAGCTTAGAAAACTTACCAACTTAGGATACAACTCTTAAACAAGCTAAATCCTTAGTTTCCTTCAACATGCAAACTGTCTCCATTTTTCTTTTTGTTGCAGCCCTCTTCCTCTTCTTCGATGGATTACCGAGTTACTAGAAATTTCAGCTACCTAACTAGCTAAAATCATAGTTTTTCCTCCTTCTAGCCATCTTCTAAGCCAAAAATTAAAGCAACCAAACTTTCTTCTTCCTCCCTCAAGTCACGGCAATAGGGGGAGCAAGGATGAGACAACTTTGTTTTCATCACCCCTCCCTTTTTATTACTTTATTACTAACCTTTTATTTTATTATTTCTAACATAAATCACTAACACAAAAATGTTTATAATAGGCTTTAACCCATAGCATGGCCGGCCACTACTTGTCATAGGTGGAAATTTGACATGCAAGCCCATTATTTTCATAACATGCACTAATAGGTCCTTATAGATTAACCTATCACCTTTTAAAAGTGCCACACATAAGTCCTATTAATTAAATTCACATGCAATGGACTAAATCGAAGCTCAAAACTTTCACACATTTATCTTAGACAATAAATATCATGTTCAAATAATTTGGTTACTCGGTTTAGCGGTCCCGAAACCGCTTTCCGACTAGGGTCAAATTAGGGGTGTCACACCTAGACATGTAAATATCTAATTCCACACTTTTTATTTTGCAAGTTGTTCAATTTTATTAATGATTTCAACCTATTATTTTATTATGCAAGAAATAAAAATGTCCTAAGAGAACTTAAAGCCTAAAAACTTAAAATATCCTGAAAAAGAAAAATAAAGTAAAGACAAGATCCTCCTCTTTTTTATTTATTTGTAGACCCCTCAAAACCCGACCTATCTTTTGCTTCATCATCCTTGTTTTTGCTTGAATAGCCTCATTCGTTCCTCATCAATGGAGTCCATGGATCAAATATAAAGTTTAGAAATTCAGGCACAAAAATAAATGGGCTGTGAAATATTTTCTTAAAAGCATTTCTAATTGAGTCATATCGTATTTTTTAGTATCTCTACTAAGCTTGTTGCTGCCACTGCAAATGTTGCATTAAATCCATCAATTTTGATAGCTCATCTCGAATATTTGGGCAAGGTGAATGAGTTCTAAACGTTGGGGTAGCCATGTCAGGTTTGAAAATTGGTTCAGCTGGCTGTGCCAAGTCAAGAATTTCAACTGGCTGCATTGGTTCTGATTGTATAGGAATTTCAGCTGGTCTTAATTCCTCGGATAGAAACTTATGTTAAAGCACTTAATTCCCGAACTAACTCATCATTCGTATTGGGTCTTGTCTCACAAAACACTTCCCACTTTAAATCTTCAGCAACTTTTTGAATGCTTGCCGTGAAATTAGTATACTTACTTTCTCTCAAAGTAAAACCTTTCTTCGGAAGCATTTGTTGATTCTTAAAGATGCTCTCGTATCTTGCCTTAGCTTCTTCAAAATGGAATTTATTTTGTAATTCATTGACTTGGACTAAGGATCGAGTTCTTTTACGAGGCATTGTTCAACCTGATAAAAACTTAAGAAAATAACAAGAGGGTGAAGCAGTTGGTGTCAGGTAAAGGTTGGTTAGATGGTGATTAACGTCGACTAGGGTGTTGGGTTTGGTAGGTGTGACGTTTATGGTGGTTGCTAGCAAATGGCCAAATGGTGGCTCGAAGACGTGGCAAGAAGTAGCACATGCAATAGGAATAGGACCGTGCAGCTACTGTTGCTGGTAGTTGGGACATGCAGCTGGTGGTGGGTGCAGTTGGGGAGAATGGCTGCTGGTTGGTGTAGTTATTGCTAGTAGTAAGGGACTTCGAGGGTTGGGAGGTTAAGGCCTATGGTATGTGATGGTGGAGAAGAAAAAGAGGGTTGGCGGTGTTAAGAATGTATGGGAAGGAAATAAAGATAGTGGTATTTAAAGCGAAAGTAGGAGGGTGTTTAACTCAAAATTTTAGCTGATTAATGATAAAATATTAACACTTCTAATTCCATACAATGTTAATAACAATTAATATATAATATAAAATATATTAATATATTATTTGTCATTATCCTATTTATTAAAAAAAATTAAAAACCTTTATTTTAGTTGTTTGAAATATTTAAAAAATACAACTAATTATTGAAAACAATTGAATTAAGTACTTGTACTAGAAAATAATTAAAAATAAAATAGAAAACTAACACTTAGATTAAAATTAACCCTTTTATTCAGCAAATCAAAACTTTATTCTGCCACTTAAGAAATATTTTCTTAGAAAATTATGTTAAAATAAATTCCCAAGAAAGATTAGAGGGGTCACAACCGGTCCCGCTTAAGTTCCAATCTCCTAGAAAAAATTTATTTTTAACATATTAATTTAGAAAATACAACCTAAGTCATTTATTTGAAAAATAATGACGAAAAATTAAAAATCCGATAAAATAAGCGAGGTTTTATTCCACTCGATTTTATCCCCCTAATAATGTTTCAAACGTTGAGTGTTAACTCTAAAATTACCTTTCTTACCGTGAAGCTCATTAACCCCATAAGGGAAAACTTGATGAATAGTGAATGGACCGGGCCAACGAGATTTTAACTTACTTGGAAGGAACTTTAATCTGGAATTGAACAACAAAACTTGCTGACCTACTTCAAATTTTCGGCATCGAATATGCTTGACATGCCATCTTTTCAATCTTTCCTTGAATAATTTGACATTTTCAAATGAGAACATTCGAAATTCTTCAACTCATTAAGGTGAAGCATCTGTTTCTCTTTAGCAAGCTTGAGATCCAAGTTGAGCTACTGACGAGCCTAGTAAGCTTTATATTCTAACTGTTGGAATGCCGACACCCCTACGACGCAACAGAAAAATAAAACACCCGGCGATCCTAACCATGGATCCATGTGTGAGGAACGAATCGGGGTGAAAAAGGGTTTCGAAAATTACCGAATGGTGATTCTGAGTAGACAGCAACGCCTTGGCAATGAGTAGTCTGATCTACTAACGAATCAAATTGTAATCTTTGATGACTCCGACCTCTACGTAATCCACCCAGTTAACTATGAACGGAAGGAATCCCCAAACTGTTTTGGAGAAGACTTTGCTTTGACGGCTACTACACTCACCAAGCAAAGAAAAACGGGATTTTGTATCTTATTATGTTTTTTAGGGTTTCTCAAAATTAAATAAATATAATAATGTTTAATAAAACTGAAAATTATAATTACATTAATTATAATAAAAATTTCGGTAAACTATATTTATTTATATACGAACCAAAATCATATTCTCATTATGTGTACAACAACCTTGTACATATAATGTGTTCGATATTTAATTACCCAATTAAATTAATTCTATAATTAATTTAATTCATGTGATAACCAAACACAATACCAATTATGTTTTATTCCATTCGTTTCAACTATAGGGTGTGACCCTATAGGTTCTTGTAACGTTAGTAGTAATGTTAGAACGATTCCAATGTTACAAACAATGAGTGACACCTAGCAATGCATCATTGCTACCTAAGTCACAAGAAATCATGATTCGACATAACCTTTTTTTATGATTAATCTTTTCATGCACTAATCCTTAAGTCCTTTATCTCTGGATTGAACACAAGTCATGGAATAGTCACACTTGTATAGTCCATTTCATGTTCCTTGATATCTTAAGTAGACTATGATATACAAATAAGTATGACATCTCATATCAGCTTATTTGAGCATGGCCATGCATTTTTAGTCTCACTCAATTAAGTGGCCTAAGATATTACTCCCATTATTTAGGAGGGACTTATCCTATATCGATCGACCATATCCCTCTACATAGATTGTGGTATATCCAACATCAGCCTTTATAGAACAACCAGTTACGGTGTACATTTGACTGTATCAAAATATACAACTTACGATGTTGGGATTATGATGATCTCAAGTCTGAGGATCATATACATATTAATCACTATGAGTAATATCGTGACAATTACATAATAATCCAAGAAACATACTCATAACGGGTCAATCCAATATGTTGTTCTCTAACAGACATATTCATGCATCGATTCTGACACTCCATATCAATGACAACTCTTTATCATCAATCAACTACATGTTAGTCTTAATGCATTATCGTTGTTCTATCCAACAATAATACTTGACTAAGGACCTTTTAAGAATAATCATATTATTCTCAAGACATTATTATAAAACAATTTATTTATACACACAGAAAAGAAACTGAAATAATAATGGTAACGCCTTATATTAATAAACATGATAAATCAAGTATGTTATTACAACCATCTCATGATTGATCTTTGGGAATACTCTAACACTAACTCCAAGGGCAAATCACAGGATTTCCCAAAAATCAACCGATAAGGAGACATCTCTAAAAGTGTTTTGCATGTTGTCCTATAGGCCCATAAAGCATTATCCAGTGTCTTGGACCAGTCTTGTCCATTTGGACAAACTACCTTTCTGAGTATACATTTTATTTCTTTATTCACTAATTCAGCTTTCCCATTTGTTTATGGATGGTAAGTTGTGGCAACCTTTTGCTTCACTCCATGTCTATTGAGCAACCATTTCAACCATTTGTTCACAAAATGGGACCCCTCATCACTGATGATAGCCTTAGGAATTCCAAGCATTGCAAACACATGTTTATGCAAAAACTTCATCATTACCTTGGCATCATTTGTTGGGTATGTCTCAGCTTCAATCCACTTAGATACATAATCTACTGCTACTAGAACGTACCTATGACCAAAAGGAGGAAACTAACCAAGAAATTTAATACCCCAAACATCAAATAATTCTACCTCGATAATGTTTGTTTGTGGCATCTCATTTCTATTGGTTATGTTTTCACTCCTTTGGCATCGATCACAACTTTTCACGTAGGCATACACACCTTTGAATGGATTTGGCCAAAAGAATCTTGTTTGTAATACTTTTGCCGCAGTACATGAACCTCCGAAGTGTCCCCCACTTGGAGCTGAATGACAATAATATAAAATTTCATGTACCTCATTTTCTACTACACATCTCTTGATCATTTGATCTTCGAATTGTTTGAACAAGTATGACTCTTCCCAAAAATAGTACTCCACACTATGGAGAAACTTTTTCCTTTACTGATACATCTTTTCAAGCAGCATCAAACCATAGGCTGAATAGTTAGCAAAATCAGCAAACCAAGGGGTATTATGGACATGATTTACCTTAAGTATGTACTCATCCGGAAATACCTCCTGAATGGTATAAGAGGACAAGTTCCTTCTTGTGGCTTCAATCTGGATAAGTAACCTGCTACTTGATTTTCTACCCCTTTTCGATCTTGAATTTTTAGATCAAATTCGTGAAGTAGAAGTACCCATCAGATGAATTTCAGCTTAGCATCTTTCTTGGCAAGTACGTATTTAATTGTCGAATAATCCATATAAATAGTCACTTTGGTACCTACAGGATAAGATTGAAACTTGTCAAAAGCAAAAACAATAGCAAGTAACTCTTTTTTTTGTACCATATAATTCAGCTAAGCTCCTGTCAGAGTCTAACTTACATAGTAGATGGGATGAAAAAATTTGTTCCTTTGCTGGCCCATCACAGCTCCTACCGTGAAGCCACTTGCGTCGCACATTAATTCAAATGTCAATTACCAATCTGATGTGATGATAATTGGTGCTGAGACCAATCGGTTCTTCATATCATTGAAAGCTTTCAAACATACTTCATCAAAGTTGAATGTTGTATCCTTCTCCAATAATTTGCATAAGAGTTTAGCAATTTTGGAGAAGTCTTTGATAAATATCCGATAGAATCTGACATGTCCCAAAAAGCTCCTAACACCCTTTACAGATGTTGGAGGTGGGAGTTTCTCAATGACATATACATTTGCTTTATCTACCTCGATCCCTCATCTCGTTATTCGGTGCCCCAAAACAATACCTTCTCATGCCATGAAATGACACTTTTCCCAGTTGAGTACAAGGTTTGTTTCTTCGCACCGCCTTAGTTCTTTGGCTAGACTGGCTAGGCAATCACAGTATGTGTCTCCGAACACTGAAAAATTGTCCATAAAAACTTCCAAAAACTTTTCCACCATGTCAATAAAAATTGTCATCATACATATTTGAAACTTAGCAGGACAATTACATAAAACAAAAGGCATACGTCTAAAGTGAAATGTATTGTACGTGCATGTGAATATTATTTTGTGTTAATCTTCCAATGCTACAGTGATTTGGTTGTACCCTGAGTATCCATCAAGAAAATAGTAATAGCCTCACCTTGCGAGTCTATCCAGCATTTCATTCAAAAACGAAAAAGGAAAATCATCTTTCTGAGTTGCCTTGTTCAATTTCCAGTAATATATACAAATTTCCATCCCATAACCATTCTGGTCAGTATTAACTCGTTGTTTTCATTCTTCACAACCATAATGCCTCCTTTCTTTAGCACACACTGGACCGAATTTACCCATGAATTGTCTGAGATGGGGTAAGTTATATTTGCATCAAATCATTTAATGATTTCCTTCTTTACCATATCCTTCATAATAGGGTTCAGTCTCTGTTGTCCATCAATAGTCCTTTTCTCACCATCTTCTAGGATGATTTTGTGCATGTACACAGATGGACTAATGCCTAGGATATCAACTATGGTCCATCCGATAGCCTTTTTAAATTGTTTCAGCACTAGAATGAGTTTCTCTTCCTGCTCTTTAGTTAGCTGAGCTAAAATAATCAAGGCAAAGTAGAGGCATCACTTAAATAATCATATTTCAAATGTGAATGAAGAACCTTAAGTTATAATTTAGGTGGCTCTTTGATCAACACTTTTTGTTAGACATAATCTTGGCTCCCTAATTCCAAATATTCAAAACGGGATTGTATTAAATCCCCTTCAGTTACATTTTAGCAAAGCAAAATATTCCTCCCCTTCCTTATCACTTGGAGAATCTGACATTAAGATTTATTCCAATGGGTCCTCAACATAATTGAGTTCCCATTCCATAGCCAATTCTTCTAACTCGGTTACTGCAGACACTTATCAATTGCGTTAGGAAATCACATGGATTTAAAAAAATTGAACGTTACCTAGTCGTCTTGAACATGCATGGTAAACTCACCTTTCTGCACATCAATAAGGGTCCTTCTAGTTTTTAGGAAAGGCCTTCCTAAGATGATTGGAACCTCCTTATCTACTTTAAAGTTTAAAACAACAAAGTCAGCAGGAAAAATAAATTTCTCTATATGTACCAATACATCCTCAATTTTTCCTTCTGGATGTGTTAAGGATCAATCTGTTAACTGAAGCACAACCGTAATTGGTCTAACTTCACCTATCCCCAATTTTCTGAATATGGACATAGGCATCAAGTTGATGCTCGCACCCAAATCACGCAATGCCTTACCACAATAAGATGCTCCAATATGGCAAGGTATGGTAAAACATTTAGGATTCTTCATCTTCAGATTTTGCATATTCTAGTTCTAGTGAAGCTGATTTTTAACACCTGGTTGAACTTCAACTTCATCTCATGCTTCAGTTGGCTCCTCTTCAACTTCGAAACTATTGGGCTTCATTGTCTTTCCGCTGCTTAGTGTCAATGTTTTATAGTGTTCTTTTCTCAGATTTTTTTGATTCTCTGTATCACTAGGAAAAGCACCTTGTGGTCGATTCTTAATTCTAGTAGCAAGTTGACCCACTTGATTCTCCAAATTCCTTAAAGTGACATCATTCTTTGACATATATGCCTTTAATAGGTTCTCTAAGCTATTGCAATGTTTGACTTGTGGTGGTTTCTAAACTTGTTAGGGGAATCCAGGTGGTTGGGTCAATCCGGGTTGTGCGTAAGTGTTACTAGGTCCAGCCCCTTGCTTACTCCAAGAAAAATTTGAGTGGTTTTGCCAAGATAGGTCATAAAAATTGGTTTACAATCCCTTCCTATCTCGGTTCTAGTTCTGGTTACCCATGTAATACACGGATTCTAGGTTTGATAGGCAATCATCGAACAAGTTCCCTTCCCCACAATAAACACAGGCTATATTCTTGCACTGGTTAAGTGGCTAATGTAACGCCCTGAATTTTGGGCCTAGAAGTATTAGGCCTTGAGCTTGGATGCAGATAGGAAACTGCTCTTAGATATTTTACTTGTGCAAGTGAGTAACACAAATTGCATGTTTGGTTGAGTGGCTAAGTGATTTGAGCATATTTGGGAGTGCTTGAGAAGTCTGGGTTCAAGTCTGGCCTTTGGCAAAATTTAAATCTGGGTTCTTAAGTGAACCTGGATGTTAGCTTATAGGACTTATAATAATCAGTATTTGTTTTATGACAAAAAGAGAGAAGGGATCTAGTGGCAATGTGGCCCTACATGTGTGGCAAGGAGTCTGAGGTTCGAGGCATCGCGTGCACAATTGTATGTTTATTTTGCTGTTTGAGCTGGGGAGCTGTTGGAACTGGACTGGAACTCTATGGTTGAATTGGTCATAAGAATTTGAATTAATTTGAATAGGGAGATGGAGTAAATCAAGGAGAAAATTCGGTGAAGGGATTGGTGGATTTTTTAAAAGATTTTGAAATGGGAGAAGCGGGAGTCGATTGGGGGGAATTTTGTTTAGGCAAATTCGGCTAGGGAGTGTGTAAGAGCCCTTTTTTACCCGGCCCATAAACAAACAAAATAAACCAAATTAAAAAAATAAAATAATAATAAATAAATTATTAACAATCTAGTTTACAACAGTAAGCCCAGTTAACCCAAGCCCAGAACTAAAGCCAAATTAACCCAAATACCCGCAGCCCAAAACAGAGAAAATCAGCAGCTAGGGTGAGCCTCTAGCGCCGCAGCAGAAGCCCGACCCCTCCTCCCATGCGCACCTCCGCACGTACGCCACCCTCCACGTCACCGTACGGCCTCCATACACCTGCAGAAAACCAACACGCAAAGAGCGCAAGCAAACCAGCCAACAAAAAGCAGAAATCGACAGCAAATGAAAAAGAGGAAACAAATTTCTTTCAATTTTTTTTGTTTGTTTTATTTCTGTATTATTTTGGCTATATAAGGCCATTCAGAACGTTGTACTGGGGATTCCCCTTTTTTACGCAGAGATTGAATACAAAAAAAAACAAAAAATATTCAAAGAAAACGATTTCTAAAGGTGATTTGATATTTTTCTTTCTTTTCGATTTTGTCTTTCTGTTCAGTTTCTTCAACACTAGTTTTATATTTCGTGCTTGCAAAAGAGAAGAAAAAGAGGAGGGAGTGAGAGGTCTTACCTGGACGCCCTCGAATCCGCTCGAAAAGGAGCCGAAAAGCCCCTTGTGGTGAGGCTCCGACCACCATTCACGGTGGAATCAAGGCGGTGGAAAATAATAGGGTGAAACCCTAGCAGATAAAAGGGAGCCTCCCTTTTGTTTTTTATTTTTATTTTTTAGGCGTTCTTTAAAAAAAATGAAACTGCAGAAGGCAGATTCTTTAGGCTTTTATAGTGATTAAAACGGCATTGTTTAAGTGGGAGACCTGCGCACTCTTGCCCTAATGGGTAATTTCCGCCTTTGGTCCCTCTGATTCTGTGGCATATTCAATGCAGACTTTCATTTATTTAATTTCGGCCACATAATTTCTCGTTTGTTCCAATCTGGTCCGGCGCAAAACGTTGCGTGTGCGGGACGGGGAATATTGCACAATCGATCCCCCATGTCCTCAACGCCTTTTATTTCAGCCCCCTAGCCACCTGTTTCATTTATTTACAGTTTCGACCCCCAGATTTTTGTTCGCTTCCAGTTTCATCCTTAGTTCTTTAATTTCTTTAATTTTTTATTTTCTTTTAAATTGCTCTTGTTTATTATTATTAGTTTTGTTTGTTTTGATTTCATTTTTATTTGCTTTTTAACTGTGTAATTTTTTCTTTTATATATATTATTACATTTAAATAGTTTTATTTCATTTTACTTTTACGTTTTATTTATATTAAACATTTTTGTTTATACATATCCTTTCGTATATAACATTCCAATTTTTTTATATGATATATTGGTTTGCTTTTATTGTTTATTTTATTTTATGTTAAGATGTGTTATATATATTAACTATTATAAACTGTTTTTATTTTGAATTCATTTTACGCATCATTTCGTTGAATTCGTTTTATTATTTTAAAATTGTTTTATATACCTTTTAAACTCAACTTATTTATTTTTTAAAATGCTTCATTTGTTTTTCTTTTCAAAGATTTTTCTTTTCTTACATTACGTATCTTATACTTATATACATTTTTAAAAATTGACTTATATATTATTAACCTTAAATTTCTTGTTTGGCATTACTTATTTTAAACTCATCACTATCATTTTAACATCGTTTTTTTACATCTTATTCGATTTTACTTTTCTTTTACATCTCTTAATTGTTTGTCTAATTAATGGGTCTTTATTTATTAATGTTTGTATTTGAATGATGAATGTTGTGAGATTTTTGCTATTGTGTGTACCATAATTAGTTTACTCGTATTTTCAAATTATTGTCATACATTTGTGTAATTACCCATGTATCATTATTCCATATTTATTATTATATTGTTATTTCACGTCATCATATTGTAAATTAAACTCCGACATAGTTATCCAACTTAGGTTACTTTATTTTATTTCAAACAAAATAAATGCTTACCTTCAAATAAATTACCCGCTATTATTCGAAATAGAATTTTGCTAAATAAGGCAATATTTTGCATTTTGGAAATTCGAGAAATTGTATCCTAACTTATTGGGTCTCGATTTTCTCATTAAACCTAAATAGCAAAATATCCTTTTAAATTTCTAAAAGCATAAAATTTCAAAAAAATAAAGGCAATATTCGAAATTTAGGAATTTCATGAAATCGAGCCCTAACTTACTGGGTCTTGATTTTCTCATTTAACCCAAATAATTGGATGACCTTCTCAAAATGTATAGGTTTTAAAAGTCAAGAGATAAACTTAACTTTGAGGATTTAAAATGTCGCACTCTAACTTACTGAGTGTAACAATTTATTTCTTTGAAATAAGTGAATCTCATCATCCAATTCATCTTACTCAAGTTTTCTTTTCAAAAGATCGTATATTAAAATCTTTTCAAAATTTCAATATTAAGACATTAAACAATCGATTCGGTACCAATTTTGGGCATTACGAGGGTGCTAACCCTTCCTCGTGCGTAACCGACTCCCAAACATGTTTGCTCAAATTTCGCAGACCAAAATCATTTTCAAGGTGAACCGATCACACCTCAATAAAGGATCGGTGGCGACTCCACATTTCCATTTTCAAAATCGATACCCGTTTTTTAAATTTAAAAATGGTTTCAACAGAGTGCATTTGGTGCATTTTCAGCAATTACTTTCTTTTATGCCAATTTGTTTTATTTTCTCTCTTCTATCGATAGTGCCAAATTTTGCCATAGACCTTTTCGGGTGTTTTTCCCGTTTCGATTTTCTTTATTCTTTTCTCCCTATTTCCTATTTTTTCTTAATGTGAGCTGAATTCAACTTTTCTTCCCTATTTCCTATTTTTTCTTAATGTGAGCAGAATTCAACTTTTCTTTCTCCGCCTTCATTCTTTTTCCCTTCTCTATCGATCAAATGTTTTGACCTACAAGTGTTCTGACGAATCGTTTCTTCAGCCTCTGAAGTGCCAAATCCGTTCTTCTCTTGTGGGTTGATTGAGTTCAATTTTATCTGGTTGGCCGATTGTTAGGGATAAACCACAAGGGGATGATATTAATTCATAATCAAACGGCTTGGGAAGTATAAGTCGATTCAGCAAAGGTTCTACACTTGTGGACTACTGCGTTTCTCTCCCTCTTCTTCTTTTCTGCTTTCCTTTCTCTCCCCATCCCAACCGTTTTTCTTCAAGGCTCTTTTGAGTAGTAGCCTTTCTGAGGGAGGATCAAGAATGGTGCCAACTAAAAATGGGCACATAGCCCTTGTCCCCAAATATAAGTAGCGTAAAGTGTCAGCTGTTCGGGATTTTCTGAAGGGGTGCGGCAGGGTTACTACACCAATCTTTGGATCAAGTGGGCAACCACAACCGACTGATCTAGTCAAGTGAGAGGTAATCTGTTGGACAAGTATTTTTTCGGTAAAGCCTGTATTTTTGATAAGTTTTTAATAGATTGCCTTGATTGAATGTAGGTTGGCATTCTCGTGGGTCATTCACACTTTTCACAATCATGTGTGTATTTGTATGTGGTATTCGATGATCGGCTGAAAAGCTGAAAGTATGTGTTGTTACATTGCTATAACTGTAGATCGGCAAAATGCTAAAAACTCAGAAATATGGCTATGATGCCACATGAGCGTGCGATCGTGCGTGTGGTGAACCTAGCCCACGAACATGGGCGTTAGTCTGTGGAGGTGACCACGAGCGCTCTTGTGGTCTTGGGCTGTTTTGGGCCTTGTTGGGCTAAAATGGGCTGTGTGGACCCAGTGGGATTGTGGGCCACACTGATAAAATGTATGTGATGTGGTAAGTGTTGTTGGACTGTGATGTTTGCATAGCTGGGGCCGTTATGGGCCGAAATGGGCCGCGTGGGTAGAGTGGGCTTGTGGGCCCACACGGGTAAAGACCTCGGTAAGTGATCATTGATAGGTTGGTTTATGAGGCTCGTGATGCCGTATGTGAATCTGGACTAAATGGGCTACAGGAACGTGTGGGCCCACTTGCGCCCAATAGCGGTTTTTAGGCCCATATACACTATTTTGGCCGTGTACGTCATTTGAGTCGCTCAAAGCGATGACAGACCTTTTAGGAGGTTGTAATAAGCACTGAGACCCTAATATTTGTAAAATGACCTTAATACCCTATAGGGTAAATTGACCGTAATACCCCTGTATGGTAAAACGATCAAAAAACCCCCATAGGGTAAAATGACCGTAATGCCCCTAGAGGGTAAATGACTATTTTACCCCTCGAGTGTAAATGATTGATTTGTCCGTGATGTAAATGACTGATTTGTCTGTGATTTAAATGACTTATTCTAAGCATGGCATTCTGCATACACGACATACTGCATGGGGTTGAGATACTATTATGGAGGAAGTATTGTACTGATGGCTCTGCCACAATCACTATTACTGGTGGCTTAGCCACATATACTATTATTGGTAGCTTTGCTGCGATACTGTTGCCGGCAGCTTTGCTGTGAGCTACTAATAGCTTTGTGCCGGTCATATTATCGTTACTGATGGCTGTGTGCCGGTCATATCACTGCTATGATGGGTTTGTGCCAATCATATTGCTGTACTTATGGCTTGAGGCCATTCTGTTTATAGCTTAAGCTTTCCTATTTACGGCTCTTAGCCATTCTGGTTACTAGCAGCTTTGCTGCGATATTAATTAGTGCCGCAACCGGTGCTGATATTGGTGTGTTGGCTGGGTGGTTCAATTTTATCCCCACCTAGTGTGTTGGTTGGAATGGGTGGCGTGTTGGCTAGATTGGGATGGGTTGCATGATTGCATTGTTGCATTTCTATTCCTAATTCTATCACTGTATTGGGCTTAGGCCCACATGTATTCTGTTTCTAATTCTGATACTGTATGGGCTAAGGCCCACACTACACTTTTACTGTTTTGGGCTAAGGCCCACATTGTTCTGTTACTGAAAAGGGCTCAGGCCCAAACTGTTACTGCTTATATTACTGACTGAATGATAGGGTATTACGCATTGAGTTTTTGTAAACTCACCCCGTTTTTAACCTTTCAGGTAATCCTTAGCGTTAGACGGATCAGAGTTGCGAGGCACTCTAAGAGGGCCACACAATTGCACAAGTTTTATTCTGTTTTGGTCATTTACTAAAGCAATTTGATTTTGATTCGAGTTGTAATAAGGCCTCAAAAATACTTTGATTTTAAATTCAGGATTTTATTGATTGTGATTCTTATCTGCTAGAAGGAGAACCCGGTTTACCAAAATAATAACTATTTTCAAACGCTACATTTTTGCAACTCAATTTTTAAATAACAACGTTTCTTTAATAAACCTCAATTAAAAATAAGAAAACACAAACTAAGGTTTTGTACAAGTTTTAAATGGCAAGAAGTTTGAAATTTCAAGAAGGGTTTCCAATGGAAACATGGTTTTCGAAAAACAGTTCAATGTGACACACCAGATTCGGCTACAACATCTAGGCCGGGTTTGGGGTGTTACAGTTGAGCTGCAACATTGTTGAACTCATTAGTAGTAAAAATTTTAAGCATTAAGGATATCAAAAATACCTGAGCTGTAAGTGAAGTGTGGGCGTCCACTTCATGTACTCCTGTGACTCGTCTTGAAGCTACTTAATTGGTTGACCACTGGTAATTGTTACTGGAAATTTTCTCTATAATTTCATAAGCCTCATTATAAGACTTAGAAAGGAGAGCACCATTGGCAGAAGCATCTGCTACCATCCTCATGTGAGCATTAAGACTATTACAGAAAGTCTCTAATTGGAAGCAATGCAGGATTCCATGATAAGGGCATTTTTGAAACAGTTCTTTAAATCTCTGCCACACCTCAACAATGACTTATCACCCATCTATTGGAAAGTAGTGATTTAATTCCACAACTTAGCATTCTTGCTAGGTGGGAAATATTTCATAAGGAAGCGTTCTGCTAACTCTTGCCATGTGGTAATGGAATCTTATGGCAATGACTTCAACCAAGCTCGAGCTTTGTCCTTTAATGAAAATGAGAACAATTTAAATCTTAGTGCATCTTCAAGTACTCCGACTAACTTGAAGGAATTACTCACCTTCATAAACAATTTGAGGTGAATGTGAGCATCTTCAGTAGGCATTCCACTGAATTGGCCTACTGTCTGAAGCATCTAGAACATAACTAGCTTTAGCTCGAATTGTTGTGTCTCGATTTCAAGTCTCCTAATACCCAGATTAAGCTCATTAAAAAGTGACACGACATGCTATCTTAAGGCTCTATCCCTATCATCAACTATAAGAATAGGATTTTGAGCATGATTTGATCCATTTCCTTGATTCTAGTTCTCGAAGTTCATATCTTCAATTCGTCTCTAAGCTGGTTTTCTTCTCCTTTGTCGAAAAGTCCTTTCAATTTTAGGATCTACGAGGAGAAGTCGATAATTTGATCAATACTTATAAACACCTGAAACAATCACGGAAAAATATTTAAATTAAAATTAAACAAAAAAATAGATCAAAATGCAAAATTAACAATTTCACAAGTAATGTCTTTTAAAATAATCCCCGGCAACAACTCCAAAAACTTGGAACGACGAAATGTGCAAGTGTACAATTGCAACAAGTAATAAAGTGACAAGTATGTCGAGTTATCGTACCCACATGGACTGTACAAGCAAGTATTTATGAAATGTAAACTTAAGCAATTTGGTGGAGGAAAAATATGTTGATTTGAAAGAGTTGATCTAAAAACTAAAATTTAACTAAGTAATCAACTAAAATAAGATAATAAAATTTCAATGCCCGATTTCTAGAAAAGATTTTAATCAATATGACATATATGTGTTAGATCAATTTTATTCTTTAACTTAGAATTATTAAAACTATGTTCATGTTGTTACGAATAATTTCATGGGAACTTGGTATCTTGTTAACTAATACACATACATACTTACTACATTAATCAATCTTTCAAACATATTCCTGTGTTGAATTAACTAACCAATTTTCATAAGCAAGTATAAGACAGAGTGAAGTAACAATATATGCTTGTATTGAAATAAATTTAATCACAACAATCTTACAAGTTATGCAAGGCGATTATATTGTTTAACATATCTGTTAAATTTAACCCTCAATTACCTTAAAAGATTGAACATGCACCAATTAAATATTGTGTCAAGTAATTATAATTTCAATCCAATTAATAGTTAATTCTTTTGTTACCTTACAATTAAAATGCAAGCATAACATAAACATGATTTTATTTAATTGAACAATTTACCAAGGCCTAATAACAATACAAACACGCTTTTTAAAAACTTAAGTGGACATAATGCAATTAATCTAACACAAATGAAATTTAAGTCATTTTAAGTAATTTAGGAACATCAACAAAACAAGTATTCATATTTATGATCATAGAATAATTTGAAAAATATAAAGAGAAGGGAACTAGAAAACAAATCCTGGTAATTCTCCGAATCCAAACTAGTGTGCTTCTCTTCTTCTTTGCTCATTCTATCAATCAAAGGCCTTCATGAATGCTTGATTGTTACTGCTCCAAGGGGTGTGCTAGCTCTTTTTCAAGAGGGTAAATAAAAAAAAGGGAAGAAAGACGCGAAATGGGAAGACAAGAGAGTGAAAGAGAGAAGTGGAGTAGAGATTAAAGAAAGATGAGACGTGTTGAACGAGAAACTGAAGGGGACTATTTAAACTTGAGTTTGGCAGCTCAAATTAGCTAATAATAATATGGAATCCCTATTCACATGGTCAGTCATACTAGGTGGGAGGAGTGTCTAAATAAACTTGCTATTTTTAGCTTGTTGCTAGAAATTAATTACATGAAAAGGGGAGGGGTTTGAACGGCATTTAGGAAGAGTTCAAGGGCTTATTTGTAAGTTTTAAAATCAGCTAAAATTAGCTGATTGGGTCAGCAAGATGGGATGGTTTGGGCTGTTCACTTGGCTTGTCCATCCTCTCTCTTTATTTGCACAATTCAGGCCATTTTCTTTACTTCAAGCTATTTGTTTTTCTTTGATAAAAATTTAATTGGGCCAACTAATTTACGAGTGTCCAAAAGCATATATTTAAATCCTCCAAGGTTGCTAATTCATCATCTTGAGCTCCCAAGGTGCCTCGTAAATTAATTCTTCTGTGGTGACTACCGAACTATTTTTTTACTCTTTGTGCAACACTGTCGAAAATAGACCAAATTTTGCAAAATTATTATAAAAATAATTAAAATTCAAAATGTTTCATAAATTGAGTGCAAATTAATTATTTTACAATAAAAGTATAAAATTCGATAAAAAATACTTAGAAACTGCATGAATTAGTGCTCAAAAGGTGCTGAAAAAGTCCATATATTTTTATGTTTCCACACACCTGGTAGTTTCTAAAACACACTGCTACGACACACTTCTAGTCCCTAAAACTTCATGCAAAATAAACTAATTAATACCAAATATCATAACCGAAACTTGGATTCGATATTCATAACTTGATACAACCGCTCCTAAAAATTGACATTCAACTTAATCGATTAGTAACCAAAACCGAGTTATGACCCTTAACAACAATTTGATCACTTACCCTTGAAAAGAAAGCAGATCAAAACAAAGCCTAAATCCCTTCTCTAAATGACAAATCAGATTTTTCCTCCTAAAAGAATTCAAATCCAACTAAAAATGCTAAAAATCAGGAGGAAAAATATGATTTGTTATTCTCCTAGCAAAAAGTGTCATTACAATCGTCACATCTATGTTATCATAGATAAAAGAAAGAGTCCAACAGTCTTACCATTTGACTCATACTTTTTTTTTCCTTTTTTTATATTATAAAACAATACTTAAATTTAATTTTTGCCCTTAAAATTTGAGATTTTTCCTCCTGATTTTTTAGCATTTTTAGTTGGATTTGAATTTTTTCAGGAGGAAAAATCTAATTTGTCATTCAGAGAAAGTATTGTATGAAATGTGATTCCACGTCATCCCTATCTATTTCCAATAGGAGAATGACAAATAAAATTTTTCCTCTTGATTTTTAGCATTCTTAGTTGGATTTGAATTTTTTAGGAGGAAAAGACTGAAAATCAAGGAGAAAAATATGATTTGTTATTCTCCTATTGGAAAAAGATAGAGATGACATGGAACCACAGTTTTATACAACATCTTCTCATAATGAACTCTCAATGGTATAAAAATAAATAAACACATAAAAATGAGTTTCTCATCGAATATGGCTAAAATTATCGAAACGATCCCGCACAAAACACCAAATTTTTTTTGGGGTGTTACATGTAATCTTAATAAGAAGAGCAAGGACCAATTTATAAAAATGAACTTTTAATTCAATATACCCATCAAGTAACTTAATGAACATATAAGATTTAATTCAGTACTAACTTAGCTTAAATTTGGTCATTTGATTTTACACTTAATTGAATCCATAAATTTAGGATAAAATGTTACATATACACACATGATTAGTATGAACATTTCAAAAAGTTGGTTCAATCCTAGGAAATAATTAATTTAAATAATCCATATCAATCCACGAGTGATTTTTTGGATTAATTTATTTAAATATGTCTATTTTATAGTCGGGTGTTAAGACAAATCCTTTAAATATAACATTTTAAAAACAAAATAGTCACTACAAAAAAATGCCATTTCTAGATGAAAAATGATCATCAATAAAATCCTAAAACCTATCAGTATAGTACACCAAATCCTATACCAACAGGCGAATGGGATGTTTCGACAACTTTAGACTGTGATGAAAACATTGACCTATATAACGTTTTACTGACGGTAAAAAATGTTCAATACTGATGGATTTCTCCATCACTAAAAGCACTGTCAAAATGCATGTACCCCAACAACATTTTTAGGGATTTACTTACGGATTTGTCCGTTGGCATAGGAAAAACATTTTTCAACGATCATCTCGTCAATATAGGTTCAAATTTTCCGTTAATGTAGATCTGGTTCAATTTTTTAAAAAGAAATTCCGTAACAATTATAATTGTAAAAGTAAAAACATATATTATAAGACATCTAAAAAGTATTTATGATCAAATTAAATGAAACTGCAATTGTTTTATATCAATAAAATATAATTAATATAGATAATAAAGTTGACGTACAAATATATATTATAAGACATCTAAAAAGTATTTATGATCAAATTAAATGGAATTGGAATTGTTTTATATCAATAAAATATAATTAATATAGATAAAAATGAATCAAAATATGAATTTACCCTTTTGAAACGCACAATCTATAATCATATATTCAGTTAAAAATAATATATATTTATATATAATTTTTGCAAATTTAATTACCATGAAATTTATCTAAATAATTTTAAAAAACCATTATGGATGATAAACATGAACATAAATATTTTATAACATTAGATAAATTGATAGGTTACAAAAATATCGTATAAATAATAATTACATAATGATAAAATGTTGAATAAATAAATATATCCCAACTATTAACAAAAAAATATTCGTATAAATATATAACCATTCTATAATAACAATTTAAACATAAAAAAAATCACAAAAACAAAACTTTCTCTCTCTCTCTTTTTTTTCTTCTCTTTTTCCTTCGTTTTTCTTTTTCTCTTTTTCCTTCACCCCACGTCCCCCACCAAAAAGGAAAAAAACTAGCTGTCATGTTTTAAAGACATATATTTTATGGTATTTCATTGTATACTACTTAAATATTTGTTTTAGATCTTGATTGAAAAAAACTTAATACATATTAAACTGGCACCACTAATACTCTATATCACCGACTGATAGCATTGGTGAGATTTGATAATATACGTATTTACATAAAGTTTCACATATAATGGTTGTGTTTAATGTATAATATAATAATTTAAATTTTTGTAAGTTCATAATTTATATTATATTAATTTTCATTATACTTCTTATAGCATTATGTTTGCATTATTTGCTTATATCATATTATATTATATTTTAATTATATTTATTATATTATATTTACACATCATAATTGTATCATAGTTACTAAATTTAGGATCGAGCAGAGATTCAAAATACAAAACCAAATCATAAATCTTATTTAAGCTGAACCAAGTCAAGTAAAAGAAAGAGACAAATAGTATTAATATTTTTGCATTAATATGCAGAGGATTTTATTTTGATATGAGAAAAATACCATCACATATTATAAATCATTCTTTAATTTCGACACATTGTGTGTCTTGAGCAGCCACGTTTCCAGGTATTAACAGTTTCGTGGAGAAGATGAGGATTAGAAGTAAGACCAGAAACCTCTGCGGGATGGACCGTCATAGTCGCATCGATTTGGATCACCTCTACCATCACCATTATGTTGATTAGAGCCAAGAAAATTAACCTTTTTTTCATGTTCGAGATTCCCATGATTTGTTTTCGGTTTTATAGGAATAATTTTGATATTGTTATAAAATAAAGAGATGTAGAGAATAAAGAATAAAGAAAATATGAAAGCAATAGGGAATGTACTTTATTGATTAAAAGGGGTGATTTACAATGCATCATCAGAGTCTCTATTTATAGGCATAAGAAGTATAAAAGAAGTAGATATCTAATTCTAATAACGATTAGAATTTAAAGTAAATCAAAACTTTATCTTGATCATGATGGACATCCACTTAGAAAGATATTCATAACACTCCCCCTTGGATGTCCATTGGTAGATAATGTGCTTCGTTAAAACCTTATTAGGAAAAACCCTGTGGGATAAAAAACCTAATGAAGGAAAAAGAGTACACAATCCTCTATTACAAGCTGCCTCGTTAAAAACCTTTACCAGGAAACCCAAAGGGACAAAACCTTGGTTAAAGGAAAAGAGTACAACTTGTTTTTAGACTCCCCCTGATGGCAACATTAAATTACATCTTTGATTCGACGCATTCCAATCTTGTGTAGTAGTCTTTCAAATGTCGAAGTTGGCAATACCTTAATAAAAATATCTGTTAAATTATCACTAGAACGAATTTGTTGAACATTTATATCACCTCTTTTCTCAAGATCTTGTGTGAATAATAATTTTGGTGAAATATGTTTCGTTCTATCACCTTTGATGTAACCACCCTTCAATTAAGCTATACATGCTACATTGTCTTCATATAAGATAGTTGACATCTTTTCCTGTAAAGGCAAATTACATATCTTCTGAATATGTTGGGTCAATAACCTTAGCCAAACACACTCTTGAGTTGCCTCATCCATTGCAATTATTTTTGCATGATTGAAGAAGCGGTAAATAATGTTTGCTTTGTTGACGCCATGATATGGCAGTACCCCTAGCATCAGCATAGCTAACTAATAGGGATTTTGAATCATTTGAATAAAATAACCCCATATTAATGGTCCTTCTGAATATCTAAATACATGTTTAATTTCATTCCAATGTCTACATGTTGGAGAAGAACTAAATTGTGCTAACAAGTTTACAACAAAAGCTATATCAGGTCTTGTGTTGTTTGCAAGATATATCAATGCCCCTATGGCACTTAAATATGGCACTTCAGGACCAAGAAACTCTTTATCATTCTCGCAATGATGAAATTGATCTTTATTCACATTTAATGACTGTACAACCATTGGAGTACTTAATGGGTGTGCTTTATCCATGTAAAATTTCTTTAATATCTTTTCCATATAAGTTGATTAATGAACATGAATTTCATCTTTTAAATGCTCTATTTGTAATCCAAGATAAAATTTTGTTTTTCCAAGATCTTTTATCTCGAATTCTTTTTTTAAACAATTTATTGTATTTTGAAACTCTTCAAGAGTTCCAATAATATTTAGACCATCAACATAAACAAAAATTATCAAAAAATCTTATCCAAACCTTTTTATAAAGACACATGGACAAATTTGATCATTCTTGTAACCTTCTTTTAACAAGTATTCATTAAGAAGATTGTACCACATACGCCTAGATTGTTTTATTTCATATAAACTTTTCTTTCATCTGATCGAACAATTTTCTGAAGAAAATTTATATCTTTTCGGGATTTTAAATCCTTCAAGGATTTTTATATAAATTTCACTATCAAGTGTACCATATAAATAGGATGTAATAACATCTATTAGATGCATGTCAAGTTTTTCACGTACTGCTAGACTAATAAAATATCTAAGCGTGATTGCATCCACCATAGAAGAATATATCTCTTCATAATCAATGCCGGGCCTTTGCAAAAATCCTTGTGCTACAAGGCGAGCTCTATATCTTACGACTTCATCAATTTCATTTTGTTTTCACACAAATACCCATTTATGCCCTACCAACTTTTACACATTTAGGTGTTTGGACTACAGGTCCAAAAACTTCACGTTTAGAAAGTGAACTCAATTCTCCTTGAATTGCATCTTTCCATTTTGGCCAATCTTTTCTATTTTTACATTCCTTGGTAGATTTAGGTTCAAGATCCTCATTTTCTTTTATTATTTTAATAGCAATATTTTAAGCAAAATTGTTGTCAACAACTACTTTTTTTTGTTCCATCTTTTTCTCGTATTGACATAACTTATCAAGATCTTTTTATTTTCATCATTTCTATTTTCACTTTTAGGTACCTGAATCTCTTCTTGAGTTCTATAATTAGTTATTTCATGGGTCTCTTCAGAAACCCCCGCCTCCACTGTATGAACATCTTGAATGTATGCTCCTTTACTTTTACGAGAATTTTTATCTTTGGAATTGATCTGTCTTCCACGCTTCATGCATGGATTATTTTCTTTTGCATTAATAGTTTGCCCTATTAGGACATCAATTCGTATTGGAGCATTTTCAGCTGGTATGTGAGATTTAATGAATCTAACAGTTGATTTGTAAAATGAATTATTTGTTGAACTTTTGGTTCACATTTCTTTGTTCGAAGATATTAGACATTGATAATTTATTTAAAATACTTTATTAATCCAGCTTTTTATTCTCTCCCCCTAATGTTGGGAAAACTGACAACTCTTGTCATAACTAAATATCGAATTAATAGCTCAAAAATATTATAAGGAGACTCATATAAATATATATAGATTCCCAATCTCTTATAATGACCCATCTTTGTGCGTTGTGGTGGAGCAGTTGGTACATATACCGCACATCCAAAAAATTGTAAGATAGGAAATATTTGGCTCTTGACCAAAAATAAATTGTAATGAAGAGTATTTATAATTTATTGGCTTGATGCGTACAACATGTAAATCAATACAATCTCATGCTAAAATAGAATTTTTTTCTCATAAGTAATGATTTAGCTATTAGTTGAAGGCATTTGATAAATAATTCAGCTAAATCATTTTGTGTGTGAACATGACCTACAGGATGTTCAACTTTTATCCCAATTGACATGCAATAATCATTGAAAATTTGGGATGTAACCTCACCAACATTAGCAAGATGAATCGTTTTAGTTGCATAATCTGAAATTAATCATTTAAACAAGCAATCTCGCAAACGACAGGTTGCGAGTTGATAACGCATGTGATTATTTTGTAGATACATCTTCCAAAATCATACAATATCAAAACTATCCACATGGTGGATGAATGGACCCATATTTATTTCAGAAATGCAAGACATTAAATCTCAACTTTAGCTAGTGAGTTTCTAAGAACCAATTTTTATTGAGAACAAGCAACAAATGAGAATTCTTTAAATTAAAGAATCTTCTGGTTCTTTAATGGATGTCCATATGAATTCTCAATTAATTTTTACATCATATATGATCTAGGATGGTCTAACTAGTCACGCCAAGTAGTAAACACATCTGTATTAGTAAACTTCTAGCTTACTTTAACATGTGTTTCAATTGTACTAAATTGTAACAAATTGATAATTTTATTATCATTCCTTTTAATTTGTATCCACATATAAGTACTATTGTGACATTTACTACTGGAAATGTCTAAATCAATGTGAAGCCTATAATGCCACCAAGTCAATAAATATAATTTCTAAATAATTATATGCAGTATTCGTTTCAGGGAATATGCCAAAATCTTCAAATGCCCAAAACTCTATTAATAGAAAACTTTGAGAGTGGATCTTATTTTCCAGATGTACAATAGGTACATAACCAATGACTTTTCATACATGAATTTTCTCTCTTGCAAGTTCTCATCAGTAATATTTTACCAATAATTTTAATTGAAAACTTATTCTAAATACAGTAGAGTTATACTTACAGTTTTTAAAAAAACTTGCAACTTTAGGTGCATCCAACCATAATAAGCTTTAGATAGAATTATCATATTCTATTGCTTATAAGTATATCTTTCACTGTCAAGTATTTTGTTTTCAACCCTTTAATAGGGATGATGACAAAAGAATATCACAAAGATTATAAAATAAATATAAATTAATAACTCAATCCCCTTTTTTTATTCATATGAAATATAATATTTTTCTCTTTTACAACCTCAATATGAGATCCATTACAAATAACTTTTAAAAGTAATGTACTAACCATCACAAATTTTGTGTTTTTTAGATAGAGATATATTAGCTCTTCTGGAGCTTTCAACTAATTTTGTACTATCAAATATTAGAATAATATTTGTTTGTTTCAATACCAAATAAGATAAATATTTTCTATCTATAATGATAGAATTCATTACTACATTTTCATATCATTCTTCAAAGAATATTAACAGAAACAAAATATTTGGGCATATGCCACATATGTGGCCAATAATCTTTCATATCACATTGATAACATAAGTTATCTTTACCTTTTGAAAAGTTATCTTGAGAACTCTTATTGTTCTCTTATTTATTACTACATTCCCACTTTTAGTGGTCCATGGGTATATCTTTTATTTTCTTTATACATACATTCACTTCGGGGAATGCAATAGATTTACTAGGACAAACTTATAAACATCCCAATAGATTGTTTATTTTATAATCACCATCACAAACATGCATGGATTTTAAATTAGAATCTATCTATTCATGTTGTCATGATTAGTCTTCAATTATAATAAACATGATATAATAAATAAAATATAGTAAAATATACCTGAAGATCTTTAACATCATTGTCATCACCTTGACAAATCAATTCTTTACCCATGCTTGTTCAATTATAAATCAAAGATTAGGATAAGAACCACAATCCATTCTGAGGTCAAATCTTTCAACATCCTGAAGATGAAGTTGTAAGGGAGAAAGTACATCAAAAATGTATCTTGATCATGATGGACATCCACTTAATAAGTTATTCATAACAAATATCACCTATTTATAGGGTTTTGAAATGACTCCCTAATTTAGAAATTATCTTAAATTAGGTGATATTGTTTTTTTTCTTTTTTTATTTCTTGTTGTTTCAAACCTTATGCATGTTAAATGTGTTAATATTTAAAAAAAAGAATACATTTTAGAAATTGGACTCAATAATCTAGGGTTTTATCTTGATTAGTCGAATATTGTGAAATGTATGTGCATCTGTTTTTTATTTTCTTTTTTTGGCAGAAAAAAATAGAGTTGAACTCAATCTGATACAATCTCAATTACACAATATTTTTCTTGAGCTATACCTAACATATCATTTAATATATCATCTAGTGATCTCAAATGCAAGCTGAGTCTTGATTGTTGCATATATAATATACATATATATTATAGGGATTGAAAGCTTGGGCTTGGGATCACATATCCCAAGTTTGTCTTTGAAGAACATATCTAATTGTATTAGTGTCTATAATTTATTTCTTCAATATAATATTAATTGATAATCCCTCATTGGTAAGTGCTACGAGATGTCATGCATTGGAACCCACGATTATGGACTCGAATTCATCAGTACTTTCTTTTCCAAGTGAAATCCCCTAGTATATGAAAGAGTGAATTTTATATTTTTATATATAAATTAGTTATCATGCCACGTGTTGTATGTAACTTTACGTGTTTATTCTTTAAAATTTATTAAATAATATATTTTTATAAATTTTTAGTATATATTTCCTAATTAAATGATAGTTGGACTAATTTACAATAAAATTCCATTAGTTTTGAAAAATGATTGAGAGAATAAAATAACATTTTAAAAGTAATGAAAACAAAAAACTAGGAAACAACCAATAGTAAAATATTAAGTAATTAGATAAAGGGTAAACTATACCATTAGTCACTAAACTATTGCTAAGTTTTCATTTTGATAACTTAGCTAAAAAACTTACAAGTTGGTCACTAAACTATTCGAAATTTTTTATTTAAGTCACTAAACTATTCAAAAGTTTTATTTAAGTCACTGGGTTTTTAAGTTTGTTTAAAAAAAAGTGTCGCCAGCAAGCTCCAAAAAATTATTCGAAGATTGGTACAATGAGTCAATACCTATTGATGAATATAATAATATACCTTAGATCCAAGTCAATCTGATGGTTAATGTTAGAGATCGAAGAAAAATGTTGTTTAAATTTTGGTTCGTAGATTTGTGATGTAAAGCTCTTTCATGAAAAAAAATTGAATTATAGTAGATAAGGGGAAATAGATCTTTCAATTGGTGCAAGCAGTGCTAACAAAGAAAGCCACAACATTGATTTTAACAACCCAATGACTTCAATGAAAACTTTTGAATAGTTCAGTGACCAAATTTTAACTTTTTTTCTGTTAAGTGACCAAAACGAAAACATACCCATAGTTTAGTAACTAATAGTGTAGTTTAGCCTTAGATAAAATAACATGTAATTTGAATATGAGTAAATGGTTTATCTAGAAAGAACCATTACTTTAATATTTCATTACTTTTAACATAATATTTCACAATATAACAATAAACAACATTTACAATTATATGAATAAAATTAAAATTAAATGATAGTAAAACTATTGAATATCAAATAATAATGAAAATCACACCTTTTTGGTTATAGAAACAAAGCCTAATATTAAATAATGCTAAAATATATATTAAATAATGCTAAAATATGATGTTCAAGTAAATCTTTTGATGTTATTTTGAATGAAAATGTCTCACTAATGCATATATTTATAGGAGTAAACATTAATTTTAATTGGTATATAAATGTAACACTAATTAAGTGAGAATTAATTTAAAATAATAATTTTAATTTAATATGGACCCAACATATTGATTTTATCTTTATATATATAATGCTAATAGCACATATTTAATTTTTATTAATTATAAAAAAATGATTTTAACCTTATTAATTATTATGATGTTTAAAATAAAATCATATATATATAATTTATATTTATTTAATTAAAAACCTTGAACTTTTATTATTGCCTAATTAATTAATTTAATATTTAATTAGTATTAGTTTTATTATAATACTAATAAATTGTTATTGTAATGTCAATTTAGTAATATAATTAACAATAAAGGTATTCTCGTCAGTTCAAAATTGTTTTTCAAACTCTTGTGTATATAATTATATTAGTTTTTAATATCACATACAATGCAAGTAATTTTACACATTTAATGATTATGTACATTTAATTGAAAGTTAATGGAAAGAATAATGGAAAAGTAAATAACTTCACTAAAACATTTTTTGGCCAACAACAGCTCAACTTTGAAAATTTCCCAAAAAATGTAGAAGATGAGTTAAACGGTGAACTAAATATAAAATTAAATTTGAATAAATCTAGTTTTGTACGAAATAAATGGTGTAAGCATTGGGATTGTATTGAATGAGATATGTACATTTTAGTGAGACAATGCTAGATCAATTTCATATTCTTCTATTCTGACTTTGAAAAATCATTAAAAATTGTATAAAAAAAAAGAGATCTTATATGTATGAAAATCTCAATAAGTCTAAGAAACAAAAGGCAACCTAATATGAATTCTATACTAATAGATAAATGCATTTTAGTGGAAATAGATCAAAGCTACCTAGTAGCAGAATAGAAGAGGATTTAAAGAAAATACTATATTAATTGGCATGTGTGAAAATTTTGAAATTTTCACGGTAAAATTTTCATTGAGTCTAATTTCAAAAACAACAAACGGATCTTAATTTTTAATTTTTCATTTTGTACGCCAATATATAAATAATTTAGTGACTGCTACTTAAGTAGACAACCTTGTTAAGAGTATATGCGTAATTAGTGAAAAATAATTAATAATACATATAAGCATGCTATACTAAAAACCAAAGATTCTCGTTTGTATATATATACATGTACATATTAGATGTGGAATAGAGAGAATGAAGAGGGAAAAATAGATAAAGAATATTAAGTTAAGTTTCATGGTTAAATCATGAAAAAAACAAGACTGTGGGAATTGAATGTATGAATTACAAGAGTGTAATTGAATTTTGGTCATTTAAATAGCCTATATTTAAGTGTATTAAGGTATGTAAATGGTAGAATTATAAGAGTGTAAGTTTTGGTAATTTGAGTAGCTTATATTTAAGTGTATTAAGGTATGTAAATGGTAGAATTGTTGTGATGCAAGAGTATATCAAATGAGAATTGTTTGAGTATTGAATATAGAATTCTTAATTATTGAATTTGTGATTTTTAGATTGATATGTTGGTGTATTTTAAGATTGAAAAGTGTTTATGAATGAATGAAAATGAAATAAGACTGTTTATGCATGTTTTAGAGGTGTTTCAGGCTTGATTTTGGGGACCATTTACCCTTGTATCGATACCAAGGGAACTTGTATTGGTATAAGTACTCCAAAGAGCAAAAATGAATAATGCCAAGGAAGATGTATTGATACTTGGAATAGTGTATCGGTACAAGTATCATATTTTCACTTGTTTTTATTCATTTAGGCTTGAATAAGGCTTGAACGACCTCTGATTGTAACCAAATTTTGGAAAAAGTTTAGTAATAGCTTGATAAGCCTTAAATAACTTTTAAAAGACTTTAAAGATGAGTAGAACTTGAATCTATAGTTTAGACCTAAAGGGAAGTAATTAACTCTAAAATATAATATTTCTTGTTCGAGTCAGATACGAACTCGGATAAATGTATTACATATCTTTAGCTCATGTCAATTTTCAGAGCAATTAAGGAGCCTTTGCCTCTAGTCTTCCTTTAAATAGGGTGAAGGATTTCGTTACTAAAATAAGATTATCCATGATTAAACCGCTATAAACAAAAATGTTCATACAAAATGTGATGAGGCTTGGAAGAATTATTTTAAGGCGATAGAGAAAATGATTTTATAAGCAAAAAGGCCGATGATATGAAGTTTGCAACACAGATCTGAAAGTCATCTGGGAACAAGAGTAATATTAGTTAAGGACAGAATGGAACTGGTGGTGAAAGGCCCCACAATCCCAGTATCGTTGACAAAAGGAGACCAAGTTTAGGGTGAGTTTGGATGGGTGGTGCGTTTACTTGCGGCTAGTGTAAAAATAGCAGTGGCGGTGAGATTAGACACTGTAGCGATACTGTAGCATGAGACAAAAAGTAAACTAAACGCACCGCACCCAATCGCCCATCCAAACCCACCCTTAGCATGACGAAAAATTTAAGGGTAAATTGCACTTATTGTCCTTATACTTTATATAAAATTATGTTTCGGCCACTCAACATTTAAAATTTACCTAATAGCTATTAATGATATTCCTCTTTAAAGGAAAAATAACCAATTTAGTCCCTAAAATATAAATAAAATATTATTTTAATGTTTTTAAATATTTTTTAATAATTATTCTAAAAAAGTTTTTAAAAATCTTAAAAATAAATTGAAATTAGTAAAAATATAAAATGTATTATAAAACTTATAAACAATTTTTGTAAAAATTAAATAAAAATTTTATATTAATATTAAATAAAAATAATTATATTAAATTAATTTTTTTTTAAAAACCTTTCCTCCCCCACCGTCCCTCTCTCTCCATCTTCCCCTTCTTCAACCTAGAAAAAGGCCAACTCCAGATTATTAAATTGAGTATTAGCCCCTTAAATTAATGTGTTATATCATATTTTAACGGGAGATATGGATGAGTGGCAAAAATGTATTCGAAAACATTAATAACTATTATGTAATTTTTAGAAGTTAGGTGGCTGAAATCTAATTTTATATAAAGTTCAGGAACAGTTAGCGTTTAACCAAAATTTAATTATTAAACTCACCAATCCGGTGAAATTGGAGCCTATTATCAACAGCTGATACGCTTAAACCTGAACAAAGCCCGCCTCCGCTCCGCCTCTCCCCTCCTTTTTTCTTCTCTGTAAATAGTTACATGGCAATTCTCCTCGTACCAAAAATACTAGACTTTCCCTTCTAGTTTATCTCCAATCTCTAATCCCCCCCCCCGACCCTTTTATTTTGGCATGTTTCTCAGAAAAAGCATCGCCAAACTCCCCTGCACATATCCTGCGCTTAACACTGCTTCTTTCATTTCCTCTTACAACCAAACAACCCCGCAAGATATTGCTCATCAAGCTTCTTTCTTAATCAACCAACCCAACTGGAAGACCAACGAGACCCTCAAATCCTTTGTTTCCCACATGAACCCCACCCTTGCTGCCCAAGTCATCCTCCTCCAAAACCACCATTTCTCACTCGCTCTCCGGTTTTTCCAATGGGTTTGTCAACACTCCACTTACTGCTACGATATAACTAGTAGAATCCACCTCTTGAAACTGCTCGTATCCTCCAATTCATTTCGAATTGCTCATAAGGTGGTGATTGAACTCATCAAAACCTGTAGTAGCAATGAGAACGATCTTTTGAAGCTAATGGAAGCGCTTGATGAGATGAGGGAGACCGGTTTTCGCTTAAATTACCCTTGTTATAGCATTCTCTTGATGTCAATAGCTAAGTTAAGTATGGGGTTTTTAGCTTTTTTGGTTTATAGAAGAATGATAGCTGAAGGCTTTGCTCTTTCTGCTATTGATTATGGAATGATAATCAATGCTTTATCCAAAGCTGGCTTTGTGTGTCAAGCTGAAATGTTCATGTCCCAATCTTTGAAGCTTGGGTTTGGATTGGGTACTCATATTTGTACTTCTTTAGTATTGGGCTATTGTCGAAAAAAGGATCTCTCGGAAGCCTTCCGGGTGCTTGATGTAATGTCCAAGTCAGGTGGTTGTGAAGCGAATTCAGTTACTTACTCGATTTTAATACATGGTTTATGCGAGATTGGGAAGGTTGAAGAAGCTTTTGCTTTGAAAGAAGGGATGAAAGAGAAGGGTTGCCAGCCGAGTATTCGGACTTACACTGTATTAATAAAGGCTTTGTGTTATGATGGATTGATTGGTAAGGCTTTGGATTTGGTTCGTCAAATGATCGGAGAAGGATGTAAGCCTAATGTTTATACTTATACTGTTTTGATTGATGGGTTGTGCAGGGAAGGGAAGATTGAGGAGGCTAATGGGATGTTTAGGCAGATGGAAAAAGGGGGTGTTTATCCAGGGATTGTAACGTACAACGCTCTGATTAATGGATATTGTAAAGAAGGGAAGATTGTTTCTGCTTTTGAGCTTCTTAGTTTGATGGAGAAACGAAATTGCAAGCCTAATATCCGTACCTATAATGAGCTTATAGAAGGACTGTGTAGAGTCAACAGACCTTATAAGGCAATGATCCTTCTCGGAAGGGTTGTCAACAATGGCTTATTGCCTAACTGCTTGAGTTATAATATTTTAATTAATGGGTTCAGCAGAGAAGGCCATTTTGACATGGCTTTCAAGATATTTGAATTGATGAACTCATTTGGGGTTGATACTGATGCATATAGTTTTACTGCTATGATTGATGGGTTGTGCAAACAAGGGAGACTGAAACTCGCAAATGGGCTGTTGGGTAAGATGATAAAAAAGGGAATAGAACAGGATGAAGTGACATTTACCGCACTTATGGATGGATTTTGCAAATCAGGTAACACTGGAGGTGCATCAAAGCTTTTGACGATGATGATTGAAAATGGTTGTTTGAAGACTTGTCACGCCTTCAACTCAATTCTTCATGTTCTGAGCAAAGAATGTGAGTTGGTAAAACAATATGCCTTGTTTGGAAAGATCCTAAAGCATGGTTTAGCCCCTTCTGTTGTGACTTACACCATATTAGTAGGCGCACTTTTTCAAGCAGACAAGGTTGACCAGTCCTTGAGCATGATAGAGCTAATGAAACAAGTTGGCTGCCCTCCAGGTGTATATACATACAATGTCATGGTTAATGGCTTGTGTCAATTTGGAAGAGTTGAGGTTGCAGAGAGGATCTTGGATAGCATGTCTGATTTAGGAGTATCCCCAAATCATGTTACATACACTATATTGGTCAAAGCTCATGTTTATGCTGGCAGGTTAGACCGTGCCCTTGAGATTGTGTCCGTTATGGTTAAAAATGGATTTCAGCCCAACAGTCGTGTCTATTCTGCACTACTAGCAGGATTCATTTCTTCAAACAAGACCACTGAAGTAGCACATTCCCGTTCTATCAGTCCTCTATATGTATGGTCACCATCTACTGCAGAAAATTATGATGAATGTGTTTCCAGTAACATTCTAAAGGAAATGGATCTTGAGCATGCATTCAAGCTCCGAGTTGAAATTGAGAAATTCAGTGGGTCTGTTTCGGATTTCTATAATTTTCTAATTGTGGGTTTATGTGAAGTCGGAAGAATTGTAGATGCTGAACATCTTACCAAAGATATATTAAGACAAGGTTCATATCCTGAGAAGGCATGTTTTTCTGTGATTGATTGGCACTCCAGGAACAGCAACTGCAACGAGTGCCTCAAGTTCTTGGATCTTATTCTCAGTAATGGTTTCGTTCCGTCTTTTGCATCTTATTCATCCGTGATCCACTGTATGCATACCAAAGGAAACATCAAAGAAGCTCAAAGACTACTTTCTGACCTCATGAAATACAATAATATTGGGGATGCAAAAGCAGCATTACCACATATCGAGTTCTTGGTAAACACAGATGAACCTGAAAAATGCATAGATCTTCTAAAACTAATTGAGCAAATGGTTAACAGGGAGAGGCCAGTCATCTAATTCATGCTCCATTGTTCTTCTCCCTTGACATCACTGCTTATAGTCATGATCTCCCAGATTAGCAGGAGCAGAAATATATTTACTACTGTTCAGCCCCAGATTTTTTGGATAGATCATCATGAGAATCAGACTCACAGGCATAACACTAATACCAGGTAAAATCTACTTCATACTCCCATCATATCTTTCATTCAGAGATTTGATAAAAAGAAAAACTGGGTTGATGTAGAAAACTTTCCCTGAGGTCGTTCTGTAAAGTGAAGCATTGTGTAGATGTGTAGGACTGTAGGAAACAAGTTTGCTCCCAATAGGATCTAAAATGCAAATCAATAGAATACATTTTTGTCATAAATTATGTTGTTCTCGCAGTCCATTTTTCTTTTAAGTAACATGTTCCATATAATCATATCCAAAAAATTTTGAATTTAAGTATGAACATATGACCTTCCAAGTCTTAGGCCTCTGTTATTGAGTATTCCGTCTCCATTTAAGCCAATGCCCTAAGCATTTTATTTATCTATTCAAATCTTAATTTCCTTCTAGTTCTGGGCTACTCTTTAATTTTTATTTAAGAACTGGGTTTTCAAAACTAAAATAACAAAACGATCATTTAGAAAAAAAAAAGAAGAAAAGAAAATGGTTTTAATATTTCAATTACGGTACGATACCTTGGAAGCTTTGGCGTATACATGACAAGTTATGTATTTTTTATTGTTTTTGTAGGTTCTCTTGTCATAACTGTGCTGTATAAGGATAATTGACATTGTATAAGTTCTATATATTTGCGGGGTGAAAGTAGAAAATCTTTTTAAGGGCCTGAAATTAAATTATATATTTTTATAATAGTAAAAATATAATTTTATTATTTTAATAACTATATCTTTATAATTTATAATTTTTAAAGGATTAAATTAAAATTTACCATTTTTAGAGGGGGTTAAAATATAATTTTACTTTTACTAATTTAAATTTTTATAATTTTTAATAGGGCCTAAATAAAAAAATTCATTTTACGGGCCCCTGTAAATTTGTAAAGGTATTAAATTCGTCTTATATTTTCGTTGGGCTTAAAATATAAAAAAAATGCTTATAAATTAAAACAAAACCTATTAAGTTTCTCGACTTAATTCCCTTCTAAATTGAGCCTTGTCATTAATTTGAAAAATCAATTAAATTCCTTTATTAACAATTTTCATCTTTAACTATGTTAAGCATTAAAATAAGCTAATCGATTAATTACATAGCGGCACATGACATCCCTTAAATATAATTTTTCCTTTTTTTAAATAAAAATTATTAAAAAATATAAAAATTGAAAAAAACATAAAAAAACATAAAAAAATATTTTAAAAATTATTAAAAATTATAAAAAGTTGTAAACATTATTTAAAAAATTATATAAACATAAAAAAACTTATACGGAACTCATATAAATTTAAAAAATTGAATTTTAAACTAAAACTTATAAAAATAATTGTATTAAAATTATAAAATTATAAAAAAATATTTTTTAAAATATTTACATAAACCTCATTTATATAAACCCCTCCTTGGACCAGCACAAGCTTAAAGTAAAAGCCCTTAAAACTCTAAATCCTAAACTTCAATGGTGTTTAATAGTAAAAACAAAAAAAAAAACAAAACAAAAAATACACAAATTTTAATTAAATATTTTTATAAAAAACTTATATTTTTATTCTAATTTAATTTGTACTAATTTAGCTAAAAATTAAAATATTATATATTTGTGAAATAAATTTTTTAAAATGTCGATTGTATTTTGTAGTTTACTGTATACATGGATAATTATTTGGTACAATGATGGTGAAATTTTATAACCTCACAAGCAGGACTGAGATTTTTCCACATGTCTTATTATTATTATTTTTTAAATACAGCATAAGGACACATGACAAAATTTCAATCCCGCTTGGGAAATAAAAAATTTCCACCGTTATTGTACAAAATAATTATGCGATATATATTATATATAACAAAGTTCATATTTAAGATAGTTTAATTTAGAATGTGCTTGATTGGATGGAAATGTGGAAGGATGGGAGGAGGGAATGGAAAACTGAAAGGAAAATAAATTTTGGATATGCTTGGTAAGAAAGAAAAGTGAGAGGAAAGAAAATAGGAGAAATAAATTATTTTCCATCCTAATACATAAAAACCAATCCTTCCGAATTAATTATTTCAAAATTATGTATTTTTCAAATATTTTCTTTTATTTTTCAATTCTACCAATTAATGGATGTGAAGAAAATTACTTTTTCTTTCCACTTTTTTTCCATTTCTCCTATAAAATCCACCAATATTTTCCATCTTTCTATTTTTCTAACCATTTAATTTTCCATCTTTTTCATATTATTTTCACTCTACCAAGCAAAGCCTTAATGACACATGGATACTTTTTTTAATGAACACATAATCAAAAAACAAATTTGAAGTGGATTAAAATTTTATAAAAATTTAATTTAAATAAATATTTTTTATTTATCTTTCAAAAACATCAAATTTCAAAAATAAAATAAAATATAAAAATGATGATAAAGATAAATATTATTTATTGTAAAATTTGTATTATTTAATTTGAATTTAACGTAACTAGATATATACATCTATTATTTTAAAAAATTCTAAAAAAAACTATATAAATGACGATATCTATCGTATAAAACCATTTTCAATTGTATTACCTTAATTTATTTTTTAAACATAATTTTTTTTCTCTAATCTTACTTTTAATATTTGTTGCTTTTTAAGCCAAATTATTGTTGATTTCTTAATTTTAATTTGTTTATATATCGGGTATGTTACATTTACTTCCACTTAAATTTTTTGCACTATAGAGATATTTTTATATAATATACTTTTTCGAATTACTGTATGACTAGAATAAATAAATTTATTTATGTATGTTAAATTAAAAATATACAATAGATAAATCTAACATATATTATAAATTATATGCTGAACAAATTGCTAACATGAACGCTTAGGTGAATAGCTGTTTTACTTTTATTTTTTTTGAAAATTAAGGTGTTGATTGTGATACTCTTCAAATAGATAAACGGTTGGTTATGAAATGTATTCTATTCTCATGGGCGGAACCAAGCATTTGACCATATGATTAAAGGATAGCTTCTTTTAATGATACATAGGATAAGCAAAATTTATTTATTTATTAATTTAGAATTGTTTTAAAATAAATATTTTTTTTTCAAATTTTACATTGAAAAGTCTATTTTACTTAGTTAAACTTAAATATTTACTTATGTGAAAAAAAATACTATAAAATTTAAAAATTTAAAAATAAAAAATGACATTATCAATTATTTATCATTTTTAACTAATTTCAATGGATATTATATTTTATTAGGTGATTCAGTTTTGAACAATTTGTTTTTACACTTTCTACTTACTTTTCCCATATATGTTTTTGTCCGTTTAAATTTAAGGTTTTATATTGAGATAATTATATACTATAAATACTTTTAAGAAGATTCGCTTTTTATTTTATTTTATTTTATTTTTTTTGCAGTTTTTTCTATTGTTTAAGATATATTACGAAATCCAAATTCTAATGAACACAGGAACAAATTTATATATGTTGCTGATGCATGTATTGATGTGGTTATCTATATTTTTGGCACATAAAATAAAGGTTGTATAAAACATACTGATTTATCCATTCAGATAATGATGACCCCATCATAATAGACAGCTCCAAATATCGCTCTGGGTTGTTCGAACTCTGCACTCCCAGAATATTGGAAACCAACCCCCGATCAGCAGGTGAAACATTACCACTAAAATAAATAGACGACTTGTCAAAATCTAATATTCAGCAATGATATCTTTGATAGCCAACGCTCCAGCTTCTGTAGCATTTCCGAAAATATTGCTATTATCCACGAAAAACAAATGAGTAACAACTCGCTCATTACGACACAATTTAGCTCCGCAAAATCGTCCCTCCCTGCTAGCCATCTTAAGCAACGTTGAAAAGCTATCCGAACAAAAGAGAAAAAGGTAGGGATTCAATGAGATCCCTTTTCTCAATCCTCTAGTCGGTACTATATTCCCCCACGCCTTCCCATTGATGATCACCGAATATAAAACCGTACTTATACACCTCAAAATCAATGAGACCCATCCTTTAGAAAACTCCATTGTGATCATCATGTCAGAAATGAAGTGTGATCCAATATGGTTATACGCTTTACTCATATCTAATTTGAGGACAAAAGTTTCGCGTCTCCTCATCCTCTTGTTTTTTAGCACTTGCAAGATCTCATATGCAATAATGAAATTATTTTATATCAGTTGATCCGGAACAAAGACACTTTATGCCTTGTCCATACAATGCTTAAGAATCGGTTGCGACCTATTCACCAACAACTTGACAACAATTTTATAAATAATCGAACTTAGACAAATAAGTCGAAATTGACTCATGCTCCTATGATTAAAGTGTTGGAAAATGTACTTATATTGTAGTAAACAAGTAATTATTTTCTATGTATTTGAACGATAAATAAATAGATAACGTGTCTTGACACCATTTTTTTGATGAAAACGGGGTCAACTTGGATTTTGAAAATGAAAACGAGAGTCGCCACCAATTCTTTTTGAGGTGTGATCGGATCACCTTGAAAAGTGGTTGTTTTTAATAAACGATTTGATTTTATTAAAACAACAAGTTTGGTCCACGAAATTCAGAAAAACAGGTTCGGGAGTCTGTTACGCACGAGGAAGAATTAGCATCCTCGATACGCCCAAAATTGGTACCTAGTTGATTACTTAATATCTTAGTGTCGAAAAACTGAAAACTTTAAAGAAATTTAAAATATGATCTTTAAAAAAAACTCGAATGGCATGGATTAAAATTCAAGAGGATATTTGGCAATTTGGTTAAACGAGAAATCGAAACCCAGCACATTAGGGCACGTTCCTCGAATTTCCAAACGCAAAACATTGCCTTATTTTGAAATTTTTGGAAGGATATTTAGCTATTTGGTTGAACGAGAAAAATCGAAACTCAGCACATTAGGGCACATTTTCTCGAATTGCCAAACGCAAAACATTGCCTTATTTTGAAATTTTTTAAAAGGATATTTAGCTATTTGGTTGAACGAGAAAAATCGAAACCCAACACATTAGGGCACGTTTTCTCGGATTTCCAAACGCAAAACATTGCCTCAATTAGAAACATTTTCCTTTTTGAAATATGATATTTATATGCATAATGGAATAATAAATAAAATAATATGAGTAAAAAAAGAATAATAATAAAAAAGAACAAATCCATCATGTATATACAATAACAAATAAATAAATAAACTAAAACATAAAAAAATGGACATATAAATAAATAAATAAATGAACATAAAAAAATAATAACAATAAAGGAAAATAGATAAAAATCATAAAATATGAAAATACGTTTGTACATATAAGGGAAATATATATGTATGTATATACATAAAATTATAAAAATATGAAATATATATATGTTTTAAAGTTATTAAATATAAAAGTTTATGTAAGTATATATATGTATATTTATGAAAATGAAATATATATATAAACATATATGTAGGTATGTGTAAATACTATATAATAAAAATATATATATGTACGGGCATAATACATATATGTATGTATATATATATGAAATAAAATTAAAACTAAAAATAATATAAAGCTAACTAATATATTATCACAATAATAATGAATAAATAAAATAAAAATAAAACTAATAATGATCAATAATAATAATAATATGAAATTTATTAAGAAAATAAACAAAATAACTAAAGGACTAAATTAAAAATTTAAAACGAAATTCGGGGTTAAATCGCAAATAAATAAAAGAGAGAGGACCAAACTGAACGCGCTGAAAACCTAGGAGGGGCAAATGGGAAATAATCCCATTCTTGCAAAGCGTAGAGTTCCAGTAGGAACTAAATTGAAAACGCAATAAATTTCTGGGTAAAATTTAAAGAAATTAAAAGAACCTAATTTAAAAAGCATTAAAAAGCGAAAGGGCTAAACGTGCAATTAGCCCTTCCGTCCAAAACACGCGGATCCCCTGGGGCAGACAGGTCGGGTCTCGGGTTAGGAGCCCAAAACAACGTTGTTTTGGGGCTTTCCTGACCCCATCAAAACGGCGCCGTTTTGTTCGGCTATTTAAGCCAATTTTCTTTCAAATTTTTCATTTTTTCCTTTCTTCCCAAAAAAAACACTAGAAACTCTCTCCCCTCCTCTGGCCAGAGCCTAGAAACCTGCGAACAGGGCTGCCACGTCGCCGCCGCCCTGGCGTTGCGCCGGCCACTGTGCACGGTGGCCGAAAATTTCAAAAAAAAGGTAAAATTTTATTTTTTTATTTAAATACTCTTGTACTAATATATGTTGTTGTTAGGAGAGAAAAAAATAAAAAAATAAAAATAAAAACTAAGTGCGTATAGAAAAGAAAAAAAAATGAAACACCTTGAATGTTTTGTTTTAAATCTGTTTCTTTTTGTTCTTTTTATTTCTAAGTAATGGTTGTAAAAAAAAACGAGGAAGAGACTCCTTTTTTACAAAACCTCCAGATCGGTTCTCCCCCCTTTAAGTTACATTTCTTTCGGCTTTTATAGCCTAGTTTTGTTACTATTTTCTGTCTTTGCTTGTTGTTTCTTCTTTGCAGGTGAAGCAGGTGGCACAGGCGGCGACGTGATCGCGGCGGTGGGCAGGTGCGAGGCAGAGCAAGTGGACGACCCTAGGTGCGGTGCACCTAGGGTTAGGGTTACCCCTTTTTTGTTATTTTCTGATTTGGGCTGATTGTGTCTATTGGGCTGTTTTGGGCTAGGTGATTTGTGTTAGGCTTGGGTAGATTTAGGTGGGTTTGGGTATTGGGCCATTTGGGTCTGAAATTTTGGGTAGTGGGATTGGGGCAAAATTGGGCTATACAACGTTAATTTCAAACTTCACTATTATGTCTTTTGTGTTTCTGTCTTTCATGTTTTGCATGCATAGTGAAATTATGACAAACAAATATTAGCTCATTGATTGTCTAAGTTCAAACTGATGATAAGTGGCACTATAAGAACATTTACTTTGCAAGAAAGACAATTTACTTCAATAGATAATCTAAACGAGTCTGTAATCCCGTAAAAGAATCAAAGTGAGCATTTGATTCAAATACTTAGAAGGATTATTATGTCGTCTACAATTCCAATTGGGGAGATGACTAGTCTTTGCTACCATAACAGCTGACTCCGCGGGTAGAGACATAGATGTATTCATTGGAAGAATGATACATTGGACTGGACCCAAGTTGAATTAATTCTAAATCCGTTTTTGAATTAATTCACTTGTGACGTTCATGGTGTGATTTACCTAAATCTTGAGTTAGTCACTGATCATGCGTATGTAACTCATGTGCTTTAATATAAGTGGAGGCTTATGCTCTAATGATGATCGAACTCATAACCTATGTTGGGTACATAATTTGTGTATGGCATGACTTTACTAGCAATAATGGAATTCATAGCTCAATTAAAGAGTTAACGACATCCTCTCGTTGACATTGTATGGATTGATAAATATGAAACGTGACAATGGGTTGCTTATTCTCGAACAAGAAAATTTTCATAGTCATTTGTTGGCAATAATCATATTAATCATTAAAAAGACACAATGGTGACAATGAGATAAAATAGGATTGTATCGAGTGAACGAATTTAACTCAAATGAATCAAGGATATCATATGAGGGTAACACACACATGACGAGGTCATTGGACAAAATAGTTCGATAAATTGCTTTCGTAATGATTATATAAGGAGTTTTCAATCATAGTACTTCTTGTTGACTAACTCCATGATTAAGTAAATTGTGAATTATTGAAAAGATACTTAATCCTTGCTGTAAAAAAATGGTAGCCGCAATCCGATGCCAACGCAGATGTTTTTCTCAACGACCATATCCATTGAATGTCCTCTGATTCACAACCCATTATTTCCTTCCACTTTTATTTTTGAATTTCCAACCAAATTAATTCCTAAGTTTAAGGAAATATAAAAATTTGTTTTTCGAAAATCTCTTGGAGATAACCCCTTATCCCCACTAATTTCTCCAAACGGAAAATATCTATCTATACTTTCATCCTGAAGCCAGGTACTTGATGGCTTCTAAACCCGTCCAAGAGTTGCCCATAGGAAAATATCCCATCATTTTCTTGTGCACTAAATGAATTAGACAATAACTTTCACTATGACCCAGTTAGCCACACAAAAAGTAGAAAAGGGATAGATGTTCATATCTAAACTAAGCATAGATGTCCCCTTATCCAGAACCAACATTTTCTTTTTTCCACTTCAAAGGCTCCTACGTCAATTTTAACTCGCACCGACATATAGTTCTGGAAACCCCTACTTACACTTTTACCATCATAGTCGACAAAAACACCAATGAAGTTTCCAAATTGCTTGGCCATTGGTTCTAAAAAGAGACCACTCAGTAGCTCCAGATTCTAAACCTAAAAATCAACAAAAATAACAGGACTTGCATTTGATCCTCTCCTTATTGCAAATGATGAAAACTCAATAGATGGTTATTAAAAGTCTGGGGGCTACCATCCACTACACATTCAACATCAACCTCATAATAAAATCGAAACAAAAATCATTTCTACCCTAAATTTGAGATAGAAACCCATTAGCAGATGCCAAATGTTTTCTAGCATTGCCAACATTGACTGGAACTAAATCATGCTTATCGTCAGGAAACTACCCTCCAAACAAAACTAAAACTCTCATTTTTCTTCCCCCTCCTCAAACTATATTTGCCATGACTCTTCCTCCCATCAACAATATTGAGATTTTTAATTTCTATCAAGATGAAAACACTCCGGATAAAAACAAAGTGCTACAAGAGTAGATAAAGAAAACCAAAAAGACATGCTATAAAAATAGAGAAACAGTTGAAATAATTTATATAAAATTTAACTATATCTTTCCTCTACACCAATAATTTGGATAATAATGGAATAAAACTTTAGTTACCTACTTTCTTTCTTCTCTTTTTTGTTTTTGATAAAAATTTACCTACTTTCTTTCATCTAAATGGAAAAGGTTGTATAGTTTGAGTAGCTATTTTTGGTAATAATAAAATACAATTTTGACTTAGCGAGGGTCACCTCGCCACCGCCAGCATTTTTCTTTATTTTTGGTCAAATGCCATATTCAGCATTATTCCGATAGGGAAAAGATTGTATAAAATAGTGACGTCACGTCATCTATATCCTTTTTCCAATAGTTTAATGCCACATCATCATTTTCATCCTAAAAAATCAAATCCAAATGATTTAGAATTTAAGACGAAATTGTTGATATGGCATTAAACTATTGGAAATAAATAATATCCCTATTTTATACAATTCTTTGTGTATGGCAATATTGGTATGTTATTGCAATATATATATAGTCAAACTTTCTTTTGTCATTTATTCACTTTCCTTCTATTATTCATTCTTTAATCTTCGCCCTTCAATCTTATGCTTCAATGTTAAGAAAATCGTAACGAAATCTAGTTGAGTCCCTACATCTCTACTCCTGCTGGAATAATGACAGGGTTACTCTACCATACATATCATGGATTTCTTGTCTTATCTTCCAGCAATCCTTGGGATCCCTTTAGGACTATTGATGTTTTACTCCATATGGAGGAAAGGCATAAGCACAATGAGGGCAAATTACATGCCCCACAAGTATCAAGTGTCTTGCCCATCATAGGCCACCTTCACCTACTTTGCTGCCCAACCAACCCTTGCTCGAACCCTTGCGGCTATGGTGGATAAATATGGACCTGTTTTCATGATCTGATTTGGCCTATCCCCAACCCTTGTCTTTAGCAATCGTGAAATAGTTAAAGAATGTTTAACCACTAACGACCAAGTCTTAGCCACTTGCCCAGGATCAAATGCAGAAAAGTACCTTGCTTATGACCACGCAGGCTTTGGGTTTGCTCCCCATGAACCATTTTGGCGTGAGATGCATAAGTTTACGGTGGTTCAACTTCTGTCTACCCATAAGTTAGCAAGGCTAAATCATGTTAGGGTGTCGGAGGTGACTGTGTTGATGAAGGATTCGTACTCCTTTTGCAAGAAAAAGGAGCTGGCCATCTTAATGTGTGGAAGCTTAAAGTTAAACATGATTCTAAGATTAGTTACAGGTAAGAGATATTTCTCTAATGCTAAGGTGAAGACGACAAGGAAGCAAATCTTGTAAAGAAGGTTTACAAATAGTTCTCATATTTGATGGGTGTTAATGCGATTTTAGAAGTAGTTCCGTTTCTGAAATGGATGGATAATTGGAGCTAGCAAGTCAAATCCATGAAGCATGCTTCTAAAGAGATGAGTACTCTTATGAAACTTGGGTTGATGAACATCTAGTAAATAGGGCTAAAGCTGGACCAAACGACGACCAAGATTTCATTGACGTCATGTTGTCTACAATGAAGGATGATATCATGTGCGGCCAGCCGCGCGAGAAGGTTATCTAGGCAACTGCAACGGTATGCTTTGTGTTTTAATATTTTTGTTAATTGGATATCATTTATCAAGGTCTGTTATAAAATATCAATTCAATATTGAATTTGTTAAATTTTGGCTTGCAATGCAACAACAGAGAAACATTGAAGCTCAACCAGTACAGCAGAAACATTTTGTTCATATGTAACTAGCTTTAGTTTTTATGTAATTTGTATTTAAAGTTAGTAAGACTAATTGATGATTTAAAGGAATTCTAATGTGATGTAATAGCTGATATGTCAGCTACAGTTTGTATGCAATTCAAGCTTTGTTTTAGTCAAGTAATTAGTGGAAGTAGTTATGTATTAGAAAACTGTCATGTAATATACTTGTCTTTATCTTAATGAAATTTGACTATGAAATTAGTTTTTGAGGTTTCATTTTTATTCAATTCTCTTTGCATCCATTTTTTTAGCTTATTTTCTCATTTGTTTTGCTGAAAAACACCAACAAATGGTATACAAAGTCTGTCATCTTTGAGGGCCTTTGTTGTTGGTAGCTATTTTCTATAAAAAAAAACCTTGAAGAAAAAGGAACTGAAACTGTTGTTTTTATTTTTGTTGAAAGATGAGCTTTACACCGCCACCACCACCACCACCACCACTTGTCTTTACTGGTGAAAACTACCACATTTGGGTAGTAAAGATGAAGACTTACCTCCAAGCACATGACTTGTGAAATGTGGTGGAGAATGACACAGAACTAGCTCCATTGAGGGTCAATCCAATTATTGTACAAATCAAACAACATAGTGAAGAGTGTGCTAAGAAACAGAAAGCAATGACATGCTTACAAAATGGAGTGTCTGATGTGATTTTCACTCGGATAATTGGCCTGTGACACTACAAAGTAAGCTTGGGAGGAGTTAAAGGAAGAGTTTCTAGGGTCAGACAAAACCAAGCAGCAATAGCTGATCAACCTCAAGCCATGGTTTCTTAGAGAAGATTTTGAGAACTTGAAGATGAGAGGGTCTGAAACCATCAAGCAGTACTCTGATAGAATAATGACCACAGTCAACAACATCAGGCTCCTTGAAGATGGTTTCAGTGAGAGCAGAGTTGTTGAGAAGGTCATTACAACCCTTCCTGAAAATTTTGAGTAAAAAATCTCCTCATTGGAGGATTTGAGAGACTTATCAACCATTTCATTGTCTTAGTTGATAAATGCTCTGTATGCACTAGAGCAAAGAAGGACCAACAGGTTGGAGGAGTATCTTGGAGGAGCTTTCCAAGAAAAAGCCAAAGAAAGGTCAGGTCCGAGCTACAAATGAAAGAAACCATGGCTTAACAAGAGGGAGAAACCAAAGAAGGATGATGGGAAGAAAAAGTTCCCACTATGCATTCATTGCAAAAAGTCTACACATTTGGAGAGGTACTGCTGGTACAAGCCTGATATTCAGTGTAGGAGCTGCAAGTAGTTTGGTCACATTGAAAAGTGCGCGAGAACAAAGGAAGGGCACAAACTCAGCATTAGAATCATGCTCAGACTGCTAAGGATATTCAAGTTTAGGAGGAGCATGTTTTCACTGCATCTTGTTTTGCAACTTCAAGCAATGTCAAAAGAGACTGAGTAGTAGACAGTAGCTGCCCTCATCACATGGCATCAGAAGAAGTGTTATTCAGAGATATTGGTAGAAGCTTTGTTTCCAAAGTCAGGATTGGAGATGGAAACCTTACTGAGGCAAGAGTTTGAGGCAATGTTGTGATCAATACAAAGTCAGGTAACAAAACAATTTCTGATGTCCTTTTTGTACCTCATATAGACCAAAATTTACTTAGTGTTGGTTAGTTAATAGAGAAGGGTTATTTACTTATTTTCAAGAATAAATCTTGTGTTATTGAGGACACATTTGGTCAAGAACTAGTCACAGTAGCCATGACTAAGAGATGCTTCTTGCTGGATGTGAATTAGTTGAAAAAGAAAGCTTATACTAGTCTTGCTGATAAAACTAATTAATGGCATAAATGATTAGACCATGTCAATTATAGATCACTTGGTTTGCTACACAAATTCAATCTGGTTGAAGAAATGTCCAAGGTTAAAGTCAAAGACAGAGATTGTGAAATTTGTCAGCCTAGGAAGAAAGTGAAACAGCCATTTCTAGTTAACAAGGCATAGAAGGCTAGATATAAACTTTAATTGGTCCATATTGACATTTTTGAGCCAATGAAGACCTATTCTTTGAATGACAGCAGATACTTTGTGTTGTTTATAGATGATTATACAAGGTTCTGCTGGGTCAATTTTCTGAAAAAAAGTCAGAAGTACCTGAAGTATTTAGCAAGTTCAAAGCCTTAGCTGAGAATCAATCAAGTTGCAAGATTAAGGCCTTAAGATCAGACAATGGCACTGAGTACTTGTCAGATAGGTTTCAGAAGCTTTGTGAGCAAGCTGGAATTCAACATCAGATAACAACAATCTATATTACTCAGTAAAATGGAGTTAGTGAAAGAAAGAATCGAACAGTATTTGACATGGCAAGTGGTCTACTGTTTGAAAGTAAATTACCAAGCAAGTTTTGGGCTGAGGCTGTGAATACTTCAATGTACCTATTTAACAGATTACCAACCAACGCTATCAAAGAAAAACTCTTTTTGAAGTCTGGTTTGGACTTAAGCCAACAGTCTCACATCTAAAGGTGTTTGGTTGTGTCTTCTATACACTTATCCCAACTAAGAAAAGAACTAAATTGGAGAAAAGACCCGTGCCAGGGATCTTTATTGGTTACAACAACACAAAGAAAGGCTATAGAGTCTTTGATCCCTCCACCAAAAGGATTATGGTGAGCAGGGATGTGAAATTTGATGAAGAAAGTGTATGGAAATGGAATGGTGCAAATGTAAGCTTGTGTGAATAAGATCAGCAAGATACTAATCTACAACTAGCTAAAGAAAAAGAGGTAATTGGTGATGATTTTGATGATGTACATCTGAAAGGCACAAGAACCATCACTGACATCTATCAAAGATGTGATGTGGCAATACTGAAGCCTTCGTAAAAAAAGTGTTGGAAAAGAACCACGGAAGCTGAAATGGAGATGATACAAAAGAACAATACTTGGAATTGGTTGATAGACTAGACTAGAAAAGAGTTATTGGTGTGAAATGGGTGTTTAGGGTCAAATATAATGCTGATGGGTCTCCAAAAAAACATAAGGAAAGACTTGTGGTAAAGGGATACAACCAGAAATATGGCATTGACTTCCTAGAAACTTTTGCCCCTATTGCAAGGTTAGATACAATAAGGCTTCGGTTTCCCTTTGCTGCACAAAAGAAGTGGAGAGTGCATCAATTGGATGTTAAGTCTGCTTTCCTGAATGGCTACCTCAAGGAAGAAATTTTCATTGAACAACCAGAAGGGTTCAAAGTTCCTGATGAAGAGGCCTTGTATGGTCTAAAGCAGGAACCAAGGGCCTAGTATGATAGAGTTGATACATATCCCTCTAGGCTCGGGTTTGAGAAGAGTATTAGTGAGCCTACTCTCTATCTGAATAAATCAGAGAATGAAACCCTACTGATTGTGTCATTTTATGTGCATGATTTGTTGGTAACTGGAAGCAAGTGGGAGCGGATTGAAGAGTTTAAAATGCAAATGCAAGATGTTTTTGAAATGACTGACTTCAGAGAAATGACTTACTTTCTTGGCATGGAAGTGAATCAAACTGATCGTGCCATCTCTATAAGTCAGTAGGCCTTTTCCTTGAAGATCTGAAACAAATTTTGCAAGTCAAATTGCAAAATAGTTAGCACACCAGTGGCTCAAGGTAATAAACTAACCAGCAATGGCAACCATGAAAGAGTTGATGAGAAAGAGTATAGAAGCCTTGTAGGTTGTCTGCTTTACTTGACAACTACTAGGCCTGATATCATGTTTGTTGTTAGTCTTCTTTCTAGATTCATGCATTGTTGTGGTGTTGTTCATTTTAAGGTAGCCAAAAGAGTTCTTACATATGTGAAAGGTACTTTAGATTATAGAGTGAAATTTGATAATGCAAAAGAACTCAAGTTGATAGGATATTCTGATAGTGATTGGGCAGGATGCATGGATGAAATGAAGAGTACATTCGGGTGGAGTACAAAGAAACAACAAACTATTGCTCAATCCACAGCAAAAGTAGAATACATTGTAGCTGCTGCAGCTGTTAATCATGCCATTTAGCTTAGGAAAATTTTATGTGATTTGAATGAAGATCAAGTTGAAGCTACTGAGATTAGAGTTGACAATTAGTCAGTTACTGCCATGGCTAAAAATCCAATATTTCATGACAAAACTAAGCATTTTAAGATTAAATTTCATTTTGTTAGAGAGGTTGAACAATCAAGAGAAATTAATCTTATTCATTTCAACTTAGAAAACCAATTTGCTAATATTCTAACTAAGTCTTTCAGTGCTACAAGATTTGAGAAATTAAGAAGAAGTATTGGTGTTTGTTGCATACTGTCCAAGGAGGAGTGTTGAACTTTGTCCTGCAATACAATAGTAGAGAAGCATTGAAGCTCAACCAGTACAACAGCAACATTTTGCTCATATGTAACTAGCTTTAGTTTTTATGTAATTTGTATTTAAAGTTAGTAAGAGTAATTGATGATTTGAATGATTTCCAATGTGATGTAATAACTGATATGTCAGCTACATTTTGTGTGTAATTCAAGCTTTGCTTTAGTCAAGTAATTAGTGGGAGTAGTTATGTATTAGGAAACTGTCATGTAATATACTTGTCTTTATCTTAATGAAATTTGAATATGAAATCAGTTTTAGAGCTTTTATTTTTATTCAATTCTCTTTGCATCCATTCTTTTAGCTTCTTTTCTTATTTGATATGCTGAAAAACACAAGTAAATGGTATACACAGCCTTCCATCTTTAAGTGCCTTTGTTGTTGATAGCTGTTTTCTGTAAAAAAAACCTTGAAGAAAAAGGACCAGAAGCTGTTGTTTTTATTGTTGCTGAAAGATGAGCTTGACACCACCACCACCACTTGTCTTTATTGGTGAAAACTATCACATTTGGGTAGTAAAGATGAAGACTTACCTCCAAGCACATGACTTATGGAATGTGGGGGAGAATGACACCGAACTAGCTCCACTGAGTGCCAATCCCACTATTGTACAAATCAGACAACATAGTGAAGAGTGTGCTAAGAAGCACAAAGCAATGACATGCTTACAAAATGGAACGTCTAATGTGATTTTCACTCGAAATGGCCTGTGACACTGCAAAGCAAGCTTGGAGGAGCTAAAGGAAGGGTTCTTAGGGTTAGACAAAACCAAGCAGTAGCAGCTGATCAACCTTAAAAGGGATTTTGAGAACTTGAATATGAGAGAATCTGAAACCATCAAGCAGTACTTTGATAGAATAATGGCCATAATCAACATCATCAGACTCCTTGGAGATGATTTCAGTGACAGCAGAGTCATTGAGAAGGTCATTACAATCCTTCTTGAAAAATTTGAGTAAAAAATCTCCTCTTTGGAGGACTCAAGAGACTTATCAACCATTTCATTGTCTAAGCTGATAATGCTCTGTATGCCCTAGAGCAAAGAAGGACCAATAGGCTGGAAGAGTATCTTGAATGAGCTTTCCAAGCAAAAGCCAAAGAAAGCTTAGGTCCGAGCTACAAAGGAAAGAAACCATGGCTTGACAAGAAGAAGAAACCAAAGAGGGATGTTGGGTAGAAAAAGTTCCCACTATGAATTCATTGCAAAAAGTCCACACATTTGGAGAGGTACTACTGGTACAGGCCTGATATTCAGTGTAGGAGCTGCAAGCAGTTTGGTCACATTGAAAAGTGTGCGAGAACAAAGGAAGGGCACAAAATCAGCATCAGAATCAAGCTCAGGCTGCTGAGGATATTCAAGTTCAGGAGGAGCATGTTTTCATTGCATCCTATTTTGTAACTTCAAGCAAAGTCAGAAGAGACTGGTTAGTAGAAAGTGGCTGCACTCATCACATGGTATCAGAAGAAGGATTATTCAAATATCTTGACAAAAGCTTTGTTTCCAAAGTCAGGATTGGTGAAGGAAACCTTATTGAGGCAAAAGGTAGAGGCAATGTTGTGATCAACACAAAGTCAGGTAACAAAACAATTTCTGATGTCTTTTTTATACCTGATATAGACAAAAATGTACTTAGTGTTGGTCAGTTAATAGTAAAGGGTTATTCACTTGTTTTCAAGAATAACTCCTCTGTTGTTGAGGACACATTTGGTCAAAAACTAGTCACAGTAGCCATGACTAAGAGATATTTATTGCTGGATGTGAATCGACTGGAAAAGAAAGCATATACTAGTCTTGTTGATAAACCTAGTTTATGGCATAAAAGGTTAGGTCATGTCAATTATAGATCACTTGGTTTGTTGCACAAATTCAATCTGGTTGAAGACATGTCTAAGGTTGAAGTCAAAGACAGAGTTTGTGAAATTTTTCAGCTTGGGAAGCAAGTGAGGCTGCCATTTCCAGGTAACAAGGCATGGAGGGCTTGAGACAAACTTCAATTGGTCCATGTTGACATTTTTGGGCCAATGAAGACCTCTTCTTTGAATTACAGCAGGTAGTTTGTGTTGTTTATAGATGATTATACAAGGTTCTGCTAGGTCAATATTTTGAAAAAAAAAAGTTAGATGTACTTGAAGTATTTAGCAAGTTCAAAGACTTAGCTGAGAATCAATCAGGTTGCAAGATTAAGGCCTTGAGATCAGACAATGGCACTGAGTACCTGTTAGATAGGTTTCAGAAGATTTGTGAGCTGGCTGGAATACAACATAAGTTAACAACAATCTATACTCTTTAGTAAAATCAAGTTAGTGAAAAAAAGAATCAAACAGTATTTGACAGGGCAAGATGCCTACTGTTTGAAAGCAAATTACCAAGAAAGTTTTGGGATGAAGTTGTTAACACTTCAATGTACCTGCTTAACAGATTACCAACCAATGTTATCAAAGAAAAACTCTTTTTCAAGCCTGGTTTGGACTTAAGCCAACGGTCTCACATCTAAAGGTGTTTGGTTGTGCCTGCTATTGGTGTGAAGTGGGTTTTGAGGGCCAAATACAATGTTGATGGGTCTCTAAAAAAACACAAGGCAAGACTTGTAGTGAAGGGATGACTTCCTAGAAATTTTTGCCCCTGTTTCAAAGTTAGATACAATAAGGTTTCTGTTTGCCTTAGCTGCACAAAAGAAGTGAAGAGTACATCAGTTGGATGTTAAGTCTGCTTTCCTAAATGGCTTCCTTAAGGAAAAAATTTTCATTGAGCAACTAGAAGGGTTCAAAGTTCCTGATGAGGAGGATAAAGTCTACAAGCTGAAAAAGGCCTTGTATGGTCTAAAGCAGGCACCAAAGGCCTAGTATGACAGAGTTGATACATATCTGTCTAGGCTTGGGTTTTAGAAAAGCATTAGTGAGCCTACTCTCTATGTGAAGAAATCAGATAATGAAACCCTACTGATTGTGTCATTTTATGTACATGATTTGTTGGTAAGTGCAAGCAAGAAGGAGTTGATTGAAGAGTTTAAAATGCAAATGCAAGATGTTTTTGAAATGACTGACTTAGAAGAAATGACTTACTTTCTTGGCATGTAAGTGAGTTAAATTGATCATGCCATTTTCATAAGTCAGCAGGCCTTTGCCTTGAAGATCTTAAACAAATTTTGCATGTCAAATTGTAAAATAGTTAGCACACAAGTGGCTTAAGGTAAGAAACTAACCAGCAATGGCACCCATGACAGAGTTGATGAGAAAGAGTATAGAAGCCTTTTAGGTTGTCTGCTTTACTTGACAACTAAGAGGCCTGATATCATGTTTGTTGTTAGCCTTCTTTCTAGATTCATGCATTGCTGTGATGTTGTTCATTTTAAGGCATCCAAAAGAGTTCTTAGACATGTGAAAGGTACTCTGGATTATGGAGTGAAATTTGGGAATGCAAAAGAACTAAAGTTGATAAGGTATTCAGATAGTGATTGGGTAAGATCTATGGATGACATGACGAGTACATCCGATTGGAGTTCAAAGAAACAACAAATTGTTGCTCAATCCACAGCAGAAGCAGAGTACATTGCAGTAGTTGTAGTTGTTAATCATGTCAGTTGGCTTAGGAAACTTTTATGTGATTTGAATGAAGATCAAGCTGAAGCTATGAGATTAGAGTTTACAATCACGCAGCTGTTACCATGGACAAAAATCTAATATTTCATGGAAAAGCCAAGCATTTTAAGATTAAATTTCATTTTATTAGAGAGGCTGAACAATCAAATGAAGTTAATCTGATTCATTGCAGCTCAGAAAACCAATTTACTGATATTCTAACTAAGTCTCTCAATGCTACAAGATATGAGAACATAAGAAGAAGTATTGATGTTTGTTGCATACAGTCCAAGGAGGAGTGTTGAACTTTGGCTTGCAATGCAACAGCAGAGAAGTATTGAAGCTCAACCAGTATAGAAACAACATTTTGTTCATATGTAACTAGCTTTAGTTATTATGTAATTTGTATTTAAAGTGAATAAAATGAATTGATGATTTGAATGATTTCCAATGTGATGTAATAGCTATATGACAGCTGCATTTTGTGTGTAATTCAAGCTTTGTTTTAGTCAAGTAATTAGTGGGAGTAGTTATGTATTAGGAAACTGTCATGTAATATACTTGTCTTTATCTTAATGAAATTTGAATATGAAACTAGTTTTTGGTGTTTAATTTTTATTCAGTTCTCTTTGCATCCATTTTTTTAGTTTCTTTTCTTCTTTGTTTTGTTGAAAAACACCAACAAATGGTATACAGGGTCTGTCATCTTTGAGGGCCTTTGTTGTTGGTAGCTGTTTTCTACAAAAAAAACTTTAAAGGAAAAGGAACTGAAGCTGTTGTTTTTATTGTTGCTGAAAGATGAACTTTACACAACCACCACCACCACTACCACCACTTGTCTTTTACTGGTGACAACTACCATATTTTGGTAGTAAAGATGAAGACTTACCTTCAAGCACATGACTTGTGGAATGTGGTGGAGAATGAGACCGAACTAGCTTCACTGAGGGCCAATCCCATTATTGAACAAATCAGACAACATAGTGAAGAGTGTGCTAAGAAGCACAAAATAATGACATGCCTACAAAATGGAGTGTTTGATGTGATTTTCACTCGGATAATGGCCTATAGTACTCCAAAGCAAGCTTGGGAGGAGCTAAAGGAAGAGTTCTTGGGGTCAGACAAAACTAAGCAGTAGCAGCTGATCAACCTCAAGAGGGATTTTGAGAACTTGAATATGAGAGAATCTGAAACCATCAAGCAGTACTATGATAAAATAATGGCCACAGTCAACAACATCAGGCTCCTTGGAGATGATTCAGTGAGAGCAGAGTTGTTAAGAAGGTCATTACAACCCTTCCTGAAAAATTTGAGTTAAAAATCTCCTCATTGGAGGATTCGAGAAACTTATTAACTATTTCATTGTCTGAGTTGATAAATCCTCTTTATGCACTGGAGCAGAGAATGACCAACAGGCTGGAAGAACATCCTGAAGGAGCTTTCCAAGCAAAATTCAAAGAAAGCTCAGGTCCGAGCTATAAAGGAAAGAAACCATGGCTTGACAAGAGGGAGAAACCAATGAGGGATGCTGGGAAGAAAAATTTCTCACCATGCATTCATTGCAAAAAGTCCACACATTTGGAGAGGTACTGCTGGTACAAGCCTGATATTTAGTGCAGGAGCTGCAAGCAGTTTGGTTACATTGAAAGTGTGCGAGAACAAAGGAAGGGCACAAACTCAGCATCAGAATTAAGCTCAGGCTGCTGAGGATATTCAAGTTCAAGAGGAGCATGTTTTCACTGCATCCTGTTTTGCAACTTCAAGCAAAGTCAAAAGAGACTGGTTAGTAGATAGTGGTTGCGCTCATCACATGGCATTAGAAGAAGGGTTATTCAAATATCTCGATAGAAGCTTTGTTTCCAAATTCAGTATTGGAGATGGAAACCTTATTGAGGCCAGAGGTAGAGGCAATATTGTGATCAACACAAAGTCAAGTAACAAAACAATTTTCAATGTCCTTTTTTGTACCTAATATAGGCCAAAATTTGCTTAGTGTTGGTCAGTTAATAGAAAAGGGTTATTCACTTGTTTTCAAGAATAACTCATGTGTTATTGAGGACACATTTGGTCAAGAACTAGTCACAGTAGCCATGACTAAGAGATGCTTCTTGCTACATGTGAATCAACTGGAAAAGGAAGCCTATACTAGTCTTGCTAATAAAGCTAGTTTATGGCATAAAAGGTTAGGCCATGTCAATTATAGATCACTTGGATTGCTACACAAATTCAATCTGGTTGAAGACATGTCCAAGGTTGAAGTCAAAGACAGAGTTTGTGAAATTTGTCAGCTTGTGAAGCAAGTGAGACTGCTATTTCCAGGTAACAAGGCATGAAGGGCTCGAGACAAACTTCAATTGGTCCATATTGACATTTCTGGGCCAATGAAGACCCCTTCTTTGAATGACAGCAGATACTTTGTGTTTTTTATAGATTATTATACAAGGTTTTACTGGGTCAATTTTCTGAAAAAAAAAGTCAGAAGTACCTGAAGTATTTAGCAAGTTCAAAGCCTTAGATGAGAATCAATCAGGTTGCAAGATTAAGGCCTTGAGATCAGACAATGGCACTAAGTACCTGTCAGATAGGTTTCAGAAGCTTTGTGAGCAGGCTGGAATCCAACATTAGTTAACAACAATCTATACTCCTAGCAAAATGGAGTTAGTGAAAGAAAGAATCGAACAGTATTTGACATGGCAAGATGTCTACTGGTTGAATACAAATTACCAAGCAAGTTTTGGGCTGAGGCTGTGAACACTTCAATGTACCTGCTTAATAGATTACCAACCAATACTATCAAATAAAAAGTCCTTTTAAAGCCTGGTTTGGACTTAAGTCAACGTCTCACATCTAAAGGTGTTTGGCTGTGTCTGCTATACACTTATCCCAGCTGAGAAGAGAACCAAACTGGAGAAAAGACCTGTGACAAGGATCTTTGTTGGTTACAACAGCACAAAGAAATGCTATAAAGTCTTTGATCCCTCCACCAAAAGGATTATGGTGAGCAGGGATGTGAAATTTGATGAAGAAAGTTTATGGAAATGGAATGGTGCAGATGTAAGCTAGTGTGAACAAGGTCAACAAGATAGTGATCTGCAACCAGATGAAGAAAAAGAGGTAATTGGTGATGATTTTGATGATGTACCTGTGAGAGGCACAAGAACCATCACTGACATCTATCGAAGATGTGATGTGGCAATACTGGAGCCCTCAAGTTATGATGAAGCTGTTAAAGAAAAGTGTTGGAAAAGAACCATGAAAGCTAAAACAGAGATGATACAAAAGAACAATACTTGGGAATTGGTTGACAGACCAGACCAAAAGAGAGTTATTGGTGTGAAATGGGAGTTTAGGGTCAAATACAATGCTGACGGGTCTCCAATAAAACGCAAGGCAAGACTTGTGGTGAAGGGATACAGCCAGAAGTATGGCATTGACTTGCTAGAAAGCTTTGGCCCTATTGCAAGGTTAGATACAATAAGGCTTCGGTTTGCCCTGGTTGTACAAAAGAAGTGGAGAGTGCATCAGTTGGATGTTAAGTTTATACGAGTCACAAAGGCCCAACCCAAGCTCGACAATGTGATGGGCTCAAATTACCACAAGGCCCAATAACGAGGTCAAAGGCCAGACAAATGCGTTCCAAACTAAATGGGACCATTCAGGAATTTGTTAGCAAGGCCAAAGATGCGTACACGAAAGAAAGAGAAAACCAAGATGCACTTTCTTGTTTTCAATAAAATCAAGAAACCGAATCTTGGCCCAATTTTGCTATTTGGAGCGATTTTAAGAATCAAGAAAATTAAGATTTCAAATCTTAGAAATCTTGGCCCTAGAAACCGAATCTTGTAGCCAAAGCGCATTGGATCTCCATTACGAGCATCAACGAACCAATTTCGGTAGGAGATGGACTACAAGCCCAAGTTCTTGAAGGCAAGGCCCAATAAGATGATTCCAAGCCCAACCAAGAAGTCAAACCATACTTAGTTAAAGTGGCCCAATTTGTAAAAGATTTTAATTGTTTAAATATCTAGTTTAATTTTTAGACTTTAGGATTATTATATGTCAAAATTCGGTCCAAGCAGCCCATTAAAATGCCTTGGCCGAATTTCCCTTTTAATTTATTAATTAGTTTTTTTTTTAAGTTTTCCTAATGAGATTAGGAAATAGATAGAAGGCTTATTAATAGGCATGGTCGGCCACCCTATTGAACACATTACAATACATTAAAATTTCAGATTTTGCTGAGTAGAAATTCTCTTTGAGTTTTCTCCAAGAATTCTCTCTTGAGTTTTCTTTAGAAGTAGTTTTAACAATCTTTTTGATTTTGGGAGCCATCTTCAGTCTTCTTCTTGCCATTGATCTTTATTGGAGGGGAGATTAGAGCCGTTTCAAGGGAGTTGTGAAATCTTTCGGGATGTCAAGGCTTCTTAGGACTTTATCTTTATTTTCTTGCTGTTCAATCTCTTTTTAATTTCTGCTTGTGTCGATTTCATTATCTAACTTGTTTAAGATTTCTTGTTGCACTTCCAGCCTTCCTCAACATTAAAGAAACTGATCGGCACCCTTCTTGGCAGCAAGAATCAATCATTAATTTGTCTTTTCCATTGATCTTGCCGTCTATTCATCACAATTCTAATTAAATTCGGTTTGCTGGAATTTGGAGTTTGATTTGCTATTTTGGATGTTAATCTTTTCAGATTCGGCTTGGAAAGTTCATAAACGTCCTTGATTATCAAAGATCGTTCTTAACCCATAATTTCCTTCTTTCTTGCTGCACGATTCCTAATTCTAATTCAATTTTCGTTTTTTTTTGTGATCTACTGAATTAATTTTTTGTTTTGGTTCAATTGACCGAATGGGCTGAATTGGAGACTTCTTTGAAGCTTATTCACGTGTTCTTGACTTCTGAATTCCCTAATAATAAGTGTTTCGATTCTTGGTTTATTCTTTGCTGATTTAGAGTTTTTATTTTAGATCTAGAAATTTTAAGATTTGATCTTTCTGCTTTATTTCAGATCCAAGTGTTTAGCCTTCTTTGTAGGAGTTTCGCGTGACTTGACAACTTGATCTTAGTTCGCGCGCAACTCTCTATCATTTGGTATCAGATTTTGGGTGTTTTGGGTATTCTTGGTTGATTTCTAAACTGATCTTTTTTTTTAAACAACAAACAGCAGTTTTACCCAGAAAATTTTTTGGAAAAAAATTCATTCGAATGGGTAAAAATTTTTCGATTGATTTGAAATTTTACATGCATATTTGTGGCACTGAGATTGAATACAAAAAATATTTCCCGCAAAAAAAATCTGTCAAAATGTCAAAAAATTGAAAAAGAAAAAATCCAATAAAAATTAAAAAAATATTCAGTGGGTTGAATTTGGTGCCCAAAATTTCCAGATAAAAAATTCAATATTTAAGGACATTCCAGATTTAATTTTGTGATTTTTGGAGATCGGGAACACCTCAAACGAAGTTGTCAAGTTAGTCCACAGTTTTTCGGGTTTTTAGATTTCAGCAATTTTTATTGATTCTTAGCTGTAGGTGTTCATTTGTTTTGCTTTTATTCTTCGATCTAATAACTTCTTGTTTCTTGTGTTAATAGGATTTAAAGTGTGCACAATTCTTCCTCGGTGCAACACAATTCAATTGGTGTCTAGTCAGTTTTTGAACTCCTAGCGCAATTAGGATTCTTTGGTAGTTTCGGTTCATACACTTTCTAATTGATTGATATAGATTCTACTAAAGAACTCACAAGACTGAATTCTACCTCTTTGAGAATTTGATTTTCCTTTTTGAGTGATTAACGGTGAGATTTGCTAATTTTCCCTTTTGAGTGTTGAGTGTTAGTTTTGCAGGTTTTTGAAAAAGGAAAAAAATGTCGAGAGTTGGTCAAGTTGATGATGACCATAATGATGTCCATGATAAATTTAAAAAGATCCAACAACAGTTAGACGAACGGGCTGCCTTACTTCGAACATTGGGTGCTACTATCAATGAGATGCGATTGGATCAAGAGCCTCAGTATCGGGGTCCAATTAAAGATGATGTAGATAACCAGCCTCGTGCTTATAGGCACACTCCTAAACGTGTCCCTAGAACTGACTATGACGTTCATGATTGCGGACAACCCTCTTTGGCAAAACCAAAGAGTGAGCAGCAACGAGAACATCTCTTTCATACTCGCTGCCATATACAAGGTAAGGTTTGTAGAGTTATTATTGATGGTAAAAGTTGCTCGAACGTAGCCAGCACGACGATGGTGGAAAAGCTTTGCTTAACCACTACCAAGCATCCACGACCTTATCAACTACAAGGGCTTAGCAACGAAGGCCAATTTAAGGTCACTCAACAAGTGCACATCGCCTTTTCTATCGGCAAGTATCAAGACGAAGTCGTGTGTGACGTAGTGTCTATTCAAGCCTACCATTTGTTCCTAGGAGAACCATGGCAAAGGGATCGAAAGGTCACCCATGATGGTCGTACCAATAGGTATTCTTTCAAGCATCAAGGAAGGAAAATCACCTTAGTGCTGCTCACTCCGGAACAAGTCCATGAGGACCAAATCAAACTAAAAAATTCTGTTGTTAAAACAAGTAAGGAAAAATAAAAAGGAGAAGAGAAAAATAAAAGTGAAAAAGAAGAAAATAAAAGTGAAAAAGGCGAAAGGAAAGCGAGAGAGAAACAAAAGAAAATGTGAATGAAGTGAGTGAAAAAGAGAGATAGCTTAAACAAGGAATGAGTGAAGAAGAAGAGAGTGCTCAAACACAAGGGAGGAATATTTTTTCTATTCCCCATTTGAAATCACCTTGTGATGTCTCTTTGTTTCAGGTTTGCAAGATTCCACCCATGGATAGGTTCCATCTTCATTACCCTTCTACCGAGAGACGTTTTCAATTGATTGAACAAGGTAAAAATGATCCTCGTTATCCCACCTCTAATGGTAAGCAAGGTGAAGTTTCTCTATTCTCTAAACAACTTCATTCAACTCGTATTGATGACTTTGCTCATGACTTGAATTTTGAAAAGGTACTGTATGTTATTGTCGATAATTGCCATTCTTGGATTGATGACATTTTAATTTACTCAACAACATTAAATGATCATGTTTTCCATGTTAGAACGGTTTTAGACATTCTAAGAGCTGAAAAATTATTTGCCAACCTTGATAAATGCATATTTTGTTGTGATAAGCTAATATTTTTAGGTTTCATAATTAGTGCTCAAGGTATTCATGTCGATGAGGACAAAGTTAAGGCAATCAAGGAGTGGCCAACTCCTAAATCGATAACTGAGGTGAGATCTTTCCATGGTTTAGCTAGTTTTTATAGACGATTTGTGAAAGATTTCTCCACTATTGCTGAGTTGGTGAAATCCTTACACGAGAAGGCTATACAACGAATAACCAAAACAAATGACATCAACACCAACAAAGCAAACAAGAGGTGCAAACGGGTTGTCTTTGAACCTGGAGATTGGGTTTGGGTCCATATGCAGAAAGAACGATTTCCTACAAAAAGAAAGACCAAGTTGGACCCAAGGGGCGATGGGCCTTTCCAAGTACTCGAGCGGATCAACGACAATGCCTATAAAATTGATCTACCTAGTGAGTACAATGTAAGTTCTACTTTTTATATGGCTGACTTGTCCCTATTTGATTTTTCAGATTCAAGAACGAATCTTTTTGAGGAAGGGGGGAATGATATGAGTCACAAAGGCCTAACCCAAGCTCAAGAATGTGATGGGCTCAAATTACCACAAGGCCTAATAACGATGTCAAAGACCAGACAAATGCATTCCAAACTAAATGGGACCATTCAGGAATTTGTTAGCAAGGCTTTAGATGCATACACGAAAGAAAGAGAAAATCAAGATTCACTTTCTTGTTTTCAAGAAAATCAATAAACCGAATCTTGGCCCAATTTTGCTGTTTGGAGCGATTTCAAGAATCAAGAAAATCAAGATTTCAAATCTTGGAAATCTTGGTCCAAGAAACCGAATCTTGCAGCCAAAGCGCATTGGATCTCCGTTACGAGCATCAACGAACCAATTTTAGTAGGAGATTGACTACAAGCCCAAGTTCTTGAAGGCAAGGCCCAATAAGATGATTCCAAGCCCAACCAAGAAGTCAAACCATACTTAGTTAAAGTGGCCCAATTTGTAAAAGATTTTAATTGTTTAAATATCTAGTTTAATTTTTAGACTTTAGGATTATTATATGTCAAAATTCGGTCCAAGCAGCCCATTAAAATGCCTTGGCCGAATTTCCCTCTTAATTTATTAATTAGGTTTTTTTTAAGTTTTCCTAATGAGATTAGGAAATAGATAGAAGGCCTATTAGTAGGCATGGTCGGCCACCCTATTGAGCATATTACAATACATTAAAATTTCAGATTTTGCTGAGTAGAAATTCTCTTTGAGTTTTCTCCAAGAATTCTCTCTTGAGTTTTCTTTAGAAGTAGTTTTAACAATCTTTTTTATTATAGGAGCCATCTTCAGTCTTCTTCTTGCCATTGATCTTCATTGGAGGGGAGATTAGAGCCGTTTGAAGGGAGTTGTGAAATCTTTCGGGATTTCAAGGCTTCTTAGGACTTTATCTTTTATTTTCTTGCTGTTCGTTTTCCTTTTAATTCTTGTTTGTGGTCGATTTCATCATCTAACTTATTTACGGTTTCTTGTTACGTTTCCAGCTTTCTTCAATATTAAAGAGGCTGATCGGCATTCTTTTGGCAGCAAGAACCATTCGTTCATTCATCTTTTCTATTAATCTTGTCGACTTTTCTTCTCAATTCTGATTAAATTCGGTTTTCTGGAATTTAGAGTTTGATTTGCTGTTTTGGGATTTAATCTTTTCAGATTCGGCTTGGAAAGTTCATAAACGTCCTTGATTATCGAAGATCATTCTTAATCCTTAATTTCCCTCTTTCTTGCTGCACGATTCCTCATTCTAATTCAATTTTCATTTCTTTTTATCTGCTGAATTAATTTTCTGTTTTGGTTCAATTGACAGAATCGGCTGAATTGGTGACTTCTTTGAACCTTTCACGAGTTCTTGACTTCCGAATTACTTAATAATAAGTGTTTTGATTCTTGGTTTATTTTCTGCTATTTTTGGGTTCTTTGATTTCAGATCTGGGAATTCTAAAAGTTAATCTTTCTACTTCGTTTTAGATCTGATCGTCTAGAGTTTTCGTAGGAGATTTCGCGTGACTTGGCAACTCAATCTTGGTCCGCACGCAACCCTCTATCATAAATCTACTTTCTTGAATGACTTTCTCAAGGAAGAATTTTTCATTGAACAACCAAAAGAGTTCAAACTTCCTGATGAAGAGGATAAAGTTTACAAGCTGAAAAAGGCCTTGTATAGTCTAAAGCAGGAACCAAGGGCCTAGTATGACAGAGTTGATACATATTTGTCTAGGCTCGGGTTTGAGAAGAGCATCAGTGAGCCTACTCTCTATGTGAAGAAATCAGATAATGAAACCCTACTGATTGTGTCATTTTATGTGCATGATTTGTTGGTAACTGGAAGAAGGGGGAGCTGATTGAAGAGTTTAAAATGCAAATGCAAGATGTTTTTGAAATAACTGACTTAGGAGAAATGGCTTACTTTCTTGGCATGGAAGTGAATCAAACTGATCATGCCATCTTCATAAGTCAGCAGGCCTTTACCTTGAAGATCTGAAACAAATTTTGCTTGTCAAATGTTAAAACAGTTAGCACACCAATGGCTCAAGGTAAGAAACTAAACAGCAATGGCGACCATGAAAGAGTTGATGAGGAAGAGTATAAAAGCCTTGTAGGTTGTCTGCTTTACTTGACAACTATTAGGCCTGATATCATGTTTGTTGTTAGCCTTCTTTCTAGTTTCATGCATTGATGTGATGTTGTTCATTTTAAGGCAGCCAAAAGAGTTCTTAGATATGTGAAAGGTACTTTGGATTATGGAGTGAAATTTGAGAATGCAAAAGAACTCAAGTTGATAGGGTATTCTGATAGTGATTGGGCAGGAACCATGGATGACATGAAGAGTACATCTAGTTATTTCTTTAGTTTAGGCTCAAGGGTTTTTTGTTGGAGCTCAAAGAAACAACAAACTGTAACTCAATCCACAGCAGAAACAGAGTACATTGCAACTGCTGTAGCTGTTAATCAAGCCATTTGGCTTAGGAAACTTTTATGTGATTTGAATGAAGATCAAGTTGAAGCTACTAAGATTAGAGTTGACAATTAGTTAGCTATTGCCATGGCCAAAAATCTAATATTTCAAGGCAAAACAAAGCAATTTAAGATTAAATTTCTTTTTTGTTAGAGAGGCTGAACAATCAAATGAAGTTAATCTGATTCATTGCAGCTCAGAAAACCAATTTGCTGATATTCTAACTAAGTCTCTCAGTGCTACAAGAGTTGAGAACTTAAGAAGAAGTATTGTTGTTTGTAGCATACAATCCAAGGAGGAGTGTTGAACTTTGGCCTGCAATGCAACAGGAGAGAAGCATTGAAGCTCAACCAGTACAGCAGCAACATTTTGTTCATATGTAACTAGCTTTAGTTTTTATGTAATTTGTATTTAAAGTTAGTAATATTAGTTGATGATTTCAATGATTTCCAATGTGATGTAATAGCTTATATGTCAGCTATCTTTTGTGTGTAATTCAAGCATTGTTTTAGTCAAGTAATTAGTGGGAGCAGTTATGTATTAGGAAACTGTCATGTAATATACTTGTCTTTATCTTAATGAAATTTTAATATGAAATCAATTTTTGAGGTTTCATTTTTATTCAATTCTCTTTGCATTCGTTTTCTTAGCTTCTTTTCTCCTTTGTTTGCTGAAAAACACCAACAGAATTACATACATAGCCTTTAAATTCAAGTTGGTCCTCTCTACTAATTGTTTATTAGTTTTAGGTAATTGGATGGTTAACTATTTTTTTTATTGGCTATTGTTTTGCCTAATGCTTCTTCGGAGTTTGTCAAATTTATTGTTATCCCACATTGGTTATATTCAAGATGTGTTTCTTCACTAATTGTTAATTGATTGGGTAAACTACATTACTAATCATTAAAGTAAGGGTAAATTTTAGTTTTGTCACTTAACTAGAAAAATTATAATTTGGTCACTAAATAATTTAAAGTTTTCATTTAAGTCACTGAATCATTCAAAAGTTTTTTTATTTCAGAAAAAGTTTTGCCAAAGAGTTTCAAGCGACGATTTGACAATCGGTACAGTGGATCAGTACCAATCATGAGTAGAAGAGCACACCTTGGATCCAAGTCGATTTAACAATCAGTGTCGGAGATGGGAGAAAAAGGCTATTTGAATTTTGGTTTACTAATTCGTGATATCCAAAAATATTTCATGAAAAACAAATTAAATTGTAGAAGAGAAGTGGAAAGATAACTTTTGATTGGCACAGGCATGACGAACAAAGAAAGCTATATAACATCAATTTTAACAACTTAGCGACTTAAATGAAAACTTTTAAATAATTTAATGACCAAATTGTAATTTTTTTTATTTTAGTGACTAATTGTGTAATTTAAAGGTAGTTGGCTTTTTATTTATCCAAACATGTTTGAAAAACTATGAATCTGGATTTCATATATAAATTATCACACTGATCTCGATTTATGTCTTACTTATTTTAGACTTTAATCGCAGCAGCAAGTGACAGCACATCCGTAACAATGACATGGATTTTAGCCAACTTGATGAACAACAAACATGCCTTGAAGCGTGACAACAAGAACTAGACCTCGAAATCGGTCGAGATAGATGGGTGCAAGATTCTGATATCGAGAAATTGGTATATCTCAAGGCCATCATTAAGGAAACATTTCGTCTATATCCAGCAGCCCCTAGATCAGTTCCTCACGAGGCAATGGAAGACTGTCGTGCTAGTGGCTACCACATCCCTAAGGGCACTCGTTTATTTGTTAACTTATGGAAGTTGCATCGAGACCCACGAGTGTGGTCGATCCCTGAGGAATTTCAGCCTTAAAGATTTCTTAGAAGTCATGAAAAAGTGGACATTTTGGGACAAATTTTCGAGCTTCCATTCTGTTCCGGTGGACGGTCTTGCCCCGGGATGACTCTGGCATTGCAACTGACACACTTAACGATTGCTCGCCTGCTTCAAGGATTTGACTTAACTACACCTTTCAATGCCCCAGTAGATATCAGCGAAGGAACAGGTGCTGTCATGCCCAAGACAACTCTTCAACTTGTCCTTACTCCTCGCCTTCCTCGTCATCTTTATCGACTCGAAATGTAGCAGTGGTAATTCAATGATTAATGTAAATTTTGAATAAAGATGGCCACTGTTTGTCTGTTGACTTACTAATCTCTTTATTTTTAGCAGCTATGGTTTGAAAAATAAGCACATTTGGTTTAAAAATTAGATTGCTATAGTTGAGTGCAGCCTTTGATGACCAAATCTATTTACATCTAATGAATAAAGTGTGTGCATTGAGTTTGGCAGCAAAGTTTGCCTACTTTTTGCTCTCTTATTCTTCTTTTTTTTTTTCTTTTTTTTTTCATTTTTGTGTGATTGAGATAAAATACTGCCATTTCGATCAACCAATGAAATTGTCATAAGGCCCAAGCAGATATGACTTGCAAGCATTGCTCCACCCCTACTAAAACCAAGCAATAAATCACCCTTAATCAGTTAATCTATTCTTACCACCCTCATCCCTGTCTCTCACTTTAGACCTCAAGTAATGGAATTCTCATATTCTGTAGCGGCAATTGCAGGGATTTTAGGATTGGTACTATTCTACAAACTATGGAGGCCAGGGACTCCAGGCGACCAAAGTAAGCACCTAGTGTTAGCCCCAGAACCTTCAGGAGCCTTGCCACTCATAGGGCACATGCTGCTCCTTCGCGGTCAACGAACCCTTGCTCATACCTGGGCAGTCATGGCTGATAAATATGGCCTTATCTTCACTTTCCGGCTTGGAATGTTCCCTGCCCTTATAATTAGCAATCATGAAGCAGTCAAGGAGTGCTTCACTACCAACGACAGGGTATTAGCTAATCGTCCACGATCAAATGCGGGAATATACCTCGGCTACGATCATGCAGGCTTTGGCTTCGCTCCTTATGGAGAGTATTGGCGCCAGGTACGAAAATTAGCCATGGTTGAACTTCTCTCTACCCGTAGGCTTGAGACATTAAAGCACGTCCATATCTCCGAGGTGAACGCATTTATCAAAGATTTGTACTTGTTTTGCATGTTAAACCAACAAAATCCCAACCCAAAGTTGGTCATTAGTCAAAAACTTGAAGCCCTGACCTTGAATACGATCATGAGATTGATGGCAGGCAAGAGATATTTCTGGGACACCACCGATGGGGAAGATGATGAGGAAGCAGCACATGTGGCAAAAGTTATCAAAGATTTCATGTATGTTTCTGGACTTATATCTCCATCGGAAGTAGTACCGTTTCTAGGATGGATGGATTCCATGTTCATGGGACAAGTGAAATCCATGAAGCGTGTTGCAAGAGAAATAGATTCCATTGTTGGAGAATGGGTGGAGGAGCATAAACTAAAGAGGCTGAAGAGTGAAGCAAAACCAGAAAACACTCCGGATTTCATCGACATAATGCTATCTGCAATTGAGGAGGATTCCATGTTTGGCTACTCTCGAGAAACAATTATCAAGGCTAATGTAATGGTAATATTCTTTATTTCTACTCTTTGGACTCAAAACCAGACCCTTCTTCGCCATACTACCTTCATTTTCCTTAACTTTCCCAGTTTGACTTGGTCTTTCGAGTGGATTTCAGCATAGGATTTGCACCATACAATTGTAAACAAGAAAATGACATTTCAGCTAACCCTTATTACTGTCAAGATTAAGCAGTTGAAAATTGGATGTTATTTACAAAGTTCAAAGGATGTACATTATGGCATTAGCTAGACATTTTTAAGATATCCCTTTGATGTAGTATTTACATTCAACCAGCTAAGTTGTCGAAATTTTTATTTTCTGGTGTAGAATTTATTCTTAGCAGGCTCAGACACAACATCCATTACATTGACATGGATATTGTCAAACTTGATGAACAACAGACATGCCTTAAAGTGTGCTCAAGAGGAGCTAGACCTCAAAGTTGGCAGGGACAAATGGGTTCAAGACTCTGACATTGAGAAACTAGTCTATCTCCAGGCTGTTGTCAAGGAAACATTGCGGCTATACCCACCAGGACCGATATCAGTTCCCCATGAGGCAAGTGAAGATTGTAGCATCGGTGGCTACCACGTTGGGAAGGGCACTCGTGTGATTGTGAACCTGTGGAAATTGCATCGGGACCCTCAGGTTTGGTCAAATCCTGATGTGTTTGAACCAGAAAGGTTTCTTACAAGCCATGCAGATGTGGATGTTCTGGGACAACATTTTGAGCTGATCCCATTTGGGTCTGGGCGACGATCTTGTCCAGGGATCACATTGGCATTGCAAATGACACACTTGACCATTGCCAGCATACTACAGGGGTTCGAGTTATCCACACCTTTTGGTGAGACAGTGGATATGAGTGAAGGGTTAGGCATTACCATGCCCAAGGCTACCCCACTTGAAGTTATCCTCAGTCCACGCCTTCCTTCTGCAATGTATCTGCACAGCACTTAATCTTATAGATGACTGATAACTATGTAGGTTAGATAGCTCTCCTACTTATTTAGAGCCTCTTTTAGGCTCTAATAATGGAACTTCTTTATCATGTTTATAGCAGTTAGAATTGTATGAAAGTTAAATTTCCAGTTTTGAATGGGTATCTCTAGGCCTGTTCCCCCGCGTTGAATGATATACTGAACCAACAGTTGGAAAGGAATAATGAAACAATATATACTGCATTTTAGACGACTAACAACTTGGAACATTATGATTACAGAATAATTTAACAGTTGAATATCAGCTTAATAATTTTAATTGCAACACCTGTATGAACAAACTAAAAGCAAGCATTCTAAAATTAATATAACTATGCTATGCCACGCTACACTGGAGTACAGTAGAGGCTAATTTCCTTCCACGCAGAATAACAATAGTTTGCTTAAGGTGAGATTGAACTTCTTGTTAAACAAGCTCTTTTGTAGCTGGTGATCCTTTTTTTTTTTATTTAGACACCGAAATTGCAGGCTTGGACGAACTCCAAATCAAAGTCAACATACTTACTCCAAAGAGGCTTGAACTGATTCATGGCAATATCTAGCCACGGCTTCATATTCCCATTGAAGTGCACCACCGCGGCATTGCGGATCTCATCCATGCTAATGCTTGGATTATAGCCGAGTCCAAGAACGTGCCATGACTTGTCTAACGGTTTCGTCGTGGAGTAAAATGTGATCAAACCAGGGGGCAATGTTCCCAATTTCCATAGAGTCCTATTCTCATTCTGCAAGCAAAACCAAGGGAATATGAAGCTAATTAGTCATAACCTCATCTACTATGGCCCAATAATAGTAGTGATAAAAACAAACAACAACATCAAACTATTAAAACCAGAAGCTGCTAGCATTTCCACATTAAACTTTGGCGTATTAATAGCTGCTATAGCAGTTTCAACAAAGTCAAAATAATATACTTTAGTTCAGCAACGGTTTACTCAATCTAGACTATGGAACAAGCTGCATTATCTAATAGCATAAATCAAGCACCAAAAGTAGCATGAGAGATGCTACAAGGCATAATAAAGCAATCAGAAAAACAAAAGAGTGTCGCTCGAAGCTTACCAGATTCTGCCAGTAATGATACTCCTCAGTACACTTTTCCCTCCTCCAAGCATCCAAATCAAAGAAATTCATGCCATAAGCCCAAGCACAGGCTTTGGGGTTAAACTTTTGCTTAATCAATGGATGCGAGAAATTCATATACTGTGCATACCGATGGAAAGACCCAAAACAAGTCTCTACTGCCCCATTCACTTTCCCATCCATATCAATCTTCCACAACCCAGTCAAATCCTTCTGCACCACAATATCATCATCCAAAAACAATATCCTATGCAACTTGGGGTACATCTCCGGTAAATAAAACCTCAAATGATTCAAGATTGATAAATACTTGGGGTTCCTAAACTTCATGTTAGTCGTATCTTTCGTGGCATTCTCCAGCGTGTTCTCAAAATAAAACTTCTGCAGATTAGCCGATTCTAACTGTCTTAACACTGGAACATAGGATGAATTCAAAAACTTATAATCCTCTACCGCCTTCACTTCAATATGAGCTCCATTATAATCTTTCAATTTGAACATAACCTGCATTGCCCCAAGATTCATCTTGTCCGTCACCACATGGAAAACATGTTTCCATGGCTCTTTCGCGTTCTTCGTGGCTGAATTCACCACCACGGATGCAGCAAGAACGTTATCAGAAAAGATAGCGTAATGGTAAAGCTTCGGATCCTCGAATTCCGGAGGCATTGGTTTCCCTTCATCTGTATATTTGTCCGGATGCGAGATTCGTTCCTCCATCAACCTCATTGCCAAACAATGTAAGCTTTTTGGGATCGATTTAGCGGCGATAAGGCTGGAAAATGCGCCTTGCTTTTTGGCTTTGGTCAGTTGCTCGTTGACAGCAAAGATGGTGTCTTTTAGTTTCTGGATCTTCAACTGGTTATCGAAAGATTCCTTGGCTTCCGAGATCATTTGGCGCGTGGCTTTGATTCGCTCTTTGACTTCTTTCTCGAACTGTCGTAGCAAGGGCTCGTCGATGGAGAGCGAATCGGTTTCGAAGAGAGCCTGATAGGATGGTTTGCTAATGAGATCCGAGTAGTTTCGAGATAGATCAGCAAAAACCCTAACGATCTTCGAGTTTTCGAGCTTTAGCTTTCGAGCGTAGGAGGCGTAGGCGAGGACAAGAGAGCGGTGGTCGTCGGCTTGTTTCCGGATCTGGTCCAGCCGGGGCTTGAGCGGATCGGATTTGAGTGCCAAAACGGACCTCCTTGTGGATCCAATTCCAGTGGAGAAACCCTAAAAACACCAAAAGAAATAGAAGAAAAAACAACGTCGTTTAATCAGTCACCCTGGAAATGTGCATTTCTCATCTTTTAATTGATCTTAGAATCGAAAAAGAGTGAAATTAAATGTCGAGCCAATAAAGTTAGTTAGTTAGGACTTACAAAGTTGGTTTGGAGATGAGGAGAATGAGAGTGGGAAGTGAAGAAAAAAGAAAGAAGAAAGAAGAAACAGAGTGCAACAGTAATGGCAGAAGCCAATAGTCTAACAGTAAAGCCAAAACCTCCAAACATTGGGCCTCCGCCGCCGACGCCGATTCTTGATGTACGTTGGTGATTTGCCATCTTTCAGATCAATCACCGGCGCATCGAAATGAAAAACAGAAACAAAAGGATAATGATAAGGAAAGTTGAGAGGATAACGAATTTGGTGATGGTGGTATGGCAGTGGCAGTCGCTCACTCTTTAATTGTTTGCGAGTGTGAGTGTGTGTGTGTGTTTTTCATTTCTTTTTACCTAGATGGAGAGAGAGAGATCAATTAGAAAATGTACGGGGGAGATCAACGGCTGTGATTTTCGTTTAGCTAATTTGAGTGATAGCTGCCACTTGGAATCTGGCTAGCAGGAAACGCGGAATCCCGTCTGACTGTCACTCCCTAAGTTTTTTCATTTACTTATCAATTTCAATTGCTTATTAGATTTTTCGTGTTTCTTAATAACGGGTAAATCAGCTCAAATTGAAATGGAATCTGGGAAGGGTGATACAGCTTCAGTGGGAGACAATGGTAGGAGATCCGCAAAAAAGGTTAGGTGGAGGTCGGAGGATCCACCGAATCCGGACAATCCTATTGTTAACGACAAAAGTATGAAAGTGGTCTCGAATGATGTTCAAACGGTGTCATGGAAAAATAAGCTTTTAGTTACCACAGTTGAAAGGATTAATCTGTAGAATGAAGAAGACTTCGAGTTACTTGAGGGTGATGCAAAAAAAAAATCGTTGATTGCATCCCTTCCGTCACTTTCTCCGAACAAGTTTATCAATTTATTGCGAAGTGCATGGTCCGGACTATGGTCGTCAAATTGTTGGGAAGGAAAATTTCATACATTACCATGACCAATAGATTGCAAGCTATTTGGAAAACTAAGCAGTCATTACAAGTTATTGACTTAGAGAACGATTATTTTTTGGTTAATTTTCAGGATGATGATGAATACCTTCATGCGGTGTCGGGAGGTCCTTGGACAATTTTTGGCCAATATCTCACTGTAAGGCCGTGGGCACCTTCGTTCACAACAGATCAAGAGTTTCCCACTAGTTTGTTGGTTTGGATCAAATTGCTTCGGCTGCCGGAGGGCATGTACACGATAAGCCTTCTAAAATTCATTGGAAGCATAATTGGCCCGGTTGCAAAGATAGCCCGCAATACCGACAATAAGTCTATGAGGTAGTTTGCGAGACTTGCGGTTTATATTGACCTTGGGAAATTGCTCGTTTCAAAATTGCAAATGGACGAATAGTTCAACGTGTGGAATAGGAATCTATGTCTTTGGTGTGCTTCGGGTGTGGGAGATTCGGACACTCTTGTGATGCATGTCTGCATAGGCTTGAGAAAGGAGAAACAACTGAAGGGGTTACGGTTGAGAATCTCGACAATGATACAGTGGCTCAAGGAGGGATTACGGATAGGAGCTCCAACAAAGATGCTATAGCACATGGTAGTGACAAAGAGGATCAATTTGGGACATAGATGCTGGTGGAACGCAAATCACGACGGAGGCCCTTGACGGCAACGAAGGAAATTGTCGACAGCATTGATGCGAGGGCCGAAGGATCAAGGTTCAGCGTTCTGAGCAAAAATTACGATGAGGTTGAAGGGATCAAATGTACTGCTTTAAATGGTAGCACTGGAATTAAGGGATCTGATGGGGCAATTTTGGGAAAGGTTTTGCCAGCTAGGGGGAAACTATTGTCTAACCTCCAAATCAAATATAAAGTGTTGAAGAAAAAGTCATCAAAGAACAAAGGTAAAGCTATTGTTTTAGTGAATGGGCCGAAAACTAATTCAAATGTTTTAAAACCAACTAACAACCAAGGGCCCTAATCTAGGTAGGTAGATAACCCATTCAACGATGGATCAAAAATGGGTCTGAAAATTTTTAATAATGGTTCTGATCTAATCAGATTTCAAGCGATTAGCCATGATTTAGACAAAGGAGAAATCTGGTCGTAAGGTTAATGAAAAACAAAGGGATTTCTTTGGGAAAGAGAGAGATGGAACGATTTCCCAACACAGTCTCGAAGGGAGACAATGGGGAGGTGTTCAGTGAGCGGCCAACGGCTGAGATAGAAGGGTTAAGCGCTGATATGGGAAAAATACCAAGGGGTATATCATAGGGGGAGTTATCTGCTCTTCCGATCGACTGGGCTATTGATGCCTTAATTAAGGGCTTATGTCAGGAGGTTGAGAATGACACATCTATGGTAGGTGGAATCTCGATGTTACAAGGGTCGGATAATGAAACTCTGGTTTATGCTAATTCGGAATGAATCCTAGTTAGTGTCTATAGTAGCCTTTTGTTAATTGTGCTAATGTTTCCTAATTTTCGTACCTTGTTTTTCGAACTACCAAGGGTGTGGTCATCCTCGGTTTCGTAATTTTTGGAATAAGTACAGAAAGGAATTTCATTCTAGTCTTGTTGCTCTTTTCAAAACAAGAATCAGTGGTAGCAAGGTTGATTCGACCATTACAAAATTAAGATTCAATAATTCTTTTAGGGTTGAAGCTACAGGGTTTGCAAGAGGAATTTGGGTTTTATGGGATGATAAGACTGAAGTCGATGTGCTGAGGGTTCACCCTCAATTTGTGCATGTGCGGATATGGGATACTCAAGGCCAAATGCCTTTCTTATGCACTGCGGTTTATGGTAAGCCACAAAAGAGCATGAGGGAATATATGTGGGAGGAGTTGGAAATAGTAGCCATCAATGTTGTGGAGCCATGGTTGATGGCAGGAGATTTTAACGCCATTTTATGGTACAATGAACGACAAGGTGGGGTTGAATCTCGTAATGTAGGTTGTAGCCGATTCAACTCTTTTGTTTTTCGTCTTAGCTTAAATTATTTGGGCTTTCAAGGTACCATGTTCACTTGGAATAGGGATAATCTTTTTCATAGATTGGATCGTTCCTTGTGTAATGATCGATGGCAAACTATTGTTCCCAATACTTTTGTCCAGCATCTTCACAGGTTGAAATTAGACCATCGGCCATTTTTAGAGACTGTTAATCCGACTAGCGGGAGGAGAGGGGGGAGAGGCCCTTTAGATTTCTTACTAGCTGGCTAACTCATGCTGAGTTTCGTGACATTGTTGCCAAATCTTAGAGAGCAGAATGTAATGTTGTTGAGAACTTGAGTAGTTTTATTAGTTTAGCTCATGATTGGAACAAGACTGTTTTTGGGAATATATTTGTAAGGGAAAGAAGAGCTTTGAGGGAGCTAGAACGTATTCAAGGAGCCTTGGAGCATTGTAATTCTACACAGTTAAAGGTGAGAGAAAAAGAGATACGACTTGAAGTTGGAAACATCCTGAGCCAAGGAGAATTGTTATGGGTACAGAAATCGATATGTGATTGGCTTTCTAATGGTGACCACAACACTTGCTTCTTCCATAGTCTAACCTTGAAATAGCGAAAAATGAACAAAATTGAAGCTTTGAAGATAGATGAAATTGGATGGTGTTATTATGCTGAGTTTTTAGAAAAACCATGCTATTGAACACTTTTCGAATCTGTACACTATTGATAACTACTCAATTGGGGAGTTTCCTATCAAGAGGTATTTTTCGAAAATTCGATAATGATATTATGGAAGGCCTCAATACTGGGATTAGTATAGAGGAAGTTCTTCAAGCTATTTTCAGCATGACTCCTCTTAAGGCACTAAGAGTAAATGGGATTCATGCCAAATTCTATCTAGCACATTGGGACATACTAGGCGGAAGTGTATTCAAACAATTCTGGTTCTCATCCCCAAGAGTAGTGATGCGGACTCTATAAGTTACTATCGTCCTATTAGTCTTTGCACTATTCTATATAAGATCATTACAGAAACAATTGTGATTCGTCTTTGTCGGGTTATGCAAATGGCGGTGAAACAGAATCATTCAATTTTTATTCCTTCACGCAATATTTCAGACAATGTCATAATTGCTCAATATGTAACACCCCTATACCCGGTCCAATTATATGGACCCGGTATAAGACTATTACATTTGGTGCCAAAACAGTTTTGGCTAGACACTATTTAATTTAAACACTTATACATAGTATTTTAACTTATTTAACCCAAAAATAATTAATATAAACATGTGGGGTCATTATTGGATGTTAGATTATGTTTGGAAATTATTTTAATATTGTTTTTACTCAAAACAGGGGAAAAGTATCGATACCAAAACAAAAGGTATCAATACCTTTTAAAAAAGTATCTATATCACTACACAAAATCAATACCAAAATAGCATTCTGGAACTCCGGTAATTCAAATTTTGATGAAGGTATAGATTCTTAGCCTCCGATATCGATACCAATGATAAAAACGATCACATTCTGTTTTGGCAATTTTGTAGTTCAAAGCCTAGGTATCGATACCCATACCCTTGGGTAAATTTTGGCAAAAATCAGTTTAAAAGTTCACTAAACCCCCTGCAATATATATTAGATTCTTCTCAACACTTAAGACCAATTCAAAATGTATTAAAACTACTTAAACCACTCCAAATCAATCATAATAATCATATTAGAAAATCACATTTGCAAACATACTTATAGTTTCAATAATTCATTTCATTTAGAACCCAATTACTTCAAGTAAAACCAAAATAGATAGAGTTTCAAGAGTTAGCATTTTAGCCCTGACACATGGGGACACATTTGGTCTACCTATGTACATGCCATTTTAACTCAAAATATAGTATCTACTCTTGTAGCTCTTGAGCATGTGCTAAGATGAGAGATCTCCTAGCCCGACTCTATCTCTTCGAGTCTAACTATGCCTATGCATTAAAATAAACACGTTAAGCCAGTAAAGGCTTAATAAGCACTACAAGAATAAATAAGTAAATGAATCATAACATATTTTTTTAAAATTATTCAATTTAATACATGCTTACACACGTACTAAATTCATACAACTATATCTTGCTTTAACAAAATTTAACTTACCATTGAAAGTTGCTAAACTTACTGTAACGCCTCAAAAATACATGTTTATGTTTTTATAATTAATTGACATAAATATCAATTTGCTTCAGTGGTTAAGTGTTCTAGGGGTGTGTGAGAGGTCTTAAGTTCAAGTCTTGACTTGGGCAAATTTTGAAATTTTTAATGATTGAAGTTTTAGCCTTGCTTAAAGGGTTTAAATAGAGTTGTTTGTAAAATAATGTCAAAATAGGCCTGCTGGTCTGGTGGATAAGTGGAGTGTTGGGGTGAGGGAGGTTTTGTGTTTGAGTCTGTATTTGGGCATTATTTTTGCTGCTAATGCCGTGTGGGTGTTTGAGATGGTCTGGAATACTGAAGTAGTTGAAACAGATGTGGTTTAGTAGGGAGCAAAATAGGGGATTTGGGAGTTACCCAGTTATTTTTTCTTCTCTCCTGCTAAAATTCTCTGCTGTTTTCCTCTCCATTTTTCCTTTGCTATCAAATTTTTCCCTCCCTCTTGCTGAATCCACCTTTTTTTTTCCTTCATTTCCTTTTTCAACTTTGTTTTCAATTCGTCATATTGCGCAACATAAAGTCACACTCATTTGGTAAGTGATATTGATGCTTTAAAATTTCAGTTTTTAAGTTATTAATTGGGGAACCTTTGTTTAACTATGTTGACAGCCGAAAATTTGGTGTGAGGGGATGTGCTGGTGCTGAGTTATAGAGGGAAGCGTCCATAGTTTGTAAGGTAAGGGTTTTTTCGCTTGGAAGATGAATTTTTCATTTTAGGGTTAATTTTAATTTGATTGTTTAAATGACTAATTGAGAGAAATTTTGGTCAATAATAGGTTCTAGAGTGATCGTGGTGGCTTTAGTTTTGAATCGAAACCAGTTGTGTACCCGAAACACAAAAATAAGGGATTCGGCAAAAAGCCAAAACTTCTTGCTGTTTGGATAGCAACAGTAGGCCAACTTTGAAAAATAACCATAAATTGTGGGAATTGAATTAGAGAATGAAAAAAATATAGGATTAAATCTTATTGAGTCTAGTTTCTCATAGAAGAAACGGTGTAAGTAATGGAATTGTAAATCATGAGTTATAATAAACTTAGTGAGACAAGGTCAGAATGAATTTGGGTTCCCCTATTCTAACTTTGGAAAATTATCAAAAATTGGAGAAAAATAATTAGGGGTTAAAATTTACATGTTTAAACTATTAATGAGTCTATTTTCAATAGAAACAAATGAAAACATCATCCAAATTTTTTACTAAGAGATAACTAATTTTTAGCAAAGAAGAGTCGAAGTTGTCAGACAGTAGAATAGGATTAAGTTTAAAGATTTTTCTGTACTTATTGGCTGAACCAAAAATTCTAGAAATTTTATGGTAGAAAGGTACTTGAGTCTAGTTTTAAATAAATCAAAAGTATCTTAATTCAGAATTCTGTAGCTTAAGATACAAATAATTTAGTAGCAGTGACTCAAGTGGACAACTTTGAAGGATCATATAAGAAAATAGTGGAAACACATATGAATAATTAACTAGCACGAGTTACATTAAAATGGATCATGAAGCCAAGGCCAATTTGGGTCATGTGGGCCACACAGGCAAACATCATGGGCTTGTAGGCCCATTTTCACTATTTTATTGCTAAGGTTGCACGGGTCGCCCAAGTGGACTGTGGACCTACTGTAAGGTCGGTAAACTTACCTAGACCCCTAATTGACTGAAATGACTGTATGACTGATAAGATTAAGCATGATGATGTCCCACTAATTTGATAATGTATGCTCTGTTTACATGCATGATATTATGTTATAGCATGTCATATTTGTTTATTGCATTGCATTGGGTTGGGGGATTATATTGTTCGGAGGAAGTGTACTGAAAAGCCTCAGCCTAATTTACTGGCAGCTCAATTGCAAACTACTGTCTAGTGCCGCATTTGGTACTACTTGGAGTGTAGGAATGGGTGGGTTGATTATATGCCCACATGGAGTGTAGGGTTGGATGGAGCTGGTGTGTAGAGGCTGGATGGGTAGGATTTTTGTGACTGCATATATGTTACTGCTACTGATACTGTGATGGGCTAAAGCCCTACTGCATGACTGTTTTTGTACTGAGATGGGCTAAGGCCCAAACTGGACTGATACTAATACTGAAAATGGTTTAAGCCCAGACTGTGATTTTCTGTTTACTGTCTATTCATTTTGTATGGGGATTACACACTGAATTTACGTAAACTCACCCCTTCTATTTAATCTGTACAGGTAATCCCCAGATATACACTGATCGGTGCGACAGAGGACTCAGTGGTGGCCACACGACTTCTTTTACACTGTTTATTACCTATTTATGATTTTACTTTTATTTGAGAGTATTTTGCAGTAATTATGGCCTTTACGGATTTTGGTTTCAATTTGGATTTTATAAGGTTTTATGATTTAAATCTGCTAGTGTTAGGTAAAGCTTGGGTTTTCAAATGAAATTAATATTTTATCAAAAATACCACAAATACGCAAACTGTTTAAAAGCTTTCGCAATAAAAAGACGTTTTGAAATTGAATAACGATTTGTAAATGAATAATGTTTTGAAAATGAACGACGGGATTTGAAATTAACATAAGATAATGAAAAAATGGTTAAATAGAAAAGGGGATTTAGTGACGACATGTTTTTCAAAAAGCACTACCATGTGACATCGTCAGATTCGGCCATAACTTCTAGGTCGGGTTGGGGGTGTTACACTTACCTTAACACTTTGATGATTCACCTTTGTTTACATTTCATATCTTTAGCCCATAGTAGAGTTTTATAGAACATGCCAAATATACGGAACAAATACAGAGGTGCATTATTATGCACTAATGAATGAGGAGCACTATTGTGCTGTACAGAGAGCACGGATGTGCTAAACGAAGAGCACTAATATACTAATAATCAGAGAGCACGCTAAGGTCCCTTAATGACATGCCACTAATATCCTAGTAGTTCTAAATTCCGTCTACTTGGGCATTAAAGTTGAATTTCATACATTAAAATACTTTACATAAGTATTTCAGAAAAGATTTCTCATTTCTCTATCATCTACAATTTAGTCCCCATTTCATAAATCACAAATATCAAACATGTTTCAAACATATACTTTTACCACAACATCATTACTTAGTGTTCAAACAAATATACCATTTCATATTCTCCACTTATAATTTTCTTTACAAATTTCATAATTTCATAATTTAACCCCCTTTTATTATCTATTGACAAATATAAATATATATTTAACATTTCTATTCTAAGTAATCTCATATTACAATATAAGCATTTAAATAAAAATAATTTAAAAATCTTGTAGTACTTACAACAAAATTTGAGATGAAATATCCTCTTCTTCCTTCACTCATTAGCCTTCTCTTTCCCTCTTTCTTCAATTAAGTCCCCTTCTTTCTTTTCTTTCTCTTCAATTATCATAACAAACACATAACATTAATATGTTAAAAACCATAATAAAGTGACTTTTCTATACTATTTAATATAAATAAACATGTATGGTATGATAATTTCATCATCTCTTACTTTAGCTCTTTGATAACTCAAAATCCTAACTCATGTTTTTCTCTCTTTTAACCCATCCATGGAAGTTTTCTCATGAGATTAAGATTTTCTAACCTTCTCTTTAGTTTTTACTAAAGAAATTTCAAAGAAAAAGGAAGGTTTGAAGCTTGAATGGTTCAACAATGGAGGAAGGACATGAAAAGAAATAAAAGAAAAGTTGGATGGGTTTAGGGGGTGAGTGACAGTTTGGTGTTTGGGAAAAGATGATATCTTTTCATCTTTTCTCCCACTTTTTACACCATTCCACTAGAATATCTCACCTTTTTTATTAAAATGGTCAAATTGCTAATAAGTCATTATAACAACCCATTTTCAGTAAAATCGAAATAATGGTTTCGGGACAATAGATCTAACAATTAAAGTATTATTATTTTAATTAATTTAATGTCTGTAGAATGTTAGTAAGTTCGTATAAAAATTTCATTAAGAAATTTTTACGTTTGCATGTTTAATTAAGTGAAAAGAACTAAATCGTAAAAGGTGCAAAAGTAAAGTTCTCTTAGTTTAAGGTAATAATAAGCTATGAAATTTTAAAGTAAGGGGATTTATATGGAAATTAGACCATTATTATTAGTGGACATTTATGGACATAAAACTAAGTGATTTTAATGTTAATAAGGTTAAATAATTAATTTAATTATTAAGATAAATTAAATTAAGTAAAACTTTATATCATCTTCTTTAGTGACTTTCACCACCGAAAAAGAGAAAGAAAAACACCATTTTTCGTGCTTGGAGGATTTGGTTAAGAATAGCCTATGCATGGTATGTTTTTAAGCTTTGTTTTTAATGATTTTTATGTTTTCGGGATCGTTGTAGCTTAATCTAGCTAGCATAGAGATTAAATTGTAAAATTGTTAAAGGTTTAAGGTTTTACCATGAATATGCTTGTATGGTTTTTGATGTTTGATGGAATATTATGAGTTCTTGTTGTTAAATAAACAAGTTTTGTAAAGGTATTTTTGATGAAATTGTCATTTAGGGACTTATTTATAAAAGTAGTAAAATTGCATGGTAAAATTATGAAATGTTGATTTGTATGGGTTGGTATAGGTCCCTAGTGAATTCGGCTAGCATGAAATGTGGATGAAATTGCTTAAATTTCAATTTACAAGCTTAAGGACTAAATTGTAAAGAAGTTAAAATATTAAGGGTAAAATTGTAATTTTGCAAAATATAAATTTTGGACTGAATTGAACAGTACAAGTATAAAATGGATTGTATTTGTCTATTTAGATCAAGATAGACCTTTACGGATCAAGATCGGGGAAAAGATAAAGCCTCGGATTAGTTATATGATTAAATAACATTTTAATGTTATATTGATATATATTCATGTATTATTGGCCATGAAATTAAATGGTGGAAATCCAACGAAGTTACGATGATTATCGAGCCCTGTTTGAACCTTAAGAATACGTAGGATACAAATGACATGTCATTAGGGTTACCATTTATACGTCTTTGTCATCGAGGTAAGTTATATGATTAAATAACATTTTAATGTTATATTGATATATATATTCATGTATTATTGGCCATGAAATTAAATGGTGGAAATCCAACGAAGTTACGATGATTATCGAGCCCTGTTTGAACCTTAAGAATACGTAGGATACAAATGACATGTCATTAGGGTTACCATGTTTCAAGTGCTGGTCTTGAATGTCCTACCAATAGCTGAAGTCTTGCATTTGTTAGGGATACTCTACAACTTGTGTGAGTAGCATATTGTAGCTCATATTCTGACCTACAGCTTGTGTGAGCAGACCGATTTAACAACCTATGTGAGCAACAATGTAAAGAAAAAGGAAAGATTATGATTATCTGTTTAGCATACTTCGTGTGAGCTTTCTCGCGTATCCGATGTTATTCTAAATGGTTCAACAGGCATGAAAAGGAAAGGAACGGTAAGTGTTCAAATGAAATTTGACATGAATCTATGGAAAGGATTAAAAAGGAAATGTTCAATGAAAGTATACCTATGTTCATGAAAATGATGATTTCAAATGAAGCTGTTCATGGATAATGACTCACCTTATGCTAATTCAAGTGAATTATGAGTTGATGCATTAACATGTGTTGTTGATGATGCTTAGGCTTGTGTCAAGCTTATGGTTGGATTGTATCATGTTTTATTTTAAGGTTATGCATTGAAATGGTAAGTTATGTTCATGCTTTACGAACTTACTAAGCATTATATGCTTACGTAGTTTTCTTTCTTATGTTTTATAGATAATCGGAAGCTCGATCGAGTTGGAAGTTCGTTGGAGATCTATCACACTATCCATCAATTATATCGGTAGTTTTTGATGTTTTGGCCAAGGTTATAATGGCATGTATAGGTGGACTTGTGTTTGATGTTAGTTGATAAGTTTGGCATGTATCTGTTATTTTGGTTGATGTATTTTTGGTACTTTTGGTGCCTTGTTGGTATGTGTTATTATGGTTAAGTTTTAATGCATGTCTTAATGGTCAAAATGGTATGTTTATGTGGAATTTCTAATTATCATAACTATGATATGTTTTGGAAGTGGTATTGAGTTATATGAGTATGGTTGAGATGTGGTAAGTGTTCATGCTTAGGTACGATTGAATGATTGTGTTTGTGGTGCCTTGTATGGCATATTGGTTGAATGTTATTGGTCTATTGAATTGGTTGTTTCATGCATGTTTCGGTAAAGTTTTGGTACTTTGAAGTTGTGTACAAAATGCTTGTAGGTACACATTTGGGTTGGTGATGGAAATGGCTTGATTTTGTCCCATTTCATGTCCACACGGCCTAAGATACTGGGTGTGACTTAGCTGTGTGTGACACATGGCCATGCGACACGGTCATGTATCCCTTATAGGTTCTAAGGTTTGCAAGTCAGACAATTACACGACCTAGCACACGGCCTGACACATGAGCGTGTGAGGCCATTTCGAGAGTTACACGGCCTAGCACATAGGCGTGTGGCTTGGCCGTGTGACCCAACTTCGAAAGTTACATGGGCATGAACACGAGTTGAGACATGACCGTGTGTCCCTATTTCAATTGTTACATGGCCTGAGACACAAGTGTGTGTCTCAACCGTGTGAGTCACACGACCTGGCCACACGGCCATGTGACCCTTGCAGTTCAAATTTTCTAACTTTTTCCTAAACTTTTTGAATGATTCCAATTTAGGCCCGAATTGTTTCTAAAGTGTTTTTAGGGCCTCGAATGCTCGATTAAGGGATGATATGCATGTAGATGAACGATTTATGCCATGTTTATGTTGAGGTATTAAATGTATGTTTTAAAGTTACAATTTTACGGTAATACTCTGTAACCTTATTCCGACAACAGATACGGGTTAGGGGTGTTATAGTCCTTAAGCCATCCATCTTTATACTTTTACCCATCATCATTACACCTAATAAATATCTACTTGGCTAATTACCACTTTGTCTTTCCTCATCTTTCATATTTCCTAGGATGACTTATACATCACTTTGGTTAAATTTCTTCTTGATCCTTCCTTCCTTTCCTCTACTACTATGTATCTCCTAACTTATTATTTTTCCTACTTTGGCCACAACAAATTCTCTATTCTTTCAATTAAGTCAATGTATTTATTTAAAATTTTCTTACCCAATGAGTATTTTCTAATTTCTTATTGGGTCTAAATATTTCTAATTTAATACACAAAATTCCTATATATTATATTTCAAAAAAAATCACTAATTCTTGACCCGATCCATCACTATACCAAACCCGGAGTTAAAACGTGGATGTTACACAATAGGCAATTCATACAATGAGGCACACTAGGAGTAGAAAGGGGTGGATGGTAATTATGGTTGACCTCGAGAAAGCCTATGATAGGGTTCAACGGGATTTTCTTAATAACACTGTTTGATGTTGAATTACCAAAATGTTTAGTAAGAATGATTATGATATGTGTGTCATCGGTATCTATGCAACTCTTATGGAATGGATTTCTTTCTGAGTCTTTTATTCCAGCAAGAGGTTTATGGCAAGGATATCCATTTTCACCATATCTTTTCGTTCTGAGGATGGAATGTTTGGGCCCTTCGATCGAATCTGCTGTTGAGCAGAAACTCTAAGAACCACTAATGCTCTCTCGACACAGACTAGGAGAGTCTCATCTATTTTTCATAGATGATTTAGTTCTATTTTGTAGAGTGAATGATAAAAATGCAAATTTCCTTAAGTAATTCCTAGATACTTTTTGCCACTACTCCGTACATCGTGTTAATCATCAAAAAACACAAGTGTTCTTTTCAAAAAAATGTATCGAAAGAAGTAGTAGAAAGCATTTGTACCAAGCTTAATTTCGTCAGAGTAAGATATTTGGGGAGATATATTTGAATGCATTTACTACATGGTAGAGTGGGGGTTAATGCTTTTCAGTTTATATTGGACAAAGTTCGAAATCGGCTATCTGGTTGGGATGTGTATAGTTTATCCTTGGTTAGACGACTCATTCTGGTGAAATCTATGTTGGTGACAATACCTAATTATTTTATGACTACGGCCAGAATTTCGATTTCAATTTGTAAAGAAATTGAAAAGCTTGCTCGTGGGTTCTTGTGGGGATCTTCTCGTTCATAATAAAAACCATCTTTGATCAGTGGAAGGATTGCTATAGGTCATTGGTAAGTAGGGGTCTTAGAATTCTATGTCTGCAAGATCAGAACAAACTGTTACTATTAAAACTTGGTTTTAGTTTGATCGTTAATCTAAATTTGTTATGGGTCCGAGTGTTGAGGAATAAATATAGTGTTCATGGATTGATACCAGGGATATTCATCGTAGTAATTGTTCTTAATTTTGGTGTTCATTAACAAAAGTTTGGAGCGAGGTTAAGAAAGGGGTTGCTAAGTCTGTACGGGATGAGAGGTTGATCAATTTCTGGAATGATGATTGGTTTAGAGTTGTGGGTCCTTTAAAGCATCATTACATTGGATGTGGGAGATTAGATGAGACAATTCGGGTTAGCACGTTATCTTGTTGGAAAGTATATGGAACTCACAATGGTTATATTCGATTCTCCCACGGGAAGTGGTAGATCATATTCTGGCATACAAAAAACCTTTTCAGTATACGGGTGTTGATTGTATTACATGATAGTGGATGTCGGCGGGCAAGTTTTCGTTTGTGAAAACATATAAAGATTGTTGCTCTGTAGAGGGTTAGAGTCTTCCTTTGGTTGCTTGTCCGCGATAGGCTCTTGACTAATAAGGAACAACTTAGGCGAGGTATGTCTCAATTTCCATTTTTTGAATTATGTGGTAGCACAGTGGAGTCTGCAATCCATGCTATAAAGGATTGCGAGTTTGTACAGACTGTGTGGAAGTTTGTCATACCTATAAGGACTTGGGTTTCTTTTTTTAACTCACCTCTTGAAATATGGGTGATGAAGAATATTAAAAATGAATATAACTATTTGTTTGAGGGTAGGGAGTGGGCTAATTTTTTCTCTGTTGTCAATTGGTTTTTTTGGAAAGGCAGGAATGGATTTATCTTTAATAATTCTAGTAGGAGCAGTTGCGAGATTATTTCCACGAGTAGCACATGGAAAAAATCCTTAAACCTCAAAGGGGCAATTAAGCGATACTCTTGGGCGTATATGATGGATAATAATTGGAAATTACCAACATCTGGCTGGGTCAAGGTTAACCTTGATGGTTCGGTTTCCCATTGCAACTTAAGGGCAACAGTAGGTGGAGTGGCGAAAGGCCCACGTGGTGGTTGGTTGGTTGGCTTCAGAATGGTAACAAGTATGGCATATATATTTATGGTTGAGGCTCGAGTTATGGTTGAAGGTCTAAATTTAGCCTGGGATCAAGGCTTTAGGCAAGTGGAATTGGAAAGCGATAATGCACTGCTAATCGAAGCTATTCAGAATGGTCTCACAGCAAGTAATGTTGATGAAGTTAAAATGATTCACAACTATTACTCCAAGACTTGGCAGGTCAAATTCAGACACATTTAGAGAGATAGTAATAAAGTTGTTGACTGTTTAAATAAAACAGTTGGAGGTGATTTGGATTAATTGGTGGTCATCGAAAAACCTCCTCTTTATGTTCGTGATTTAGTGGAGGAGGATATTCATCTCTTTTTTGGAAGCTAACAAAAGGGTGTAATCTTGTTATTTCCTTAGGCTAGTCCTAAGTTCTTTTCTACCAAAAATAAAAATAAAAATAAAAATAAAGGGTAAACTTCATCAATTATCATTAAATTTTTTTTAAAATTACATTTCGATCATTCAATTTTCAAAAATTATGTAATTGCCACTAATGTTATTAAATTGTGACATTTTTGTCACTTGACTGTTAACTCCGTTAAAAAAGTAATATTGCACCTTAATTCAAAAGGTTAATAACTAATTTGGTCCTTAAGTTGTAGTTAAAAAATGATTTTGATATTTTAAATTTTTTCTTAACAATAATTGTAAAAAAGTAAAAAATTTTAAAAATAAATCAAAAATTTCATATAGAAAATCAGTTGCAGCAAGAGGAAATCAAGATTTCTACAGCTAATTTTTTTTATATCTAATCACATCAAAAATCAATCTTTGAACTTTCAAAAAAACTTTTCAAACTAAATTCTATTTGTTTTCCACTATTGATGAGCACCTTCAATTACATCAACTACTTCATATTGTTTTACTCACAAATTGTTTTACAAATTTTATTTTATTTTTTTCTCAAAGCCTTAAAAGCTCTAGCAAAATGCATCTCAATGTAAGGTCTCTATTTCACTATTAAACCAATTGTTGTTGCTTACATTTTCAAGAAGCAAAATCTAAGCTTGCAACATTACTTTGATTCTTGAGAATTATAAAAACTTTTACCATCAACGGCCTATCTACATGATTTTCCTGATAATTATGAAAAAAAAAGAGAAAAAAATTCTATTTGCTTTCCACTATTGATGAGCACATTCAATCACATCAACTATTTCATATTGTTTTACTCACAAATTATTTTACAATTTTTTTTCTCAAAGCCTTAAAAGCTCTAGCAAAATGCATCTCAATGTAAGGTTTGTATTTCACTATTTAACCAATTGTTGTTGCTTGAAGTTTCAAGAAGCAAATCTAAGCTTGCAACATTACTTTGATTAACTTCTACCATCAACGCCCTACCTACATGATTTTCCTGTTAATTATGAAAAAAACAAAAAGAAAAACTTCTATTTGTTTTCCACTATTGAAGAGAACCTTCAATCACATCAACTACTTTATATTGTTTTACTCACAAATAGTTTTACGGTTTTTTTTCTCAAAGCCTTAAAAGCTCTAGCAAAATGCGTCTCAATGTAAGGCTTGTATTTGATTATTAAACCAATTGTTGCTTCTTGAATTTTCAAGAAACAAAATCTATGCTTGCAACATTACTTTGATTCTTGAGAATCATAAAAACTTCTACCATCAACAGCCTATCTACATGATTTTCTTGATAATTATGAAAAAAATAATAGAAAAAAAAATTCTATTTGTTTTCCACTATTGATGAGCACCTTCAATGACATCAACTACTTCATATTGTTTTACTCACAAATTGTTTTACAACTTTTTTTTCGCAAAGCCTTAATAGCTCTAGCAAAATGCATCTCAATGAAAGGTCTGTATTTCACCATTAAACCAATTATTGCTGCTTGAATTTTCAAGAAACGAAATCTAAGCTTGCAACATTACTTTGATTATTGAGAATCATAAAAACTTCTATCATCAAAGGCCTATCTACATGATTTTCCTAATAATTATGAAAAAAAAGAGAGAAAAATTTAAAAAGAAGAGGGCAAAAGAGAAAGAGCAAAATGTTCTATTATATAGTTGGGTTCTTTGGTAAATTTCTACAAAAAATTGAAATTTGAGAGTTTTTTCTTTTAATACACAGTACCCTACTTCTTTTCTAAACTTGTCATTTATTTTTGTAACTCCAGTTACTAGATTGATTGAGTTTTTAAGTAACTTCCAGTTTTGATTTTATTTATTTATTTACAATACAAAGTGCTATTATTCTTCTCAAAACCCATAATTTCTTCTCTTAAATTTGAAATCAAGATTTTGCTTTTAATTATAAATAAAACATATATATATTATTTTTAATAATTTGAGAAAAATGGAGCTGACACTAATTTGCATGAAAAAAGAGGAAAAAAAAGATAAAAGAAAGATGAAAATGAAGAGAGCGTAAAACAACAAAGCAAATGAAAAAACGAGTAGGATCAAAGTGAATGAGTATTTAATTTTTATTTTTATTTGTGAAAGTTCAAAGACTGATTTCTAATGAGATTGGATATGAAAAAAATTAATTAACTCTAAAATTCTTGGTTTTTCCTTGGTGCAACTAATTTTTTATATGAATTATTTGTTTATTTATTTTTAAGATTTTTTACAATTATTTTTAAGAAAATTATTAAAATATCAAAATAATTTTTTAATTATAGCTTAGGGGCTAAATTAGTTATTAACCCTTTAAATTAAGGTACAACGTTTTTTTTAATGGAAGTTAAGAGCTGAGTGAAAAAAATGTAACTATTTAATAACATTAGTAACTATTGCATGACTTTTGAAAGTTAAAAGGCCAAAATGTAAATTTAAATAAAACTTAGAGACTAGTTTATCCATTAATAAATCTGACAAATGATGTATCAAAATCAACCAATAAATACTTATAATAAATCTGGAATTAGAATTAGGGTATTTAGTTAAAATTAAATTAATAGACTAAATCAAATTGATTTGATTAATTAGTTGATCACGAAATTTAATTCGATTACACTCGATTATAAGATTCTTAAAAATTTTGATTACTAGTTAATTTAATTTCAAATCCAACAATTAATTGAATTAATTAATTAACCAAAACTGATACTATTAGACTATGAGTATATGGTTAATATATCATAGATGAGTATAATATATATTATATAAGCTCAATATTTAAAAATTAATCAACTTGTAAATATTCATATGATGGGCTAACAAAATGCAGGGTAAACTATAAAAATAACCTCTCAACTATGCTTTTAATTTTATTTTCATAATCTAATTATTAATTTTTTTTATTTAATCACTTAACTTTTTGAAATTAAATAATTTAGTCATTCTCTTATTAGTTGCCTTTAGATGAGTAACAAAAGTTGATATAGGTTTTTTTATAGGCATAATAACAAATTTAGCCCTCTAATGTTCATGCATTCTACCTATTTAATCTTAAATCTAAAAAATCAACAAATTTAGTCTTAAATATTTACAAAATTTGTCTTTTTCGTTCTAATTCTAAAAGTTTCAAAAAATATTTTTAAAAAATCATTAAAATGACTTAAAACTCTAAATAAGTTATAAATAAAAAACCAAAACATATTTATTAATATATATATATATATCAAATGGTTCAAAAAGAAATGAACACAAAATGGATTGATGGGTAGAGGTGTAAATGAACAGAATGTTCGATGAAATGTTTGTGAATTTTTTGTATAACGTTCATTTATGTTCGTTTATTAAGTTAAATAAATGAGTATGAACAAAATTTTTATGTTCGTTTAATAAACAAACGAACACGAATTGAGGTGTGTTCGGTTCGCGTGTGTTCACGAGCAAGCTCGTTAAAAGCTCGTTTATTGACTCATTTATTTATTAATGATATTTTCTTATAAAAATTCCATTAGTATATAGTAATAAAATTATCTTAAAACTCGTTTGTTATTCCATTAGTATATATTAATAAATTTATCTTGGTTTGTATTTTTTTCAGTTATAATATAATTATTAATATTTATATTTGACTATTTTATATCTAAACAATATATGTGTGTATGTATTTATTGTCTATTTGTTTGTTTATTGTTTATTAACATTGTTTGTGAACATGTTGAATTATATGTTCATGAACATGTTAGTTTAATGTTCGTGAACATGTTCGATTAAGTTAAATGAACATGTTCGTGAACATTAAACAAATGAACATGAACACACATAATTTTAGATAAACGAATATGAACAAAAATTTAAAATTCTTAACAAACACAAATTGGATGCGAACAAGCTTAAAAATAAACAAACGAACATGAACAAAGGTTTGTTCGTTCAAACTCGATTCATTTACAACCCTATTGATGGGTCTTGAAAGATTTTACATTGCATTGTTTTCTCTACTCAAAGATTAGTCACTGTATATTTTTAAAATAAAAAAAATTGAAATAATTTTTTTTATAATTGTTTAAAAATGTTAATTTTTCTAGAGGAATTTAATTAAATAATATTATATTAATAAAAAATATGACACTTAGATTGTTGGATTTAAGCCAACTTGATCTTTACCATATTCATGAATGTGTCATTAGTTTAAAATGAGCACAACACCGATGGTGTTAAATATTTTTCTTGTTCAGTAGGTTTAAGAGGTACGCTAAGAAATATTAAAAAATAATTTTTAAAATATTCTTTTTCTTTTTCTTTTTTGAAATTTTTAGAATTAGAACTAAAATGTCAAATTTTGTAAACATTTAAGACTACATTTGTTGAATATTTTTAGATTTAGGATCAAATTGATAGAATGTTTAAATATTAGAAAGCTAAATTATTTATTAGGCCAATAAAAGAAAAATGCTCATATCAACTTTCCATCACTCATTTTATGAGAACTAATAGGAAAATAACTAAAATATTTAATTCCAAAAAGTTGAGTGATTTAATCAAAAAATTAATAATTGGGAGCCCAGAATAAAATTAAAGACATAGTTAAATGACTATTCTTGAAGTTTACCCAAAAAATTATCAAAACTAAAAGTAAACTTAAAAATTAAAAAAATCTAATAGAAAAAACCCTAGCATTTTGTTTCTTTACAATTTCAAAGCAAAGTTTGGGGCCTCGCTTGAGTCTTCTATCTTCTTGGGCTCTTTGTTCTTGAATCTTTCCTTTCGGTTTCAATTTTCTTAATTGAACAACTTAATTACGTCTTTTTTTTTAAATATACCAAAGTGACTTTAATAGAGTTTGTACTATTTTTGGTCAATTCTTTTAATCATTCTAATTAAAACAATTATTAGTTGACTATTAAAAATTTATAGTGTGACATTAGCTAATTAAATTGACCAATTTCACTCTAAGCTTAGAAACCTCTTTCTAATTATTCAAAAACCTTTTTCTTCTTTCTCTTCGCTCAATCGTCATCTTGCCACTCCACAAACCAGTTGGTGGCAGCTACGGCGGTATCCGCGAGGATCCTTCGCAAAGCACCAATACCCGCCCGTGAAGAAGGAAGCCCTGCCACCGAGTAACAACAGGAGGACGTCGAACCCATCTTCGATGGCTGCTGACATTATTAATCTCTTTCATGTTGAAATATATATAAAAACTGAGTCATATGCTTGGTAATAGCTAATAGATTTGAATTAATCCGTGCAAAATATAATTTATCGATGATGCAAGTGGTCTGTGTTTCTGCTTTTTCGGTCTTTCATGGTCTTCATTGTTAAATGAAAAATCTAACCTTCAAGTTTCAATGTGGTAATGCAGGAATAACCTTCAAGCTATCCAATGACATCTTCCATCATCATCACAACGGGTTGCTAACTTTTCGGTAAAAACAGAATGGTTGGGTAATGCAATGATAATTGTGCAGTGGTGTTGGGGGACCGATGGAATAGATGCTAGTCGAGTAGGACTGAGGGTGGCGGTGGTGGGGAGAAAGCTGCTGCATATCAAATGGCCATGCTAGCACCGCATATGCTCCATCTAATAAGGACAGTTGAGATGGCCATACTGCACATCAAATGACCATTGCTTGACGACAGGGAGAAGAGAGATAAAAAAAGGTTTTGGAATAATTATAGAGAGGTCCCTAAGTTTTAGTCCAAAGTAAAAATATATCACATCTCATTATTCAATTGACAAATGTGCCACATCAGTAATCTATTGATGGATTAATGGGATGTTTAGGGCAGTTATTAGTTCGAACAACTATCTTAATTGGAGTGATTAACTTGAAAAAAAATATTGCGGCACGTTTAGTTCACCAGAATGGAATAGAGGCTGTAATGGAATTAAATAAGCATACCAGTGATTTGATTGGATGGAATGAAATGAGTATGATAATAGCTCATGTGTTTGGTTGAGAAGAATAAATATGGAATAGATCACCAAGACAAATTTACTCTTAAAAATAAAAAAAATATTTTAAATATATTAATAATATATTGTAAAATATTTAAATTAAATTATACTTTGCATTAAATTAAATAATTACTAATATAAAAAATATAATTAAATAATAATTTATATAATAATTAATTATTTTTAATATTAATTATATAAATATTTTGATAAAAATATTATATAAATGCATATTATTACTCTATTCACCTCCATTCACCCCACCATAGCCTGCTACCAAACTGTATCACCCTCGTGATCTTTACCGCAGTATTATTACTCAACCATCACCCTAAAACTACCGCCACCATCTATTTTGTTTCATCATTCTCACCACACCAACCCTACGATTCAAAAACCTCCATTACCTGAAATCAATCCCAAAACCATAGCTATGAAAAAAAGGAGGAAAACGGGTTACCCGGTCGAGGAAGCAAGACTCAGGGTCCATGGAGAGAGCACCATTAACTTTGGGTTCAAATTCACAGTAAACTTTCCTGGTTGGTTTCTTGACCGCCACTAAGTGGAAGTTGGATGAAGTAAGAGGCGAGCGTCTCGAGAAATGGGTTTGGAGAGGCAAAGAGTGATAGTGGAGTTTCAGTTTCAAAGAGAAAACTAAAGAAGAATCCATGCAATTAAAATTTGCTCATAAAGTCCAGCTCGAAAGTTAGCAGCAGCAACTATGGCGGCTTCTTCTTCTTCAGCTCTTGCTTTCAAGAGCTATTAACTATTTACTATATTTTTTTTATTTCTTTTGTGCCTCTCCCATTGTCGAGATATTCAGTTTTTTTAGACGTTTAAGCTGAGACTTTTGATATGCAACAGCATCAATAGAGCTCAAGAGATTGGAGAAAGTGATGAGCGAAAGTGGGGGGAGATTTCATCTTAAAAAGAGAGAGAGAGAGCTATTACGAGAGGTATTGGATAGAGGCAATTCAGAGCCCGACCCTTTAAATGGGTATGTAGCACTCACACGTAATAAGGCCTGCATGGGAAGACTAATTCAGCAGTCAAAATTTCGAGCAATTTACTAAAAAAAGTCGTTTTTTTTCAAAATTTACCGAAATGGGCCGATTTTTTGATTATTTACCGGAATGGGCCATTTTCCGGGAAATCGCGTCCACGTCAGCGCGATGTCAGGGTATATGTCAGGACATTGCGTCTACGTCAGCGCGACCTACTGACGTGGATGCGATGTCCTGCCACATGGCGCGTTCCTGGGGACGCGATTTTGACGCTTTTTTTCACGTTTGGTTTTTTTTGGCTTTTAGGGTTTAGGGTTAAAGCTTTTTAGGGTTTTTAGGTCTCAGAATAAATTATTTCGAGTTGACGTTTCTGGTCAAATAGTATAAAATCGCTTCTACTAGGATGCTATTTGAGAAGAAATTGTGAAATCGCGCCCTCGTGGACACAATTTTGCTATAGTTGGTCATGTAAGAAATAATTTTTTTTGACGTTTCTGAGCAAATAGTAAAAAATCGCCTCTACCAGGATGCTATTTGAGAAGAGATTGTGAAATCGCGCCCTCGTGGACGCGATTTTGCTACAGTAGGTCATGTAAGAAATCTTTTTTTTTTGACGTTTCTGAGAAAATAGTATAAAATCGCCTCTACCAGGATGCTATTTGAGAAGAAATTGTGAAATTGCGCCCTCGTGGACGCGATTTTGCTATAGTAGCAAGTTTGGGCTGAGGCTATAAATTAGGCAAAAAATGTTCTTAGAATGCATAAGTCATAGCAGAAACAATTTAGAGAGGCTAAGAAAGTTAGAGTTTCAAAATTAGTGAACGTATTAGTGATGTTATTTACTACGATGGTGATGTTTGCCACACCGAGAATGGTGTTGTTTTTTTGTTGGAGAATACGGTACGACTGTCATTTAACCAGAACATAGATTTGACAGAACTTCGTAAAAGAATTAGGCGTAAAATCTTAGGAATGACGCCAATGAAAGTTCTGTCAATCACGTATCGATTTTGTTCTTGTGTTGATCCGGTGACAAATGACTCGTTCGACATAAAAGGTGCTCGTAGCTTGGAGGCAATGGTGCAGACTCATCTTGCTAGTGGAGCAACTTATATTGAGTTATATGTACAATTTACGTCGCCAACTGATGTACTTCTGTCCGGTGTTCGAGATGTATACACGACCCCTAGCCGACACTCGGTTAGTGGGTTACAAAATACGAAACAGCCCATGTTCGGTAGCGGTGTCGAATGCACATCCCCCGCAAGATACTCTGTCGGTGGATGGAACATGTACGTCGGTGGCTCGACGTTTGATGCTGGAAATACGTACTGGGGAACTGCATCAAGTTCTAGTGGATGGCAATCTACATCCAATTTGGGACGTTATCAAATGCCCAGAAGAAGGGATGACGTACTACCTACGACGTCAACCGGTGAGAGGACGTTGTACGCTGTAGATGATTGTGGGTTAAAAGATGACTTCGATGTGGATCCACCTCGAGAGCCCGGGTCGGATGGTGCAGAAGTGGGATTATTTACTAAACCGGAGTCGATTCCAACAGAGGGTGAAGATGCTGAAAGGAGTTCAGATGAAGAAGAAAATCCACGATTCAGAGCATACTCACCTCCAGCCCATATGCATAATGTCGATCTGTCAGCGAATGATGCGTTAGAGTTTCCAGATCTACCACACCGGTTGCGCGATCGTACAAGTTCGGGGGTAGATTTCGGTGAACTTGAAGTTGGTAATCAGTTGACCGACAAGGATAGTTTTATTGGTGCTTTGGAACAGCATAGCATCAAAAACAGCGTTAATTACCACATCGTTAAATCAAAATCTGATAAGTTTGAGGCGAAGTGTGCGGTGCAAGACGGCACATGTTCATGGAAAATCGTCGCCTCGTTAAGGAAAAGGACAGGGTTGTGTGAGATAAAAAAGTACAAAGGTCCACATACATGTGCTGCAGGTACAGGATTGAATGTATCTGAATAATAATTTTATTTTGCAATGTTGCATTATTTAATGTACTCCCTCTGTAGGTGTTTCACAAGATCATCCCAAAATGGATTCAGTTATGTTAGCTAGCTTGATACTGCCCACGATAAAAGCAGATCCTAGGACTTCAATGCCAGTGATAATTTCCAATATCTGTAGCCAAATGAGGTACACGCCCTCTTACCGCAAGGCTTGGATAGCTAAGCAAAAGGCGTTGGAGAAGATGCATAGTGGGTGGGACGCCTCATATAATGAAATATGGTAGTGGTGTCAGGTGCTAGAGAGATACGTCCTAGGTGCCATCACAGACCTTGAAACGGAACATACGTACTACAACGGTCGATTGCTACGTGGATGCCAAGTGTTCAAACACCTATTTTGGACCTTTAAGCAATGCCAAGACGCATTTCCATACTGCAAGCCGTTGGTACAAATTGATGATACCTTCATGTTCGGTAGGTATACTCATCGGCTATTGGTTGCAGTGGCACAGGACGGCGGTGGGAGAATTCTTCCAATTGCATTTGTAATAACACTAGGGGAGTCGTCTGATGATTGGGATTTCTTTCTCTCGAGGTTAAGGAGGCATGTGTGCCCCCAACCTGATATCTGTGTTATTTCAGATCGGGGCGCCGATATACTAGCTGCATTTGATCGAGAGGGAAGCTTGTGGCAGCGCACACACCATAGATATTGCCTAAGACACGTTGCTTCGAACTACTACAGGCAATATCCATCTAAGAGCGAATGACGACAAGTGACCAACATGGGTATTTAGTCTATAACTGTATTATTTTGTTCCTCAATTTGAATTAGTTTTATTGGTAGAAGTGGTATAAAATATTCGCTATGATCTTATATTGGCAGGGTATGAAATAAATAAAGATCTTTTTGCCGAGATGTTGGCAATTTTACGATCCCAAAACAGAGAAGGGGCAGACTACCTTTGTAACATAAGTTTCGAATAGTGGGCACAAGCATACGACGGAGGCCTACGATATGGCCATATGACGTCGAACCTGGCAGAATGCATAAATTCTGTTCTTAAAGGAACGCGCCATCTACCGATAACATCGGTTGTGTGAAAGACATATTTCCGTTTGGCGGCACTATTTCCAAAGTGAGCAGCAACTTATGCAGGCCAGATGCAGGGTGGCCATGTATGGTGCAGTAAGGTAGTTCAAGAAATTAACAAGGCGAAGGCGAGGGCAAACATCATGCACATAGTGTGTCACGATCAAGACAATTTATGGTTTCGCGTGACGGAGTTTGACAGACCACACCAAGGTGTTGTTGGCGGGAAATATCGTGTACACTTGCGAAACAGGACTTGTGATTGTGGGAAGTTTGATGCACTTCGTTATCCATGCGCTCATGTTATTGCAGCTTGTCAGAAACTCCGTCTGGATCCGATGAGTTATGTGGATGAAGTGTACAAATTAGAAAACATGTACAACGCATGGAGACATGTTTTCCCACCGGTCCCAGATGAACGTAAGTGGCCGCCCGTATCTCTTGCTCCTTTTACGCTGTTACCGGATAGAGAATTGCATCACAAACCAAAGGGTCGACATTGCTCCATTAGAATACGGAACAATATGGATATCCGAGAAACAGCCAGTCAACAGAAGTTGTACGGATGGTGTAGGAACCCAAGCCATACAAGTCGATCATGCCCTAATCGCAATAGTTGAATGTAATTTTAGAAAAAAAATTATTTTATTCAATTATTAATTGATAATTGTATTAATTGTTAGTAAAATTATCAAATTAGTTTAATTTCTTAATTTTTAGTACCAGTCAAAACATTTTACCAAATCTAACATTATGTAAAATTATGTAAAATTATTAAGTCCCAAAATTTTGTTAATGGTTAGTAAAATTATCAAATTATGTAAAATTATTAAGCCAAAAAAAATTTAATTAAATTAGATAAAATTATCAAATTATGTAAAATTATTAAGTCCAAAAATTGTGTTAATGGTTAGTAAAATTATCAAATTATGTAAAATTATTAAGTCCAACAATTGTGTTAATGGTTAGTAAAATTATCAAATTATGTAAAATTAGGTTAGGGTTAGGGTTTTTAATTAAGTTAGGGTTTTTAATTAAATTAGGTTAGGGTTAGGATTTTTAATTAAGTTAGGGTTTTTAATTAAATTAGGTTAGGGTTAGGGTTTTAAATTAAATTAGGTTAGGGTTAGGGTTTTTAATTAAGTTAGGTTAGGGTTAGGGTTTTTAATTAAGTTAGGGTTTTTAATTAAATTAGGTTAGGGTTAGGTTTTTTAATTAAGTTAGGGTTTTTAACTAAGTTAGGTTAGGGTTAGGGATTTTAATTAAATTAGGTTAGGGTTAGGGTTTTAAAATAAATTAGGGTTTTTATTACATCAAATAGAACTTCTATTTTATTATATTAAATAAAATTCTATTTTATTACATCAGATAATAAATTTAAATACGGTAATCAATGTCTATGCCCGGGGGATTCGGTTCCACATGGCGGCCGTCGACGGTTACGCGCTGGATTCCTCCTTCCTCTAGCTTCCGGTGGCGGTTGTTTTTCCTCCGGTAGTGATTGTGGTTCTTCCGGTTCGACATCTGGTTGTCAGACTTGGGACGATGATCCACCTTCAAAGAATAGTGTATGTGGAGGCGTTTGCATCATGAACGGCGACGGTGTTTGAAAGCCATACGTTGGTGGCGAGTGGTAAAAAGGAGAGTTCCCCGACGGCCCCCCTTGCGATCCCTCATGCGCCGCTGGCCTAGATATCGACGGTCCGCTCGGCATAACAGGAAATGGAGCTGAACCGGGCATTTGGCTCCAACCTGCCATAGGATTCGGAAAAGGATACATGTAAGGGTTAGGGTACATATAAGGGCTAGGAAACACACCTGGCATCATAGGGAAAGGCGGTTGCATGGGTATCATCTGTTGAATTGCTGCGTCAGGTGACTGCATCGGTGCTCTCGTTGGGGACGGTGATTGCATGGCAGCTGATGATGAGACGGGTGACTATCTGGGCCTCGTTGAGGGGCTGCCTTCGTTGTCTTCTCGTCTTGGATTTAGAGGCCCGCGCCTTTCCCTTTCGACACATATTTGCCGCTGCCTCTCCTCTGGCGTAAGTAAATACGACTTGCCATGGATCCTAAACCATGGCATGTATTCTGGAACGCACGCTAACTCCGGAACGATGATTTGTTCCCGAGTAGGTAGATATTCATGCCTATTTTCCCACATTTCCGTGTACTCAGACCAATATCTAGGCCAATCCGTACCTAATAGCCGAAGGTCGATTTTGTGGTGATCGTCAAACACCTCAGGGTCCGCAGGAATCGGTTGTCTACATCCAAACTGTCGTAGCACTCTGTCTGTCTGGTAGGGCTCCACGGTTGCATAGTTGATCAACACCATTTTCGCGTGCCAAGCGTTCGGATTTTGTAAAAACTCTTCCGGGATTACTGTCCAAATTGCCGGATCCTCGTATGGTGTCCATTGAAACTATATGAACATGATAGAAATATTAGTTATATACATAATACTAAATACTAAATAGTAAATATCAATCGACTAGCGAATGTATGGAAATATTTATTTGCAATAATACTTACTTCTGCTTCCGACCGTTGCTCCAATAGAAGCCGTATATCTTCAAGTTCAGACGGTAATCCACGATAACTTGCCGGATGGTTCCACCTAATTAAATAAATTTTTAGCATACTTATATTCTTACAAAATCTACATAATAATTCCAAAATGTAATATAAAATTTACCTCGTTACGAGTGGGAATGTATATCGGTGGTTCACTCGAGGACGTAGAAATGGAAAGCGAAACCATGCCCATGATTGCAGTAGTGACAGGCAACCTCCGATGTTTGCTCTCCTCAGTCGCGTCGCCCCGCACATCTCTCGATATAATGTTGCCAAGACGGCAGACCCCCAACTAAATTCACCGGCTCCTCTAAAATCAACGAGTTTTAACAGCCACCTTAGATGTACACAGCTCCGTGACGTGTTGGGCATCAGATAACCTCCAATTATTTGAAGAATGTATGATCGAGCATATCAGATTCTTTCAATTTCGGTTGAATTTGCATTCGGATTGGGGAAGGTGGCACGTAACCAGCCCATCTCGACCTTACCTCCATCCATTTTGTCCGGAATAACGCCCAAAAGCTCGTAGCACACCGCCTCTCAATTGCTAGATTGGGCAAACCTGGTGACTGGGTGCCCGTCCACCGGCAATCCCAATTGCAGATGGACATCTTCTAGAGTGATAGTGCACTCTCCACATGGAAGATGGAATGTGTGTGTCTCGGGTCTCCACCTCTCGATCAACGCACTGATCAGTTTCGGGTCCAACTTGCATCCTCGGCCTACCGTCGCCATGTGCCAGAAACCTGCTTCCCGCAAGTTGTTCTCTACTAACAGTGATGGAGGAGCATGCATATTCCGGATATTGCATTCCAAAACCCGATCTTCAGACTTTTATAACCAATAATAAATTAATAATTATCTAAAAATACATAAATAAAAAAATCTTAAATAATATTTAAAAATTAAATTTAATACTTACCATTTTCATTTGCTCCACCGATATGTGATTCCTATCAAGACGAATTAATGATCCGGCCATTGATAAAAATATAAAAAAAATTTAAAATTATTTTAAAAAATGAAATTGAGGGAAAATTGAAATTAAATATGGATTTGAGAGAATTTTGGAAGGAAATTGAGAGGAAAATGAAATTAAATATGGGTTTTAGAGAATTTTGGAAGGAAATTGAGAGGATTAGAGAGGAAAAATTAGATATGATTTGTTTGTGAAAAAAATAAAGGGGTGGGGGTATTTATAGTTTTTTTTGACCGTTAGGGGGGCAACGGTCAAAATTTTGACCGTTGGGGTACTGTTCACGCGCGACCTACATCGCGTCCACATCAGCAGGTCGCGTTGACGTGGACGCGATGTCCTAACACGTATCCTGACATCGCGCTGACATGGACATGATTTCCCGAAAAATGGCCCATTCCAGTAAATAATCAAAAAATCGGCCCATTTCAGTAAATTTTGAAAAAAACCGGCTTTTTTTGGTAATTTGCCCCAAAATTTCAACCAAACAAATGCACCACTATAGAGCCTGTAATAGCCATTTTGTCGAACCAAGCGACCAAAATAGAACAAATTTTATTTTAAAGTGACATTGGATTGGTTGTAGTTTACTTTTTTTTTCTTTTTCATTTTTAATCCCTTTTGAATTCGAGGTTCAACAACTACACTATCATAAAGTATTTTGTTTCAAAAAATCGATCTTGTACGTATACTTGACTAATTTACTAAAAAATATTGAAAAAATAAAAAAAATTTATGTGAATAAGCAGATGTTTGGAAAAATTACGGGAATAGGTTATTTTTACGAAAACGCTTCCAATTGTAAACGTCTTCTGCATGTTGCCAGAAAAACGCTTTTAGCTTAATGCGTTTTTTGCCAAGTCACCTAAAACGCTTCCAGCTAGAAGTGTTTCCCCCAACAGGAACCTCCAACGACTACTTTCTCCAACGACTAATTAAATAGCTGTTGGAACCCATCCAATGGTAAATTTTTTTCCCTATATAATCTCCCTTTCAGTTTTCTTACAATTTAATATCAACTCTCTCTCTCACCTTCTAAAATCTCTTTCAAATTTCTTTCTTAATTTCTTACTTAAATTTTATTTCTCACTAATTTTTATTTTTTTATTAAAATTATCTTAATATTTTCGCAATTTATTTTTATATTAAAAATTATTCGGTGTTTTCAAAATTAGTAATGGCCGGATCTATAATCCATTTTGATGACAACCACATTTCCATCAATCAATTGCAAATGGTAAGAATATTTTTTTATTATATTTCAATGTTTAATTTTTATATTTTATTATTATCTTTGAATATAATATTTTGTATATATTTTTCCTAAATAAGTGGAAGATCGAATTTTTAAGTGTTGTATTCGTAATCTACTCGATCCTCCATCATCCTTGATCGAATCCTATTTGAGAGATGTTGGTTTTTTGGACATGGCCCTTGTAGGTAAGGGTGTAAGTTGGACTCGACACTCGTAAGCGTGTTGGTGGAAAGGTGGAGACTCGAGACGTACACATTCCATCTTCCATGCAGCGAGTGTACTATCATTCTGGAGGATGTGTAGTTATAGCTTGGGTTACCGGTGGATGGGTCAGTAGTCACTAGGTTAGTTCATGCAGCCGATTGGAGAGATGCATGCAGGGAACTCTTGGGGAGGGTTCTAGAGACGATTTACGGAGGCCAGAATGAAATCAGTTGGTTAAGAAGAAATTTTGGTAGGCTTGATGAGGATTTGACTGAAGTAGAAAGAGAACAACACACTTGGTCATACATCCTTCAGATCATCGGGGGCTGCTAAAACTCATCAACTTTAGAGAAGTAAGCGAACTCAGTTGGGGGTCTACCGTGTTGGTTACCTTATACTGAGAGATGTGTCGGGTGAAGCATCCACGAAAAATTAAAATTGGTGGTTTCATTCTACTACTACAATCGTGAGCGCAGTATCGACTCCCATTTTTACGTCCTCGAGCGAACTACCCTTACACATTCCCACTCGTAACAAGGTAAATTTTATTAGATAATATGTTTACCATAATAAAATTAATTAAAATTTAAATTATTATGCTAACAAATTATTTCAATAGGTGGAACCATAGGCCAAGTTATGTGGGATTGCCTAATGAACTTCGATATATACGAATTTTATTAGACTAAAGATTGGAAGCAGAGGTATGTATTTTTTAAATTTAAATTATATAATATTAAAATAGTTGATTTGTGATTTAGTAGTATATATATTACTAAAATTTTGATTACTTTAATATAGTTTAAATTGACACCATATGAGGATCTGACACTTCAAGAATGCATCTATAAGGAATTCTTTGAGAAATCCCAACATTTGGCACATGAAGGTGCCTTTGGTAGTGTACGCTACCATTGAGATGCATGAGTCGGATAGAATGTTGCGGCAATTTGATTTCAAGCAATCAATTCCAGTGGCACCTCAAGACCTCGATGATCTATATCCTATTGACTTACGGGGGAGGACGGTTGAGAATTGGCCGGTATTCCATGCCCAATATATGAACATGTGGAACAATAGGTACGAATTTTTACCTACTCGCGAAGCTATTGTCACTTTGGAGTTAGCTTGCAATCTGGAGTACATGCCATGGTTTAGTATCCATGTCAAGTCATACTTGTATGGGGAAGACGCGAGGAGTCGACAACTACATAGGAGGAGGACACAACGGGTGCCTATACACCCAAGGACTGGCGAGACAAGTCTATCATTAGCACCTATGCAAGAATCGACATTGATGGCTGCACCACTCCCTGGTCAATATGTATCATTTTTCTGATTCTACTTCGATGCCAAGTTTTGTTTTTGGACCTTCGTCCCCGGTGTATTACATGCCCATACCATCTACATTTTCAACGATGACGATACTGACAACGACGTATAGACCGTCTATGTTTCGGGCATCGACTGAGAGTCTAGTTGTTATTCCATCGATGTGTGGGACACAACATGGTTATACCCCTATGCTGATGGTGTCACAAACACCTCTGGGATCATTGTTCTACCAAGGTGGATCATTTTTCCAGCCACCTATTCCTAAATTGGAGGATGCATGATGGGAACCGAGGACCAACCCATCTCAATCAACTGAAAGTGAAGAAGATGAGAGGTTGGGACCACAACCTATACCGAAAGTTAAACCAAGAAGGAATCTAGCACGCAACCGTCGACCACCCCCATGTGGCACAAATTCTAACCAGAGATTGGAGTGATTTACTTTATTATTGTGCTTCCAATGTTTACGTTTAAACAAATATCAAATTTTTTTATTGTATCGATGATGTACATCATTATGTTTTTAAATGAATATCTTTTTTCATTAAAGTTAGTATTTGCTATCATTTTGTAATATTAAATCAAGACTGTATATGAACAATGGAAGAAAGTTATATAATTTATTGATTTGTATTGTACGAAAAAACACGTGTTTACATATTGGAATAAAATTGATGTTAACAATATGCTACACTAGTATCATCCCTTCGATGAGGACATAATGGCATTGTATGGCCTTAGTTCGTATACCACCCACATAACCTCGGTTGGTTTGACCTCTCCTGAATATCCATGTTGTTGCGTCTTCGAGTTGGTGTCGATTGACCTTTTGGTTTGTGACGCAATGATCTATCGAGTAACAACTTATATGGAACACTCGATATGGGTCGCCACCTACGTTCATTTGGGACCGGTGGAAATAAGTGTCTCCACACGTACATGTTTTTTAGTTTGTACACTTTGTCCCCAAAGCTTATGGGATCTAAACATTGATTGCTACATGCTGTAATTGTATGAAAACATGGAAAACAAAGCGCGTCAAATATCCCACAGTAGTAAGTTATTTATCTCTGGTGCACACGGTACGCTCCCCAAACAATACCTTGGTCTGGTCTATCGAACTCTGTTACCCAAAACCAAAGGTCTTCGCTCGAGTGCTACACTGGATGCATATACTTCCCTCATGTTGTAGCCTTCCTAATTTCTTTCAGTGCGTCATGGCTCTAAATATGGCCACCTTGCATTTGCGCAACATAATTTCCCGCTCGCTTTGGAAAAAGTTCAGCCAAATGAAAGTATGTCTCTTTGATAACTAAGGTTATCAGGAAATGACGTGTTCCCTTCAAAACAGAATTGATGCATTCTGTCAGGTTTGTCATCATGTGCCCCTATTGTAGACCCCGTTCAAAGGATTGTGTCCACTGATCGAAGCGCATGTTAGAGAGGTAACCCGTCCCCCGTATCATTAATTGTCCTTAAGTTCTCCAACAATTCTCGAAAATGGTCTTTCACAAGCTCGTACCCTTTCAATCGAAGTGAATAGTTTATCAATAATGCTCAACATTTACTGACCCGTTAAACATCAAAGAATATTTAATACTTTCGATTATATACCCATGTTGATCACTTGTGCTCGTTGAGCAGTAGAAGGGTATTGTCCTTAGTAGTTCAATGCAACATGCCTTAGACAATACATATGGTGTTTGTGGTCGTAGAGGCTTCCTTGTCGTTCAATTCCGGCTAGTATTCCAGATCCTCGATCGAAGATGACGCATATATCGGGTTGAGGGAAAACATGCCTCCTCAACCTAGATAGGAAGAAATCCCAATTGTCTACTAACACCTCCAGCGTTATTGCAAAGGCAATCAATAGGATTTTTTAACTATTGTCTTGTGCCACAACCAACAACAACCGATAGGTATATCTCTCGTACACAAAGGACTTGTTGATTTGTACCAGTGGCTTGCAACTAGAATGCTTATCGACATTGCTTGAAATTCTAGAACAAACGGAGGAACACTTGACATCCATAGAGCAACCGATCATTGTAGTACACATGCCTCATTTCTAGATCGGTTACGCAACTTGAGACGTATGTGTCCAGCATCCGACACCACTGTCATACCTTGTTGTACGACGCGTCCCACTCACTATGCATCTTCTCCAATGCCTTATACTTTGCAATCCACACCTTGCGGTACAAAGGCATGTAATCGAACTAGCTATGAATATTTGCAATTACAACCGGCACAACAATATTGGGACTCGCTTTAACAATAGGTAGTATTATGTTCGCCATCATGTCCAAACCCAATTTCAAATGATTCCGTGAAATACCTGCAACAGCACGAGTACATTAAAATTAGCAATTCGACTATGTCATAATATATATTGGTGTTGAGGAAGTACATGTATATCTCTCGTACAAAAAGGACTAGTTGATTTGTACCAGTAGCTTGCAACTAGAATGCTTATCGGCATTGCTTGAAAGTCTAGAACAAACGGAGGAAAACTTGACATCCATGGAGGAACCAATCGTTGTAGTAAACAGGCCCCATTTCTCGATCGGTTACGCAACTTGAGACGTATCTGTCCAGCATCCGACACCACTGCCATACCTAGTTGTACGACGCATCCCACTCACTATACATCTTCTCCAATGCCTTATGCTTTGCAATCCACACCTTGCGGTAGAAAGGCATGTAATCAAACTAGCTACGAATATTTGCAATTACAATCGACACAGCAATATTGGGACTCACTTTAACAATAGGTAGTATTATGTTCGCCATCATCTCCAAACCCAATTTCAGATGATCCCGTGAAATACCTGCAACAGCACGAGTACATTAAAATTAGCAATTTGACTATGTCATAATATATATTGGTGTTGAGGAAGTACCCGTAAAAATACATGTATACGAAGCGGAAAAATTCTTTAACATCCACAACCTCGTCTTCTTAACAGAAGCCATGATTTTCCATGCACATCTATTGTCTCGCATTGCACACTTTGCCTTGAATTTCTCAGATCAAGATTTAACCACGTGGAAGTTTACCCCGTTCTTGATGTTGTATCACTGCATTGCAACAAGAAAACCATCTATAGTGGAAGACTCATTCCCCACTTCCAAATCCCCTGAATCCAACGAAAAATTTGCGTGGCCCGACCTCCTATGTGGTAGATTTGCAAAATCCAACCCATCCTCTACCAATAGGTCCATATTATGCATGTGGGCTAGAGGCAAGTACGCCTTGAACCATGGATCTTCTTTGGCATCTTCATCGAGATCTTCACCTCCTTCACCAACTTCATGTTCAGTTGGAACCAGCTCTGTAACACCCCAAACCTGACCGGGACGTTCTGACCCAAATTTTGAACAACACATTCGCCACTGAGGTGACTCTCCATTTACAACTTTACGAACCACACCAACCAACCAAACACACCACACATTTGCAAAATATTTCATATAGGAATTAGACTTAAGTTCATGTTTTTCTAAATTAATTATTTAATTCACACAATTATAAGGTATAAGGCGCACCTAAAAACTCGACGATCCCCCTTAGCTGCAAAAAAAATCGTTTGTTCATTTGATTATCATCACATTAGACTAGTAATAAAACCATCCAGACAAGCAATCAAACAAACAATTAAAACATTCAAAATCCCCCTAGAAAATTAGATAGTCTAAAATGTTCATTTACAACTCGTTGAAAATTTTATTTAAAAAGTCTAAGTCTAATTCTAGTACTAAACCCTTGGAACGACCCATATTGCCTTCACTTCAGAGTTTAACAGTTCAACACACATACTCTAAAAAATGCCTTGCGATTACGGATCACCAATTTTCCACCCTCCTCGCTAACCTACGAACTATTTATCTATGAGGTAAAGTAAGGAGTGTGAGCTCGATAAAGCTTAGTGAGTGCATAAAGAATTGCCACAATTAAACATAAAATCTTTCGTTGAAAGAAAACATACTAAATCATGCAACCATGGCCTAGCATTAAACATGTCAAAAAGAAAAAAACAATGATATATTGGCATAATGTGACATGGAATATATATAATCAATAATACACTAGATAAACAAATCTCCAAACACTCCTCATGACTCATAAAGTCGTACACTATCTCCATGTAAGTGTAGCACGATTGCTCACACTCTCCAAACACACCACGCTATCTACGGTGAATGTAGCTATGTTTGACATTCCATATATATAATCAATAATACACTAGATAAACAAATCTCCAAACACTCCTCATGACTCATAAAGTCGTACACTATCTCCATGTAAGTGTAGCACGATTGCTCACACTCTCCAAACACACCACGCTATCTACGGTGAATGTAGCTATGTTCGACATTCCCTAATCTCTCCAACACTATCTTCGGGCCACAATGCCCTGACACATAATAAAAATGGCGTGTCATTACAATCCTTTGGTATGCTAATGATATCCAATGGTTCCAAATAATCACAATGCCAACATATCCACTTATACACATATTCACTCACCATTTTATACAAACTTTCACTTGTTAACAACACTTTCTCAACACTATTAATGCACTCTAAAATGCTACCACAATTGCTCAAAAGAGCCACAATCATATTAAATTATTTACGTGCACATAAAACCAACAAGCACTTATTAGTCATTATCATTTACACATAACACATGCTTAATATTTCACATGATTCACATATCAAGATAAACAAGCATTGAATTTAATAGTAGGTAAATCAAGTAAGAATACTTACTCTCGAAGCTTAGATTAGGTGATTAGACCAACCTAAGGAATCATGCCTAAGAGCTGTAATTCCAATCACTCACCTAGTCGGTGCCTTGTGCACAACAATCTTAAACGAGCTTTTCTTTCCCTTTCGCCTTGCTCATAGAAGCTCCCGATGAGTCTGACACTTTGCATTCACATTAAATACATTACAAACACATTATTAATAGCCTTAAACTAAAAAAACAACAAAATCACCACTCTAAGCTTATTTTTCTCATACCAAAAATCAACTCATTTTGCCGAAATATGAGGTTTCCTCACTCGATTTTTGTTCCTAAACCTTAATTAAGTTTCTAAACATCCTATTTAACATATTATTAAATATGTAAACCTTTAATTTGACCCAATCTCATGAATTTAAAATTTTCGAAAAATCAAGTTGTATAAACATATAAAAGGGGGAAATTTGAAATTCATTAAAATTGGATACCGATCTATCAAATTGAGTTCAAATACCTCCTATTTAGTTAAAAATAGATTAGAAATAAATAAAAAATAGTAATTATACTCGTTATTTCAGATTTCACCATTTTTGAACTAAAATTTTATTAAAAAGATTTAAATCTTAAAAACTCTCAACACACTCGGTTAAAATCCAAATTAGAAAAAAAACCTTAATCTAATCATAATAAGTGAAGACATTACCTTAATTTCAAGAAATCAACAATTATGGAGCTAATTTGAAGTTGAACGTGAGAAGCACAATGATGAATTTGATGAGGATTTAATGATTTTTCTTTAAAATTGGAAGTTGTTAGGTGTTTGGATAGCTAGAAAATCACTAAGGATGATTAATTTTGAGAGAAAACATTTGTTAAACCAAGCTTTATTTGATAAAATATTTTGATATAACAAATTTAAATGTTTTTGAATATAAGTTAAAATTGACAAAATGATGTTTAAGTTTGAAGTCTAAGAAATTAAACTTTGAATATTTACATTAAATCCTTAGAAAATTTTGAAACAATTTTAAAACCAAGTGAAATTAGTTTTAACCAAGCCAAAATAATTTCAATCAAGTTAAAATCATTTTAACACATCAAAATGATTTTAAAACAAGTCAAAATTGCTCCAGGCCAAAAAGTATTAATAACATTGGCCAAGTATCGGTATTTTGGGAATTATCGATACCCTTAAAAAATCGAGACCAAACATGCATTCTGTTTTCAAGAACCCTGAAAATTACCGATACCATTTTCCTGGTATCGATACTTTCTAAAAATAATTAATACCTTTCTTAAAAACGATACCAAAATAACATTATGTTTCTTCAAACCTTACAAAGTATCGATCCGGTATCGATACCTATTTCAAAAAGTATCGATAAAATATTTTTTGGTATCGATTAATAAGTCCCAACGGCTATTGAATCAACATTTATTACAAAAAATATCGATACCATTTTGTTTAGTATCGATACTCGTAGTTGTAGGTGAAGCAAATGCTCTGGTTTTACATCCCCACCGGCCATATTCACTACACCAACAACCTCAACGGTTGGAAATCTATTAGGGGGTATAAATACCATTCTCCAAAGACTTACAACATTAAGAAAAACACTTTCAAGAAAAAATCATCAATCAAACAACCTTAGAGCTTAATATATTCACATTCTTCTTACATACACTTGTGTGCTTTATCTCTATTCCTTGACAAGAGTCACTTTATAAATTTGAAGCCAAAAAATGGAAGAGAAGTTACATTTGGTGACAACTCTAGAAAAAAAATTGAGGGAATAGACTCTATTGGTAAAAACTCTTCAATTATTATTGAGAATGTCTTATATGTCAAAAGTCTTAAGCATAATCTTCTAAGTATTAGTCAACTATGTGATAGAGGTTTCAATGTCATATTTGAGTCTAAAGGTCGTAAAGTTATTGGCATTGCTTCTAATAAGATTGTGCTTGGAGGACATAGGATAGAAAATATATATGTGGTACATTTATATGATATGCATAATTCTAACTTATGCCTTGCTGCTAAAAATGAGAATAACTCTTTGTTATGTAATAGAAAACTAGGACAAGCTAGGATGAGCATATTAAATAAACTAGTTAAAAATGACTTAGTAAGAGAATTACCTACAATTGATTTTTATGTAGATAAATTTGTGATGCATGTGTTAAGGGTAAACATAAAAGAATTTCTTTTAAACCTATTAATGATGTATTAACTAGTAGAGTTCTTAAATTAATTCACATAGACTTGTTTGGTGCAATTAAGACAACTAGCTTGGGTGGAAAACATTATGCTTTTGTGCTTGTTGATTACTATTCTAGATTTACTTGGGTTCTTTTCTTAAGTACTAAAGATGAAGCTTTAGAAAAATTCATCACATTTTTAAAAATAAATCAAAATGAAAAAGGTTACTCTATCACTAGTGTTAGAAGTGACCACGGAACTGAATTTTAAAATCGTGGTTTTGAAATTTTTTTCACCTCAAATGGAATTAGCCATAATTTTTTTGCATCTAGAACCCCTCAACAAATTGAAGTTGTTGAAAGGAAAAATAGAAATTTAGAAGAAATGGATAGAACCATGCTTTGTGAAAATAATTTACCAAAATATTTTTGGGCGGAAGCCACAAACATTGCTTATTATATTGTTAATAGAGTAATGATTAGGTTTAAAGAAAACTACATATGAACTTTTCCAAAATAAAAAGCATAACATTAACTATTTTCATCCCTTTGGATGAAAATGTTTTATTTTAAACAATGGAAAAGATAATCTTGGTAAATTTGGTGCAAAAAGTGATGAATGAATTTTTCTTGGTTATTCTTTAAATTGTAAAGTTTATCAAGTTTTTAACAAAATAACTTTAGTAGTAGAAGAGTCTATACATGTTATTTTTTATGACTCTAATCTTCCTCCTAGAAAGGATTCTTGTGTTGATAATGATAATGCAGAATTTTTTAACAATGATAAAGAGGATCAATTATCAAATGAAAAAAATTCAAGAACAAACACAAGATGCTCTAGAAGAACTTTCAATTGAAGAAAGGGAAGTCACTCATCCAAGAGATTTCAACTATGTGAAGGATGGTATGATTTTGGGAGATCCATCTCAAGAGGTAATTACTAGATCTTCTCTTAGAAATACTTGTAAGTATGTTGCATTTAGCTCATGCATTGAGCCTAAAAATATCAAAGAAGCATTAAATGATGAATATTGGATATTGGCCATACAAGAAGAGTTAAATCAATGTGAGAGAAGTAAAGTTTGGACCCTACACCTAGTGATAAATCTACTATAGGTACTAAATGGATTTTTAGGAAAAAGCTAGTTAAAAGTGGTAACATAGTAAGGAAGAAGGCTCGACTTGTTGCTCAAGGTTACACTCAAGAGGAAGGAATATATTATTATGAAACTTATGCTTCCGTAGCTAGGATGGAAGCCATTAGAATGCTTTTAGCTTTTGCATGCTTTAATGATTTCAAATTATAACAATTGGATGTAAAGATTCCTTTTGTAAATGGTTTTATAAATGAAGAAGTTTATGTTGAACAACCACTTGGTTTTGAATATCCAAAATTTTCAACCATGTTTTCAAACTTTCAAAAGCTTTATATGGTTTGAAACAAGCTCCTAGAGCTTGGTATGAAAGGTTATCAAATTTTCTTATTGAAAAAGGTTTTTATAAAGGGAAGGTTGACACAACACTTTTTATTAAAAGAAAAGAAAAAAGATTTATTGGTATTTCAAATTTATGTTGATGATATTATTTTTTGTTCTACTAATGATCTTCTTTGTCAAGAATTTACTAAGCTAATGCAAGGTGAGTTTGGGATGAGCATGATGAGAGAACTAAACTTATTTTTGGGACTCCAAATCAAGCAAAGAAAGGATGAATCTTCATAAATCAAGCTAAATACACAAAGGAAATGCTCAAGAAGTTTAGGATGGACACTCTCAAACCATAAGCTACTCCTATGAGCCATTCTACAAAACTTGATAAAGATGAGGAAGGTAAATGTGTTGATTTAAAATTATATAGGTCAATGATTGGTTCTTTGCTTTATTTTACAGGAAATAGACCCAACATTATGTTTAATGTATGCTTGTGTGCCAGATATCAATCTTTTCCTAAGGAATCACATTTGCAAGCCCTTAAGAGAATCTTTAAATACCTTAGAGACACTTTAAATTTAGGTATTTGGTATTCTAGAGACTCATCCTTTATCTTGCATGTTTACTCGGATGCAGATTTTGGAGGTTGCAAATTAGATAGGAAAAAGACCTCTGGTACTTATCCATTCCTAGGCAACATGTTAATTTTTTGGCTTTCAAAGAAACAAAATAATGTTGCATTGTCCACCACCGAAGTGGAATATATATGTCAGTAGTTGTTGTGCTCAAGTTTTTTAGATGAAATAAAAACTTAAGGACTATGGAATTGATGTAGCTACCGTTCATATTAAGTGTTACAATGCTAGTGCTATTTCTCTTACTAAAAATCCCATCAAACATTCTAGGACTAAACACATTGAAATTAGACATCATTTCAGTAAAGATCATGTTCAAAAAGGTGAAATTTTTCTAAAATATGTAGACACCTTAAATCAATTAGCTGATATTTTTACAAAACCTTTAGATAAGGAAAGATTTTGGACACTTAGGAGAGAACTAGGTTTGACCACCTTGCCTTGACTTTGTGTTAAAATTTTCCATATACTTTATTTTTTTTGTGCAAAAAGCTTCATAAGTATGATGTTCATGGCTCTTGTATGCAAAAAGATAGGGGGAGTTTTATGTGTGAATTTGGTCTCTTTTAACCTTATTTATCTAGCTTGAATTGCTTTTATGTTGTTTTTGCACTCATTGAATTAGTTACAATATTTCTAATTTAGGAATTTTCTCTAAAAACTAAGTTTGATTTATAAATTATATGCATCATTCTTGTATCTTGAACTTCCATGCATATGAAACATTTAGGAATATACTTAAGAGTCATTTTAAGACCTTTAGAACCTTTAAAAACTCAAAAATCTCGGTTTTTCATTTTTCATTGCACTTGAATAACAAAATCGCATATTGGTATCGATATTTTTTCACAAGTATCAATATTTTTAAAACGATACCGATACCATGGGCTGCTTTTAGGTACCCGCACCAGTTCTTTTTAAAAAAACTCAAAACCTAATTTTTTCACCGAAAATCTCTCAAATCATCTCCAATTTTTCTTCAAATTTCTTCATTTATTGGACAAATATTGGGATTTCACCATATTCAAACTTCATTTCCACAAGATTTGCTCAACTTTGCTTGAAGATTCTGCCTATTTCAACACTTTAGAGGTAAAACCCAAAATCCTTTAACTTGATGATTTTATAAAATGTAGGTTGAAATAGTGCTTCTTGATGGATTATTGAGTTGTTTTGAACTCCAAATATCGTGTTTCATTGTAGGAGATCACCTATTCTTAAAGGTTTTCTTAACTTTTTTACCCAAAACCTTTGACCACCAAGTGTTTGTTAAAATTTCCTAAAGAGATTTCCATTGAGTTTTAGTGCTTCTAAGTGTCTTTTTAGCTAGTATGGCCCCTAAGAAAAGACCTAGAACCGGTACATCATCTTCTTATACATCTAGTGAGTTGGAGTCGTCCTTTAGCAGATGCTTTCAAAACTCAAACTCTCTATCTCATTTTAACTCACATTTTGCTTCAAAAAGAGTTTAGGAGTCTAAAAAAGTGGATTTAGCCATGTTAGAGGCTATTAATTTTTTTTATCTCCCTATTTTACAAAATTGGGGTTGGATGGAATTTTTAAATATTTCTTTGCCAACTTACCTTAATCTTGTTCATGCTTTCTTTTCAAATGACAAACTTGAACATGATGAGTCCGACTATACCGTTTTAGCCATCACCTCATTTTTAATGAAAACCCATATACGCATTACTATCGAAGAGTTTGGCGATTATATTCAATTTCCCCCTGGAGGTAACTCCGATGAAATATTTCATTTTAATCCTGCACTTTTTATTCAATCTAGATCGACATCCGAACTTAATCTTCATGATCGTGTCTTCCATTTAATTCTCACTTGGAACCTTAGACTTATCAAAAAGCATGCCAGGCTTTGAAACACCGATTATTGGTGGCTCGATTGCTTTAAATCTAATAGGCATCCCGACCTTGCCCTAATAATGTTTAATGACATTACTAAAGCTATTGGAAGGGGGATGAATACAAATGTCACTCTTCCTAATGGCACATATTTTTCATACCTTTTTAGGCAATTAGGTATTAGTACCCATGGAGACACTCCCCTTACCTCAAACCAACCAATTAGTTACAGGGCCTTTCATCATGCAGGATATCGTTTTGATGCCAACACCGGTATGTGGATTAAAAGCAATCATCCGGTGGATAACGAAGATGATGACATCAATTCTACTTTTGAAGATGTTCCAGCACCCGAGCCCACTCTTCCACCAGCTTCTTCTTCACATGTTGCTCAACCCTCTTCCGAGGTTAGTAGCGCCATACTCGATGCTATCCTTTCCTTGAGCAACAATGTTCAAGGTCTTCAAGAAGAGGTTCGATCTCATACGAAAGATATTAACTCTAGGCTATCTACTTTAGAGTCTCAGATGGCATCTCTCATTGCACATTTTCCTTCGACGCCTACTTTCTCCCATCCTCATGATGATTACAGCAGCTCTAGGACATACATTTCATTTTCATAACATTTGCACCTTCCTTTATATGTTTATGCCTTTGTCTTTGTTTTTATTGCACTTTCTTACTTTATGGGTATTTTTAGATACATTGATGTTTAGTGTAACACCCCGAACCCGAAACCGACACCGGAGTCGAACACGAGGTGTTAACTGACTTTAACCCCTTATAAAATTTATTTTCCAGACACTGCCCAATCTGTGTACTAGTCGTTTTAAAAATCATATCTTGAGTTTCGTAACTCAAAAATCAGTTTCGTAATTTTTCCCAGAAACTAGACTCATGTGCCCATCTATGTATTTTTTTCTAGAATTTTTGGTTGGGCCAATTAGTACAGTTTATTAGTCAAAATCTCCCAAGTTGCAGGGGTCGACTACACTGACCTTTGCCCATTACGACTTGAATATCTCCCTGCACGGGGCTTCAATACTGATGCCGTTTGTTTCTATGAAAACTAGACTCAGAGAGGAATCTGTACATATATGATACGACCCCTAATTATCTCTGGTTAATTTGTAATGAATTTCCAAAGTCGGAGCAGGGAATCCAGAAACCGTTCTGGCCCTGTCCCACAAAAATCTGATTATCTCTTAATATACTGCCCATATGATCTTTTCGTTACTTCCTCATGAAAACAGACTCATCGAGATTCGCTTACATAATTTATTCATCAATTAATTCCACTCCTACTATTTTTAGTGATTTTTCAATCTCATGACACTGCTGCTGCCAGCATCTGTTACGAAAGTAACTAGGTTCATTTCATGCCTACCCTTGATCCAACTCAATCGAACATTCGTGCCATTTTCGCATGGCTTAAAGTTTACATGCCAAAGTTCAAACACAACGTAATAGCTTATACATGCCAAAATGTTCTTCTAAGCCAACTAAGAAGAAAGTACCAAAACTTGCTATCCGGTGTGATGACTTCGATGACGGCCCGACCACGCAAAAATAGATGAGTCCAAGCAACCTATAATGGGTGACAAGGAAACACCGAGTGAGTTTATAACTCAGTAAGTCATAAGCTATGCACTACCATCCATCAATAACATTATCACAAGAGAAAACAAAATGGAACGAGGCTAATTACTCCATCCATTCCGAACCATACCATAGTTCCTCCAACCTATCAATTCAATTTCATATCAATTCATGCATTCACATTCCATATACTCATCAATAGGACATTGAAGCATTTTCATAAATCAATTTATTTTCGTTACAATCAAACGACTAAACGGCCTTTCACCCATCCTACGATAAATTTTATGTACGTGACTTCAAGTATATTTGTCACATAGGTTCAAACTTACCGAGCTCAACACCAAGTATAAGCATAGCACCTATTAGCCATGTACTCAAGACACTTACCCGATCCGCTGTCCGCGATCGACTCATTAGTGTCGCACACATAGTGTCCATAATGATTCACGAATGTATATCGAGTCCGCACACTCAGTGCTATATAATCAACTCGCACACTTAGTGCTACATAATCAAATCGCACACTTAGTGCTACATAGTCAAACTCGCACACTTAGTGCCGCATGGTCAATTCGCACACTTAGTGCATCATATTCATTTCGCACACTTAGTGCAACATAGTCAAATCGCACACTTAGCGCTGTACAATGTAATCCCGCGCACTTAGCGCCAATCTCATGGTCATAAATGGTTATCCCGCACGTTTAGTGCCGAGATCAACAACTCAGTACATCTTACCTCTTTTCTTTCATTCAACAATTTCATCATCACATACGTACATGCACATATATATATATATGTATATTTATTCATTCCATTCAGCATCAATACATAAACATTATGACCATTGAAATAATACCAACTACATGCTTAATGACTTACCTCGTGTTGGGTAAGACGGTTCCAACTCGGCTATCGATAACCTTTTCTTTGCCTTTGCTCGATTCACCTCCTTTAACTCCTTGAGCCAAATCAATAATTTAAAATAGTCATTAATCGACTATTCAAGTATTACTTTCAGAATAATATATATATTGATTTGACTTTCACACACATAGATTATAGTAAGCTTTATAATAGTCAATAAATAACTCATTGGCAAATTTTCATTAATGTTTACAACAAAATCACATATTCACTACGAGCTGTTTTCCTGAGCAGTAGTCGCTAAATTGTTTATAACTGGAGCTACAAAACTCCAAATCACTAGCCGTTAATTTTCCCTGAATATAGACTCGTATATCTTCCATCCATAAAATTTCAGAATTTTTGGGTTGGCCAATCAATACCAGATTTTTCTTAAAGTTTCCCCTGTTTCACTGTTTGACTATTCTGACCACTCTTCACTACGAATCAAATTTCTCATTTTACAGAATTCAAAATGTGTTGTATTTGATCTCATTTGAAACTAGACTCATTAAGGAGTCTAAGCATATAAATTTTATCTTATAATCATTTTTGTACAATTTATAATGATTTTCTAAAGACAGAACAGGGAATCTAGTAGTCATTTTGACTCAGCCCCACAATACTTCAAATATCTCAAGATCGGTAACTCTTTTGTTTTCATAGTTTCTTTTGTAAGAAAATAGACTCTTCAAGCTTTAATGGCATAATTCACTCAGCTTCTAATTCTACTCCTACAAATTATGGCGATTTTCCAAAATCACCTTACTGCTGCTGTCCCCAAACAGATTATTACCGAATCAAATACTAACATTAGCATTTCACCTTAATAGCTAGCTTGCCAAGCCTTAATTTAACATATTTTCATTCAATTTAGTCTAATAACGCATAAATGGGTAAATTACATTTTTACCCCTAATATTTCGCACTTTCACAATTTAGTCTTTATTCCACAAAACACAAAATACACAAAGTTTGGTCACACTCCTTAAGGGCCGAATCTTCCTAGTGCCCATATAAGTCCATACATCTCATTTATTTCACCTTTGAGTCCTTCAAAAATTTGTTTTTGTAATTTAGCTCTAACTACTCAAAATCACCAAAAACTTCAACACAAAACATATTAATCTTTAACATATCTTTCACTTTTCATCAACAACTATCAAAAAGCTCAAGCACTCATCAATGGCAAAACACAAAATCATCATCAATCCACAAAATTGAACCATGGGTTTTTAGAACTCAAGTCAACTACTAAAACATGCATGCATCTCAAGAACAACATCAAACATACCTTAGTCTAGCAAACCACCATAGCCGATTTTCTCAAGCTCTTCCCCTTCCTTTCTTTCCTCTATTCGGCCAAAGGTGTTCAAGAATGAACACACATTTTTTTTTGTTTTCTTTCCTCAACTCACGGCAACAAGGGGGGTATGGATGAGACCATTTTTTTTTCATCACCCTTCCTTTTCATTGTTTAATTCCTTTCTTTAACTTATTTTAATTATCATGCTTAATATTTTATTTTCCTTACCATACATCACTAACACAACATGTTGGTGACATGTTTCCACCCATAGCATGGCCGGCCACTACATATTAGGGAGGGGGAATTTGACATGCAAGTCCCCTTTTTCTTCCACATGCACTAATAGGTCCTCATGCATTGACCTATCACATTTTAAAAATTTTCTCATATAAGTCCTATTGACTAAATTCACATGCAATCGACTAAATCGAAGCTTGAAATTTTCACACATTCATGATTACATATTCTAGATAATAAACATCACATTCAAACCTTTCGGTGACTCGGTTTAGCGGTCCCGAAACCACTTCCCGACTAGGGTCAATTTTGGGCTGTCACATTTAGTCATTTTTCTATATATCTTATGATGGACTAATCTCCTTTCTCTTTAAGCTTTATTTGTCTTTTGATATAACAGAAAGGGGGAGAACAAAAAGTAAATTAAGGTAAATTGATTGATTATTGATTGATTATTCTTTAATGATAACTAAATGAAAATTTTTGTGACCAATTTTCCTTAAAGTAAAAATGAATGCCAACTTGAATGCCAAATTTTATTTTGGCCTCAAATTTAAAATGTATTTTATTAAGGGGGAGCAATTATTCAAAAACAGATTTACCAAATGTTTTTGTTATATCAAAAGGCGGGAGATTGTTAAACCAAGCTTTATTTCATAAAAGATTTTGATATAACAAATTGAAATGTTTTTTAACATAAGTTAAAATTGACAAATTGATGTTTAAGTTTGAAGTCTAAGAAATAAAACTTTGAATATTTACATTAAACTCTTAGAAAATTTTGAAACAATTTTAAAATCAAGTGAAATTGATTTTAACCAAGTCAAAATGATTTTAATCAAGTTAAAATCATTTTAACACATCAAAATGATTTTAAAAACAAGTCAGAATTGTTCCAGGCCAAAGAGTATCGATACCATTTGGTCAAGTACCAATATTTTTGGAATTATCAATACCCTTATAAAAATCGAGACCAAACATGCATTATGTTTTCAAGAACCCTAAAAATTATCGATATCATTTTCCCAGTATCGATACTTTCTGAAAATAATAGATACCTTTCTTAAAATTGATACTAAAATAGCATTTTGTTTCTTTTAAACCCTACAAAGTATCGATCCAATATCGATACCTATTTCAAAAAGTATCGATAATATATTTTTTGGTATCGATTAAAAAATCCCAACGGCCACTGAATAAACATTTATTACAAAAATTATCGATACTATTTTATTTAGTATCGATACTTGTAGTTGTAGGTGAAATAAATGCTCTAGTTTTACATCTCCAATGGCCATATTCACTACACCAACAACCTCAACGGTTGGAAATCTATTGGGGGTATAAATACTGTCCTCCAAAGACTTACAACATTAAGGAAAACACTTTCAAGCAAAAATCATCAATCAAACAACCTTAGAGCTTAATATATTCACATTCTTCTTACATACACTTGTGATTTTTATCTCTATTCTCTTTCTCACATGTATTTTATTGTATTTGAGCTTCATTTTGCAAACAACTTAATTTTGTAAGGATTGTTATTTTGTTTGCTTATTTGTATATCTTTGAGAGGGTTTGTAACTTAAGATTTGGGGTAGAAATTTTAAGGAGTTGTAAGGTTAAACCTTGTCCTCAAATGTTGAACAAATTATTGAATTTGGGAAATCCTTAGTGGTGGAAAGCTAAGGTAGTGGAGTAGTCAATTGAGGTCAAACCACTCTAAATTCTCTATGCTTATTGTTTCATTTTTTGTCTTTGCTTTCACCAAAAATTTTAAAGGCCAATTCACCCCCTCTTGGTATTTTCGATTTTTTCTGTTGAGCTAACAACATCATATTTGAATTTCGGAATTTTTTATTTTTGGATGTGAAACTAACTGGGAAGGAAGGGATGTGGGGGGTTTAAAGAAGGAAAATGAACAATTTTTTTTAAAAGAGAAGGAAAAATTGCCTTTTAAAAACACCCAATTTTCCCTTATTTTTCAAATCAGTCCTTAATTTAATGTAAACACATTTTTCCTCAATTATTTTCAAACTCGATTTTATTTTTAAAGTTCAATTTAAGTTATTTAATAACTGACCACTTAATCCTAATTTCACCACCTAATTTTAGACCCAATAATTATTCTAATATTTTATTATTACCATTATTATCTAATTAATTATTTTATCCTATTTTAATTTTTACGATATTAAACCCAGTTCTTCTCTTGAGCCCACAACCTAATACCCAATTCTACCATCTTGGTTTGCAGGATGTGACAACTCTCCCCCTTTAAAAAGAATTTTGTTCTCGAAATTTACTTGAACCGAATAGAGAAGGATACTGTCGTCTCATCGTATTCTTGATTTCCCAAATAGTTTCTTCGGTTTTGTGGTTACGCCACAAAACATTCACTAATGGTATGCTCTTGTTACACAACACCTTAACCTCACGATCTAGGATCTCAATCAATTCCATTTCATAGGTAAGATCGAGTCAAGCCACAATCTCCTCTATTGGAACAATACGCGACGGGTCAAATTGGTACTTCCACAACATGGGCACGTGGAATACATCGTGTATATGCTCAAGTTCAATTAGTAACCTGATTTGATACACTACCAGTCCAATCCTCTTAATAATCTCATAGATTCCAATAAATCACGGACTCAATTTTCTTTTTCATCTGAATCTTAGAACTTCCTTCCAAGGTGAAACCTTAAGGAACACTCGATCCTTAACTTGAAACTTGATGTCATAACGTTTCAAATCTACGTAAGACTTCTGCCTATCAGAAATGGCTTTTAGTCTATCATTAATCAGTTTCACTTTCTTCCAAGGTGAAACCTTAAGGAACACTCGATCCCAACCTGAAACTTGATGTCACAACATTTCAAATCTACATAAAACTTCTTCCTATTAGAAGCGACTTCCAGTCTATCACTAATCAGTTTAACGTTCTCCTCAGTCTCCCAAATCAAATTCGAACCCACAACACGTCTCTTATCCAGCTCAGACCAACAAATAGGACTCCTACACCTCCTAGCATATAGTGCCTCGAACGATGCCATCTGAATACTTGACTGGTACCTATTATTGTAAGGAAATTCTACTAAAGGCAGATATCACTCCCAACTACCACCAAACTCGATGACACAATTGCGCAACATATCCTCGAGTATCTAAATTACCCGTTCCGACTGACCATCTATCTAGGGATGGCAAGTCGTACTACAGTTAAGCTTCAAACCCAAAGCTCCCTAAAGACTCCTCCAAAATCTCGAGGTAAATCGCGGATCTTTATCAAAGATTATTGAAATCAGTACACCATGAAGTTAAACTATCTCCACCACGTACAACTCAGGTTATCTCTCCATCGAGTAATTAGTACCCTCTACTAGAAAATACGTACTCTTCGAGAGCCAATCAATCACCCAAATTGAATCCTTCTTTGTCGGGGTCAGTGGCAAACCTGAGATAAAGTCCATTATAATCCTTTCTCATTTCCACTCTAGAATCTGTATCAGCTGTAACAAACCCGAAAGATGTTGATGCTCCGCCTTCACCCTCTAACATACTAAACATTGGCCTACAAAGTCGGTAACATCCTGCGTCAATCCAGGCCACCAATATAATTCTCGAAGATCCTGATATATCTTGGTACTATCGGGGTGCATAGCATATAGGTTACTATGCGCCTTAGTAAGATTCATGTGCCTAAGCTCCAAATCAACAGGCACACAGAATCTTCTACGGAAACACAAGATTTTGTTGGGATTCAACCCAAAGTCTCCACCATTACCGTTCTCAACCTGTCTGATTTGTTTCGCTAAGAACTCATCAATCAACTGCCTCTCCTTAATCTGACGTGATAAAGTTGGCTTCACTTGAAGTTTGGCCAACAAACCACCATAACTGGTTAAACTCAACCATGCAAACAACGCTTGCAACTCAACCATTGACTTTTGACTCAAACCATCAACAACCACATTCGCTTTGTAGGACGATATTCAATTATGCAGTCATAATCTTTCAATAGCTCAATCGAGCACATCTGTCTCAAGTTTAACTTTTTCTGGGATAGGAGATACTTAAGACTCTTATGATCGATGTAGATAACACACCTCTAACCACACAGATAGTGATGCCAAATCTTAAGTGCAAAGACCTCAACACTAACTCCAAATCATGGGTCGGGTAATTACGCTCATGTGGCCTCAACTACCTTGAAGCATAAGCTATTACCTTACCATCCTACATCAGAACACACTTGAGTCCTGTATATGATGCACCACTATCAACCACATACGTTTTCCTAGACTCTAGTTGAACCAACACTGGTGCCTCAGCCAACATTGTCTTAAGCTTCTCAAAACACCTCTGCCTCTCATCTGTCCACTCAAAAGGCCAATTCTTCTGAAGTAGCTTCATTAAAGCTACAGCTATGATGGAGAACCCCTCAACGAATCTATGTTAATAACCAAGTAACCCTAGAAAAATTCAAACCACGATAACACTCCTCAACTGCTTCCACTCTAGAATAGCCTCAACATTTTTTAGGTCAACATAAATCCCTTCAGAAGATACCACATGCTCGAGAAACATCACCCCTCAAAGCCAGAACTCGCACTTACTCAGCTTCACATACAACTGCTTCTCATACAGAATTTGAAGAACAATCCATAGATGTGCATTATGATCATCCTCGATTTGGGAATACACGAGAATGCCATCTATAAAGACAACTACGAACTGATCCAAATACGAGTGAAAAACTCAGTTCATTAGGTCCATGAATGTTGCAGGTGCATTTGTCAACCCAAATGGCATAATGAAAAAATGGAAATGCCCATACCGAGTCCTAAATGCAGTCTTTAGGATATCAGCCTATTTCCCCTCGAGCTGATAATACCCAAACCTCAAATCGATCATTGAAAACACTGTCACTCCCCTGAACTATTCAAATAGGTCATCATCCGAGGCAACAAATACTTATTCTTAATGGTTAACTTGTTCAACTGTCGATAATCGATACATAGCCTCAAGGTATCATCTTTCTTCTTTACAAACAACACCGTCGCACTCAAAGGTAATACGCTCAGTCGAATAAACCCTCGATCCAACAACTCTTTTAATTGGATCTTCAGCTCCTTAATTTCTTTCGGTGCCATGTAATAAGGTGTAATAGACACTAGTGTCATACTAGGATAAACCTCAATACCAAACTCAACTTCTCGATCTGACGACAAACTGGGTAACTCTTTTGGAAACACATCAGGAAAATCCCTCATGATGCGGATATCTTGAACCCTCAAATCCTAACCACCGAAATTGAGCACAAAGGCTAGGTAAGGTTCACAACCTTTACTCAATGGCTTTTCAACCTTGATTGCTGACATTATATTAGAGAGTAATTTGGGTCTCTCCCCAATGACCACAATCTCCAATCCATCCTTAACCCTTAAAGTAAGTTGCTTCGTCTTAAAATCCATATTTTCCTTATGCTCGGTCAACCAATCCATTTCGAGAATCACATCAAACCCAAAAAATGAAAACTCCATCAAATCCAAGGGAAAAATATACCTCTAAATTGTCAACAGACACATCCGATAGACCCGATCAACTAGAACACTCTCTCCCAAAGAACTCGTCACTATCATACATTGCCTAATGGTCTAATGGAATCCCCAAATCACTAGCTAGATCACTCACAATATATGAATGGTTGGAACCTGAATCTACTAACGAAAATAAAAAAAAGATCGCAATATGAATGTACCTGCAATCACATCTGTCATATCGCGGTTCTGCAGCTCTCTCATAGTGTAAACACGAGTGCGTCCACCAGACTCAGTTGGTGCAGCTACTATATGGGTAAATGTCCTCTGACCCATCGGTTTCCCATTACCACCACGACCTCGGCCTCGACTTTTAGTAGGTACAATAGTTTGAGCCAACTCAACTGTCTTCGAGTAGTCCCATAATCGATGCTCCATTGAACTATAACGCAAGCATGCTCCCGACAGTCTCCAACACACTCTCGGGTGCCTATGTCCACCATGTTCACAGGTCGCTACCTCAACCGGTCCACCTGTAGAAACTACTGCAGTGCTCTACGATCTAGTCTGCCTCAGTTGTGAGTACTGTCAGCACCATTATTAGACTTCTAGAAATTATGACCTTTCTTTTCTGGCCTTCTTGACGATCTTGTCTAATCGGAGCCCCTCTTTCTGAACTTAGATATTACCGATCTTAGTGGCTTGATCAATGTCTCCTCTACGGCCTTAGCCTTCTCTACCAAATCATATAAGGTCTCAGTACTCTGTGCTACAGGATATACCCGAATGTCCCGATTTACCCCAAACCGGAACCTCTTACACCTCTCATTCTCAAAGAACACCATCTCCAGAGCATACTAGCTAAGCCATACAAACTCGGACTCATACTCAACCACAAATATACTACCCTGGACTAGATCCAAAAACTCCCTCTTCCTAGCATCCAGGTACTGCTCTCCCAAGTACTTATTTCGAAAGGACTCCAAAAAGAACTCCCAAGTCAAGTGATCAGTATTGGTCCCTTTCTTTACCGTATTCCACTAGCGATAACTTCACCGTTTAATAGGGGTACGATGCAGCCCAATTTCTCCTCATCCAAGCATCTCATCTGTTCAAGGATCCTGTCAACACTCTCTAACCAATATTTAGCAATGGCCGGATCAGCTCCTTTAGATCCCCGAAATTCTTTACCACCCAAAGCTCAGAGTCATTTGAGTGGCAAACCTCTGGTAGTTGAGGCAGGGTTCCCACCAGCTATCCTTTGAAACACCCATATCATCGCTTGAACCAGAGGCTCGAAACCAGTTTTAGGTGTAACTCATCTCATGGGTGGTTCCACTAGTGCATTAGTAGTCAGACGCCCACGTCTAAGAGGCATTCTCTATCTACTATTTGCTCAAATTTAAATAAAATGGGAAATTGAGAAGTGGCAAGTGCTCCAAGGTAATTTTTTTAAGAAAACATTTTCAAAAAAAGCAATGTGTTCCTGTTCCTACTCCATTTACAACTAATTTTCATACAATATTATTTTTGTCAAAAAAGTTTAAACAATTCCATTTTTTATTAATTAATTTTAAAAAAATAATTTTTTTTAAAAAATGCTAATTTTCCAAAAACTGTGGCTCCACTCAGGTTTTTGTAAACTTAGCTCTAATACCACTTAATGTCATAGCCAGCACCAAGGCTGATAAGATATTGTCCACTTTGGGCGCATATGGCCCTCACGACTTTATTCTTGGGAGCGCTCATACACCACCAAAATGGCCTCTTACCACGTAAGTGTTGCTATACCTTTATATATCCCATGTCTTTTCGTGCTTTACCAATGTGGGATTCGCCTAGGGTGTTACATTCACCAAAATCAAGTTTCGATCCTGGGACCTGTGGGTTTACCCCACCATCGTTAAAAAGGCATGGCAAATGGCTTTCATAACAATAAATGTGACACCCTAAATTCGGTCAGGACGGTCCCACTCAATTTTTGAATGTCACATCAGCCATCGATGTGACTCTCCATTTAAAACTTTATGAACTACACCAACCAACCATACACACCACACACTTGCAGTATATTTCATATAGGAATTAGTCCTAAGTGCATGCTTTTCTAAATTAATTATTTCATTCACACAATTAGAAGGTATAGGGCGTACCTTAATACTCGACGGCCTCCCTTAACTATAAAAAAAATTGTTAGTTCATTTGATTATCATCACATTAAACTAGTAATAAAACCATCCGGAAAGCAATCAAACAAATAATTAAAACGTTCAAAATCCCCCAAAAAAATTAAATAGTCTGAAATGTTTGTTTACAACCCGTCAAAAATTTTATTTAAAAAGTCTAAGTATAGTTCTAGTACTAAACCTTTGGAACGACCCACACTGCCTTCACTTTAGAGTTTAAAAGCTCAACACACATACTCTAAAAAATGCATTGTGATGATGGATCACCGATTTGCCACCCTTCTCACTAACCCACGAACTATTTATCTGTATGATAAAGTAAGGAGTGTGAGCTTAGTAAAGCTCAATGAGTGCACAAAGAATGGCCATAATTAAACATAAAATTCGTAATTAAAAGAAAGCAAACTTAATCATGCAACCATGGCATAGCATCAAACATATCACAAAGCAAACACAATGATATATTGGCATAATGTGACATGGAACATATATATAATCAGTAATGCATTGGATAAGAGAATCTCAAAACACTCCTCATGACTCATAAATTCGTACGCTATCTACATGTAAGTGTAGTGTGAATGCTCACACTCTCCAAACACACCACACTATCTACGGTGAATGGAGCTATGCTCGACATTCCCTTATCTCTCTATGCTATCTCTAGGCCACAATTCCCTAACACATAACAAAAATAGTGAGTACTTACAATCTTATGGCATGCCAATGATATCCAATGGTTCCAAATAATCACAATGCCAACATATCCACTTATACACAAATTCACTCACTGTTTTATACAAACTTTCACTTGTTAACAACACTTTCTCAACACTTTTAATGCACTCTCAAATGCTATTACAATTGCTCAAAAGAGCCATAATCATATTAAATTATTTAGGTGCACATAAAACTAGCAAGCACTTATCAATCATTGTCATTTACACATAACATATGTTTAATAATTCACATGATTCACATATTACGATAAACAAGCATCGAATTTAACAGCATGTAAATCAAGTAAGAACACTTACTCTCGAAGCTTAGATTAGGTGATTAGACCAACCTAAGCTCCTATTCAACCTAAGGAATCTTGCCTAAGAGTCGCAATTCCAATCACTCACCTAGTCGATCCCTTGCTATAATAATCTTAAACGAGCTTTTCTTTCCCTTTCGCCTTGCTCGTAAAAGCTTTCAACGAGTCCAACACTTTGCATTCACACTAAATACATTACAAACACATTATTAATAGCCTTAAACTCAAAAAAAAATAGAAGCAAAATCACCACTCTAAGCTCACTTTTCTCATTCCAAAACTCAACTTATTTTACCGAAATACGAGGTTTCCTCACTCGATTTTTGTTCCTAATCTTAATTAATTTTCTAAACATCCTAGTTAACCTATTATTATAAATATAAACCTTTAATGTTACCTAATCTCCAAAATTTAACATTTCTAAAAAATCAAGTTATAAATGGGGTAATTCAAAATTCATTAAAATTGGATACCGATCTATCAAATTGAGTTTAAATACCTTTTATTTAGTTAAAAATAGATTATAAATCAATCAAAAATAGTAAGTATACTCGTTATTTTGGATTTCACCATTTTTGAACCGAAATTTGATTAAAAATCTTTAAATTTTAAAAATTCTCAACACATTCGGTTAAATTCTGAATTAGATAAACAAAAACCTTAATCTAATCATAATAAGTCAAGATATTACCTCAATTTAAAGAAATCAACAAATTGTGGAGCTAATTTGAAATTGAACGTGAGAAAAATAATGACGAATTTGATGAGGATTTAATGATTTTTCTTTAAAATTGGAAGGTGTTGGGGTGTTTGGATAGTTAGAAAATCACTAAGGATGAGTTAAATTTGAGAGAAAATATCATATTTGAATTTGGATTTTTTTTTTTTTTGGATGTGAAGCTAAATGGGAAGGAAGGGATGTGGGCGATTTAAAGAAAGAAGATGAGCATTTAAAAAAAAACAGAAGAAGGAAAATATGCCTTTTAGAAACACCCAATTTTCTCTTATTTTTCAAATTAGTCCTTTGTTTAATTAAAACACATTTTTACTCAATTATTTTCAAACTCGATTTTATTTTTAAAGTTTATTTTAAGTTATTTAATAACCGACCACCTAATCCTAATTTTAGAACCAATAATTATTTTAATATTTTATTATTATCATTATTATTTAATTAATTATTTTATCCTATTTTAATTTCTATGATATTAAACCAGATTTTTCTCTTGAGCACACGGCCTAATACCCAATTCTACCTTTCGGGATGTGACAGGCTCTGGTTCAGAAAATAAAGAAGTTTTTGAACCATTGGCACAAGGCTCCTAGATTGGATCGACATCGAATTCAATGCCCTCTTCATTCTCAGACCCACCAACATGTGCCTTGTTGGATGTCCTTTCATCGATGGACGTCGTAGGGAGTACATCATCTCTTCTTGTGTAGTTGTCGAAACATCCAAAATCACCTGTCGATTGCCAACCGCTAAAAGTTGATGTCATTCGCCTGTAAGTGTCCGAGCATTAAACATCGGCTGACCAAGTTCAAATCAAGACCACTAATTGAGTGTCGTGTAGGGGTCATGTTCTGTGCTACCAGCAAAACCAAACTATTCAATGTTCTGCCTGCCGCGATTGAAATCTAGGGCTGAGACAAATGAGTGTCTTTCCATTAATGATTCCAGGATATCATAACGGGAACTTTTTAACAAAGCGGTGAAACCACCACACAACTATGTTGTTGGACTATGACATGTTCTTCCATTTTGGCCTCTCGAACAACAAATGTCGACGTCTGAGGGCCTTCATCTATCCTTGAAAACTCCGCATATAACTTGAGAAACGGTGATCCACTATCAATATAAGTCTACACCATTGCCTCCAACCCCCTCGCACGTCTGACATTGAAAGCATCATATCTGACGGGGTCGACTGAAGCACAAAATCAATATTTAAGGAACGATACTCTCATTTGGTTGGATTCGATGATTTTTCACCTAATTCTTGTTCGAAGTTTCGACAATTGTATGTTCCAGTTAAAAGCCAACAGCGTTGTGTTCTTTAATAAAAAACCACCCGTTCTCGGTGTCACGCACTTCACCATCGTAATAAATAATAACATAATTCATCCACTCATTTTCAACCAAATAATTTGTTCCACATGTTCGAAACAAAAAAATTTATGCAGAAAAATAATGCTAAACCCAAAATATGAACAACAAAAATCAATGCTTACTTTATGCAAATAATGTCATTGCTCCAACTTATGCCTTTATCTATGAACCAATCTTCTTCTGATCTTCATAAAATTTTATTTGCTCGTAAATGGCTTATGCCACTCAATGCTAAAATATGTTGCATTTATAGACCAAGGGGTGACTCACAGTTCATTCTGAAATTTCCCCCTGGCTAGTAAAGGGTTGAAACTTGTAGAGAGAAACGCTCCAAGTAGGATGCACTGTTAGCAGAAGCATTGAAAGCACAACCAGCTAGAAGCATTTTTAGTGCCATGTCAGCTGAAAGTGCTTCCATCTGGACACGTTTTCAGCGTTTCTGTTGACAATGTGTCCTGATTGGAGCGTTTTCTCTCTACAAATTTCAACACCAGCCTTTGGACAAAAAACCCATCATATATCCTGAGATATATTTTCAGAACTCATCTCGTCAAAAATAATGCACTGGGATAAATAATTTACTGAAATATTGGATCAAATTATGATTCAAAAAATTAACAACTAATATTTCATCCCAACCGAGTACTCCGAGTTTCGATTATGAATCGATTTGCAAAAACCAGTTCGAATATACAATTTGTGTGAATAAGATGTTTTTAAATTTCGAATTCAATAATTATTATTTAACATTCAAAGAATTATAAAAAAAAATATAATATAATATATAATCAACTTTACAATTTTAACCCAAAATATAACAAAATCTTAAACCTTAAATCCAATAAACCCTACTTTGTAACCCTAAACACGAACCGTAATAATAAAACCCTAACCCTAAAAAAACACAGAGGAAAAACAATTCCAACTAGACGCGTTTTTGTAAAAACGACCTATTCCCATAATTTTTCCAAACATCAACCTATTCACGGAATTTTTAATTTTTTGGCATTTTTTAGTATATTAATCCATATATTTAGTATATTTTATCACAAATTATTATTTAAAAAACCCCTAATTTTGAATAGTATATTTTCTTTTTCCATCAAAACCTTATATATATAAATATATTAATTATTGTTTTTAGATAATGTTAAACAATGTATATATTAATGAGATTGAGTTCTCATTGTATTTTTTCTATAATAGTTATTTTTCTTCTTACTCGTTTGAAAAAAAATTACACATATAAATTGTGGTTAACAAATTTTAAAAAATCAATTTGTTTAAAAATTAAGTTAATTGAAAATTTAATTTATGTACCCTCATTACCACATCATTTATAGTTCCTACCAATTAAAAATAAACATATTTTTTTTCACATTATATGTACAATTGGTGAGGAGAGCTCATGAATAAACATATTTTTTTTCACATTATATGTACAATTGGTGAGGAGAGCTCATGAATGATGTGAAAAAAAATAATATGTTGATTTTTAATTAGTAAGGACCATAGATAATGTGGTAAGTAAGGTTCATAAAATAAAATTTTCAATTAAAACTTTTAAATTTTCAATTAATTCAATGAATGTTAGTTTGGTTCGGATATTAATTGAACCGACTATTTGAACATCCTAACTAGAATGCTTATTATAATTAACTAGATTATATAGCGTGTGAATATTTATTTTTAAATTTTATTGGTTAGTAAATAAGTTTAAAAAATTGGTTTGTTTAGCAATTAAGAGTATCAAAATTTGAGTGGTTAAAACTCTTGTCGAACATCCATTTGTCACGAGTTCAAGTGATATTGTATTAAACATTTTATGGTTTGGATATTTAGGTAAAACTCTCAACAATGTCGCCTTCAAAATTTGAGCTTGGTCCAAATACTTAGGGAAGAAGTCCACTCCCACTTCTTCCAACTACTTGTGAAAAGATAAAGTATCATCATAGCATTAGTTATCGTTTAAACAGGTTAAGCTGTTACACCAAATTTAAAAGAAATTTTTTCCAACTTAGTATTTATTAACCCAAATGAGTTAATAATCAGATTAACCCGTGACAATAATTTAAAATAAAAAATATATTAATATTGGTTTCAGCTGAATTAGGATCCAATTAACCTGTAATAGCAATTGAATCAGGGTATTATAATAGGTATAGATATAGATTCTTTTAGAATCCAACAATGGCGACAGAACTCCATAGGAAGTAGTGGTAGTGGTAGTGACATATCTTTGTTAAACCGAAGCAAAGCAAAAATCTTTGGTGTGAAAAGAGACGGGATGTACAAACAAGTGAATTTGATTATCATTCGTGTTGAAATTCATTTCTTTAAGACGCTGTTGTTGGGCGGCATTTATGCTTCCAGTTCAGTCCAGGCCATTGCAAGCAACCCAATTTTCTTGATTTCCAAACAATCACTCATCTGACCTCATTTAACTAAAAGCTTGGTAGATGATTTGTTCAAACACATCTGGTCAGCTACCCTAATTATTCAGTACACTTTGTAAAAGAAAAGGCACCAATCAAGCAGGAAACCATTTGTTTATCATCACAATAGGCAAAGATGTTGCAGCCATTGTTTTTGTCACTCATCAACCCCATACAAAGTTACATACTATTCTCATCAAAGCATAAATTAGTAAATAATAATAATTTCTAATTCAGAGGGTACCTTTCTTGCCATGCTTGTTGCCAAGATGGTGCAACCATCCAAAGCCTTTGAGAGCCTTAGAGATCTTAACAATATTAGACCTGGCCATCCCCAAATTCATCTTCCAGCAGAGAACTTAAGAGCATGTAAGCAGCATAACTGAGGTACCGACTCTTCCTCATACCCATACCCATACCCATACTCATACTCATACCTATCCATATCATAGCCCTCATTCCCACCTTTCTTCCCTTTCTTTGAGTTGCTTTTGAGATTGGACTCGGTTTCATATGTTTCCCAAAGCAAATCCATCCCTTCATCTCCCTCCACTTTGTCTGACCGTCTCTCCTCTAATAGCTTCCATGCCAATGTCTTCTTCCACTCCTTTGCTTCTGAATTGTAATCATAATAATACCCACCAGTATTCTCAGCTTTCACTCTTTGGGGATTACCACCACCACTCACTGCTGCTTTATGCCACATGGCCTTGGACTCCACTTGTCTATCTCTCTTTTTCCACCAAAAATTTTCAACCCTTTCCTTCTCTTGCAAGAAATCTTCAAAGATCTTCACTACAGCCTTTACCCGATTAGTTTCGGGAGCTGGTTTTGAATCTAAACCCTTGTCAATGGGAGCTTCTTTGGACTCCATATCCGGACAAACTTGAAGAGGGTTTGACATTTCAAACACTATCTTATAAGTTTCGAGCGGTTCCAAGCACCCAAACCCATCACTTTCATCCTCAACTTCACACCTTAATGTTTCAACTAGTGTTTGGTATGCAGTAAGTAGGGAAGTTAGTAGCTTGGATTCGAGGTGGCAAATGGAGGCATCTGATTGGTCAAGGATGAACAAGGTAAGAACCAAAAGGGTAGTGGTAAAGAAGAGAGGCGAAAGAAAAGAGAGAAGCTTGACGAAATAAGGAGAGAAGAAGATGAAATAAGAGAAATAGAGAGGGTGAGAGAAAATGGAAGAGCAAAAGAGGATAAAATCGGACACCAAAAGCCTTGACAATTCATGATCTTCATCATTTTTCTTCTTGCAAGCCAATGTAAATTCAGACATCTTTTTGGTGAAAGAAACAGCTTAACAGCGGAAACAAACAAGACAAGATTTGGGTTGTCTTGTTTTCTTCCACTTAAGCTGCCATGGACAATAACAAACTAGTATATGAATATTGGGAGTGTTCATATTTTCTTTTTAAGAATTTAATAGAGATTAATTAACATTGATAAGAAACAAAAACGAGTGGAAAAGTTTCTCATCCCCTGTCCCATGTCTATAACCACCAAACTTTAATATAATGTATTATGTATATAAATAGAGATATATATTTGATTTTGAGTGTAGCAAGGGATCTACCAAAAAGGTGAAGCTTAATAAAATAGATTGATGGTTTATTACAGCACACCGGACAATAAATTAATTTTGGTTTAACAATGGAACATTGATTCAGATGTACATGACCGTTGGTTAATTATTTGCAGCTAATTAGCCAATTTATTTAATAAATCAGGCAGTTGAGAAAGAGTACATCTTTTACATCAGGCAAACCACCTCTTTTAAAAAGTCCATTTTGACTTTTCTGGTGCAAATTTAATGTCCTTAATTCCATCTTTGCCTTGTTCTGGTGTTAAACGTGAGTTAAAAGCTTTTGAATGCAATCTCAGAAACCCATCTAACCAACTAATTCCATTAATCACTAAACCCCCACACCACTTGGCCTTGGTAACCTAACACAGAGTGTGCACACTGACTTTTTGCTTTCATTTGAAGACTGACTCTAATTTATTAAGTAGACAAATAATGGATCACATTTGACTTTTATAAAATAAAATATTAGTAATTTAAAGAAAAATGTCATACCAAAACCCCAAATCCATAATGTAGTCATCTTTTTTTTCTTTTAATATTGCAAATAAAATAGTTAAAGAAATAAATTATAAGAGTTTGAAATCGAGACTCATATTTTACAGTCATTAATTCAATACTTGTAACATATTTTACAGTAATACTTGTAACATGTTAATTGTTAATTATGGAGTTATTTCTCGTATTTTTCGGTTTTTTTTTTTATTTAAATTTTATTTTTACTTTTCCACCTAAATTTTTATTAATGTAGATTATTTTAATATTATTTTTACCTATAAATTTAGCCTATAAATAGACTCTTTTCCACCCTAAAAGAATAACTCATTACACATTTAGGTATTAGCTTTTACAAGTTTTCCGAGAATTTTGTGTTTACGTTTTGAGAGTTCTTATTTTGGGTTTTGGGATTTAGTTTTATCTCCATCTTTTGTACTCTTTATTTTTTCCATTTTAGTGAAATTATCTTTACCCGTGGTTTTTTTATCTTCTTCGTAGGGGTTTTTTCACATAAAATATTTATGTTTAATCTTTTCAATTTCTTCTCTACATTTTCTATTTCGTTGTTTATATGAGTTTATCCCCAATAAATTGGTATCAGAGCTAGTTCAATTACCGCAATCAACCCGTTCAGAGATGATAGCAATAAGGTTTGATATTGATAAGTTCGATGACATCACAAATTACAACTTGTAAGAAGTTCAGATGAAAGCAATTCTAGTTCAGGGCGATCTTGAGAAGGTCCTTATAGAGAAGAAGCTTGCATACATGGATAAATCAAAATCGGATTGTAGGGCCCAATTTTTGACCCGGGGCCCAATTACAAAAACAAATTCCAAACCCACCTAACCTAATAACAAACCCACGGCCCATACTAGCAAAACCCTCTACCTATTTACAACAACAGACCCAATACCCCAGGCCCAAAATAACCCTAGCCCGAAACATTAATCAGACAAAAAAAGAAGCAGGAAACCCTAACCCTAGGTGCGCCGCACCTAGGGTCATCCACTTGCTGGCCGCCACACGTCCCATCGCCGCTCACCTACCCTCTGCCACCGCCAGTCTCTTGCAAATACGCAACAAAAATCAACAACACAGTAGCAAGCAGGGATTTTATTGGGTTTTCTTTCTTTTCCTTTGGCTATAAAAGCCGAAATTGTAAAACAAAGAAAGGGGGAACCGATCTTTATGTTTTGTAAAAAAGGGGATCTCTTTTTGTAATCTCTTGACAAGAAAAAGAAATAAAAAACACAAGAAGGTTGTTACTTTTTTTCCTTTTTTCGTTCTTTTTATTTTATTTTATTTTCCTATTTTCGAAACAAAAAAAAAGAAGAAATGAGGCATTTTTACCCTTTTTTGCCGTCACCGGAGCGTTCAGGAGGCCGATGAGAGGCATCGGAGAGAAAAAAGTGAGACTTTTGGTCTCCCCGCCGCCCGGCCGGGCCCTTGGCCGGAGAAGAGAGAGGGGGGAGAGTGTTTTTTGAAGTTTCTTTTTTGAAAAGGAAAAGGAGAATGAAAATTTAAAAAAAACTAACTTAAATAGGCTTCCAAAATGACATCGTTTTGGACAGCCTTCTCAGGCACCAAAACGGCGCCGTTTTCAGGCCGACCCGCGTGTGACCCGACCCGCTCCAGGGGGATCCGCGTGTTTTCAATGGAAGGGCTAATTGCACTTTTAGCCCTTCCTCTTTTTAATGTTTTCGCAATCAGGTTTTTTTTATTTTTAAATTTACTCCGTTAATTTATTGCGTTTTTAATTTAGTCCCTTCTGAAACTACGTCGTTTTAAAGGAGAAGGACAAATTGCCCTTTTAGTCCCTCCATGTCTCGCATGTGTTTAGAATAGTCCCTCCCCTTTTATTTATTTGTGATTTAACCCCAAATTTCGTTTTAATTTTTTAAATTTAGCCCTTTTGTTATTTTGTTTATTTTCTTAATAAACTCCATATTATTGTTGCTATTATTAATTGTTGTTATTGTTATTTGCTCATTTTTTTTTTTAAATTTGAAATTTTTGCTGCATATACATACGTGTTTTTTTATATAATATACATATTTTTATAATTTATCTACATATGTATATATACGTACCTATATATATTTCTTATATTTCATTTTTTATACATGTCTATATAATTATTTTATTTTCATAAATATATATATACTGACATATTCTTCATATTTTTAAAATATGTATTTTATATATATATGTATTTTCATATTTTAGGATATATATATATACCTATATATACTTTTTATATTTTATGATAGTTACATACGTATATATGTATATACTTACTTATATGTATATATATTTTATATAATAATTTTAAAATATGTACATATGTTTTTTAATTTCAAAGTATATATATATATATACACGTGAATACATTTACATAATACATTTATATGTACATAGTTCTTTTTTACTTAAATATATAAAGTATACATATATATACATACTTTTATATGTACACGTTTTTATATATTTTTATAATTTTATGTATATACATACATATATAGTTCCTTATATGTACATACACATGTCCATTTTTATGGTTTAGTTTATTTATTTATTTATTTATTTATTTATTTGTCATGGTATATACATGATTGATTTGTTTTTATTATTATTTGTTTTTGTTCATATTATTTTTGTTCACATTATCATATTTATTATTTCATTATGCATATTAACACCATACTTCAAAAAAGGAAAATTTTTCAAAGTAAGGCAATATTTTGCATTTAGAAAATCGAGAAAACGTGCCCTAATGTGTTGGGTTTCGATTTTTCTCGTTCAACCAAATAGCTAAATATCCTTTTAAAAATTTCAAAATAAGGCAATGTTTTGCGTTTGGAAATTCGAGAAAACGTGCCCAAATGTGTTGGGTTTCGATTTTTCTCGTTCAACCAAATAGCTAAATATCCTTTTAAAAATTTCAAAATAAGGCAATGTTTTGCGTTTGGAAATTCGAGAAAACGTGCCCTAATGTGTTGGGTTTCGATTTTTCTCGTTCGATCAAATAGCTAAATATCCTTTTAAAAATTTCAAAATAAGGCAATGTTTTGCGTTTGGAAATTCGAGAAAACGTGCCCTAATGTGCAGGGTTTCGATTTTTTTCGTTCGATCAAATAGCCAAATATCCTTTTAAAATTTTGAAATAAGACAATATTTTACGTTTGGAAATTCGAGGAAATGTGCCCTAATGTGTTGGGTTTCGATTTCTCGTTTAACCAAATAGCCAAATATCCTCTTAAATTTTAATCCATGCCATTCAAGTTTTTTTTGGATCGTATTTTAAATCTCTTTAAAGTTTTTAGTTTTCGACACTAAGACATTAAGTAATCAACTAGGTACCAATTTTGGGCGTATCGAGTGTGCTAATCCTTCCTCGTGCGTAATCGACTCCCGAACCTGTTTTTCTGAATTTCGTGGACCAAAATCGTTGTTTTAATAAAATCAAATTGTTTATTAAAAACAACCACTTTTTAAGGTGATCCGATCACACCTTATCAAAAAGGATTGGTGGCGACTCCCATTTTCGTTTTCATTTTCAAAACCCAAGTCGACCCCATTTTCATCAAAAAAATGGTGTTAACAGCTTGGCAACTCGACTGGGGACTTTAAATAAAAGAGTCAAGCCACGAGTTGATTATTTCTTGTCTTTTTGTTGAAAGTTGAGAATTGGATTTAAATTTACGATCCTCTCATTGCATTTTATTTATTTTGAATTATAGTTTTCATCATGTTTTATATTTTAATTTTTTATATCTCCACTCATTGCATTGCATGACCTTTGGTCACACCCTTTTAAGTGGGAGTGAGAAGCTACTCATTCGTGAGGTTTTTAGCTCCGTGTAGGATAGTGGATCGCTTTCGGGATACATCCGTACATATGTTTTTGTGAGATTTTCATCTCCGTGCAACCATAGCGAAATGTATTCTCCTGAACCGAACTCGGTCCATATGAGCCTATAATGGGTGAAGATCGAGGAATCTGTTGGTTCGAGTACCCTTACTTTAGAGCCAAACCTCATGTAGTGAACCTTAGGAGACTACCCTAGGTAGAACCACTTCAAACCCCTAATAGTTACCCGAATAGGTACTCTATCTTTCTTGTTTGCTTTTGATTTGTACTAACCTGCTTTCTTTTTGTTATGATTGCATTGCATTTTCATCATAAAAAAGATATGTTGATTCACGTTCGGTTGTTAAAGAGAGAGCTTGTCATAAGGAAATGGGTCTTTTGATAAAGTGGAAAATAATACGGTTGCCCGAATATGTTTCGAGAAAACACAACAAGAGAAAGATGATAGTTTAATAGAGGACAACACAACTATTGCTCCGTTGCCCGAGGATTCAAGGTGACAAAGATTATTCAAAAGCCGCTGAACTTTCTTAAAGAGAAGCCAATGAGCATCACAAGGATGAGCGAGCAACGAGTCAAAGCCCGGATCAAGAAAAAAGGAGATAAAAGAGACGTCTCTTTTGAAGAGTTCGTGAGATTCATCTTAACGTGCGAATGAAGAAAATGATCATTGTCTTGGAATATAAGGGCAAGGTCGTATATATATCAGCTTTATGTAAAGAGATTTGTTTTTTAGTAAAGTTGTTCTAATAAGAATTGAACCAAGAATCAACGTCTCTTTTTGTATTCATTTCATGCATTTGCATCACATGACATCGTACGCATTAACGACCATTAAAAGACCCTAATTGAATAAAATTATTTTAGCTAATCTGGAAAACCAACATTCTTGTGGTACTCGAACAAAAAAAAATATGGACCAAAGACTGAAAAAACTTGAACGACTCCAAAGGGGGAGGCAAGACCAACTACAACTGCAAATACAAGAGCGGTTAGCTAAGGTCCAACAAGATAGAGTTCTGTGAAGGGGTCAAAAAATGTTCATATCAATGTGATACATGAAGACAACTGAAAAGGGACCTCATTAGATATCCGCCCTTATAAACGCGGAAGTGTTCTAAATAATCAGACTGCAGAAGAAATCTTTGTAGTATTTAGAGTTTATTTAGAGTAATGTCCAGAACACACTTGTTGCTTTCAGCCTAAAGGCGATAAGAATTCTTTTGTGAAATAGGCTCATGTCTGAACGTCATTATTTCAATGAAATGCGTCTTTTCGATCATTTTTTTAGCCAATATTCTTTCATTCTTTACGAATAAGTATCTTTGATTCTTTCATTCTTTTCGATTTTCTTCTAAATTTTATTCTTTTATATTTTCTTCCAAATCAATCTTCCATTCATAATCATACTGTACAGGTACTTATTCTTTATTTATATATTCTTTTGTACCTACAATAGGTCTCTGAATATCAATGACATGAATGACACTGCTACAGACTCAGAATCTCCTTTTGAGCGAGATATGTGTTTAGAGGGATCTCATGACTTCGAAGATGACATAGATTATAGCTTATCTCCGGACTTGTTGAGGATGGTAGAACAAGATGAAAAACAGATCTTACCCTACAAAGAATCAATGGAATCCATGACTTTTCCTTATGTGGGGCATGAAAGTCATTTTGGTCGATCTCGCCAAACGAGTCTGGTGGTCATCGATTTATCTTTGTAGGTATAACCCGCTTCATATGCCAGTGTCACGAAGTCAACAGTCAAGAAATCCTTGAAAAATCATATGTCAATATGGAATGCCAAAAGGATCATATCTGACAATGCACAAGAGCACGATATCAGAAGTTGGCAGTCTGTTCAAGAATAACACTATGTGACCCTAAAGAGAACAGGGCATTGGAAAAAAAAACTCTGCCAGGGCAATGCCGTTCTCTTGAGCCTATCGCGGTTTCGCCTATTGAAGACGAGATTCTTTCTCTCTGAGTTTTGGATCTGATCCCGATTGAAGAGAAAAATTTAAAGTTATCCATCATGGCCAAATGTGCCAAAAGCAAATGATGTGAGCTCACACAAAAAAAATGTTCGCCCTAGAGAATTCTATGAGAAGGACCGGGTATTGAAGAAGATCATTCCCATACAAAAAGAACTTCACGCCAAGCTGGAAAAAACCTTATGTGGAAGGCCTTATCTAGAAAAGCATCAATCTTGATCGGAAGGGATAATAAGGACATGCCTAATCCTATGAATTCAAATTCAATAAAAAATACCAAAAAGAAAAAGAAAAAGAAGAAGAGAAAGAAGAAGAGAAAAGAAAAAGAAAAAGGAGAGGCCAAGGTGAAAACCCGCAAAGGGCGCCTTGAGACCAAAGGGGACTTGAGTTGAAAACCCGAAAAGGGTGACTCAAATTTTGGATCAAATTGGGGCATGAGGTGATCAAAACAGCTCAAATTTTGATCAGATCGGGACATGTGATGATCTTGTTATACCTGAATCAATAGAAAAGGGTAGGCAACATCTTGGGGCATCGACAAAGTCCTGTAGATCTCCTAAACACATGTCAAACTCAGAATGGTCTTTCAAAGAGTTTGTACAAAGAAGTTCAAGCTGCGATATCTGGGGCACCTAACCTTCATACTATTTGTATTGATTTTTTTCGATTCTTGGAATACTTCATTCTTTTACAAGATACGTGTTCCCAATTAATTCCCCTTTTATTCTTACTATCCTTGATGATTTATCCACTTCAGGCTATGCTCTCAAATTAATTTTGTTTTATCTATCGTTATGATCTTAAGCAAGCATGTTGCATTAGAATAATGATTAATGGACTAATAAAACTTTCACAAGGGAAGTTTTTCATATTACTCTAAAAGTTTCTAAATAATATAGGAACCTGAAACAGGACTATTGTTTAGAAAGCACCAAGTTTAAAGGGTAAAATATCTAAGAAAGAAGAGTCTAAGTTAAGACTATCCCTTTGAATTTTGTTGTCCAAACGTTGATTGAACAAAATGACAAAATGTCGTGTTGGTGACAAAGCTTCAATGAGCAAACAAGCAACAATCACCGAGTGATAAGAAAAGGTTTTCTCGGAGAAGAAAATTTTGTAATCGAGTATGAGCATTTGGTATGACACCTTGGGAATGGGGTAAAAAACCAAAGAGCTTCATATTCTGTATCCTTGAATGGCGATAGGAGAGGATTGAGAAAAGCCATATTTTTCTACCCTTGGATCATAGTAGGAGAATGATGGTACAAATTTTGCGTCCTAGTGGATTGAACTTTGACGTTCACGGTGGGGGCAATAAGATTAAGTGTTTCTTTGGATACGTCTGCCAAGCAAGATAGCATCCAGACGTATTGGTAATGAAGCCTTGACGAAGATCGAGCAATAATAACCCAAACATTAAGAAATCATCTTCATGACATTCTGCATTCATTCAAATGTAATTCATACTCATCTAGTTAGGAGCACTTGATTCATTCTGATCATGTCATCCTAATTGCTAGGCATAATTAGGTTCATGAAATAGAACATACAGGTCATGTTCCGCAGAGAACAGATCGAAGATATAGCAGATCTTGTCTTCCTGTATTTGGCAGTGGAGTAGATCGAAGATAGCAGATCTTGTCTTCTTGTATTTAGCAGCGGAGTAGATCGAAGATAGTAGATCTTGTCTTCCTGTATTTGGCAGCAGAGTAGATCGAAGATAGCAGATCTTGTCTTTCTTTATTTGGCAGCGGAGTAGATCGAAGATAGCAGATCTTGTCTTCCTATATTTGGCAGCGGAATAGATCCAAGATAGCAGATCTTGTCTTCCTGTATTTGGCAAAAGAAAAGATCGAAGAAACCAGTCTTGCCTTCCTGTACTGATAGCTGAGTAGACTAAAGATAGCAGCCTTGCCTTCCTGTACTGACAGCGGAGCAGACTGAAGATAGGAGATTTTGTCTTCCTTTATTTGGCAGCGGAGTAGATCCAAGATAGCAGATTTTGTCTTCTTGTATTTGGCAGTGGAGTAGATCAAAGATAGTAGATCTTGTCTTCCTGTATTTGGCAGCGGAGTAGATCGAAGATAGCAGATCTTGTCTTCCTGTATTTGGCTGTGGAGTAGATCGAAGATATAGCAGATCTTGTCTTCCTGTATTTGGCAGCGGAGTAGATCGAAGATAGCAGATCTTGTCTTCCTGTATTTGGCAACGGAATAGATCGAAGAAACCAGTCTTGCCTTCCTGTACTGACAGCTGAGTAGACTAAAGATAGCAGCCTTGCCTTCCTGTACTGACAGCGGAGCAGACTGAAGATAGGAGATTTTGCCTTCCTGCATCGACAGCGAAGCAGATCGAAGACACAAGCCTTGCCTCCCTCAGTTGTAGTGGAGCAGGTTGAAGATAGCAGATCTTGCCCTCCTGCATCGACAGCGGAGTAGATCGAAGATGGCAGATTTTACCTCCCTGTGATTACAGTGGAGTACATTGAAGCCAGTAATTCTATCTCCCTGATTGCCAATAGAATAGATTGAAGATTTCAGATCTTATCTCCCTAAGCAGTAGTGGAGCAGATGGAATATGGCGGATTTTACCTCCCTGTGGTTATAGTGGAGTACATTGAAGCCAATAATTCTATCTCCCTGGGCAGCAGTGGAATAGATTGAAGATTACATATCTTATCTCCCTAAGCAGTAGTGGAACAGAACGAAGATGGCGGATTTTACCTCCCCATAGTTACAGTGGAGTACATTGAAGCCAATAATTCTATTTCCCTGGGCAGCAGTGAAATAGATTGAAGATTACAGATCTTATCTCCCTAAGCAGTGAGCAGATCGAAGATGACGGATTTTACCTCCCTGTGGTTACAATGGGGTACATTGAAGCCAATAATTCTATCTCCCTGGGCAGCAGTGAAATAGATTGAAGATTGCAGATTCTGTCCCCCTAAGCAGTAGTGGAGCAGATCGAAGATGGTGAATCTTATCTTCCCAAGATAGTAGAGAAACAGATTTAAGCCATTAGTCCTATCTCCCTAAGTAGTAGTGGAATAGGTCAAAGATTGTAGATTCTGTATCACTAAGCAGTAGTGGAGCAGATCAAAGACGGTGAATCTTATCTTCCCCAGATAGTAAGGAAGTAAATTTAAACCACAAACCTCACCCCCCCTAAAGTTACAACAGAGTGGATTGAAGCTACAAGTCTCATCTTTTTGAAGTTGCAGTGGAATAGATCGAAGAAACAAAGCACAGTGGACTGGAGTAAAACTACTTGAGGAAGGGAAGCGCCAGAAGAGGTCAAGGTTCAGCAACACCGGGCAAAAATTGGTCCCTTTTGATGTCTTTGCTCTATTCTCGTTACACGACAATGAGCAAAGAGGGGTAGCTGTAGGGCCCAATTTTTGACCTAGGGGCCAATTACAAAAACAAATTCCAAACCCACCTGACCCAATAACAAACCCACGGCCCATACCAGTAAAACCTTCTACCCATTTACAACAACAGACCCAATACCCCAGGCCCAAAATAACCCTAGCCCAAAACATTAATCAGACAAAAAAAGAAGCAGGAAACCCTAACCCTAGGTGCGCCGCACCTAGGGTCGTCCACTTGCTGGCTGCCGCACGTCCCATCGCCGCTCACCTGCTCGCTGCCACCGCCAGTCTCCTGCAAATACGCAACAAAAATCAATAACACAGTAGCAAGCAGGGATTTTATTGGGTTTTCTTTCTTTTCCTTTGCCTATAAAAGCCGAAATTGTAAAACAAAGAAAGGGGGGATCGATCTTTATGTTTTGTAAAAAGGGGGATCTCTTTTTGTAATCTCTTGACAAGAAAAAGAAATAAAAAACACAAGAAGGTTGTTGCTTTTTTTTCTTTTTTTCGTTCTTTTTATTTTATTTTCTTTTCCTATTTTCGAAATAAAAAAAAAAGAAGAAAGGAGGCATTTTTAACCTTTTTTGCCATCACCGGAGCATTTAGGGGGCCGAGGAAAGGATCAGAGAGAAAAAAGTGAGACTTTTGATCTCCCCACGGCGGCGCCGTCGACCGGCAGACGGCGCGGTGGCTCTCGGCCGGGCCCTTGGCCGGACAAGAGAGAGGGGGAGAATGTTTTTTGAAGTTTCTTTTTTGAAAAGGAGAAGGAGAATGAAAAATTAAAAAAAAAACTAACTTAAATAGGCTTCCAAAATGACGTCGTTTTGGACAGCCTTCTTAGGCACCAAAACGGCGCCGTTTTCAGGCCGACCCGCGTGTGACCCGACCCGCTCCAGGGGGATCCGCGTGTTTTCAATGGAAGGGCTAATTGCACTTTTAGCCCTTCCTCTTTTTAATGTTTTCGCAATCAGGTTTTTTTTATTTTTAAATTTACCCCGTTAATTTATTGCGTTTTTAATTTAGTCCCTTCTGAAACTACGTCGTTTTAAAAGAGAAGGACAAATTGCCCTTTTAGTCCCTCCATGTCTCGCGTGTGTTTAGAATAGTCCCTCCCCTTTTATTTATTTGTGATTTAACCCCAAATTTTGTTTTAATTTTTTAAATTTAGCCCTTTTGTTATTTTGTTTATTTTCTTAATAAACTCCATATTATTGTTGCTATTATTAATTGTTGTTATTGTTATTTGCTCATTTTTTTAATTTGAAACTTTTGCTGCATATACATACGTGTTTTTTTTATATAATATACATATTTTTATAATTTATCTACATATGTATATATATGTACCTATATATATTTCTTATATTTCATTTTTTTATACATGTCTATATAATTATTTTATTTTCATAAATATATATACTTACATATTCTTCATATTTTTAAAATATGAATTTTATATATATATGTAGTTTCATATTTTAGGATATATATATACCTATATATATACTTTTTATATTTTATGATAGTTACATACGTATATATGTATATACTTACTTATATGTATATATTTTATATAATAATTTTAAAATATGTACATATGTTTTTTAATTTCAAAGTATATATATATACACGTGAATACATTTACATAATACTTTTATATGTACATGTTTTTATATATTTTTATAATTTTATGTATATACATACATATATAGTTCCTTATATGTACATACACATGTCCATTTTTATGTTTTAGTTTATTTATTTATTTATTTATTTATTTATTTGTCATGGTATATACATGATTGATTTGTTTTTTTATTATTCGTTTTTGTTCATATTATTTTTGTTCACATTATCATATTCATTATTTCATTATGCATATTAACACCATACTGCAAAAAAGGAAAATTTTTCAAAGTAAGGCAATATTTTGCATTTGGAAATTCGAGAAAACGTGCCCTAATGTGCTGGGTTTCGATTTTTCTCGTTCAACCAAATAGCTAAATATCCTTTTAAAAATTTCAAAATAAGGCAATGTTTTGCGTTTGGAAATTCGAGAAAACGTGCCCTAATGTGCTGGGTTTTGATTTTTGTCATTCAATCAAATAGCCAAATATCCTTTTAAAATTTCGAAATAAGACAATATTTTACGTTTCAAAATTCGAGGAAATGTGCCCTAATGTGCTGGGTTTCGATTTCTCGTTTAACCAAATAGCCAAATATCCTCTTAAATTTTAATCCATGTCATTCAAGTTTTTTTTTGGATCATATTTTAAATCTTTTTAAAGTTTTCAGTTTTCGACACTAAGACATTAAGTAATCAACTAGGTACCAATTTTGGGCGTATCGAGGGTGCTAATCCTTCCTCGTGCGTAACCAACTCCCGAACCTATTTTTTTGAATTTCGTGGACCAAAACCGTTGTTTTAATAAAATCAAATTGTTTATTAAAAACAACCACTTTTCAAGGTGATCCGATCACACCTTATCAAAAAGGATTGGTGGCGACTCCCATTTTCGTTTTCATTTTCAAAACCCAAGTCGACCCCATTTTCATCAAAAAAATGGTGTCAACAATAGGTTAGATAAAAAGGCTCTATCCATAATTCAATTATTTCTAACAAATAATGTGTTGCAGAAGGTTTTCATGGAGAAAACAACATTCACCTTATGGAAAAGGTTAGAAACCCTCTACACGACTAAGTTTTTAGCTAACCAATTAGAGTTGAAACAGCGGTTGTACACGTTCCGCATGAACAAAGGTGAGCACCTTAGAGACCACATCAATGAATTTATTACTCTTTTTATTTATTTAAAGAACATTAAAGTTCAATTTGATGATAATGATCAAGCTATGCTATTATTGTGCTATTTACCCCTTTAATACAAGTCTTTCAGGGAGACCCTAATTTATGGCAAAGATAATCTCTCATTTGAGGATGTGAAGGGTCATTTTTTGAGTAAAGACAAACTCTAAAATGAGTTTTGTTCGTGCAGTAAGTCAGATAGGCAAGTCTCAGCTTTGGTAGCATTAAGGAAGCGAGACAAGAGATGTTGCTTTTAAGAAGTTAGGTCACATCAAGGCAGATTGTTACAAATAGCGAAATAAAAGGGTTGTTGAGAGAAACAAGGAATATTTAACTGGTGCTAATTTGGCCAATGACAAGAGTGATAATTTCTTGTTGGTGTCAACAAGTGAAAGCCCTGAGCTTATATCCGAGTGGATCTTGGATTCAATGTATTCTTTCTATATGTATCCTAACAGGGATTGGTTCTCTACAAATAGTTCAATTGAAGGTGGAGTTGTGCGCATAGGGAATGATTTACCCAATAAGGTAACTGATATTGGTACTGTTCAAATCAAGATACACGATGGGACAATTAGAACATTGTCAGATGTTAGGCATGTGCCTAACTTATAGAAAAATCACATCTCATTGGAAATTTTGGACTCGAAGGGTTTTAAAATTAACATTAAGTCAAGCGGCATTAAGGTATCTCATGAGGCTCTTCTTTTTTTATGAAAGGTAAAAAGATTGAAAGTCTTTATGTTTTGGAAGGATCAACGGTGACCGATGAAACTGGATGTCCCCCCTCTGTTAAAGAGTTGAACTCGACTTGTTTGAAGCGGAAACAACTTGGTCATAAGAGAGAAAAAGGTATGACTATTTCGTGTAAGAGAGATTCTCTTTTGGATGCAGGTTTTGAAAAGATAGGGCACTAGGTTCGTGAAAATAAGACCCTGGTTAGTTTTGATTTGGCAGTGCACAAGTCGAAGACTTTAAGTCTTCTAGCTTCTAAGCACAACTTTGACTCAATTAATATTTTTCATAGTTCGAGATAAACCCGTGGTGGGCTTTAGCAAAGAAGGTATTGTTAAAATACGAGTCAAGGTAGAGATTTGTAGAGTTATGCCTCATATTTTTCGGCTTTTCTTCTCTCATTTAAACTATGTTTTTAGTTTCTCACTTAAACACTTATTATTATAGGTTATTTTAATATAACTTCACCTATGAATTTAGCCTATAAATAGGTCATTTTCCACCTTACAAAATAACTCGTTACACATTACAAGCTTTTTGAGAATTTTTGTGTTTATGTTTTGAGGGTTCTTATTTTGGGTTTCGGGGTTTAGTTTTATCTCCATCTTAGACCTGTCCATGGGTCGGGCGGCCCGCCCGAAATATGGGAGGGTTTGGGTAAAAATATAGGCCCGAAATATGGGCTTGGGCAAAAAAACGAGGCCCGTTTAAAAAATGGGCCGGGCTCGGGCTCAACCTTTTTGGCCCGAGCCCGGCCCGGCCCGAATATATTAAATATTTTTATTTTTATTTTTTAATTTTAAAATACTTTAAATATATATTTTTTATTTTTTTTATTTTTAAAATATTTTTTTGTGTTTATTAAAAATCAGGCCGGGCCAGGCCGGGCTCGAGCTTATTATTTTTTTCCGGGCTGGGCCTGGGCAAAACTTTTAGGCCCATATTTCGGGCCGGGCCCGGGCCTAAGAGGCGGGCCAAAAATTTTTCCGGGCCTGGCCCATGTACAGGTCTACTCCATCTTTTATACTCTTCATTTTTCCGTTTTAGTAAAATTATTTTTGTTTGTGGTTTTTTTATCCTTTTCGAAAAGGTTTTTTTACGTAAAATATTTGTGTTTAATATTTTCAATTTTTTCTCTACATTTTCTATTTCGTTGTTTATATGGGTTATAATAGGCCAATTTTGGCCTGGGCTCAAATCACAATCACAGAATTAAACCCAAAACCAAAATAAAAATAATTAAATAATCCAAAGTCCAAATGTCCATTTACAAACCGCCTAATTTACCAAGCCCTTGACCCAAAAAAAAAACCCTAGTGGCCCAAGATGGCCCAAAAACTAAACATTTTAAGCAAAAAAAAAGGCAGAAACCCTAGCCTCCAACGCCACACATCAGCATACCCACCACCTTTGCCTCCTCCACGTTAACCTCCGTACCTCCACGTCAGCACCTCTGTACACAGCTGGCCTACGACCCTCGTACCTGCAAAACAAACACGCAACAACACAGAGGCAACAAGAATAGAAACAAAAAAAAAATAATAGTTGTATTTTTTTTCTTTCTGCTATAAAAGTAACTACAAGTTGTAATTTTTTTTTACATGGAGAGATTCAATATAAAAATCAAAAAAATTCAAACGCAAAAAAAGAGACCTCTAGGGTAGTTTATTTCTTTGTTATTATTCTTTTTTTTCTTTTCTTCGTTTTCATTTTTTAGGAAGAAACACAGAAAATAAAAAAGGGATTGAAAATTACTGTTTTGCCGCATTTTGCATTGTCGTAGGAGGCCGAGGTTCATCATTTTCGATGAAAAACGATGCCTTTTTTGGGGGTTAGGGAGTCGAAAAGCCAAAAAATGGCCTTTTCTGACTTTCCAACGGCCAGCACGGCGGTCCGATAGCTAGAGCCATGGCCGGAGAGGGGAATTGAGAGAGAGGGGGAGAGTGTTTTCTGACTTTTTTTAGAGAAATGGGAGAAATGAAAATTTTTTAAAAAAAAAATTTGGTTTTTATAGAGGATCGAAATGACGCCGTTTTTGGCCTTAACCCTTGTGGCCAAAACAATGTTGTTTCACCCCTTTAACCTGCACATTGACCCGACCCCCAGGAGGATCCGCGTGTTTTTGTGGAAGGGTCTATTTGCGCATTAAACCCTTCCGCATTTTTCAATTTTTTTAATCCAATCCTTTTTTATTTTTTTTATTTTATAATTTGTACTTCAAATTTTATTTCATTTTTGATTTAGTCCTAGCAAAACGGCACGTTTCAGAGGGCGGAGATATTTCCCTAGTTGGTCCCTCTGTGTGACAACCCAAATTAGACCCTGGTCGGAATGTGGTTTCGAGACCACATTACCGAGCCAAAAATTTATTTTCGTGTTTTAATTGCATAAATTGTTGTGTGACAGTGAATGTATGAGAAATTAAATGCTTAATATTAGCATTAGGATTGTGAATTCATTCAAAAAGGACCTAGTTGACGAAGTTAGGAAAGATGATAGATGAATTATAAGGATTAATTAATAATAGGTTGAGGAAGCATGGTTTTGCATGTCAATTTGCCCATAAAATTTATGGTGGCCGGCCAAGGAGTGATAATGCTCCACTCATTCTAATTTAAAATGTTTCTTTGGTGAACAAATGATGGGATTAATAATAGAAAAGGGAACAAAAAAAAATGGGTGCCATACTTGCCATCACCTAGCCGAAAAACCAAGAAAAAGAAGGGGAGAAAGGAACTTGGGAGGGATTCGGCCATTGCTTGCCTAGGGAGAGTGTTTGATGTTGTGGCATGAAAAATGAGGGAGTTTGAATTCTTAATAAGGAGGGAAGAAGGAGTGTTCATATTTTCTTTCTTTTGCAATTGGTCTAACTAGAGGAAGAAGGGGAAACAAGATTCGGCCAAGGTGGTCCTTTAGACCAAGGTATGTTTAATGTTGTCTTAGAGATGCATGCATGTTTTAAATAGCCCATGTTCAAACCTTGAATCTTGTTGATAACATGAGCAATCGGTCATGAGAAAGTGTTCAAGGAATGGTTGTTGTTCATGTTATTTGGATGAGAAATGGTGAGTTTTGTTGTTTCATGTTAAAGTTAGGTGAATGATGATAGAGGAGTGTTTGAACTATAAAAAAAAAAAAGAAGAATCGGCTACCTTGTTATGAGCTAGGGCCGAATGTGAGTTTGGTTGTATTTGAATATTACATGCTTGGTAGAATGGTGGATGAAGGTGCCGAATGTATGTTGGATTGATAGAGTCTTCAAATTGATTTTATGTGTGTATGCATGACCGAATATACGTGGTCACATGAGTAAGGAAGTGAGTTATTTGATATGTGGTAAAAGTTAAGTACTAAATCGAAGGTTGCTAAAAATTGCCATTTCTTAGCCGAATATGTGCTTGATCAATGAAGGAATTGTTGAAGAATATAGGTGAACTTGGTGAGAGCAATCGGCCTAGTGTATAAATGATATGAAGATTTTAGGAAATTGTTTTGGTTAGGTGCATGTATGATTAAGTATATTCGGCAATATACTTAAAGTGGGTACATGATATTACATTATAATTATTGAGCTTAAGTATATGGATATGTGTATATGTGGTCATATAATGACGTCTTGGTTTGAAAATTTAATGATGTGTGATTGCCGAATGTGATAAATAAATTCATGTTATTGGGTTAAATATTGAATACTCTTATTTGTATTATTTAAGCTCAAGAACCTAAAGGAGAGGCGTCCAACAAGGGGAAATCGAAGGTCATCGAGTAGCCGACTCGGAATTATTTTACCCAACATAAAGTAAGTCATTAAGCATGTAGTGGGTATTATTTCAAATGGTCATAATGTGTATGTATTGATGCTGATTGGAATGAATAAATATACATATATATATGCACGTACGTATGTGATGATGAAATTGTTGAATGAATGAAAAGAGGTAAGATGTACTGAGTTGTTGATCTCGGCACTAAACGTGCGGGATAACCATTTATGACCATGAGATTGGCGCTAAGTGCGCGGGATTAAATTGTACAGCACTAAGTGTGCGATTCGACTATGTTGCACTAAGTGTGCGAAATGAATATGATGCACTAAGTGTGCGAATTGACCATGCGGCACTAAGTGTGCGAGTCTAACTATGTAGCACTAAGTGTGCGATTTGATTACGTGGCACTAAGTGTGCGAGTTGATTGTATAGCACTGAGTGTGCGGGCTCAATATACATTCGTGAATCATTATGGACACTATGTGTGCGACACTATTGAGTCGATCGCGGACGGCGGGTCGGGTAAGTGTCTTGAGTACGTGGTTAATAGGTGCTATGCTTATACTTGGTGTTGAGCTCGGTAAGTTCGAACCTATGTGACATATATACTTGAAGTCACGTACATAAAATTTATCGTAGGATGGGTGAAAGGCCGTATAGTCGTTTGATTGTAACGAAAATAAATTGATTTATGAAATTTCTTCAATGTCCTATTGATGAGTATATAGAATGTGAATGCATGAATTGATATGAAATTGAATTGAGAGGTTGGAGGAACTATGGTATGGTTCGGTATGGATGGAGTAAATTGTCTCGTTCCATTTTGTTTCCTCTTGTGATAATGTTGTCGATAGATGGTAGTGCATTGCTTATGACTTACTGAGTTATAAACTCACTCGATGTTTCCTTGTCACCCATTATAGGTTGCTTGGACTCATCTATTTTTGCGGGGTCGGGCCGTCATCGAAGTCATCACACCGGATAGCAAGTTTTGGTACTTTCTTCTTAGTGTGTTTAGAAGATCATTTTGGCATGTATAAGCTAGTACGTTGTGTTTGAATTATGGCATGTAAACTTTAAGCCATGCGAAAATGGCACGAATGTTCGATTGAATTGGATCAAGGGTAGGCATGAAATGGACCTAGTTACTTTCGTAACAGATGCTGGCAGCAGCAGTGTCATGAGATTGAAAAATCACTAAAAATAGTAGGAGTGGAATTAATTGATGAATAAATTATGTAATCGAAGCTCGATGAGTCTGCTTTCATGAGGAAGTAACGAAAAGATCATATGGGCAGTATATTAAGAGATAATCAGATTTTAGTGGGACAGGGCCAGAACAGTTTCTGGATTCCCTGCTCCGACTTTGGAAATTCATTATAAATTAACCAGAGATAATTAGGGATCGTACCATATATGTACAGATTCCTCTCTGAGTCTAGTTTTCATAGAAACAAACGGCAACAGTATTGAAGCCCCGTGCAGGGAGATATCCAAATCGTAATGGGCAAAGGTCAGTGTAGTCGACCCCTGCAACTTGGGGAACTTTGACTAATAAACTGTACTAATTGGCCCAACCAAAAATTCTAGAAAAAAATACATAGATGGGCACATGAGTCTAGTTTCTGGGAAAAATTACGAAACTGATTTTCGAGTTACGAAACTCAAGATATGATTTTTAAAACGACTAGTACACAGATTGGGCAGTGTCTGGAAAATAAATTTTGTAAGGGGTTAGAGCCAGTTAACACCTCGTGTTCGACTCCGATGTCGGTTTCGGGTTCGGGGTGTTACACTCTGAGTTATTCGCGCCTTTCAAATGAGTCCTCTACCTTATTTTCATTCTCGATTTTTACCCAAATTGCCGATTAAACTTCAATTTAGTCCTTTTGCGCTTATTTTATTATAATTTTAGCCCCTCTTATATTCACAAACTTATTTTATTAGGATTTAGGCTTTTAATTTTATTTCAATGTCAATTTAATCCCCATCTATCTCTGTCTAGGTTTATTTTCTTTTTTATTGTGTTTTATTTATTTTATTTATTTGCTGGCCATTTCTTTTTATTTTGATTTTCGTATTTAATGATGTTTTTATTTTATTTTATTTATTTTATTCTTGACTTTCATTGTTATTATTATTGTTATTATTGTTATTTTATGGTTTTTTATTATTTCATTTATTTACATATTGTATTCCAAATTGTGTCTTTAAATTTCGTTTATGTTTTAATTTGGTTCTTTACTTTCATTATTTTTTTATAAACTATTTTTTCTTACATTATTTATGTATTTATTTGTTTTTTTTAAGTTGGGGTTGTCCTTTTATGTGCATACCTTGGCATTATTACCATTGTTATTATTTATTTTATTTATCTTTTGATTATTCTTTTTAATGTTAAAGTAGTTTATTATATGATTCTCGTAAATTGTCTTTATTATTTTCATTATTGTTATTTATTAATGCAACATTTCATTCATGTATTATTTTAAATATTACACTTTTTTATCCAAATTTGTAAAAAATATAAAAATTAGAAAATAAGCAATATTTTGTATTTTGGAATTCGAAAAGTCGTTCCCTAACTTACGTGGTTTCGATTTTTTCCAATAAATCCAAATATAAGAACCATTTTTCAAAAACACATTTTCAAAATTATCTCAGGAATCAAAAAAGATCGTTTTCCAACTTACGAATATGATTTCTTTTCTAAAACCGAGATAATCAAAATTTTCTAAAAATAAATAAAATTTTCGGTGTTTATTCTCGTTTCGGGATTTAAGATTATATCCTAACTCACAGGGTATAATTCTTTCTCTCGATTGACGTGAAATACACCTATTTTAAATTCGTTTAAATAATTTTAACAAAAGGATCGTGTTTTAAATCTCATCAAAAATTTCAACTTTCGACATTAAGACATTAATTAATCAATTAGTACCAATTTTGGGCATGACGAAGGCGCTAACTTTTCCTCGCACATAATTGACTCCCGAATCTGTTTTTCTCGAATTTCGTAAACCAAAATCGTCATTTTAGTAAAATCGAAATGTTTTATTAAAACAATTGAATTCCAAGGTGATCCGATCACACCTCAAAAAAAATATCGGTTGCGACTCCCTTTTTTTCGTTTTTATTTTCAAAATAAAAGTCGACCCTTTTGTTTCAAAAAAATGGTTTCGACAACTTGGCGACTCCACTAGGGACAAAATAAGAGAGTCAAGCCACAAGTTGATTATTTCTTGTCTTTTTATTGAAAGTTGATAATTTGGTTTAAATTTACGATCCTTTCATTGCATTTCATTTCTATAGTTTGTGTCATTTTGCTTTATTTGTTCAACTCTCTCAACATATTTTTGCATATTGCATTTGCATAACTGTTCGGTTATACTCTTTTAAGTGGGAGTGAGAAACTATTCCTTCGTGAGGTTTTCTCCTCCATGCAGGTTAGTGGATCGCTTTCGGGATACATCCGTACCTATGTTTTCGTGAGATTTTCATCTCTGTGCAGCCATAGGGAAATGTATTCCCTTGAACTAAACTCGGTCCATATGAGCCTATAATGGGTAAAGATCGAGGAATCTGCCAGTTCAGGTGCCCTTACTTTAGAACCGAACTGCATACGATGAGCCCTAAGAGCCTACCTTAGTAGAACCATGCCAAATACCTAGTGGTCATCCAAATAGGTACTCTTTTCGTTATTTATGTTTTGTACTGACGTGTTTTCTTTTGTTTTGGTTATGATTGCATTGCATTTTCATCATAGAAAAAAGGTATTGATTCACGTTCAGTTACTAAATAGAGCGTTTGTCTTAGAAAATGGGTTTCTTGATAAAGCGGAAGACAACATGGCCGCGCAAATATGGTCCAAGAAAAGGCAACAAGAGAAAGGTGACAGCCTATGAGAGGGACAGGTCAGAGATATACACCACGCTTTTGTCTGAATAAGAGAAGTGGCTGACCACTTGCAGACCCCAGCAGTTCAAGCCTGAAATATGAATCGAAGTCAAACCGGGGCCAAGAATTAGCTTAGTTTCTTGGGAAAGTTAAGGTTTTGAGTGTGAAGGCGAGGCCGTATATGCATCCGCTTCATGTAAAGAAACTTATTTTTTAGTAAAGTTGTTCTAATGGAATTGAACTAGAATCAATGTCTTTTTGCATGCATCTTTTCCTTTCATTAACATTACATTTTATTGCATACAATAAATTTCCTAAAATCTAAAAGTGCGTCGAGTTCAGAACTCTAGTACAGAGCCTGATGGACGATAAAGAATTGGAATTCTTTGAAGAAATCGATGGTTCGGAAGGGAAAGATGTTTGTGCCTATGAAGGAGGAACTAAAAACCAAAAACAAAAAACCTATCAATAATTTGTTCCTATATCCCTAGAAGCGTTCTGAACAACTGGACTGTGGAGGGGATTCTTATAGTTTTTAGGACCATTTCAGAGTAATATTCAGAACACTCTTATTACTCTAAGTCTTGGAGTAATAGAAATCCTTTTGTGAAAAAGGCACATGTCCACTATTTTTTATTTCAACGAAATGCATCTTTATGTCTCGTTTTGGCAAACATTCTTTTATTCATTCCATTTCATTCATACACATACCACACAGATAATTATCCTTTAATTCATTGGTTCTTTGAGTCTTCCTTCGTTCATATAACAGGTCTCCAGATATCAATGATATGAGCGACACTGCTATTGACTCAGAACTTCCTTTTGAGCAAGATAGGTGTCTAAAGGAACCTCAGGACTTTGAAGATGACTGAGACTGTAGCTTATCTCCTGATTTGTTAAGGATGGTAGAACAATATGAGAAACAGATCTTACCTTACAAAGAATCAATAGAATCCATGGCTCTTCTCTATGTGGGGCATGAATGTCATTGGGCTGTTCTCGCCAAAAGCTTCTGGCGGTCATCGATTCATCTTTGTGGCCATTGATTACTTCACTAAGTGGGTGGAAGGTGCTTCATATGCCAATGTCACAAAGTCGACAATCAGTAAATTCTTGAAAAAAGAAATCATATGTCAGTATGGAATGCCAAAAAAGATCATATCTGACAATGAATTAAATTTAAAGAACAACACGATATCAAAAGTTTGCAGATTGTTAAGATTAACACCATGTTGCCCCAAAATGAATAGTACAGTGGAGGCAAAAAAAAACAAAAACAAAAAAACCAAAGAATAAAAAAATAAAAACCTCTACCAGGGTAACGCCTTTCTCTTTGGCTTATTACAGTTTTGCCCATTAAAGTCGAGATTCCTTCTCTCCGAGTTTTTTGGATCTAATCCTGATTGAAGAGAAAGGTTCAAAGTTATCTGTCATGGTCAAATGTACCAAAAGCAAATGATGCGAGCTCACCAAAAAGGTTCTTCCTAGAAAATTCCATGAGGGGGACCTGATATTGAAAAAGATCTTTCCCATACAAAAAGACTTCAGAAGAAAGTGGATGCCAAACTGGGAAGGACCTTATGTGGAAGGTCTTACCTGGAGGAGCGTTTATTTTGACCGAGATGGATGGTAAAAACGTGTCTAATCCTGTAAATTCAGATTTAGTCAAGAAGTACTTCACCTAAAAAAGGGGAAAGGCCAATGCGAAAACCCGCAAAGGGCGCTTTGAGACCTTAAAAACAAAAAGAAAAAAGAAAAAAGAAAAGAAAAAGGAGAGGCCAACGTGAAAACCCGTAAAGGGCGCCTTGAGACCAAAGGGGTTTTGAGTTGAAAACCCAGGAATGGGCAATTCAATTTTTTGATCAAAGGTGGGGCATGTGGTAGCCTTGTCCTCTTCGAATTAACAAGAAGGAAGGATGCTACATCTTGGGGCATCAATAAAGTCTTCTAGGACTTCTAAACACGTATTAAGGTCAAAGGGTCCTCAACAAGTTTTGTGCAGAGAACTTATGCTACGATATCTGGGGGACCTATTTTCATCTTATTCACTTCGTATCTTAGCAAAATTTTCTATCTTTATTAATTTATTCATTTCGAGCTTTGTTCTCAATAAAATTTCATATTGTCCATTGTGATAATCTTTTTCAAGTATTTTTCATTGAAATAACGATTAATGAACTGATAATATTCAAGTAAAAGGAGTTCTGCATATTACTCCGAAAGCTTTTAAATAATACGAGGACCTGAAACAAGACTATTATTTAGAACTAACCAAACCTAAGGGTTGAAAACATTTGAAAAAGAATAGTCTAAATTATGGCTATTTCTTTAGGTTCTCTATCAAAGATACCGGCTGAACAAAAGGGCAAGGTAATGCGTCAGTGATAGAACCTTGATGAACATTGAGTAATGTCAACCCAAGTATTAAAAGAGGATCATCCTCAAAAAATGACATTCTGTATTCATGCAAATATCATGCATACACATCTAGTTAGGAGCATTTGATTCATTCTGATCATGACATCCTAATCACTAGGCATAAATAGGTCCATGAAATGGATTCTACAGGTCATGTTCCCCAAAGAACAGATCAGCGAAACTGCAAATCTTATTTCCCTGGCATTGCAGTGGAACAGATTAAAGCTACAAATTATAGCGAATCTTATCTTCCTGAAGTTGTAGTAGAGCAGATTGAAGCCACCAGCCTTATCTCCCTGAAGTTGCAACGGAGTAGACTGAAGACGGTGAATGTTATTTCTCTAGCGTTGCAGTGGAACAGATTTAAGCTACAAATTATGGCGGATCTTATCTTTCTGAAGTTGTAGTGGAGCAGATTGAAGCCACCAGCCTTATCTCCCTGAAGTTACAGCGGAGCAGACTGAAGACAGTGAATCTTATTTCTCTGGCATTATAGTGGAACAGATTAAAGCTACAAATTATGGCGAATCTTGTATTTCTGAAGTTACAGTGGAGTAGATTGAAGCCACCAGCCTTATCTCCCTGAAGTTGCAGCGGAGTAGACTGAAGACAACGAATCTTATTTCCCTGAAGTTGTAACAGAACAGATTAAAGCTACAAGTTGCAAACCTTATCTCCCTGAAGTTACAATGGAGCAGGTTGAAGTTACCAATTCTTATCTCCTTGAAGTTTCAGCAGAGTAAATCGAAGCTACAAATCTCTTCTCCCTGAAATTACATTGGAGCAGATCGAAGCCAAAATCCTTATCTCCCTGAAGTTGCAGTGGAGCAGGATAAAAATATACAAACCTTATCCCCCTGAAGTTACAGTGGAGCAGGTTGAAGTTACCAATTCCTATCTCCTTAAAGTTCCAGCGAAGTAGATTAAAGCTACAAATCTCTTCTCCCTGAAATTACATTGGAGCAGATTGAAGCCATAATCCTTATCTCCCTAAAGTTGTAGTGGAGCAGGATAAAAATATACAAACCTTCTCTCCCTAAAGTTGCAGTGGAGCAAGTTGAAGTTACCAATTCTTATCTCCTTGAAGTTCCAGCAGACTAGATCGAAGCTACAAATCTCTTTTCCCTGAAATTACATTAGAGCAGATCGAAGCTACAATCATTATCTCCCTAAAGTTGCAGTGGAGCAGGATAAAAATGTACAAACCTTATCTCCTTGAAGTTGCAATGGAGCAGGTTGAAATTACCAATTCTTATCTCCTTGATGTTGCAGCGGAGTAGATCAAAGCTACAAGTCTCTTCTCTCTGAAATTATATTGGAACGAATCGAAACACCAATTCCTATGCCCCTAAAGATGCGGTGAAATGGAATGAGGCTACTTGAAAGAAAGAAGCACCATAAAGTCAAGATTCGGTAAGACCAAGCAAAATTGGTCTTTTTAAAGTCTTTGTTCTATTCTCGTTACACGACAATGACCAAAGAGGGACTGCTGTAATTGGCCAATTTTGGCATAGGCCCAAATCACAATCACAAAACTAAACCCAAAACCAAAATAAAAATAACTAAATAATCCAAAGTCCAAATGTCCATTTACAAACAACCCAATTTACCAGACCCTTGACCTAAAATACAAAAAACCCTAGTGGCCCAATATGGCCCAAAAACTAAACATTTTTAGCAAAAAAAAAAGGCAGAAATCCTAGCCTCCAACGCCGCACATCAGCATGCCCACCACTGTTGCCTCCTCCACGTCAACCTCTGTACCTCCACGTCAGCACCTCCGTACACAGTTGGCCTATGACCCTCGTACCTGCAAAACAAACACGCAACAACACAGAGGCAACAAGAATAGAAACAAAAAAAACATTAACAGTAGTATTTTTTCTTTCGGCTATAAAAGCCACTACAAGTTGTAATTTTTTTTACACGGAAAGATTCAATACAAAAATCAAAAAAATTCAAACGCAAAAAAGAGACTTCGAGGGTAGTTTATTTCTTTGTTATTATTCTTTTTTTCTTTTCTTCATTTTTATTTTTTAGGAAGAAACACAGAAAATAAAAAAGAGACTAAAAACTTACCGTTTTGCCGTGTTTTTAACCATCGTGGGAGGCCGAGGTTCGTCGTTTTCGATGAAAAACGATGCCTTTTTGGGGTTAGGGAGACGAAAAGCCAAAAAATAGCCTTTTCTAACTTTTCGACCACCGTGGACAGTGGCGCCCTCGCTGGCGATCGACAGCCGCCACAACGGTCCGATGGCTGGAGCCATGGCCGGAGAGGGGAGTTGAGAGAGAGGGGCAGAGTGTTTTTTGACTTTTTTAGAGAAAGGGGAGAAATGAAAATTTAAAAAAAAGTTTTGGTTTTTATAGAAGATCGAAACGACGCCGTTTCGGGCCTTAACCCCAGTAGCCAAAACAATGTCGTTTCACCCCTTTAACCCGCGTATTGATCCGACCCCCAGAAGGATCCGCGTGTTTTTTTGGAAGGGTCTATTTGCGCGTTAGACCCTTCCGCATTTTTCAATTGTTTTAATCCAATCCTTTTTTATTTTTTATTATTCTCTAATTTGTACTTCAAATTTTATTTCATTTTCGATTTAGTCCTAGCAAAACGGGGCGTTTCAGAGGGCGGGGATATTTCCCCAGTTGGTCCCTCTGAGTTATTCGCGCCTTTCAAATGGGTCCTCTACCTTATTTTCATTCTCAATTTTTACCCAGATTGCCGATTAAACTTCAATTTAGTCCTTTTGAGCTTATTTTATTATAATTTTAGCCCCCCTTATATTCAAAAACTTATTGTATTAGGATTTAGGCCCTTAATTTTATTTCAATGTCAATTTAATCCCCATCTATCTATGTCTAGGTTTATTTTCTTTTTTTGTTGTGTTTTATTTATTTTTTATTTGCTTGCCATTTCTTTTTTTATTTTGATTTTCGTATTTAATGATGTTTTTATTTTATTTTATTTATTTTATTCTTGACTTTCATTGTTATTATTTTTGTTATTATTGTTATTTTTATGGTTTTTTTATTATTTCATTTATTTACATATTTTATTCCAAATTATGTCTTTAAATTTCGTTTATGTTTTAATTTGGTTCTTTACTTTCAATTTTTTTTATAAACTATTTTTCCTTACATTATTTATGTATTTATTTATTTATTTTAAGTTGAGGTTATCCTTTTATGTGCATACCTTGGCATTATTACCATTGCTATTATTTATTTTATTTATCTTTTGATTATTCTTATTAATGTTAAAGTAGTATATTATATGATTCTCGTAATTGTCTTTATTATTTTCATTATTGTTATTTCTTAATGCAACATTTCATTCATGTATTATTTTAAATATTACACCTTTTTATCCAAATTTGTAAAAAATATATAAAAATTAGAAAATAAGTAATATTTCGTATTTTGGAATTCGAAAAGTCGTTCCCTAACTTACAGGGTTTCGATTTTTCGATAAATCCAAATATACGAACCATTTTTCAAAAACACATTTTCAAAATTATCTCTGGAATTAAAAAAGATCGTTTTCCAACTTACGAAATATAATTTCTTTTCTAAAACTGAGATAATCAAAATTTTCTAAAAATAAATAAAATTTTTGGTATTTATTCTAGTTTCAGGATTTAAGATTATATTCTAACTCACGAGTATAATTCTTTCTCTCGATTGACGTGAAATACGCCCATTTTAAATTATTTTAGATAATTTTAACAAAAGAATCGTGTTTTAAGTCTCATCAAAATTTTTAACTTTCGACATTAAGACATTAATTAATCAATTAGGTACCAATTTTGGGCGTGAGAAGGGTGCTAACCCTTCCTTGCACGTAACCGACTCCCGAATCCATTTTTCTCGAATTTTGTAGACCAAAATCGTTGTTTTAGTAAAATCGAAACGTTTTATTAAAACAATTGAATTGCAAGATGATCTGATCACACTTCAAAAAAATATCGGTGGCGACTCCCTTTTTTCGTTTTTATTTTCAAAATAAAAGTCAACCTCTTTGTTTCAAAAAAATAGTTTCGACATGGGTTTATCCCCAATAAACTGGTATTAGAGCTATTCAATTGTCGCAACCAATTTGTTCAGAGGTGGCAGCAATAAGGTTTGATATTGATAAGATCGATAACATCACAAATTTCAACTTGTGGCAAGTTCGGATGACGGTAATTCTGGTTTAGAACAATCTTGAGAAGGTCTTTACAGAGAAGAAGCCTGCATACATGGATAAATCACAATAGGATAGGTAGATAAAAAGGGTCTATCCATAATTCAATTACTTCTAACAAATAATGTGCTGCAGGAGGTTTTGATGGAGAAAACGACATTCACCTTATGGAAAAGGTTAAAAAACCTCTACGCGACTAAGTCTCTAGCTAACCAATTAAAGCTAAAACAGCGATTGTACATGTTCCACATGAACAAAGGTGAGCACCTTAGAGACCACATCAGTGAATTTATTACTCTTTTGAATGATTTAAACAATGTTAATGTTCAAATTGACGATAAAGATCAAGCTATGCTATTATTGTGTTATTTACCCTTTTAATACAAGTCTTTCAAGGAGACCCTTATTTATGGAAGAGATAATCTCTCATTCGAGGATGTGAAGAGTCATTTGTTGAGCAAATAAAAACTCAAAAATGAATTTTGTTCAAACAACAAGTCAGAGAGGCAAGCCTCGGATTTGGTAGCATCAAGGAAGCAAGACAAGAGATGTCGTTATTGTAAGAAGTTAGGTCACATCAAGTTACATTATTACAAACAACGAAATAAAAGGGTTGCTAAGAGTAATAAGGAAAATTTAACTGGTGCTAATTTGCCCAATGACAAGAGTGATAATTTCTTGTTAGTGTCAACAAGTGAAAGCTTCAAGCTTACATCTGAGTGGATCCTGGATTCAGGGTGTTCTTTCCTCATGTGTCCTAACAAGGATTAGTTCTCTACATACAGTTCAGTTGAATGTGGAGTTGTGCACATAGGGAATGGTTTACCCAGTAAGGTAACCAATATTGGTACTATCAAATCAGGATACACGATAAGACAATTAGGACACTGTCAGATTTATGCATGTGCCTAACTTACAGAAAAATCTCATCTCTTTTCAAATTTTGGACTCGAAGGATTTTAGAATTAACATCAAGTCAAGCCGCACTAAGGTATCCCGTAAGGCTCTCGTTTTGATGAAAGGTAAAAAGATTGAAAGTCTTTATATTTTGGAAGGATCAATGGTGATCGGTGAGCCAGACATCCCTTGTCTGTTAAAGAGTTGAACTCGACTTGTTTGAAGCGGAGACAACTTAGTCATAGGAGGGAAAAAGGTATGACTATTTTGTGTAAGAGAGATTCTCTTTTGGATGCAGGTTTTGAAAAGATAGGGCATTGGGTTCATGAAAATAAGACCCGGGTCAGTTTTGATTTGGCAGTGCAGAAGTCGAAGAGTTGAAGTCTTCCAGCTTCTAAGCACAACTTCGACTTAGTTAATATTCTGCATAGTTCGAGATAAGCTTATGATGGGCTTTAGCAAAGAAGGCATTGTGGAAATATGAGTCAATGTAGAGATTTGTGGAGTTATGGCTCGTTTTTTCTGGTTTTTCTTCTCCCAGTTAAACTTTGTTTTTAGTTTCTCACTTATACTCTTTTTAGTGTAGGTTATTTTAATATAATTTGACCTATGAATTTAGCCTATAAATAGGTCATTTTCTACCCTAAAAAAGTAACTCATTAAAGATTTAGATATTAGCTTTTACAAGCTTTTAGAGAATTTTGTGTTTACGTTTTGATGGTTCTTATTTCAAGTTTCGGTGTTTAGTTTTATCTCCATCTTTTGTTCTTTTCATTTTTTCCGTTTTAGTGAAATAATCTTTTCCCGTGGTTTTTTATCCTCTTCAGTGGGGGGTTTTCTACGTAAAATATTTGTGTTTGATCTTTTCAATTTCTTCTCTACCTTTTCTATTACATTGTTTATATGAGTCTATCCCCAACAAATTGGTATCAAAGCTAGTTTGATTTCCGCAATCAGCTTGTTCAGAGATGGCAGCAATAAGTTTGAAATTGATAAGTTTGATGGCATCACAGATTTCAATCTATGGCAAGTTCGGATGACGGCAATTATGATTCAGGACGATCTTGAGAAAATCCTTACAGAGAATAAACTTGCAAACATAGATAAATCAAATGGGATAGATTAAATAAAAATTCTCTATCCACGATTCAATTATGTCTAACAAATAATGTGTTGCAGTAGGTTTTGATAGAGAAAACGACATTCACCTTATGGAAAAGGTTAGAAACTCTATACGGGACTAAGTCTCTAGCTAACCAATTAGAGCTGAAACAATGGTTGTATACGTTCTGCATAAACAAAGGTGAGCACCTTAAAGACCACATCAGTGAATTTATTACTCTTTTGAATGATTTAAAGAATGTTAAAATTCAAATTGACGATAAAGATCAAGCTATGTTATTATTGTGCTATTTTCCCCTTTAATAACAAGTCTTTCAGAGAGACCCTGATTTATGGAAGAGAGAATCTTTCATTCGAGGATGTGAAGGGTCATTTATTGAGCAAAGAAAAACTCGACAATTAGTTTGGTTTGGACAACAAGTCAGATAGGCAAGCCTCTACTTTAGTAGCATCAGGGAAGTGAGACAAGAGATGTCGTTATTGTAAGAAGTTAGGTCACGTCAAGGTAGATTGTTACAAACAACCAAATAAAAACGTTTCTGAGAGCAACAAAGAAGATTTAACTAATGCTAATTTGGGAAATGATAAGAGTGATAATTTCTTGTTGGTGTCAACAAGTGAAATCTCCGAGCTTACATTCGAATGGATCCTAGATTCAGGGTGTTCTTTCCACATGTGTCCCAATAAAGATTGGTTCTTCAGATACAATTTAGTTGAAGGTGGAGTTGTGCGCATAGGGAATAATTTACCTAGTAAGGTAACCGATATTGGTACTGTTCAAATTAGGATACGCGACATGATAATTTGGACACTATCAGATGTTAGACATGTGCTTAGCTTATAGAAAAATCTCATCTCCTTGGGAATTTTAGACTCAAAGGATTGTAGAATTAACATCAAGTCAAGCGGAATTAAGGTATCTCGTGGGGTTCTCGCTTTCATGAAAGGTAAAAAGATTGATAGTCTTTATGTTCTTGTAGGATCAATGGTAATCGGTGAAACAGGACGCCCCTCATTTGTTAAGGAGTTAAAGTTGACTCGTTTGAAGCGAAGACAACTTGGTCATAAGAGGAAAAATTGTATGACTATTTCGTGTAAGAGAAATTCTCTTTTGGATGTAGGTTTTGAAAAGATAGAACACTGTGTTCGTGAAAATCAGACCCGGGTCAATTTTGATTTGGCAGTGCACAAGTCAAAGACTTGAAGTCTTCCAGCTTCTAAACACAACTTCGGCTCAATGAGTATTCTGCATAGTTCAAGATAAGCCCATGGCAGGATTTCGCAAATAAGGCATTATGGAAATACAAGCCAATGTGGAGATTTGTGGAGTTACACCTCGTATTTTTCGGCTTTTCTTTTCCCAATTAAACTTTGATTCTAGTTTCCCACTTAAACTTTGATTAGTGTAGGTTATTTTAATATTATTTGACCTATAAATTTAGCTTATAAATAGGCCCTGTTCCACCCTAGAAAAATAACTCATTACACATTTAGGTATTAGCTTTTACAAGCTTTTAGAGAATTTTGTGCTTACGTTTTAAGGGTTCTTATTTTGGGTTTTGAGGTTTAATTTTATCTCCATCTTTTGTACTCTTGATTTTTTTCCGTTTTAGTGAAATTATCTTTACCCGTGATTTTTTTACCCTCTTCGAAAGAGTTTTTTCACATAAAATATTTGTGTTCGCTTTTTTTTACTTTTCTCTACTTTTTTTCTATTTCGTTGTTTATACGAGTCTGTCCCAACATTAATTATTAAAATAACCATTAATCATCTTCAATTTAATTGGAGATAATCAAAACAATTTAAACTCCATTAATGAAGAAACTTAAAACTTCTATTATAATTTAGTACAACTTAGTTTTTTTTTTATTATGAATGAAATTATTTCAGATTGATCAAGTGAAAACAATAAAATTACTTTAAAATGTTATTTATCAGATGAATTGCCACTTTTTAACTTCACCGGTAACCAAAAAACAGCATTTATGTTCTAACTTTAACCTCCTATGTTTCAAATAGTTTAATTAATTAAATTTTATAAAAAATATTTTAAAAAACCTTCAATCAAAATTGTTATAACATATTTGTAATTTTTTTATATATAATAATTTTTAAAATATAAAATATCAAAGTTGGAACATTCCGACCACAAAATCAAAATGTAACAACTTTAGTGGGACAAGAATAATTTTTAACCTTATGATATATTTAAGATTTGAAGATTTGTTATTTTCGCATGAAAAATGATCGAAATATGTTGGAATTTTCTTTGAGATACATTGAACACTTGAATAATTGTTATTTGTAGTAGAATAATAGAAATATAAGAAATTAATGATTTTAAAAGTGCTATCAACCAATTTTACCAAAGGAACACCTTCAATCACTATAGTAAGTGACGGTGATTGAAACGATTAACCAAGCTACACAACTATGAAATAACATTGTGCTCTGCAATAAAAATATTTCTACTTCCCAAAAGGCCAACTTGGTCATAACGATTGCCCTTGCATTTAGGCCTTTCATCCCTCAAAGCCTATTTGTAGAAAAAACTACCAATCAAGCAACAAGCTATATCTCGAAACACAGAACCGGAAGGGAGATAACAGGGTAGAATCACAGTCAGGTCTAACTTTAAGAGGCACCCCTCATCCAAAAATACTAGCGAATGCTTTTAGGCTACCAATCCTTTGAACATCTCTAACCGATGTCACTACTATTGGATTTGCACTATGCTAACCTGATTGGCAGCCAGGCTGCATTAGTTGGAACACAGAGTAAGGCACCTACAAAGTGGCCTATAGTTGTCAAGATATCATCTCCGGATATAACTCAAACAAAGTTGATAGCATACAAACCTATAACGGGTGCAAGCATTTTGCATAAAATCCGTATGCAACACACTTTAAACCGGTGTCCCAAGATATTCCTACTCCTACAGCTCACTCAAGCCTAAAACCTCAGATTTCTCGATAGATTTAATGTCCCTATCATACCAAAAAGTTAAATATCATCCACAAAGTTGAATATCATTCCATCTCAAAGAAAAACCGTTATGACAGTATTTGAATACATCAACAAGCATTTTCAATCTTGAACATATCAGAGTTCTAAGAACAACCATCCACCAACTTGCCATGCATACTAAACAAAAGCAGCTGTTACTCTGTCATGACAGGCTTATTCTCATTTGCTTTGGGTCTCTGTTCCTTAGGCTTCTGCTCCTCCATTTTTCTGAAAGGTCAAGCAAAAGTTACATCCAATTCAAACATTAGAAATATGCTAAAGAACAAAACCCTCTCAAATAAGATTTTCAACTTTTAGATCCAAGGTGGGCAGATTGGACGATGATGAAGAAAACCGTACATCGACTTACTCATCATTCACAGCGTAGGACAAAAACATAATTTCTAGGAAGCAAATTGTAGCGCACTAATAGATTCCGGTAATGATGAGAAGCTAACGATCCCTATTATAAACTTAGAAGCACTAGGAGCCATAATTTCCAGAAGCATTTAGAGCCATATTCCTCCTAAATTCGGATAAAATCAATAACAAATAAACCATCTAGCTAAGTACCGTGCAAATAGAATAGAACCACAAATTTCACACAACTTATCCGATTCACATCAGATTCATAACGTCTACAACCGAAAGCTTTCGCAAAACTTTTGTTCTAACCTGTCATCGAATTGTTCGAAAAAACATATTTCAAACAACTGAAATAAACAAATTTCCCTCTTGAGTCTTGACCAATACCCCCATTAAAATAGCTTTCAGAGGTTAATCTTTATACAACAACCTTCATAACAAGAATTGCACCATCGTTTCGTAATTATTCAATCCCAATGAATATAATCATATTAACACAAAAATGAACCTAAAAACCCGAATAAAGAAAAAAGATAAGGTGAGAAAGAGACGAACCTCTTGTCGGAGGAGCCTCCCTTCTGGCTGAGGAAAGAACGGAAGAGAGGAGAATTGACGTCGTAAATCATTTTCGAATGAAGGAAACCCTAGGTAGCTTAGGACGCTCACACAGCTGCTTCTACAACCTTCGCTATTAGAACGATGGGAAGGAGGACTTAGGGTCTATTGAGAACCGCCCTTTATATTGAGATCGGCATTTATTTTGAAATATTTTTATAATTATTATTGGGCTTTCGGCTTCCCCATTCAATCAACCCAAGTTTCAGCTCTTTCTTTTGATTGAGTGTAAAAGTGAATAAATAAGACAAGCTAGTGAAAATAAATAAATTTAAATGTGTTTAATTGGGAAGAAAAGTAAGGGAAAAGAAAATAGAAGAGATTGATCAATTTTTATTTTAATGCATAAAAATTAATTCTTCTAAATTGGAATTGTGAGATAAGAGAGAATTGTATGTTAGTTCAAAATTATGTATTTTTCAAATATTTTATTTTTTAATTCATTTTTCAACTCTAACAAACAAAGATAAAATAGAAAATTAATTTTTCTTTCTATTTTTCCATCCTTCCTACCAAGCACACCAATAAAAAGAAAATTTATGTTTTACATTCTCTTAGTTTTCTATTGTAAAGCCTCGAATTTTCTTTATTATGGAAATTTAAATTAACAAGTGATTTAATTTAGTTTAGTGGTTATGTGAATTGTATATATGTGTGATGTCTTAAATTCAAATCCTACCTTTTTGAAATTTTTTTAATTTTTTGTTCTATTCCTATCCCTAATTATTTGGTTTAAATTTTATTTTTGGGCAAATTATAATAAAATGAGTTTGGTGGTTTGGTGGTAAAGTGTTTGTTAGGTATTTTTTAGGTCTTGTGTTTGAATCTTGTGGTACGTAAGTGGAAAAAAAATTTTGCTCAAACTTTTTTTAAGTGTTAGAGTTTAATTTAAATTCCATAAAATCTGGTGAGTTAGGACTTGATTAAAATTGAATTATTTTAATTTGATAATTTTTTAGCTATCACCCCTAGTTTTACTCCCACTTTCAGTGTTTGTGTGTGTTACTCCCAATTCGATCGTAGTTCAAAGCAGAGTGTAAGTTCTAACAAGACATTTTTCTGTTATTTTAACTTTAATTTTGTTCTTCAACAAGATTGAGTTATGGGTATTTAGTTTTTTTTTCATGTTATGTTAAGTGTTTTTGTGATTTTGTTTAGTCGAAAGGGGTGAGAATCAAATTCCTCCAACAGAGTAATTCGCATTTTGGACGTCAAAGTAGTGAGTATTCGAATCTCGTTTTAGGAACTAAAATTTTGATAAAAGAATGTTATTTTATATGAGTTTTTCCTCGATTAATTAAGGTGATTTAATGAACGATTGTAGGATTCGTGAGTTTCAGTTGAGGGATTGATAAAACCTACTATCAGGTGTGTGAAACTAACCCGAAATATCATTCAAAACTTGAGAAAATTGTGAAACATGGGCTGTTTTCAAAACTACCCAGCGCCACACGGCCATGTGCCAGGCCATGTGGTAGACCGTGTGTGATTACACTGTCTGGATTGGTAGACCGTGTGGGTTGTTTTGGCTAATTTTAAGGCCCAATTAGGGGTCGAATAAGGGACTCAAAAATTGGATTTGTGGGCATCATGTAGACCCAAAAAAGTGTAAGTTTTAGTATGTATATACATAAGGATAAGCTTAAGAAGTATGTTAAGTATGTTTTGTTGTGTGAAAATTATATGCTATGTTTTATTCCCTAAAATAAAATATATGTGTATGCATGTTGTAGGACTTATGATATATGTATTTATGTATAATATTATGACTATGATTCTGTCTATGTTTTGGGTTGGAATATGATATGATGAAGGAAGTGTTATATGACAGTTTTTACTGCAATTATGGCGGCTAGACCACAAAATTTTTGTTTGGCAGCTCAGTTGCATATTTATGAGTGGCATATCGCCACATATAGGTGTGGTTAGATGGATGGAATCTTATAGTCCTAATTGGTGCGGTTGGTGGGATGGAGATGGTGTGTAGCAGTTGGGGTAGGATATGATATGATATGAGATATGATATAACATGACATGAGTTATGATATGACAAGATATGAAACATGCTACAGCATGATATGAAAATAGATATGATATGATATGATATATGATAAGCTTCGATATGAAATCTGATATGCTATGATACATTCTGTTATATATATATACTACAATACGCGGGCCAAATCACACACTGGGCGTTAAGCTCACGCATTTGTTTATTTTGTTTCAAGTGATCCTCAGACATAGGATTGGATGATGACTCTGAAGCTCGAATTTCACTCTTTTGATTTAAGTATACATTGGACTCTTTTTTGTTTATATGGGCTTTTCAGACTTTTGGACATTTTAAATTGTTTAGGACGTAAAAAAATATTTTGGTATTTATTTTGAAAAAGTTTTAACTTTTAACGATGCTTAAATCAAGATAACTAAAAATGAACCACAGTTATACGATCGATTTGCTATAATGCTTCTCGCTGTAACTTTTATTGAAATTTGCTAAGATGTTTTATCTCACAAACAAAGTAAGTAAATTAAATACGTTTTGGTAAAACTAACAAACGTGATTTTCTTCAATGTTCTCACGAGATTTCAAAAAGCGGTACGTCTTCAACGAGTTAATCAAACTTGATTTCTTTGGAGTTAAAGAGTATTTTCCAAAATGAAGTAATGTTGTTTTCATGTACAATGTAACCTACACAATCCGACTGTAACGTCTAGGTTGGGTTTGGGGCATTACATTTGATGGTATTAAAGTTAGGTTGTAAAACTCGGGCTGTGTGTTTTGGGTTTAAAATATTTTTATTTTAAAATAAAATTTTACTAAAATGACCTTTTAATTTTTGGGAAAGTGAAACCGAGACTCTGGCGCCGATCCAAGTAAGAACTCAAAACTTTAGTTATGCTTTAGATATACTTTTGCATGTGACACTTTAGTATAAGAAATTACCTTTAGAGATTGTAGTGATATAAAACACGCTCTAAATTCTAATAAATACTCCGATAAAAGTTTAAGATTAAAGTTTAAAAATTTAAATTGATTTATAAAATTTTGAAAATTGTAGATAAGATAATGAGTACTTGTGGATCTCAAGGACGTGGTACCCATTGGTGCGATGGTCTTCGTCGGGGGGGTCGAGTTAAGTCATCTTCGATGAGCAGTATGCCCCAATTGGATACAAGTGAAACTGTAGGACTCCGACTGCTGAGACTAAGTCTGAGGCTCAGACTGGCGGGGATGACGCACTGTCTCAAGCAATGTTGAGGGTTTTGGAGAGGGTTGTTGAGACTCATACTAGATCTGGGAGTCGAGGGCCGGTAACTAAATAACTCTGGTCTAATAAAGATGAGCTATTTAAGGGCATTATTGGGGTCGCTCAAACAGTGACCAAATATTGGTTGGTGGCCACAAAAAGGATAATGAATGATTTAGATTGCACCCCCGAGCAGAAACTGAAGGGTGCAGTATATTTGCTTTGTGTTGAGGTGTATCAGTGGTGGTTAACAGTTGAGAAGGATATTCAGCCTGAATGGTTAACTTGGGATTATTTTCAGAGTGCCTTCTAAAATAAGTATGTAGGGGTAAGTTATGTTGTGGACACGAGTTTATGGGGCTAACTCAGAGGGATAGATCGGTGGCCAAGTATGCCAAGTTTTTTAAATTGAGTAGGTATGCTCGTGGTTGGGTAGCCAATAATTACGATAAGAGTATTTTTTTAGGATGGTTTGAGGCACGACATCAAGGTTTTGATAGCTCCCTAGAAAAAGTAAGTCTTTGAAGCCTTAGTAAACAAGGTAAAAATTGCTAAAGAAGTTAAGCACACCGAGTGTGAGAAGAGGGAGAGGGAGAAGATTTAAAATAAGAACAAAAGGTATTCAAGTCCTTCTAGTTCTTCTCAGCTGCCTATGAAACGGGCCAGGTATGAGAGACCTTAGCAGACAGAGCCAACTGCCAAAGTTGAGCATGTTGTTAGGGTTGAGCAGACACAGATTTTTGGGTTTTGTAATAGGCGCTATCCAGGTGAATATTGGAGAAGGATTGGGGCATGCTATAGATGTGGGTCCACTGAGCATAAGATTAGCAAGTGCCCCAATATGGTTGACCGGTGCAGGCTCCGATTCAAGGTGAAATTCAACCTTAGAGGGTTGTTCAATAGCCTATTAGAGGTCGTGGTCAAATGAGAGGTGATAACGGTGGCGGTCCTAGTCAAAGGGAACCAGGCAGAGGTGCAGCTCAGACTAAGGCTAGGAAGCCAACTTTAGTTTATGCGGCTAGGCACCAAGAGGACAGAAATGTGGCTGATGTGATTGTCGGTACATTTGTTATACATTATTTACCATATTTTGCATTAATTGACTGTGGTTCTATGCATTCTTACAAATCTAGTAGTGTATCGGGTAACTTAGGGATTTTGCCTGAGGACACTATCTGTGAACTTTCTGTGATTAGTCTTTTAGGTCAGTTAGTCTGAGTTAGTAAAATTTATAGTAGGTGTCTGCTTGAGGTTCAGGGATTTGTATTTTTAGGAGATTTGATGGAGTTTTCATTTGGGAAGTTCGACCTGATTTTGGGTATGGATTGGTTGGTAGAACATTAGGTTGGATTAGATTGTAAATTTAAGAGAGTGACTTTTAAGGTTGGAGATGATGTGAAAGTTGTAATGGTTGGCAAGCGTCAAGATTATCTCTTTAATGTGATCTCCGCTCCAGTAGCTGAAAAGTTAATTCATAAAGGTTGTGATACATATTTGGCATATGTGCATGATACGAGTAAGTGGGTTCAGTTGTAGAAGGGATTTGTACTGTTAATGACTTTCTTGACATTTTTCCTGATGAGTTGTTACGATTATCTCTGGATAGGGAGGTTGAGTTTAGAATTGAGTTACTACCATGGACAGCTTCAGTGTCCATCACCCTTTATCGAATGGCATCGAATGAGCTGAGAGAATTAAAGTTGCAACTTTAGGAACTTCTAGATAGAGGGTTTATTCGGCCTAGCGTGTCCTTGTGGGGAGCACCGGTTCTCTTTGTAAAAAAAATAGTACTATGAGGATATGTGTGGATTATCATCAGTTAGACAAATTAACGATAAAGAATAAATACCTACTCCTAATGATTGATGACCTGTTTGATTAGTTTTGTGGGGCAATTGTGTTTTCAAAAATTGTTTTTCATTTTAGGTATCATCAGTTGAAGTTTAAGGAGGTCGATGTGCATAAGACAACTTTTAGGACTCACTGTAAGCATTATAAATTCCTTGTTATGCCATTCGGTTTGACTAATGCTCCGATGGTGTTCATGGACCTCATGAACCGGGTTTTTTCATCCATATCTAGACCAGTTCGTCGTAGTGTTTATCGATAAAATTTTGGTATATTCTAAGACTAAGGATGAGCATGATAAACATCTTCGAATAGTTCTTCAAATTCTTTGTGAAAAGGAATTGTATTCCAAGTTGAGTAAATATGAGCTTTGGTTAGGTGAGGTTATGTTTTTAGGGCATGTGGTTTCTGCTGAGGGTATTTGAGTGGACCGTAAAAAGATAGAGGCTATTCTGGATTGAGTGGACCGTAAATAGTAGCTCTTTTGACTAAGTAGGTACATAAGAATGCTCCATTTGTTTAGGTTGTTGAGCAACAATTGAGCTTCGAGAAGCTCAAATTAGTTTTGACTTAGGCACCCGTTTTGATTCAGCCTGAATTTGAAAAAGAGTTTGTTGTCTATAGTGATGTGTCACATACTAGTTTGGGTTGTGTGCTGATGTAGGAAGGTAAGATGGTAGCGTATGCATCTAGACAGCTCAAGCAGCACAAGGGTAATTGACCGACTCATGACCTCAAGATTGTCACGGTTGTCTTTGCACTCAAGATTTGTAGGCATTATTTGTATGGTGAAAAGTGCATCATCTATACTGATAATCAAAGTCTTAAGTACCTCCTCACTTAGAAGGAGTTAAATCTTAGACAGCGTTGTTGAATCGACTTGCTTAAGGACTATGATTGTTCAATAGAGTATCATTCTGGTAAGGCCAATGTGGTGGCCGATACTCTTAGCCGTAGATTTATGTTCGAGTTGAGGGCGATGTTTGCTCGCCTAAATTTGTTTAATGATAGTGGGATTCTGGCTGAGTTTCAAGTTAAACCGTCTTGGTTGGATGAAATTAAGATTAAACAATTTTTAGATGAGTCTTTGATTAGTCGGGTTCAACATATAAATGAGGTAAGACTTCATACTTAGGTTTTAATAATGATTGTGTTTTGTGTTTCCAGGGTCGTATTTGTATGCTTAAGGATGTGGATCTAAGGTAGCCTATTCTACGAGAAGTGCATAGTAGCTCTAATGCTATGGATCTCAGCGGCAATAAGATGTACAGTGACCTCTGAGAGTTATATTGGTGGCTTGGGCTAAAACGTGAGGTAATCAATTTTATGTCACATTGTTTGACGTGTAAAAAAGTTAAGGCTGAGCACCAACCCTCGATTTACTTCTCATTTTTGGAAGAAGTTACATGAGACTTTGGGTACATGACTGGACTTTAATACGGCGTTTCATCTACAGACCAATAGTCAGTCTGAGAGGGTAATTCAGATTTTGGAGAATATGCTTCGAAGTTGTGTTATTGATTTCTGATGTAGTTGGGAGAAGTTTTTACCACTGGCTGAATTTGCTTACAACAATAGCTTTTAGTCTAACATTCAGATGGCACTATATGAGGCACTTTATGGTCGGAAATTTTGCACTCCGCTTTGTTGGATTGAATTGGGTGAGAGAAAGGTTTTAGATCTTAAGTTAGTGGACGAGGCTGAGGATAAGGTTCGTATGATTCAAGATTGACTTAAGGTCACTTCTAATAGACAGAAGTCTTACGCGGACCTTAAGAGACAAGATATTTAGTTCGAGGTGGGGGACCATGTTTTCCTTAAGGTATCTCCTTGGAAGAAAGTTATCAGATTTGGTCATAAGGGCAAGTTAAGCCCTCGATTTATTGGACCGTATCAAGTTTTAAGGTATGTTAGGTCAGTCACCTATTAGCTAGAGTTGCCTTTGGAGTTGGATCGCATTCATAACGTCTTCTACGTATCTATGTTGAGGCGTTATAAGTTTGATCCTTCACATGTTGTTTCAGTGGAGGACATTGAGTTAAGGCCGAACTTGTCTTTTGAGAAGGAGTCTGTACAAATATTAGATCATGAGCTTGAGGTTTTGAGGAGGAAGACTTTTCCATTAGTTAAGGTTCTGTAGTAGAGTCATGGTTCAAATGAGGCCACTTGGGAGCCTGAGGACTTGATTCGTCAGTAGTATCCGTATCTTTTTTAGTCAAGTAAAATTTCGAGGCTGAAATCTTTTAAAGGAAGGGAGAGTTGTAACATCCTGAATTTTCTTTATTATGGAAAGTTAAATTATGACAAGTGATTTAATTTAGTTTAATGGTTATGTGATTTGTATGTGTGTTAGAGGTCCTAAGTTCAAATCCTACCTCTTGGAATTTTGTTAATTTTTGGTTCTATTCCTATCCTTGATTATTTGGTTTAAATTTTATTGTTTGACAAGTTAAAACAAAATGAGCTTACTAGTTTGGTGGTAAGGTGCTTGTTAGTTACTCTTTGGGTCTTGTGTTCAAATCCTATAGTACGAAGTGGGAAATAATTTTTTTGCTCAGGCTTTTGTTGAGTGTTAGAGTTTAATATAAATTCCATAACATCTGGTGAGTTAGGATTTGATTAAAATTAAATTATTTTAATTTGATTTTTTTAGTTATCACCCCTAGTTTTACTCCCACTTTCAACCGCCCAACTTCTCTCATACATCTGTCACGTTTTTTCTTTTCTTTTCTTACTTCATCTTCCTTTTGTTCTTTCTTTTTCTTTTTCTTTCACTTTTCTTTGAGTACTTTTCGTTCCATTTTTGTTAAATTTTGATTCTAGCCATCTTATCTTTTTCGGTGTTCGTGTGTGTTACTTGTAATTTGGTCGTAGTTCAAAGCGGGGTGTAAGTTTTGCCAAGATATTTTTATGTTATTTTAACCTTAATTTTTTCTTCAACAAGATTGAGTTATGTGTATTTAGTTTTTTTTCCATGTTATGTTAAGTGTTTTCGTGATTTTGTTTAGGCGAAGGGGTGATAATCAAATTCCTCCAATAGAGTAATTCGTGTTTTGGACGTTGTTTTCTAAGTATTAAGTATTAGAATCTCATTTTAGGAATTAAAATTTTGATAAAAAATGCGATTTTAGATGAGTTTTTCCACGATTAATTAGGGTAATTTAATGAACGATTGTAGGATTCGTGAGTTCCGATTAGGGGTTGATAACATCTACTATCAGGTGTGTGAAACTAACCCGAAATATTGCTCAAACTCAAGAAAATTGCAAAATAAAAGCTATTTTCGAAACTATCTAGCGTCACACGATCATATGGTAGGCCGTGTGGAGCACACAGCTGTGTGTGATTACACGGCTTGGATTGGTAGACCATGTGGGCCTTTTTGGCCAATTTTAAGGCTTGAATAAAAGAAATTAAAAATTGGGTCCATTGGCATCATGTAGGCTCAGAAAAACGTAAATTTTAGTACATATATACACAAGGATAAGCTTAAAAAGTATGTTTGAAAATTATATGCTATGCTATGTTCCCTAAAAGAAAATATATGTGTATGCATGTTGTAGGACTTATGATATATGTATTTATGTATAATATTATGACTATGATTCTGTCTATGTTTTGGGGTGGGATATGATATGATGGAGGAAGTGTTATATGGTAGTTTTTACTGCAACTATGGCGGCTAGACCACAAAATTTCTGTTTGGCAGCTCAATTGCATATTTATGAGTGGCATACCGCCACATCTAGGTGTGATTAGATGGATAGACTCTTATAGTCCTAATTGGTGTGGTTGGTGGGACCGAGATAGTGCGTAGCGTTGGGGTAGGATATGATATGATGTAACATGACATGAGTTACGATATAACAAGATATGAAACATGCTACAACATGATATGAAAACAAATATGATATGATATATGATATGCTCCAATATGAAATTTGATATGCTATGATACATTCTGTTATATATACTATAATACGCGGGCCAAATCACACACTGGGAGTTAAGCTCACGCATTTGTTTGTTTTGTTTCAAGTGATCCTCAGACATAGGATTTGATGATGAGTCTGGAGCTCGGATTTCACTCTTTTGGTTTAAGTATACATTGGACTCTCTTTTGTTTATATGGGCTTTTCAAACTTTTGGACATTTTAAATTGTTTAGGACGCTAAAAACTATTTTGGTATTTATTTTTGCAAAAGTTTTAACTTTTAACTATGCTTAAATCAATATAACTAAAAATGAACCACGATTATATGATCGATTTGCTATAATGCATCATGTTGCAAGATTTATTGAAATTCGCTAAGATGTTTTATCTTATAAACAAAGTTAGTAAATTAAATACGTTTTGGTAAAACTAACAAACATGATTTTCTTCAACGTTCTCATGGGTTTTCAAAGAATGGTACATCTTCAATGAGTTAATCAAACTTGATTTCTTGGGAGTTAAGAGTTTTTGCCAAAGTGAAGTAACGTTGTTTTCACGTTCAATGTAACCTCCACAATCTAACCATAACGTTTAGGCCGAGTTTGGGGCGTTACATCTACTCATTCAATTTTTCATCATTTCAATTTTCTTTCCACTTTATTAAGGTAAGCTTGAAGTCTTTATAATTTTATATAAAGTTTCCCCATTAAGTTTTAGCCATGTATTAATGCAACACTAAGAGCATGCTTGGTTGGTTGGAAAATTGGAGGGATGGGAGGAGAGAGTGGAAAAATGGAAAGAAAATCAATTTTCAGTGTGCTTAGTTGGAAAGAAAAATGAGAGGAAAGAAAATAAGAGAAATTACCATTTTTCATCTTAATCCATAAAAATTAATCCTTCCAAATTAGAATGATGAGAGGAGAGAAAATAAGGGAGTAATATGTATGTTAGTTTAAAATTATGCATTTTCCATATTTTTTTTTCCTTTTCTTTCATTTTTCAACTCTAGCAAGCAATGGATGGAAAGAATATTGCATTTTCTTTTTACTTTTTTTTATCTCTCCCACCAAGCACACCTATAAAAAGAAAAATTATATTTTCTATTATTGTGCTTGATTAAGAATTAAAGTGAGAGGAAAAAATAAAATAAATGATATTTTTTATTCTAATACATAAAAATTAATCATTCTAAGCTAGAATGATGAGAGGATAAAAAATGAGAGATATATATATTAATGCAAGGCATGTTTGGTTGGGAAGAAGAGGAATATATTACAACCCAATTTGATGGTTCCACCACTAAACATTAATTTGGTTGGTTGTAATGTCTATGGCGGCCTGCATTGAATCCATTCCTATTCTGGGAAGAGGCTGCATAGCCATTCCTTTCCCTCACCGCTGAATAGGCATTGAATAGGATTTTTTTTCCTTTTTAATTTTTGCCCTCACCTTTACCCTTCTCCTTCAACCCGATAGCCCTTCTCACCAGCTATAATCCCTCATTCTTTCTTCTTTTTCTTTTACTCACTCGATGCATGAAGAGAGAAAAAGAAAAATAGGGAATTTGTTGATAAAATGATGAGAAATATTTTTATGGAAGGGAAGGGAGGTTTGAAATGGGTAGTATTATTGGATTTTCTTTCGATATCGCCAACCACTGCTATTCGATACCATTGAAACGTCACTGCTTTCAGTTGGGATCCAAGTTTGTTGTTGTTGATATCTAGTCAATACAATCATGCTCGGCAACAGTAGAGTTCGCTTCTCCTTATGTGCACTTCTTCAATCGCACTTCATGACCATGATCCTTTGTTCTCAATTTTCTCTTGGGTCTCGCTCGCAGATCCACCACCACAACCAAAATTGATTTCCTAGCTTCTGTTTCTCTTCTCAATGGATTCCATTTCTCGCCTTGCTGTCGTCATCGACAATGGCACTGGGTATTGTTTATCTTCTCGTTTTTGTAATTGAACATTACCCTAAACTACATGCTCATTATTTGTTTGCTGAAATTACCCAATTATTTTAAACCCTCATTTTTTTTTTGTTATTATTCAACTAGTTCTTTTTTAAAAATTTGTTTGCAGAAGGCTGGAAAGAACGAGCATCACTTGTGGAAGAAAAGAGATTCAGCTGGCTCTGGACAAACGGCATTCAGTCTTGTTAGAATTGTAAGTTTAATTTGCTTATTTTTTCTATATTGGGTATAGTTTTTAGTTATAGTATGGATTTAGTATTTGAAGTTTAATTTCGATTTTTAATGATGTTTGTGTTGCATTTGTTTTGTGATTTCAATGTTACTGTATACCCACTGATTGAAATATGTTTTGTACTAATGTTGTTGGAGTTATTCTATTATTTACTAAGAACCCATTTTGTTGAAATTTTAAGAGTCGTTTTATTTTTCTATATAAATTAGGGTTATTGTTCCTTCTACAACCATGGAAGACTTTTGCTACTCATCAATAACACCATTTGCAGCTTGAACCAAACTTGCTTTATTCTGCGAGTGGCTACTTGAACCAAACTTACTTTATTCTAGGCATCACTTTTGATTACAATCAACTTCCTTTTTCGGGCTTAATTTATATGCAGTTTTAGTTGTAATGATTCTTAGGTTTGATTGACTGTATGATTAATTTGGTGCAGCAGATACAATATGCAAAGACAAAGTCAAATTGTATCGCCAAAAATGATGGAAGCTTTTTTCCCAGAGGAAAGAAGAAGAAGCAAGAAGAAAAAGGTGACAACCTTGCGTTTTAGTTCTTTGAGTTGCTATATGCATAATGCATAGTCCTTATTGACTTAAAGAAAATAGTTTCTCCTGTATTTCATTTTGTTATCGTGTGAATGTAATTATTGCAATTAATGTGTGTATATTTTTCATCATTAGTGTGTTGCCCTTTTGACCATAAGAAAAATAGGGGGTGTAACAGAAGATAGTTTTTAAATGCATGGTGCCTTTTTGGTTAGAAGTTAGAACTTGGATGTTTTAGTTTTCTTTTTTTTGTTTAATTACACATTTCTATATAACTACCTATTTGTTAATTTATGTGGGGATAACTGCCTTCACTGAAACATTGGGTTCTTGTTTAATGGTGCTATTCTAGGGCCAGATATTTTAACTTTTAGATTTACTTTTTGTAAAGAAAATTGCTAAAAAATTTAAAGGAAGACAAAGGACAAACAATCTATATAGAGTTACTTTTTTGGGGGGGAGGGGGCAGGGAACTTAAACTTTGCATCTTCCTCTGGTTTTCTCACACTGAAAGATTCATTGAATGATTATTTGGTGTGCTTCTACTGATTCAACCTATTTGTTCAAGATGCTATAACTTAAGTTGTGGCTGCCAACTTGGTTATGTTTAGTATTTTCTCGAGTTAAATTAGATTTCATGAAGTCACTGATACTCAGGTGACAAAGTGAATGTTGAGCAAAGGACAATGAGCTATGATGGGAACATAAGACACCCTTCTACTTGTATGTCTGGATTTTGATTCTTTTTAATTACATTTTGATTCCTTTATCAGTTAAAAAAATCTAAATATGTTGTAAAATCATAAAGATTGTATTTTCATGAGTGTTTTGACCAGTGTAGCTTTGGTCTAAGTTCTTGGGAAAGTCAAGGTTTTGTTTTGAATGTTATTTTTCTTCTCCTTTTGCTAAAGGGTTAGAGTTTAAACATCATTTACTGGTTAGTTGAGTTAAGTTGGTTTATTTGTCTTGTTTTTGGCTTGTTGATATCAGTCCATCAAACTTAACAGTAAAACATTGAGAAGCTTAATTTTAGTATTATAATTTTCTTTCCTTTTTGTGTTTTTGATTGGTTAGTGGATTTTCTTTCCATCTTGATTCGGAAAATTGTCAAATTGGAATAAATTTGATTGGTTTACCTTTTTAATGATTTTTGGAGTGTATTTTCTTGTGTAAGAAAAAGTGTGTTTTTCCTTAAAACTCCATGTAGGACAAAGAAAGAGCTGGAGATTAGTTAGGTATGGGCTGTATTTAGCTTGCTCCTCTTATCTATTTTCCTTATTGTATCCAATCCATATTATCTTACATCCCTGTCCAACATATTTATATAACTAGCTGCAAATTGCTCATGGTTGTAATTTTTAATCTTTTATGCATCTTTTCAATGTTGAATTGATTGTCCCCTGTTAAAAGTTGTGTGAATCCCTTTTGCTCCTAGAACTTTTGACTGAGTATGTTACATACATTTCAAATAGGATTCTTTTGCAAAACCTCAAGACTCTATTGCAAGAACTGACAGTGGATCACAGGCATTTAATGTTCCACAATTGGGATCCAAAACTGTTTCCAGATGTTTAAATTCATCACTGAAGCTTCTAATGAGCAATTGTTCTTTTTTACTCTTTAACTGTTTTCACAATGACATATGCATTTGAGTGTTTGAGGTTGGAGCAATGAATGATTGGAGCAACAGAGATAAAGATGGGGTTTGACCTTTAGGAAGTGAGCCAGGAGACTAAGAATAGGGTTTTTATTTTCTAATGAACCTTTTGTTTTTTTGTTTGTGATCTATTATTTTGGAAAATCCTTCATTTGTTAGAAGAAATGAAGAGAAGTCAAATCTTGGGTCTTTAGGGGTTATATCATTTGGTATAATTTGTTTAATCATTTCCTTTAAAACAATCATTAATGCAAAGTTGACTCATTAACATCACATTTTCCAATTCTATAATGTAGACAAACAAACATTTTTGTTTCTTTTAGTTTTAGCTGAAAAAAGAAAAATAAAAAGATGCACTTTTCTTTTCGATGCTTTGTGACTTTTTCTTTTTTAATAAAAATTTTGTGTTTAATACAATTCATTAATTTTAGATTATAACACAGGTAAAAAGTTTTATATAAAAATTATGTAAATAACAAATGAAACTTTAGTTGAAATCATAAAATTGAGATAACTTGAGAAGCAATAGATTCAAATACTAGTGTATTATTTTAAAATGTAGTAAATAAATTATTTTAAATATTTTAATATAATTTAATATAAAAATCTTTTAATATAAAAATAATTATATTAAGAATGTTATTAAATTATATATTATTTTTATTAAATTATATTTAATAATAATTATATTAAAATATGATTAAATTATTTATTTTTATTTTTATTAAATTATATTTAATAATAATCTTATTAAAATTAAATAACAATAACCATCCACCTAAAACTTTTTTTTTCTAAGGGTACTATGATCATTTTAGTTTTTTTTTTTCTTTATGCTATTATAAATCTATTCCATTCAACCAAACACAAGAATACTGTTATAATTATATTCTATTACATTCAACCAAACAATTGAATTACTGATTACAGCTCTATTCCATTATAATCCTATTTCATTCCAGTGAACTAAACGTATAAGATGAAAATTTTGTAAGTCAAAAGTATTTTGCTGGAAATTTTAGAATCTATAAATCTGAATCATATAATTTGAGTAAAAATTAAAACTAAAACTGTACTATGTATAACATTTTACTGAAAAATCTGGAATGTTTTGAAAATTATATATATAACAATTATATAGCTTAACTATTTTTTTTACTTTTAATAATTTAATTGACACGATTATTTTTCTTTTAAAATTAAAAAGAATTAAAACAATTTATTTTAAACTTAATGTTGCCATATAAATAGTATTTTAAAAAATAAATCAAATTAAAATATTGTAATAAAATTTTAAATACTTGTCATTTGAAAAATGGAAAAATGAAGAGAAAATAAAACATTTGAAAAATGTATACATTTGAATTAATATGTACATCTCTCTTATTTTCTATCCTCTCACAATTCCAATTTAAAGTGATTGATTTTTATGCATTAGTATAGAAAATAATTATTCATTCTATTCTTTCCTCTCACTTTTATTCTTAATCAAGCACAATAATGGAAAATATAATTTTTCTTTCCATAAGTGTGTTTGGTGGGAGAGATAAAAAAATAGAAAGAAAATGCAATATTCTTTCCATCCATTGCTTGGTAGAATTGAAAAATGAAAATGTGTAATTTTGAACTAACATACATATCACTCTCTCATTTTCTCTCCTCTCATCATTCTAATTTGGAAGAATTAATTTTTAACTTTAAGTTAATATTAAAATTTCCATATATATATATATATATTACATCGATTTAATTCCTTTTTTTATTGATATATAAGTTTGAAATTGCCATCCATATATTTTTAAAATTTTTCATTTTAAAAATATATAATATTTTATAGTTGATTTTTTATCCAATAACCTGAGTATTAGCTTGCTTATTAAAAATATATAAGATTTTATTCTTTTAGCCCTAGAAGCCAAGAGTGCTATCCCTAGTGTTCTAGCGAAAACAGTGGCTGCTGCGGCTTAGGATGAAGGAGAGTGGTGGCAACGATGGGTTTGGGGGAGACGAGATCTCCCTATTAGCAGAGGAACTCATTCAACTATCGGTCAAAAGCTCGATGGTGGAGCCAAACGGTAAACCTTCTCTGATCTGTTCTGTCTGGACAAAAAAATCTTATAATCAGGATAGTTTCAAAGCACAGATGAAAAGTATATGGAAAACAAAGAAAAAGTTTGAGATTCAATCGGCAGGGCAAAATCTCTTTTTGATAATGTTTGAATCAGAGGAAGACTTAGAAACTGTTATGGAAGGTCAACCATGGTTGTTTAGGAAACATTTAATTATTTTTGATCGACTGGAAAAACTAATGGAGAGAGATCAAATTAGGCTTGTTTCATCCCCGTTTTGGATCAAAATTGGGCCATGTTTACCAGAGTTTGATAAAAAAAGATCTTTTGCATGCTATAGGAGTTACTTTTGGAGGAGTGCTCAGATCTGAAATCATTGGTGAGTTCTGTCGCCTTAGAATAAAATTAAATGTGCAGAAACCCCTTCGCAGGGGTATATTTGTTTCAACAGGTAATGGAAATAAATGTTGGATCCCGTTCAAGTATGAAAAGTTACCGACATTTTGTTTGGGGTGTGGTAAAGTGGAACATGGTCTCCATGAATGTATAGAAATAATTCCTGCAGAGAAAGACAAAATTAGAGAGGATCCACCTTTCTCTTTGGCATTAAAAATAGAATTAAATTTGGTTGGCAGGGAGAGTTTAAAGTTGAATGCCTTATCAAAAAAAACTACAAACACAATGTTCATATATAGGAAATATTAAAGAGAATCAGAAAGTGCACTTATATCTTGAAAAAAGAAGTGATACAATGTAAGGAGTACAAGAAGATTCTTGGGTGACAACATTAGGAGCAGGGATAGAGATACAAAAGGAAGGAGAAATCAATGAGGAAAAAACAGAGAACAACAAAGCAGATGAAGATATACTAAAACCAGTCAGGAAAGCCAGTTGGAGAAGAATAGAACCAATGGGAGTGATGAGACATTACGAGGCAGAAAGTAAATTACAAAAAAAAAATTGGCAGAGATTTTATATGATGACTGCGGTACAAAAGAGACTCGGGAAGACACAACTAAAAGGATGAGATATGATGGCCAAGATTTAATTAATGAGCCTGAAACCAGTTCGTTGACAGAAGTCCCCAACCAGAATAAATCGGTGGCTGCCAAAAGGCAAGCCGACCAGACGCAATGAAAATTATATGCTGGAATGTCCGTGGATTGGGGAGTCCACAGGCAGTGAGAAGGCTTCGGTTTTTACTGAAGCAAAATAATCCCCAACTGGTCTTCTTTTTGGAGACTAAAGTTAGTGGAAAGCATATGGAGGAAATTAGGAGTAGGTGTGGCTTTACGAATGGGCTGAATGTAGGAGCAGTAGGTACGCGATGAGGGATTTGCCTAGCATGGAGAAAGGAGGTTCAGGTAAATCTCAGAACTTCCTCAACGAGTCATATTGATGTGCTAATCAAAGAAGAAGGTGTTGATGAAGAATGGAGATTCACAGGGTTTTATGGATCACCTTACTCACAGAATAAAAATGCCTCATGGGATCTATTAAGACTTTTGGGCCAGGAACAAGATCACCCTTGGTTAGTGAGTGGAGAATTTAATGAAATAATCTACTCATTTGAAAAAAGGGGCGGTCAGCCGAGGGAGGAGAAAAGAATGGCAGAGTTTCGCGAAGTCTTAAACGAATGCCAACTTATAGATGTGGGTTACTCCGGAGCATGGTATACATGGGAAAGAGGGAATTTACCGGAAATGAATATCAAAGAAAGACTGGATAGGGGTATCGGGAATGAAAAATGGTTGGAACTCTTTCCAAGAGGCAATATACACCACTTAACGTCTTCACTTTCGGATCATTGTCCCCTTTTAATAAGCACAACTAATGAAAGCAGATTCAAAGGAATTCCAAGTTTTAAATTTGAAGCATGGTGGACCACAGAGGAATTGATTGAAGAGGAAATCAAGAAATCATGGGAGTCTCCAAATGGATCTATGTTTGAAAAGATTGAAAGACTACAGATCAGCCTATCAAAATGGACAAAATCAATAAAGAAGGAATGGAAGGGGTTGACGGATAAACTTTCAAAGGAACTTGAAGATTTAATGGAGAAAGAACGAGATGATGATATATTGGTGCAGATAATCGATACGAGAATTCATCTGAATATAGAGATCGATAAAAAGGAAATGTATTGGGAACAGAGAGCACGGGCTAACTGGCTTAAGCTAGGGGATAAGAATACGACCAACATTCTTCCATAAATATGCCTCAATGCGAAAAAGAATTAACACAATAAGCAGGTTGGATACAGATGATGGAAATGGAATTTGCGAGGAATCAGAAGTAAATAAGACTGCAACGAAGTATTTCCAGAATCTATTTTCGACTAACGGCGTAGGAGATCTATCCCATCTTTTAACATGTATTAATAACAACATTTCTCCAGGAATCAACACAACTCTTTTGGCAAAATATACGGTAGAAAAAATCTTTGTTGCAGTCAAAGGAATGGGATCCACTAAAGCACCAGGTTTCGATGGTTTTTCGGCACTATTTTTTCAAAAATATTGGCATATTGTGGGTAAAGATATTGAAAATTTTTGCTTGGGAGTTTTGAATAACGGAAAGGATTTTAAAGGTTTAAACCTAATAGAGATCATACTTATTCCGAAGACTTCCAATCCCACAAATCTTGCTAATTTTAGACCCATTAGTTTATGCACAGTTATATATAAAATTATAGCCAAAACTATTGCCAATCGTCTTCAGGAATTTATTAGAAGGTGTATAGATAATGCTCAAAGTGCATTCGTTCCAGGGAGGCTCATATCAGATAATGTATTGATAGCCTATGAACTTCTACATACACTTCGCCAAAAGAGAACGGGGAAAAAAGGATTCATGGCGATAAAGTTGGACATGAGTAAAGCTTATGACAAAGTTGAATGAACATTCTTGAAGGAAGTTATGATTCATATGGGCTTCGCAGAGGAATGAGTGTCATTAATTATGAGATGTATTTCTACAGTCTCTTATGTAGTAACCACCAATGGGAGGAGAGGCAGGGTTTTTAAACTTACCAGAGGACTTCGACAAGGTGACCCACTTAGCCCTTTTCTTTTCCTTATTTGTAGCGAAGGACTTTCGTCCTTACTCAGGATTGCAACAAGGGAGGGTTTGATTAAACGGGTGAAGGCTAGCAGAAGAGGCCCGACAATTTCACACTTATTATTTGCAGACGACTGCTTTTTGTTTGGTGAAGCTACAAAGAGCAAAACAAGGATTTTAAAAGATATTTTGAAGGAGTATGAGATTTGTTCCGGTCAATGTGTAAATTTTAACAAGTCCACGATCTTTTTCAGCTCTAATACAGTGGAAGGGGACAAAGAGAGTATCTCAGCTGAAATGGGAATAAGGCGATTGACTAATATAGAGAAATATTTAGGACTACCAAATATGGTAGGAAGGAAGAAGAAGGAATCATTTCAGAATCTAAAGGATATAATTAAGCAGAGGATTGAGAATTGGAGTACACGTTTTCTATCTCAAGAGGGAAAATAGGTTTTCATAAAATCAGTACTTCAAGAAATTCCAACTTATGCTATGACATGTTTTCTGCTACCAAAATCGCTTTTTGGGGAGTTTGAAAATATGTTTGCTAGATTCTGGTGGCAAAAAGGTAAAGGCAAGAAAGGAATTCATTGGTGCCAATGGAAAAACATGTGTAGTCCTAAAGAGGGGGGAGGTATGGGCTTTCGGAATATGGCGCAATTTAACATATCACTACTAGCTAAGCAAGGATGGAGGATTATTAATAATCAGAATGCTCTTGTTACGCAAGTTTTTAAAGCCAAATATTTACCGAATGACCATTTTTAAAATTCCTGTTTAGGAAATTCTTGTTCTTACGTGTGGAAAAGTATTTGAGCAGTTAAAGCTTTATTGATAAAAGGTCAATGTTGGAGGGTGGGTACAGGTACTAGTATAGCCATTAATGATGCTTGGATTCCAGATTCAGTTAATTTTAAACTATTAACAGAGATAAATTCTATGAGCGTGTCAAAAGTAAGTGAGCTAATTGACAGTAATGAAAGAAGATGGAAAAAGGAGCTGATTAATAGTACCTTCACAGAAGAAGACGCTGCAAGAATCCTCCGAATCCCTCTGGCATGAACACCTCATGAAGATTTTCTTATTTGGGGAAGTGAGATGTTGGGTGAATTCACGGTCTGAAGTGCTTATAAACTATTACAAAGATCGGATGAAAATCCTAGAGCTTATGCTTTACGAACCATCTACAAAAAATTTTATAAACAACTTTGGAGCCTGAATCTACCAAATAAAGTAAAGGTTACAATATGGAGACTGTCATGGAACTATCTGCCTACAAAGGTAAATTTGCAACACAGGAAGCTAGCAGTCAATATAAGTTGTCCTCGATGTGGAAAAAGAGCTGAAACAATGAACCATTTATTTCGAGAATGCACTGTTACAGTAGATGTATGGAGAGTATTATCACTTCAGAATATTATGATGAATCAAAGTGAGGACTTTGTACAGTGGCTTACCTGGGTGATAGAGCAGCTCAACCCTTGTCAAGGTCGGTTTTTCTGTTGTGCACTTTGGGCCATATGGGGAGATAGGAACAAAAGAGTACACGAAGGAAAAGTCAGTAATGGGAAGGAAATTGCAAACTTTATAAACAGTTACATCATTGAGATAACTGGTTTTGAAAAAAGAGATCCGAGAATAATAAAAGAAAACAGAAGATGGACGTACCCACAGTGGGAGTTTATCAAGATCAATTTTGACGGTACATATAAGGAGAGCCAGAACCGGTCAGCTTCAGGTATTGTGGCCAGAGATTCGGAAGGAAAAGTCCTTTTATCCTGTTCAGAAATCCACAATGACGTATTATCTGCTTTTGCTGCTAAAGTCATAGCCTGTTGGAAAGCAATCCAAGTAGGAATCGAAAAGGGATGGCAGTCACTCATTTTTGAAGGAGATTCCCTCGCAATAATCAAGAAATGTAGCACAAAAGGTCAAGATCGATAAATGGTAGGGACATACATTTATGATATCCAACAGAAAATACATGGACTAAATAATATCAGATTTCAACATACACCAAGATCTGCAAATAATCTTGCACATATTCTTGCAACAGAAACGCTAAGAAGAGGAGAGGAAATTTACCTGGAGATGAGAGTTCCCGAGTATGTTGAAGATCAAACAAGGTATGATGGGGTGAGCGAGCCAGACTAGGAAGCCTTAGGAGATGAAGAATGGAAGAGAGAAAATTTCAAAACAATAAGAAAATGGAACGATCTACAAGGATAGTTTTGAAAGTGAAATCGTCAAAAGGAAAATGAAATGACAGAAAGAGGAGACGACAGATTTCAACAATTCTGATTGGGCAAAGAATCAGCGCATTTAGAGCTGTTTCTAGAGCTTTCCACTTTTATATCTAGATATTTTATTTGCTTATGGCCATCTGAATTGGGCCGGTTCCTTAGGTTTAGGTTTTAATTTTTGAAATTTATGTTTTTGGGCCGTTTTTCTTAGGTTTTAGGTTCATTTTATGAACAATTGTTTTTCTTATTATTTCATTAATAAAGCCCAATTTGAAAAGTTTCAAAAAATATATATATATAAGATTTTACAATGAATTTTCTAACTATTATATTGAAAGTGTTTAATAGTTTCTAACAATACATTTAGTTTTATTTTTCACATCATTAATAAAAATATATAGTAAAATTACAAAAAATTTAATAAAATTTATTATTAAATACAATTAATGCGTCACATTGTTTTATTAGTTTAATTTATTAACTATTAAAAAGTATGATACTAATTTTTTTTAAACAACTGACACACCCTTAACAAAAGCAAATCATTATTACATACGCATCACAACTTGAATTCACAAACTTAAACCTTAACTTAAACAAGCATCCATCACTACTACAAGATGTCTTGTTTTACTATATAATATTTTATTTAATTAATTTTTTTTTGAAATTTTCTTAGCTTTTAATAATTTAACTATTTTCAATCTCATCATTATTAATTTAAATATCCAATTAAGAAGGAAAATTAGCTAAAATGACACACATTCCATTTCTGTGAAGTCAAAAAAGTTTTAAATATGCGAGGTTTGCTGGTTTTTTTTTAAATTTATACTTTAATTTTGAAATTTTGATTTTTTTATATAGTTTTTTTTATTTTACTGTTAGAGTTGTTGAAGTAGTAATTACAAAAAAAGGTAAAATAATTTTTTGGTCTCAATGTTTATAATTTTGTCAATATAGTCCTTACTATTTAAAAATACATAAAAATTATTATAAAAATATTTAAAAAATTATTTTAAAAAAGTATTTAAAATTCAAAATTCAAAATGTAAATTTTAAAATTTATTTTTAAAAAATTAGGAAAATATGAAAAATATAATATTTACTCATTGAATAGTAATAAGACCTCTCCAAAGTTTGAGCTACTTGTTGAATCAATATTAAATTGGGTTTGAACTAATTTTATTTTAAATTTAATTCAAATAAATTATGTATCAAAAATATTTTATTTGAGCTTAATTATAAATTATATAAAATATGAGTGTAGAGTGATTTTAAAATAATAATACAAACTTTGATTTGGTTTGAATTAAATTAAAGTATAATGTTACCATATAAAAAATTATATTAAAATGGATCTCATTCTGGCATAATGCAAAGTAAGCAATTGACGTTGGTATTTTAAATAAAAACATTATATAATATATTTAAACTAATTTTCTTATCCGCATGCACTACTTCAATTAAAAATAATAAGCTAAATTTTATTTTTTTAAACGTGATAATTATAATTATAATGTTATGAATATCTTTTAAATTGATGTCTATCATGATCAAGATAAAATTTTGATATACTTTAAATTCTAATAGTTATTAGAATTAGATCTCTACTTTTTTTATACTTCTTATGTCTATAAATAGACTCTGATGAAGTATTGTAATTATCCCCTTTGATTAATAAAGTGCATTCTCTATTGCTTTTATATTTTATTTGTTCTTTATTCTCCCCATCTCCCTTTATTTTATCACCCATTATCAGCACGATGATTCTCTATTTTTTTTTCAAAATCTTTCGAAGCCGTCCCACAAATCAAATTCCTTTTCACCTTAAACTTTCTCACTTAAACTTTATCTTCAGGATATTGAAAGATTCAATCTCAAAATGAGTTGTGGTTCTTATTCCTGATCTTTGATTTATAATTGTACAAGCATGGGTAAAGAATAAATTTGGTAAGAAACTTTTATATTTCGACCATATTTTCTTTTTCAATTAAAGCATGACTACTATTATTTTTTTATTTGACATAAATTTCACATTCTGATGGTATTTGATTTTTGCCTTTCTATGTTAATTTTTTATGTAAAAGACATAATTGTTGATTAGATATGTTTGCTATTAATATCATATGTTTTCTCTAATTTTTAGTAAATAAATCTTTTTGAATTTTTTTAATTAAGTTATATTATGCATAATAGTTAGATGTTTAAAAATGTGATTATTAAAATCTTGTTATTAAATATTTTTGAAATTTTATTAAAATTATGATGGAAAGTGTTATTAACTTACCATTGTTGATTAAAGGGAAATTTGATAGGATCTATTGATTGTCTTATTAACTTGCTAATGTTGAATGATTGTATGATATTTTTTAAATTTAACTTATAAATATTTTATTAGAGTAATATAAGATTTTATAACATATATGTGATATTGAAATTTGGTATAACGTGTATCGAATAAATTTCAAGCATAGTATACGAAAATTTAGATTGTCTATTAAATGATTTTTACTATTAGATTATAAATGTTATTATGAAAACAAAATTGTTTTACTAATTGTAATTGTGCTCGTGATAATAGTCAAGGTGATGACGATGATGTTAAAGATCTTAAAGTATATTTTACTATATTTTATTTATTATATCATGTTTATTATAATTGAAAACTAATCATGACAACATGATAGATAGATTCTAATTTAAAATCCACGCATGTTTGCGATGGTGATTATGAAATAAAGAATCTATTGGGACGCTTATAAGTTTGTCCTAGTAAATCTATTGCATTCCTCGAAATGAATGTAAACATAAAGAAAATAAAATATATACTCATGGACCACTAAAAGTGAGAACATAGTAATAAATAAGAGAACAATGAGAGTTCTCAATATAACTTTTCAAAGGGTAAAAATACCTTATGTTATCAATATGATATGAAAGATTATTGGACATATATGTGGCGTATGCCCAAATATTTGTTTCTGTTAATATTATTTGAGGAAGGATATGAAAATGTAGTAATGAATTTTATCATTACAGATAGAAAATATTTATCTTATTTGGTACTAAAACAAACAAATATTATTCCAATATTTGATAGTACAAAATTAGTTGAAAGCTCCAAAAGAGCTAATATATCAATATCTAAAAAGCATAAAATTTGTGAAGGTTAATGCATTACTTTTAAAAGATATTTGTACTGGATCTCATATTGAGATTTTGAATGAGGAAATAATATATTTCATATGAATAAAAAAGGGGATCGAGTTATTGATTTATATTTATTTTTATAATATTTGTGATATTCTTTTATCATCATCCCTATTAAAGGGTTGAAAGCAAAATATTTGACTGTGAAAAATTTACTTATGAGCAATAGAATATGATAATTCTATCTAAAGCTTATTATGGTTGGATGCACCTAAAGTTGCAAGTTTTTTTTTTTAAAACTATGAGTATAACTCTACAATATTCAGAATAAACTCTCAATTAAAATTACGTGGTAAAATATTACTGATGAGAACTTGCAAGAGAGAAAACTTATGATAAGTCATTAGTTATGTACTTGTATACCTAGAAAATAAGATCCACTCTCAAAGTTTGTTATTAATAGATTTTTGGGCATTTGAAGATTTTGGCATATTTCCTAAAGCGAATACTGTATATAATTATTTGAAAATTTAGTGGCATTATAGACTTCACATTGATTTAGACATTTCCAGTAGTAAATGTCACAATAGTACTTATATGTGGATACAAATTAAAATGAATGATAATAAAATTATCAATTTGTTACAATTAAAACACATTTTAAAGTAAACCAGAAGTTTACTAATAAAAATGCATTTACTACTTGGCATGACCAGTTAGACCATCCTAGATCATATATGATGCAAAAATTAATTGAGAATTCATATGAACATTCATTAAAGAACCAAAAGATTCTTTAATTTAAAGAATTCTCATTTGTTGCTAGTTCTCAATGAAAATTGATTCTTAGAAACTCACTAGCTAAAATTGATATTCAATGTCTTGCATTTCTGAAATGACATGTAAAATAAACCTGTCGTTTTGATATTATATGATTTTGGTAGATGCATCTACAAAATAATCACATGCATTATCAACTTGCAACTTGTCGTTTGCGAGATTGCTTGTTTAAATGACTAATTTCAAATTATGCAATTAAAACAATTCATCTTGCTAATGTTGGTGAGTTTACATCCCAAGTTTTCAATGATTATTGCATGTCAATTGGGATAAAAGTTGAACATTCTATAGCTCATGTTCACACACAAAATGATTTAGTCGAATTGTTTATCAAATGCCTCCAACTAATAGTAAATCATTACTTATGAGAACAAAAATTTCTATTTTAGCAAGAGATTGTATTGATTTACATGTTGTATGCATCAAACCAATAAATTATAAATACTCCCTATTACAATTGATTTTTGGTCAAGAGCCAAATATTTCCCATCTTACAATTTTTGGATGTGTGGTATATGTTCCAACTGCTCCACCACAATGCACAAAGATGAGTCATAATAAGAGATTGAGAATGTATATTTATATGAGTCTCCTTATAATATTTTTGAGCTATTAATTCGATATTTAGTTATGACATGAATTGTCAGTTTTCCCAACATTAGGGAGAGAGAATAAAAAGTTGGATTAATAAATTACTTGAAACGAATTATCAATGTCTAAGATCCTTGTACAAAGAAATGTGAACCAAAAGTTTAATAGATAATTCATTTTACAAATCAACTGTCAGATTCATTAAATCTCACATACCAACTGAAAATGCTCCAATACGAAATGATGTCCTAATAGGGCAAACTATTAGTGCAAAAGAAAGTAATCCATGCTTGAAGCATGGAAGGCCAGTCGATTCTAAAGATAAAAATCCTCAGAAAAAAAGGGAGCAAACATTCAAGATGGTCATATAGTGGAGGTGAGGGTTCCTGAAGAGACCCATGACATAACTAATTATAAAACTTAAGAAGAGATTTAGGTACCTAAAAGTGAAAATGGAAATTATGAAAATAAAGAGATCTCAATAAGTTATGTCAATATGAGAAAAATATGGAATAAAAAAAATTGTAGTTGTCGATAACAATTTTGCTTATAATGTTGCTATTGAAATAACAAAAGAAAATGAGAATCCTGAGTCTAAATATACTAGTGAATGTAAAAATAGAAAAGACTGGCCAAAATGGAAAGATGCAATTCAAGCAGAATTGAATTCACTTTCTAAACGTAAAGTTTTTATACTTGTAGTCCAAACACCTAAAGGTGTAAACTCGGTAGGATATAAATGAGTATTTGTGCGGAAACGAAATGAAATTGATGAAGTCGTAAGATGTAAAGCTCACCTTGTAGCACAAGAATTTTTGTAAAGGCCCGACATTGATTATGAAGAGACATATTCTCCTGTGTTGGATGCAATCACGTTTAGATATCTATTAGTCTGGCAATATGTGAAAAACTTGACATGTATCTAATGGATGTTGTTACATCTTATTTATATAGTACCCTTGATAGTGAAATTTATATGAAAATCCTTGAAGGATTTAAAATCCAAAAAGATATAGAGTTTCTTGAGAAAATAGTTCGATCAGATTAAAGAAAAGTTTTTATGGATTAAAACAATTTGGACGTATGTGGTACAATCGCCTTAGTGAATACTTGTTAAAAGAATGTTACAAAAATGATCTAATTCATCTATATGTCTTTATAAAAAGGTTTGATAAAATTTTGTGATAATTGTTGTTTATGTTAATGATCTAAATATTATTGGAACTCCTGAAGAGCTTCAAAATACAATAAATTGTTTAAAGAAAGAATTTGAGATGAAAGATCTTGGAAAAATAAAATTTTATCTTGGCTTACAAATCGAGCATTTAAAGATGGAATTCATGTTCATCAATCAACCTATACGGAAAAGATATTAAAGAAATTTTACATGGATAAAGCACACCCATTGAGTACTCTAATGGTTGTACAATTGTTAGATGTGAATAAAGATAAATTTCATCCTTGCGAGAATAATGAAGAGTTTCTTGGTCCTGAAGTACCATATCTGTAATACCCCCTACCCGTATTCATCACCGAAATGGGGTATGAGACATTACCAGATTTTACCAAATTTTTTTTGAATTCAATATAACCCCTTTATAAGTATTTAATCTTCCCTACAATTTTAAACCGAGACCAATCTAACACAACCAATCCATTTCAACATATTTTCAAGACAGATTTAACGTATTCATAAGATAACCAAAACCAAAATTTGTTAGCCATACCAATGGCTAACCATACATTCATTTTACATTAACATTTACTTTACTAGCTTATACATGCCATTAATTTCCAAAATAAAGTTTCTTTATATACCGAGATCTTGAGGTTGATAGTGTGATGCGTCTCCGACCAAATCCGACCTCCGAGCTTTTAACACTACAAAACAGGGGAAAAAGAAACAGGGTAAGCACTTTGTGCTTAGTAAGTTCATGTAACAAGAATTATACTTACCTAATATTTTCAATACAATGCAATAAACATTCATACACCCATTCCATACATTTTCCCCTATCATGCACAAACTCAACATTCAAATTTGTCCAATAATTTCCATGTATCAATAATTTATACCATGATTGATGAGCTCATCAATACCATGATTTCCATTTCCTTGTTATTTTTTCATATTTATCCCTTCAACTACTTGGAATTTCGATGGATTTTCAGGGGTACACTTTAGTGTACAAATCCAGGTCCGTCAATTCATATTCATGTGCGCACATTTCCATTTTAGAAAGCACACTCCCGTGAACCTCATCCTTACAGCGGGATTACCAATCCAGGCTAAATCCCCTGTAATATAAACTCATAGAGTATTGTCGGGATTACCAGTCCAGGCTAAATCCCCTGCAACGACAATTACTCTAATGGGATTGGATCTGAATTACCAGTCCAGGCTAAATTTAGACCCTAATTCAGATTAGATTACCCGTCCGGGCTAAATGCTTTTTCCACATATTCTTCGGGAGGACTATATCAGAATAGGATCACCCGTCTGGGCTAGATCCTTTTTGCCGTCAATTCCTTTTCAGAGATCCATCAAATTTTCCTTCCATTCAACCGAGATTTCTTCCCCTTTTTATCAAATATATCAATGTTTCATAAATTTTCATACAATGAACATTCAAATCATGTTCACATCAATAACAAACATTTCAAGCATTTAAGAATATAATTCAAGTTACACGAACTTACCTCGATACTTGTTTGTAAACAAAAATCTACTTATCCCGAACCTTTTCTTTTCCTCGATCTAGCTTCGTATTTAAATTTTCTGGATCTAAATAAATAAATTTAATCATTAATCTAATACATTTCATGTTCATATGTAACATTCTCTATAATTCCATTATTATTTATAGTGCATTCAAAGCTGTCTCATTGAGTCAGAGCCATAGTTACTAAATTATTTGTATCTTGAGCTACAGAACTCCAAATTAAGATCTTCTAATTTTCCCCAAAACTATACTCACATATCTTCGTACCATAAAATTTTCAGAATTTTTGGTTTAGCCAATAAGTACAGTTTATTCTTTAAAGTTTCCCATGTTTCACTGTTCGACAGTTCCGACCTCTCTTCACTAAAAATTAATTATCTTATTGTACAGAATTCGGATGATGTTCTCGCTTGTTTCTTTTGAAAATAGACTCATTAAAAATTTTAAACATATAAATTTAAGCTCCTAATTATTTTTCTCCAATTTTTGATGATTTTCCAAAGTTAGAACAGGGGAACCCGAATTCATTCTGACCTTGTCTTACAAAATCTATTATATCTCATGATTTACAATTCCATTGCTTACAAAATTTCTTTTATAATAAACTAGAGTCAATAAGATTTAATTTAATATTTTTTCACTCTCTAATTCGATCTCTACAATTTTTGGTGATTTTTAAAAGTTAGACTACTGCTGCTGTCTAAAACTGTTTTAGTGCATGATGTTAATTACCATTTTTCCCTAAGCTTTCAATAAATGATAATTTCATCCCTACTCAATTAACCTCTCAATTGAGCTGATTTTTTCTCAATTAACACTTTATCTCATCAATTTAAACTTCTTTGTAAGCTATGGAAATCAGAATTTTAGTACTAGACTTTAATTCCAAACATTTTCACAATTAAGTCCTATAAATCAATTTCTATTGAAATTGCCTAATAAAATCATCTCATACACAAATTAAAGCTTCAATTTCGGCTATTTCATCATAAAATTCCAGCACATATTCATAGCAACTTTCAATTTCATTCATAAAATAAAAAACTAATGAATTTAGTAATAGGATATAGTTGTAAAAGTCTTAGAAATACAAAAATTACAAGAAAAAGGCAATGATTAACTCACTTGGTGCAAAAATTATGAAAAACCAGCTTGAAGAAACCCTTAGGATGTTTTTGGCTGATGAGAATGCAGAAAAATAAAGAGAAATCTAGAAAATTCCACTTTAGTCCTAACTTTTAAAGTAAATTTTGTAATATTCCAATTTTACCCTTAATTCTTCAATTCTCCTGATTTTTCTCAGCTTATGTCGCCCAAAATATCTCTTTTTGGGCTTATTTGAAATTTATGTCCCTCCTCATTTAACAATTGAGCTATTTAATCCTTCTAGTAACTTTTACATCTTTTTCAATTTAGTCCTTTTCACTTAATTGACTACCCAAACATTAAAATTTTCTAACGAAATTTTAATACCATATTACTTACAGTTCATAAATAATTATAGAAATATTTTTGACTCGGTTTTACGAGATCGAGGTCTCGATACCTTATTTTTACCCAATTTCTTCAATAATTTCTTTTTCCAACTAACCACTAAATCGGTAAAATTTTTCTATCGATATTTTCATACGATTTTCCTATCATGTCAATATTAATACAAAAATATTAAAATAGATTTCTCTTTAAATCGGATTTGTGATTACAAAACCACTATTCCGATAACCTTGAATTTGGGTCATTACAATATCTAAGTGCCATAGGGTCATTGATGTATCTTGCAAATAACACAAGACATGATATATCTTTCACTGTAAACTTGTTAACAAGATTTACTTCTTCTCCAACACGTAGACATTGGAATGGAATTAAACATGTATTTAGATATTTTAGGGGGATCACTGATATGGGGTTATTTTATTCAAACGATTCAAAATCCCTATTAGTTGGCTATGCTGATGCTGGATACTTATCAGATCCACATAAAGGTCGATCTTAAACAAGATATTTATTTACATGTGGGGTGTTGTCTTATCATGGCGTTCAACAAAGTAAACATTAGTTGCTACTTCTTCAAATCATGCAGAAATAATTACAATGCATGAGGCAAGTCGAGAGTGTGTTTAGCTAAGGTTATTGACCCAACATATCCAGAAGATATGTAATTTGCCTTTGCAGGAAAAGTTGCTAACTATCTTCTATGAAATAATGCATCATGTATAGCTCAATTAAAGGGTGGTTACATTAATGGTGATAAAACAAAACATATTTCGCCAAAATTATTCTTCACCCATGATCTTGAGAAAAGATGTGATATAAATGTTCAACAAATTTGTTCTAGTGATAATTTAGCAAATTTTTTTACTAAGGCATTGCCAACTTCAACATTTGAAAGACTACTACACAAGATTGGAATGCATCAACTCAAAAATGTAATGTAATGTTGCCATTAAGGGATTGTAAAATAAGTTGTACTCTTTTCCTTTAACCAAGATTTTGTCCCATTGGGTTTTCCTGATAAATGTTTTTAATGAGTCAACTTGTAATAGAAGATTGTGTACTCTTTTTCCTTCATTAGGTTTTTACCCCCCGGGGTTTTTCTAATAAGGTTTTAACGAGGCACATTATATACAAATGGACATCCAAGGAGGAGTGTTATGAATATATGATTAAGTGGATGTCCATCATGATCAAGATAAAGTTTTGATTTGCTTTAAATTCTAATAGTTATTAGAATTAAATCTCTATTTCTTTTATACTTCTTACGCCTATAAATATAGACTCTGACAAAGCATTGTAATTATCCCCTTTGATTAATAAAGTACATTCTCTGTTGCTTTTATATTTTCTTTGGTCTTTATTCTCCCCATCTCTATTTATTTTGTAACATATAATTAATTTTTAAGTATTTAATAAAAAATATTCTAAGATTAGTCCAACAAATTGAAAACAAAACTTATGATTTCGATGTGTAACATCTTCATTTTCTTTACCTCGCTAGTTTTTTCAATCATTAATAAAAGATGATAATATAAATTATTTATTAATATGTGTAATAACTTACATTTGAATGGAAGGATATTTTGAAAGAGTGTGAAAATTCATCTATTTCAACATTACTTCCCATTTCTGCATCATTACAGCTGTTACAACAACTACGTGCCTGTAATAAATGTGATTATGTCCACAACTTCAGAATTAGATTAAAAAAAAGTACTTAAATAAAATAAAATAAAAATTTTACACTAATTATGGTGTTATCTATATTTTTATATAACTTTTTTATTCAAAATTTGTTTCTATACAATTGAATATTTACTTTCTCTCTTCCCACAGTTATTTCTTATTTTTTAACTGTTACAATTCTTTTATCATTTTTTTACTTAGTTTCTTTTTAATATTTAGATTTTATGTTTTATTTGAGTTTTTTTTCGTTATAGAGGTTGGTGCAACATTAATTATTTTATGCAGGTATATAAAAAAGAATTGAGAAAGTTATTTTTAATAAAAATAATTTATGAGTTTTGGATTGGGTGGAAAGGAATCAAAATCAAAATTTAAAAATAGAAAAAGAAACTTACCTAAAATTAGGTTTTGTCATCGAAAAATGGGCTTAGATAAGTTTTTCAACAAATTTTAATTTTTGAGTGAACAACAAAAGAGATAGTATGTTTATAATGAAATAACATTTAACATTTTTTAAAGGTTTTTTAATTAAAAATTGCAACATGTCACGTATATGATTGGTTAAGAGATTTTTTTAACGACTAGGATAATTTGGATAACGAAGCATAGTTTAGGCACCACTTTGACTTTGAGTAATGAAGTATAGTTTAAGTATCATTTTGATGTTTAAACATTTATTTTTCTACATCTAATATATATATTCTTTAGTGTTACGGGTTAGAACTTTAGTCTCATAATCTGTGTGACATTAGGCGATTTTTTGGGTTAAAATCCGCCTAAACCAACATAACTCTTGTAAAGTGAGAATTCTTGATAGAAATTCTCCAAAGCACCAAAAATATAGCGGAAGCAACTCAAAGATAAAAGAGTAACGAAAAAATAGAAAAGCTACAAGAAAACAACACTCACAAGGTGTTTGAGTAAATGTTTTCAATAGTATTCAATTACTATGAAGATTTACAAATGAACGGGAAAAATCTTTATTTATAGTTGAGCACCCGTAAATCCAACGGTATAGTTTACTTTATATCAATGATCGAGATTAAGTCAATCTACAATTTGATCTATTGATTCAATTTAATTTTCTAAGATTATAAGTCTTCGAAGATTAGTTTCCCAATTTACCATGATAACCCTAATTTTTCTTAAGTGCTTCACTTGGCCACCAAGACTTCAAGTAGATGACTTTTTCCACATATTTCAGGAATTGGGTCAACTCAAATTGATCAAATGAGTCTCATTTAATCAATTAACTTCTATATAACGTTCTACGTGCATTTGTCATTGGCTTTGATTCACAGCCCGTAATAATAGAGCTAGGTTTGCACATAATTTAGATAAGTTTACTTTGTGGGACTAGTTTGTTTTATGACATTTGAGTTTTGACATACTAATAATTTTAAACGTGTAATGATATTTTTATAAATTAAATTAACAAATTTAATGACAAATGTTGCATATCCAAAAACTTCAATTTCGCATATTTATATCCAATATTTCCGGCATATATGGGAATTGGAAAGTCAAAATATTTTCTTTCATTGTTTTAATCTCTCTAGTAAATTGCATTAATACAGATTGTATAAATTTGACTGTTTTGGAAATAGATACTGCAAAAAGTATAATTAGAAAATACTTGCCAGTTTTATATTCTAAAAAGTAACGGAGACGTTGATACTAATGATTTATTAAAAAGTATATATTTGAAACAATATATATTTTAAATTGAAGTATTTTGTTTAAAATAATATACAACATTATAAATGTTTGATTCTTAGTTTGAATATATATTATTAAAATAATTTAAAATTAAATAATAATAATATTATAACATGAAATAAATAAAGAGTTTATAATTTAAATAAATATAGGATTGTTATCTTTATTCCATTTATTCATAAATTTAATCTATTGATTCAATTTAATTGAAGTAAATATGAAAAGGAATTAAAAGTGAATGTGTATTAAATAATTAAATTAGATTTATTTAATTAAAGTAAATGTAAAAAAGAAATAAAAGTGAGTTTATATAAAATATGTATCAATTAATTTTTTTCCTTGGCTCGACTTGATTTGAATTTTAACTAAAATTTTTTAAATATTTTATTTAAATTTAATTATAAAAAATATATAGATAAAGTTATAAAATTATATATTTTAATATTTTAAATTATTAAAAAAGAAATAAAGGTGCAACAAATTCAGTTTTTACCAAAGATTACGCTATTATTTTCTTTTTACCTAAAATAAGGTAAATTAATATATTTGCTTGTTTTAAAAAATCGAAATATAAATTAAAATAATATTTATTTTATTATATTTTTTAATTAATATAATTTATTATTAAAATTTAATTAAAAAATGAGATTCACATTAAATATAACAAAAAAAAGGAAGTGATTTGGAAGTCAAAGAATTAACCTAGAACTCAATATTTCAATATACACTTTTCTTCCTTCTTTTGTATACGATATTTGATATGTGATTTTGGTTGATTTAATTAAAATAAATGTAAAAAAAAGTAAATATACATCATCAATAAAGCAAATATAATTATGGGTTTTAAATTGATATATTTAAACTTCTCATTAATGTAATTATACACAATCATTAAAAAAATTGCGAGTAAATTCCAATTAAAAATGGTAAGAAAATCATATTTAAGACTTAATTCTAAAAACAAGATCCACTTTAAATATAACTAAAAATGGCAACATTTTGAAACTCAAAGAACTAATCCAAAACTCAATATTTTCATATATGCTCACGTACCTTCTTTTTTATTATATATATATATATGTAAACATGATCATGGGCTGGACCACTCGCCTAGACTCGAAGGCCCGCCTGAAAAGTAGGAGGGTTTGAGAAAAAATATAGACCCGAAAAATGGATTTGGACAAAAAATAAGCTTTTAAATGAGTTGGGCATTGGGTAAAATTTTTTTGGCCCAATCTGAATTTGCCTAAATTTTCACTGTTGTTTATTACTATTTTGCTATTGTTTCCTACTATTTTGATGTTGTTTCGCTGCCATTTTAATATTATATTGCTTTTTTTTTGTTTTATAATTAATTTTACTACTATTTTAGAGGCATTTGTTTACTAAGTTGCAACTATCTTAGTGTTATTTGAGTATAAAATTTTTTTAATGTATTTTTAATTTGTTGGAAATATTTATTTTAATATTTTTAGTTTATTTGATTTATTATATTTTTTAAATTTGTTTTTATATTAAAAAATAAAATTTAAAATTTTAATACGAGCAGGCTGGGCCGAGCTCAGATTTAGCATTTTTTATCTGGACCAGGCTTAGGCAAAAATTTTAGACCCATTTTTTGGGTTGCACCAAGGAAACGAACCTAAAATTTTGCATTAACTCGACCCATGGTCAGATCTATATATATGAAAAATAACAATTCTTTTCTTTGGAGAGGATTGTCGAAGATTTGACCCTTATTTAAGGATAGCCTTGCCTAGTCAGTAGGGGATGGGAAGACTACCCAGTGTTGGTATGACCCTTGGGTTCCAAACTTGGGCCCTCTCATTACTTGTATTCCTTTGTGAGGGATTGTGGATGCGAATTGTTTTCTCGAAGACATGGTAACGAATGAAGGAAATTGGAAATTAGATATCTAGGTCTCGAAAAATATCATCAAGTGTAATGTGAGAGTATTCCTCCTCCACATCTCGATAGAGGCCTTGATAGGATTTCTTGGCTACCGAGTTCGATAAGGGCTTTCTCGGTTTGGAGTGCCTATCGGTTGATCAGGGAGAATTCTTGGCATTCTAAGGAGGAAACTTCTTGGAAGTTTAAGGGTCCTCATAGAGTCTTTTTTTTCTTTGGCTCGTTTTCAAACAACGTTTATCCACTAACTTGGAACGTGTAAGGCGAGGTATTGGACAGGAAGTGTCTTACCCTTTTTGCGTACATTCCACAGAGAACATCATTCATGTGCTCAGAAACTGTCCTGCGACTAAAGAAGTTTGGGATTAGGTGGTGCCTTTGAGCCAATACAACAGTTTCTTTTCTTCTAATATTTCTGAACGGTTGCTCTCCAACCTACAATTGTATTGGACTCTGTGGGAGTCAATTGGGGGAGCTTATTTGGTATCATTCTATGGCGCATTTGGAAGAATAGAAACATTTTCGTCTTTCAAGGTCTTACATAGAAAGCTTCGGAGATTGTTAGAGTCTCTGTTACTTGGGCGAGACAGTTTATGGTTTATGCATAAAGAAGATCTGAATCGACGAAACACTCCCATTAACAGGTATCCTGCTTTAGGTAACTAATTTTATTTGCATACTGACGGGGATGTTAATCTTTTGATAGGTTATGCGTCCACTGGTGGAGTGGTAAGAAACCATTTTGGGAAATGGATTATGAGTTTTAATCATTTCTTGGGAACTTGCTGTCTTTGATGCCGAAGTTCGAGGTATTTTGGATGGTCTTACCCTTCTAAAAGAACAACGATTGGAGAGAATCTTGATTCATACAAATAATCTCGAGGTGGCCCAAGCACTAAGAATGAACACTCTAGCTATTTCAATCTCTGCTCTGGTGAGGCGAATCCAAAAGCTGCTACTACAACATAAAGGTCATTGGGTGGTTAAACATATTCCAAGGAAGGCTAATTGTGTTGCCGACAAGATTGCTAAATAGGTCTTTGCTGATAAGGTGGGAGTTAACGTGTTGACAACAGCTCCTATGGATTTATTAGATCTCACTGATAGAGACAAAACAAATGGTGCTTTTGATATTGTAGGCCCAAATTGAGTCCTTTTAGTTTTTGTTTTACCAAAAATATAAAAATAAATAATAGGTGATTTATATTGAACACTAATATTGGCGCTGAAAAAAGGGACTTTCATTCATTCAGTGTATTCTAAAATTTCAATATTTCATTTCCTTAATAATTGTTACATACAGTCCCTATAAATATTTCATTGCCGTTGAAAGAAGGGTATAACATTGGAGGTAGTCAAAATTCTCAAGTTAGATATAATATCTTCCAATCTCTATTTCTATATACATGTATCAATTATTTCCATTTAAAGTGTCAAGAAGAAAGCAATTCTAATATATATATTCCTGGTGTTTTATTCTTTTTCCCAGTCCCTATAAATATTTCAATCTGCATTTACAATTATTTGTAATACATTTATAAACAGGATAAATTCTTGGGTTCAAAAGAAACCAAGATCTTCAATTAAAACAATCTAATATGTGTATATGTAGTTTTTAAAAATTAAATTTTATTAAAAATGCATAATAAATAATTTTGTAAATTAATTATGTTTTTCATGTGCAAATTTGAACAAAGTGAATGAAAAAAATAATAATGTTGATGAAAGTACTAGTGTTACAGAATTAGAATTAATCTCCACAGAATACTTCTTATGTATTAGTCATAAGCTTTCATTCGTGAACCATGACATTAGATACATCATATTCCATTTTACTAATCATGTTAAAAAAATTGGATTAGTTAATGATATAACTTTTTTTTTTCAAATTAAATACATTAAAGTCAAACATTTTGTTAGACTTAGTTTTTAGTTCATAATTTTAGGTTATTTATTCAATATTTTTAGTATTGGACTGAATTTATTTTTTATTTTTAAAAATACATGCATTTGTACTTATTTTGGAAATTTGAAGAGCGCGAATGATAAAATGTTGAAGAAGTTGTGAACAAAATAATTTACAAAATTATATATATAAATTAAAATAAACTTTATTGCAACATTCAAACGTTTTTAATAAAATGAAATTAAATTCTATTTAAAAAAATAGCTACTTCAAAACAAATTATAAAATTAAATAATCATTTTTAAATCTAATTACTTAAATAAATAACATATCTGTAAATTAACAAATTCAATAGTTACATAAAATTTTAAATAGTAATCTTTTTGATAAAATAGTAAAGAAAAGTAAATATATATATATATTGAATGGCTTAAAGCATCTTTTGCCTCCTAAAAGTACATCATTTTCCGTTTAAATTTCTTTGTTTTACCCAAATTGATATTTAAAATTACATTTTGTTAATTGATTTAGTTCGCTATTATTAAAAAACCAGTTAAATAAGGATGTACTACGTGGCACTTCAATCAAAAAGTTCCACATGGAATTCATATGTTTTGAAAATAAAAATTACTTTATAAATTCTAAAAATTAAATATATATAAATTTGCAAAATAAAAATATAATTAAAATTTTAGAAAATTACTATTTGACTTTGATTTGTTGTTGATATATATAAATTTGTAAAATTTAAATATAATTAAAAATTTTAAAAAATTACCAATCTATTCTCATTTAGTAATCAATTCAGAATCATTTTTTTGAGCTTCACGGATATATTGCAGGAATATCGGTTTAGCTTTTAATTAAGCTAAAATAGAACCGTCATCAACAAGCGTCAGACGAGTATTCAAAGCTCTCAAGGCAAATAATGACTTCTGACTCAAAGCATCCGCAACAATATTAGCTTTTCCCGGATGATAGTCGATGTTTAAAAAATCACACTATAATTTTTCTCACAGTGAATTAAAACATTATTATGTTTAAACAGTAATTGAATAAGAATTTAATTATTAAGGCAAAAATTATATTATCTTATAATTACAAAGAAGTGTAATTTTATATACGTGTTTAGTTGATAGAGTATAATTATATTGTAATACTCCATGTCATGTTTGGTAGTACAAATTGTAATTACACAGTTACATAATTTATATTTTTTAAAATATTAATTACTATAAAAAATATTAGCACGATAAAAAAATCTAAACAAGTAGCAGAAATTAAAATTAAAATTAAAGTCAAAATCAAAATCAAATCATATATATATTATGTTAGTCCAAAAAACGTAGTTGATAATATGATTACTAATAAGAATAACAACAAAGATAAACATAATATGTAATTTTATCTAATTGTTCTAGTGTTCTATATTTGTTGGGTTATTACCTCTTTAATATTTAACATAAACTCCTTTTCATTAAATATTGTAAATATTGGTCCTTGACGATATTCATCACCATCTAAATATAAATTTGTATTATTAAGATTATCAATATCTCTTTCTTTCATGTACTGTTCAAAGTATGGATAATCCCAAATCTACCTATGAATGAAGCTATAAAGTATGCAAGATGCATGTATGATCCAACCTTGTTTTTTTTTATGTTATACTAATGTGTTAATATGAGAAATATTATTTTAGAACAACAAATGTCATTTTAATCACATTTTGAAACCTTAAATTTTCCAAATTAAAGAGTTTGTGAGCTGTTTCTAGTGCTTGTGTCTTGCTCCATTCTCTCAAATGATATGATACCCCATAATATGTTGTAAGTAAATCTTTTGTATTTGTATAATTAGCATCTGCCATAGCTTGTAGCTTTAATGTAACACTCCGATACCTAACCCGATTGTAGGGTTCGAGTTATGAGATGTCACATTTGTTGCTAAAGCAATTACCAACAAATACACTGTAAATTAATCATTAATACATTCAATCATGTGAAAACACATGCATATTAGGATACACACAATTAAATACTGGCCTTAATCGAGCTTACTAAAGCTCTTTTATTGACCCAAGCATGAAATATGACCAAATTGCAAGGTTTCCAAAATTTTAGAACATGTATCGATATCCTAGCCAGGTTCCGATACCAACTTGAGCTTTGATGTTTGGAGGAAATAAATAAAAAATCAATAGTATCGACACTTCACATAAATTATCTGTACATTTCTCAAAGTATTGATACTTTATTATGGTATTGATACCATTTTAAGGTTCGGTGTTTGAAAAATTAAAGAACTAAGTCCCGATACTCTCTCCTTAAGGTATCGATACTTTTTGGAAAATTTTCAGAATTTGCATTTTATGCTTATTTCATTTCCAACCATCATCAAGCCATACCAAAACATGCCCAAAACATACTCAAACATACACAATTGTTCACATTTATCCTCCAAACATTCACCAATTCAGGTACTCATTAAACATACCATTCTTGCCTACTAAAAACCACGATCAAACACCAACTTTACACCAACATGATACATCCCAAAAGTATATCCAAAACACATGGAATTAATCTTATACATCCTCTTACACCATTTCATTTACCAAAACATATCCCAATCTCATATTCTACCATATTCACATTTTGACTAACTAAGCTAATACAACACCAAATAATACTTCAAAACTCCAACCTAAACTAGATTAATGTATTACCATTGATATGTCAAACCAATACAATCCAATCCAAAAACTTAATAACATCATGCAATTATATTTCAATCCTTATCATCCATAACTAATTATAGTAATCTCAACAATCCCACACTCAAATTCATTTATGCACATTACCACAATTTTAAACTCCAAGTCAATCATGAGAGGCATAACTAAGCATAAGAACACACACACACACACACACACACACACACACACACACACACACACAAAATCAAAGTTCCTAGGTAAATGCCAAAGACTAAGAGATAACAAAACACAAACATATTTGAGTCACAGCAGAAGTCTGGATGTCAGCTTCTAGTCCTATGGCCTCAAGAAACACCTAAACCTGCGCATGGAGAGAAAATAATATTATGCCGAGTAATGAAACTCAGTTGTACACTTATAATACAAAATAAATAACATATGTATGAACAATTAAACTCCAAAATATCATTTATAACATTCATATACATCTTAAAACCTAATTTTAACAAGGAGTTACCAAGTTTGGTGTCAAAGGTCCAAAACACACTATGTGCATACTTCAACACCCAATTCATGCTAACACTGTAGAACATTCAAATTTACTGATTTCAAACCATCAACTACAAACCTTTTTCCCCAAGTTCAGTATAACATTACACGATTCATTTATTTTTGGACTCTATCGACTCATTTGCAAATATTTTTGCCTTCAAGGCTTGATTTCACACAAAATCACATTCTAATTCAAAATATCTTAATCAATAGCATATTCAGGACATATTATCGATTTAATAAATTTTCAACCCCTATTAACCTGACTTAGATTTGGATGGATACCCGGATCATCCAACCAACACACCAACATACACCGAACTACATATTGGCGCACAAAGTGCATCATTAGCACACGAGGTGCATCCTGGCACAGAAGCGCATAATCCCATACACAACTCAACCCTATGGCATGCCAACTATATTTGAATAGGAAATAGGGTATCATTATTGAATTTCATTCACAATTTATTACACATATCGAATTCCAATCAATTTCACCACCAATAATTTAATTTATTATCAAATCACACATGATTCATATCATTTAATACATTTCTATCAAAATTTATAATACACATTATTTTTCTATTGAATAATGTTATTTTACCAATTATTAAATCCAATCCTCTTTTTCGAAAAACTTATATTCAAGCTCAATTTAACAACTTACATTACCATCTTATACTTATCTAGGTACTCCCACATGTAATTTATAATGAAAATACAAGCAATTCACATGGATTAAATTATAAATGTACAAACCAGAGTTTTCAGCTACTCGTCGACTGATTTCGTTTTTCCTCTCCCTCTCGAAGGATCTACGTCAACATTAGCTACGAATAGTTAATAAACATAACATTTTCTCAAATTCTAGCCCAAACATCAGTAATTATCAAATTATTCAACTCTCACAATTATTCAATTTAGTCTTCAAACCTGAAACTAACATAACTTTCAAATTAAAACTTCAATTTGAGTTTTGATTTCACTATTTTTTATTAGGGACTTCCTATTTTTCATTTTTACAGTTAATTTTATAATTTATTCAGTTTAGTCCTTACTGTACAAAACTATTAATTAACTTCACAATTTAGTCCTTTTTCACATCTAAGCTTAAAACCTATCAATTTAACACCTAAAACTTCAAGAAACCAATAATTGTAACTTTCTAAAACTTTAACAGTTTTAAGAATTGGTGCATGAACTATCTAGATCAAATTCCCGAGACCTCAAAAACATGACAATTACAAGAAAAAGACTAAATTAAACTCACAAATTGAGGGGGTTAAAATTTGGACCCTAGACCAAATTTCTTCCTCCATAGAAATGGTGTTTTGGTTGCATGAAGAAGATGAGAGAAAGTGTGTTTCACTTTCTTTCCATGATTTCATATATATATAAATTACCTTTATAATTTTTATATAACTAAAATTTTAACATTATTTTAAAAAAAAATAATTCACTAACCATCCACTATAATCCTAGAGTAGTGTGATTGTCATTTTAATCATTGATTCATTTTTAATGAAAAAAATAGTGATTGAACTTTTACTAATTTTATAATTTAGTCATTATACCTTCATTAATCACTAATTTCAACAAAAGTAACTATCTAAAATTCAATTCACCTATATAATAACTTCGTAAATATTTCATAAAAATATATATGAGCTCGGTTTATATAAATGGGATCCTGAACCATAGTTTCAGACACCACTGACTTTCGGGTCATTACTATTAATCATAAAAAACTTATATAAACTTAATTTGAAGAAAGAATTACGCTAGATTATAACTCTTTTTATAATATGTAAATTTGAGTAAAAATAATATAAAATTTATAAAAAAAGTTTTTATAAAGTATAACACGTCTTATAAATAATATGATTTTTTAACATAATTTTAGAAAGTTATATATAATTGTTTTGCAAATAAGTTACAATAAAAAACTGTAACATTGTTTTTTTATGAATAAGTATATTATGTCCATACTTCTTAGCCATAAATTTTTATAAATAAATATATTACAACACTTTTATAACATGTAAATTATTTTTTTATAATAATTTTTTTTACCATAACTTTTTAAAAAAGATTTAAATAATATAATTTTTGGTTATAACTTTATAAAATGCATATAAATTATTTTTATAATATAAGTTTTTAGGATTTATAATATAATAAATCTTTAGCCATGGCCATCTGAATGACTCCTATGTGTTCATGCTTATAATATAATATATATAATTTAAAATTGTATAAAAGATGATTTTTTTAAAATTATATTTGGGTGTAATTATTTGCGTAATCACTCCAATTCTCTCTCTTCCCCTAACAATTGGAAAGTGTCATGGTTACCCAAACATACTACACTTTTGTAATTACAAACAATTATACCCAAATTCAATTACCAGGTGCCTTTTCAAATATCATCAAAAAGTTATTTTCATATACATATTGGTATTTTCATTCTATTTTTATGGCCCATGTTCGGGTTTGTGGTTGCACATTGACAATGTCATCTCCAAAGTTCGAATCTACTTCTTCCGTTGAGAGTGCAATGTGCCTTACCATTGTACTCAACACTTACCAGTAATATTTATCATAAATAAATATGATTTTTAGCGATATCTTTTAATGATTTTGATCAAATTCTATTATTAGTTCTCATACTATGCGTAACTTATGGATTTAAGTCCATGTACTTTATTTTGGTTACTTTTAGTTATTTTCAATGGAAATAGTTCAGCTCTGTAACACCCCAAACCCAGCCTAGACGTTATGGCCGAATCTAGGAGTGTTACGAAGAAGGATTTTGAAATCAATCTTATTATTATTTTCGTTAGGGAAAACATTATTAATTTTCTTTTCAGGAAACTTATTTTGCAACGGAAGTTTGATATTGTTAAAGTTGAAAACTGAGTTTGTGTTTTAAGAATAACATTTGCTTGCGTAAAATCGTGGTTTTGTCAAACCTCACAGTATAAAAGTCAAAAATACATCCAAAACCAAAATTAAAACAAATAGTCCAAAGAGTCCCAAAATTACAAAACTCTAAAAAATAATCCAGATTTTAAATAAAAACCATTAATCAAAACAGTTCGTGAACTAGTGGTCACCGCTGAGACTCCGTCATACCGACCCACCTATTTCTGAAGATTACCTGAACAAAACATACAACAGATGTGAATTTTCATAGACTCAGTGTGAAACTCAACAGCAACATACATACATCAAATTCAGAATTTCAATATATTAGAACAGAAGCGGACATAAGTCCTTATCAGAATTAGATTATCAGATACATATAGATATGCAAAGTCCTACCTCCATCCTCAACACACTATCTCTGACCATCCCAACATACCATGTGGGGTATAAAACACCCACCCAGCCCTACACACCACATAGTGTCTGTACGACACTTACAGAGTAATTGTAGCTGTGTTGCCAAAATAGCAGCGAATTATCACCTTACAGAACACTTCCTCTAACAAACAGAACCCACCCCATATATAGATACAGAATGCAGATATTTAGAATTAGCAGATTTAACATGACCCGCATGCTCGTATACAAATATCATACATGCTTATACAACACAATCAGACACACATATCAGTTTTCCTAAACTCAGATTAGTCTATCAGAATAACAAATCTCATGCACTAGGGTTTATTTTGCCCTTACCGACCCTACGGAAGACCCACAGTCGATTGGAACGAAACATGCGATCCTAGGAAAAATATTAGAATTTTGGGCCCATACGCCCAAATTGGCCTTGCCCATGTGGCCTACATGGCCTGGCCCACAACTCATACGCCCAAATCAACCTAGCCCATGTGACTCACACGGCCACACACTCGCCCGTCACATGGTCGCGTGTCGCACACGACTAGGCACACGCCCGTATAGCGTCAACAGGCTACCTTTTCGGCTTTCTTCAAACTTTAATTTTTTGTGCTTTCGTTACACACCTGATTCATTTTTTATACAATTGCAATCTCGAGACCACTAGAACCTATAATCAACATTCCAATGCCCAATTTCAGTAAGCATTCACGAAACTCAAACACCAATCCAAAACGAAACCTTACAACAACATTCAACACATTTGCCCACTTACCGACAACGAATCGAAAGCACCCTGCACTCAATTCGCTAGAGAAGCACCAGTTGCACCTTGACTATCCCCTAGACAAGAACTGACAAGAATCCCCATTAACAACAACTAAAAGAAATCGTAAAACCATACTTACCCAAACTTATCGAACCATACGAAAAACCAAAAATTCGAAACACCACAATTGAAAAGGAAAAATTATGGCAGAACTTCAGACGAGTAAAAAGAGAGATTTTTGACAGAGAGGAAACAAAGAAATCACCGGGAAAAGGAGAAAAAAAACTAACGTCAAAAATAATTTTGGGAAGAGAGAGAAAATATTAAAAAAATTAAAAATAAAATAATCAAAATTGATTAATATCCTAAATCATCACTAACAACCACATCCCCACTAACCCACACCTTGATCCTTATCCAACAACCTTAGAGTTTCATTTCCACTGAACCTCTATCACACAACAGAAGGAAAAATTAAATCCGCGCTTACACAAAGATTTAAACACGAGACCTCAAGGCAAGCTAACATTTTACCACTCAAACCAGCAGGCTCATTCTGATAGGAGTTCACAGAAAATATAACATAAGCCCACCTCAGGATAAGGCTAGGATAAAAAATAGCTTATTTTCCCAAAAGTGAGACTTGAACCCAATACCTAAAACACACACCTAGAACACTTAACCATTGAAGCAAACACTCATTTATGACAAAATTCACCAAAAACAAAATTAAATTAGTCAGGGTGCTACAACTCTACCCCTTAAAAGAAATTTCAACCTCGAAATTTATCTGATTCGAATAGATGAGGATACTGCTGACGTATTGAGTCTTCAGGTTCTCACGTGGCTTCCTTAGTGCCAGGATTTCACCGCAGAACCTTAACTAACGGAATATACTTCCTCCTCAGAATCTTTACATATCGATCCAAAATCTGAACCGGCTTTTCCTCAAATGTCAAATCTAGTTTAACCTTGATCTTTTCAACAGAAACAACGTGATATGGGTCAGGCTGAATCGCCTCAATATGAAGACGTGAAATACATCATGGACACTGTCTAACTTCAGTTGTTGCTCTAACTAATAAGCAACCTATCCCACACGCTTTAAAATTATATACGGCCTAATGAACCTAGGGCTAAACTTTCCCTTACGTCCAAACCTCAGAACTTTCTTCCACGGAGATACCTTAAGGAACACATAATCTCACATAAAATACTCAATGTCCCTCTTTTTCAAATTTGCATAGGAATTCTGTCTATCAGAAGCCGCCTTAAGATGATCTCGAATTAATCTAACTTTATCTTCAGTCTTGGAAACCAACTCAGGACCTAAAACCCGTTATTCACCTAACTCGATCAAACACAGTAGAGTACGACACTTATGACCATACAGAGCCTTATAAGGTGCCATCTGAATGCTAGATTGAAATTTGTTATTGTAGGCGAACTCAGCTAAAGGCAAAAAATCTTCTCAGCTCCCTCGAAAATCAATCACACAACTCCGAAAAATATCCTTCAGTATCTGAATCACCCTCTCAGATTGACCCCTGATCTAAGGATGGAACGCAGTATTGAAGTCCAATCTCGAACCCAGAGCTTCATGAAGTTTCTTTCAGAATCGAGAAGTAAAGCGAGGATCCTTATCATAAATTATCGAAACCAGAACCCTGTGAAGTCTTACAATATTAGAAATGTAGAGATTCACCAAATTTTATAGTGAGAAATCTACCCAAACCGGGATGAAATGGGCAGACTAGGTCAATCAATCCATGATGACCTAAACAAAATCCTTCTTAGTAGATGTTAAAGGCAACCCACTAACGAAGTCCATAGTCACATGTTCCAATTTCTATAAGGGAATCTCAACGGGTTGGAGCAAACCCAAAGGCAACTGATGCTCAGACTTAACTTGCTGGCACGTCAGAGAATAAGAAACAAAATCATGGAGGTTTCGCTACATTTTATTTCTATCGGGATATATAGTATAAGGGCTACTATGCGCTTCTCTCAGAATCGACTGTCTTAGATTGGAATCGTTCAGTACACAAACCTGTCCTCGAAAACATAAAATCCCATAATTATTCAGCCCCAAATTAGACGCACTGCCACTTTCAACCTGACAGAAACACAGAACTAGAGAATCATCCCCCAACTGCTTATCCCGAATTTGATCAATCCGAGTCGGCTTAACTTGCAACTCGACTAACAAACTCCCATCCTCAAACAGACTTAGGCGCGCAAACATCACCCTCAATTCAGACATTGACCTACGACTAAGAGCATCAGCCACCTCATTGGCTTTACCGGGATGATACTCTATCATGCAGTCGTAATCCTTGAGTAACTCAATCCATCTACGCTGTCTCAGATTCAACTCCATTTTAGTAAAGAGATATTTGAGGCTATTGTGATCAGTGTAGATGATACACCTCTCACCATACGGATAGTGCCTCTAGATCTTTAAAGGTAACATCACGACAACTAACTCGAGATTATGCGTCGGATAATTTTCGTCATGTGACTTAAGCTATCAAGACGCATAAGCCGCAACCTTACCATCTTGCATCAATACACATCCCAACCCGACGTACGACGCATCACTGTAAACCACAAACTCTTTACCAGATTCAGGCTGTATCAGAACAGGAGCCTAAGTTAGAAAGGACTTGAGCTTCTCAAAGCTCGATTGTTGTATATCAGTACAGACAAAAGGAACATTCTTACGCAGAAGCTTAGTCAAATGAGCTACAATCAACGAGACCCCTTAACAAATCGTCGATAATAACTCGCAAGACCCAGAAAACTGCGGATCTCAGAAATGTTTTTAGGCTGTTTCCAATCAAGTACAACCTTTGAGGTTGAACAAAACCTGGACCCGGAGCTTGCACTCTCTAATATGGTGATCCATCGACCTACAATGCAAACAAGCCCCTAATCTCCTCCAACACTCATCTGGATAGCGCCTACCACAATCACCGTATGACTAAACCCTAGTAGAAGCAACTGGAACTCCCACTCTAACAGGCCCATCAGGTTTGGCCTGTTTTTAAGGCCTCTAAACATAATTATAGGGGTCGGATTCCCTCTTAATCTTGTCTCTCTCCCGATCCCTATTTTGGCACTTAACATGCTTAACCTCATCAGTAATTGTCGCCTTGTCCACCAGAATGACAAACTCTCGCTCCCCCTTCGAAACAATCAAAACCCTCAGACTGTCTCTTAAACCATCCTAAAAATGAACACACTTTTCGTACTCAGATGCCACCATGCCTCGCGTGTAGCGGCCCAGTCTCAAAAATTCGGCCTTATACTCAGTCATAGTCCTATCACCTTGCATGAGATTCATGAACTCACACCTACAAGCATCTACATAGCTCGCACCTACATGCTTCACTTAGAAGGTAGTCTTGAAATAATCCTAATTAAGACAATCTAGTTGAGTACCCTTCTCAACCGATAACCACCACTGATATGCCTTGTTACAAAGCAAAGAAACTGCACCCTTCAGTTTCTACTCAAGATTGCAGTCAATGTCATTCATTATCCTCCCAGTGGCCTCCAACCAGTATTCAGCCACGGTAGGGGCGACTCCAGTAACACCCCTAAATAGTTCAATTCCATTAGACCGAAGTCATTCAGATACCGACCTACGACCCCCAGATCTAGAATGGGGTCTAGCGGCCTTTTCTAAAACTCTCAACATGGCTTGGGACAGTGCGTCGTCCCCAGCCAAGCTGCTTTGAGACCCGGTCTCAAAAGTAGGTATAGTCGGAGTCTCGCTCGTATCCAGATTTAGCATACTACCCAAAAAGGAAGACTTAGCTTGAGTCTCCTTACGGCACTCGCCAAGCCCACGAATAGCACGACCGCGAGTTCCACGAGCACTCATTGTTTCAAAATTTTATCTACATTATGAAATTTTCTACATCAGTTTTAGTGTTTATTAGTAAATATTTTATGCTTCAAATATTTATCAGAAGTTCAGAAATCATAGTTTGTAGCTAACTCAGTATAGTTTCAGATAGTTCTAACTACAATATTTCTAAGTCCAGAAGTATTTACAGGATTAACGCCGGAGACTTGGTGTACCACATACTTTACACATAAGAAACAAACTTTGTTTGAAACCCATTTCTTTTACAAATTCAATTTTGAACCCAAAATTCAAAGTTTGAGTTTTGCAACCTGGCTCTCATACCACTAAATGTAGCACCCCAAACTCGGTCTAGATGTTATGGATGAATCTGGGAGTGTTACAAATAAGAGTTTTGAAATCAATCTTATTATTATTTTCTTTAAATAAAACATTATTAATTTACTCTTTCAGGAAACTTATTTTGCAGCAAAATTTTGATATTGTTAAAGTTGAAAATCGAGTTTTTGTTTTAAGAAAAAAATTTGCTTGCGTAAAATTGTGGTTTTTTCAAACCTCGTAGTATAAAAGTAAAAAATACATCCAAAACCAAAATTAAAACAAACAGTACAGAGAGTCCCAAAATTACAAAACTCTAAAAAGTAATCTAGATTTTAAATCAAAATAGTTAATCAAAATAGTTCGTAAACTAGTGGTCACTGCTGAGACTCCGTCGCACCAACCGGCCTATGTCTGAGAATTACCTGAACAGAACATACAACAGATGTGAGTTTTCATAAACTCAGTGTGAAACTCAACAAAAACATACATGCATCAAATTCAGAATTTCAATATATCAGAACAAAAGCGGACATAAGTCCTTATTAGAATCAGATTATCAGATACATACAGATATGCAAAGTCCTACTCCCATCCTCTACACACCATCTCCGACCATCCCAACATGCCACGTAGGGTATAAAACACCCACCCAACCCTACACACCACATACTGCCTGTATGACACTTATCAGAGTAATTTGCAACTGTGCTGCCAGAATAATGGCGAATTATCACCTCAGAGAACACTTTTTCCAACAAACAGAACCCACTCCATATACATATAAAAAATAGATATATTCAGAATTAATAGATTTAGCATGACCCGCAAGCTCATATATAGATATCATACATGCTTATACAACACAATCAGACATACATATCAGTTTTCCTAAACTTAGATTAGTCTATCAGAATAACATATCTCATGCATTATGGTTTGTTTAGCCCTTACCGACCCTATAGAAGGCCCATAGTCGATCGAAATGACATGTGCGACCCTAAGGAAAATTTTGGCCCACACATCCAAATTGACCTTACCCGTGTGGCCCACACGGCCTGGCCCACGGCCTATACGTCCAAATTGGCCTAGCCCGTGTGACTTACACAACCACACACTCACCCATCACATGACCGTTTGTCACACACGGTTGTGTTGCGTCGACATGCCACCTTTTTGACTTTCGTCGAACTTTGATTTTCCATGTTTTCGTTACACACCTGGTTTATTTTTTATGCAATTGCAATCTCGAGACTACCAGAACCTATAATCAACATTCCAATGCCCAAGTTTAGTAAGCATTCACGAAACTCAAAAACCAATTATCCAAAAGGAAACCTCACAACAACATTCAACACATTTTCCCACTTACCGATAACGAACCGAAAGTACCCTGCATTTAATTCGCTGGAGAAAGACTGATTGCACCTTGACTATCCCCTAGGCAAGAACTGACGAGAATCCCCATTAACAACAACAAAAAGAAACCGTAAAGCCATACTTACGCAAACTTATCGAACCGCATGAAAAACTAGAAATTAAATAAAACACAATTGAAAAGGAAAAATTATGGCAGAACTTCAGAGGAGCAGAAAGAGAGATTTTTGACAAAGAGGAAACAAAGAAATCGTCCGGAAGAGGAGAAAAATAAAACTAACGTCAGAAAGAGTTTGGGGAAGAGAGAAAAATTAAAAATAAAATAATCAAAATTGATTAATATCCTTCTAACTCCCCACTAACAACCACATTCCCATTAACCCACACCTTGATCATTATCCAACAACCTCTGAGTTTCACTTCCATTGAACCTCTATCAGACAACCGAAGTAAAAATTAATATCCACACTTACACAGGATTCAAACACAAGACCTCAGAGCAAGCTAAGACTTCACCACTTGAACTAGCAAGCTCATTCTGATATGAGTTCACAGAAAATATAACATAAGCCTACCCCAAAGGGATAGGCTAGGATCAAAATTAGCTTAGTTTCCCAAAAGTGAGACTTGAACCCAAGACCAAAAAAACACATCTAGAACACTTAACCATCGAAGCAAACACTCATTCATGATAAAGTTCACCAAAAAAAAGTTAAACTAGTTTGGGCGCTACAAATTCGTTGGGTTAAATTTTGTTCCTTCAAAAGTCCACTTTCTGAATACATCCTAATATGGTAGGGGAAAATAAGTAAGTTCATAATGAACTTAGTAAGTTCCAAGGATAAATAATAAACATTTGAACAAGGTTTTCAACAAGTGAAATTAAACTAGGCTTTTACAACTATAACAAATTGTTTTTTAGTGGTGTGGGAAATAGTGATTTTGGGGTCACAAGTTCGACGAGGGAGTCTGTAAATATTATTATTATTATTAGTATTTAATATTTACGATTCAAATATAGTGTTAATATATTTTGATTTGATAATTTATGTTATTTGAATGAATAATTAGGTTCAAGTGGTATATACCTAAATTTAAGTGGTTTTAAAAAAGAAGGTATTGAAACCTTGTTTCTATAATCCGAGTGTTATTAGGGTTATACTAAAAATTGGTTAAGAAATTTTAATGTTTAGATAGTTAATTAAAAAAAAGACTAAATCGTAAAAGCTGTAAAAGTTAATTGCCATTAGTTTATATGGGATAAATGTGTATAAATGAATAATTTGATGGTTTCAAATGGAAAATATGCCATAATCATTGATGACGGACAGTTTGGAGTGGGATTTAATGAATTGTGTATTAAAAATTAAGTTATTTTATGAAAATAAAAAATGTTAAAACATGCAAATAAGCATGAATTGTCTTTATATTCTTCTTTCTGGTTTATCTACCACTGAAACACCATGGTTGAAGAACATCAAGGCTCGGCCAAGCCATTTCCTCTTGGATGGTATGATATTTAAGTCTGTTTTTAGTGATTTTTTATGTTTTTGAGATCGTTGTAGCTTAATATAGCTAACCCATAGTTTAATTTGTGAAATTGTTACAAATTCTAAGGACTTACCATGAATTAATTGAATGTGTATTAGGCTTAGTTGATATATTATTATGTTTAGTTGTTAAATATAAGTATTTTGTTAAGTGAATTTTTGTAATTTTAATGTTTAAGTTGTAACAACTCGTTTTTCAATGGAGACGAAATAGTGGTTTCGGGACCACAAATTTCCATTGTGTCGACTTGTAAATATTATTTATAGAATATTTCTTGAGTTATTAGAGTCATATTAAAATTTGGTTAAGAGATTTTAAAGTTTAGATAGTTAATTTAAGAGAAAAGACTAAATTGAAAAGGGTGTAAAACTTAGTGATTATTATATTCAAGTGATTAAATAGATTAATTACTAAATTTTAAAGGACCTATGTAGAAATTAGTCCCTATTGATTGTAAGGCCCAAATTTGGCCCGGGCCCGCATAAATGAAAATGAATAATAAATAAAATTAAAAGTCCAATAAAAAACAGTCCAAATACATGAGCCTAACATGGCCCAAACCATTTTTAACCCAAATTAGCCCTAAACCTAAACCCAACAAACCGATTCAGCCCAAAAGGCCCAATATCATAATGTACTGTGGCAAACCCTAGCAGCCTCCAAGCCGCAGCCACCCACGGCCTTCATCCCCACGTGCCGAGCCTCTGCCAGTGTGCGCGCCTTTGCACATGCGCCACCACTGCTCGTTTTGCCTCCGTACACGCCACGTTGGTCCCTGCCTTTGTACCTGCAAAATACACACGGAAACGCACAGAGAAGGATAGTAGAATAGAGGCAACAGAGGGGATTTTGGGGGAGAGCATTTTATTTTATATTTCTTTTTCATTTTCATCTTGTAAGGGGGGCCATAAAAAGGGCCATTCGTATGCTGTAAAAGGGGAGAAGGGACAGAAAAAAACAGACTCTTATTGTAAAAAAAAAATCTTCAAAGAAATCAAAGAGAAAGGTGATTTCTGGATCTTTTTTCGCAGTTTTCTTTTCTCTTTTATTTTATTTTATTATCTATCGATTGTCTTTGAAAGAGAAAACAAAAAGGATAGAGACATACCTCGCGACCGAACCGTTGCTCTTTCTCCGTCGTCATCGGAGCATGGGGGCAAGGTTCGAGGAGTCTCCGAAAAGGGGGCGATGATCCGTCGTACGTCACATAAAATGGGGGGGCTTAGGGTTTATCTTTTTTTCTTTTCTTTTTTTTAACATTCGTTTAAAAAAAAGGGGAAGCCTCAGTTTTTTATTCTGTTGGAATGTTAGGTTTTAGGGTTTATTTTTGTTTTAATGGTGAGACTCGAAACGCCATCGTTTGTAGCTAAAGTGATAGCTTCGAAACGACGCCGTTTAAGGACCCGTGACCCGCGCGGTGACCCGACCCGAGGAGGATCCGCGCATTCTGACTTATTGGTTTATTTGCGTTGAGGGTCCTTTTATGTTTGCTCAGTTTCAATCGGTTTCCTTTTCATTTTTCTTGATTTGTATCACACATTTAGCCTTATTTTCATTTAGATCCATGGTTAGACGACGTCGTTTACGCTGGTGGGAATTGAATTTCCATATCTGTGCGTCTAATTGTTGCATTGGTCCCTTCGTTTTCAAATAAGTTTCAAATCGGTTTGATTTTATTTTATTCATTTTTAAATTTACCCCAAATAGTTACTTTAAGACTAATTTAATCCCTTTTATATACGCTTTTTTTTAAGGAGGGGAAATTAATTTTATTATTATTAGTTGTAATAGTAATATTATTTCTTATTATAGTTTTGATTATAATATAATGCTATTTTGTATACTTATGCGTATATAATTTATTTTATATATATGTTGTTGACTTCATATTATTGTAATTTTTCTTATTTATTTTAATGCATATGTAATTTATTTCATTAAAAATATTTACTCGGTTATATTTCATTATTTTTATTTTTCATGTCTTATTATTTTATTATCCATTTTGAAATTTTTTTTCTACAGGTGTTACTTTTAAATTAATATATGTATACTATTTTCTTCTATTAATATTTATTTTAAATTTATTTGGATACTATTATTTAATTTGGTATTTATTTAAACTATAATTTTGAGTTATTTCTAATTTTTATATATGTATATATTATTTATTTCAAATTTATTTTAATTATAATTTCCCTCCTTTCATTCTCCTTAGGTTATTTTAGAAAAAACTTGTACAATTTCATGTGTGTTAATTTATTTGGTGCTTTGATTGACTTTAGATTCATTAGCCTTTGAATGTTAACATAATATATGATATGAGAATTTCTTTTAGGTATATTGTATTGCTTGTTTTGTATTTGCTAATTATTCGTAGTTCATTAGAACGCATTTTGGTTATAAATTATCGTTTAGTATTGTACATTACTCCATCGTGTTTCATTTGCTAAAATTTTGTGTTTAATATGGTTTAAGCTCCAAAACCCCTTTTTAAATATTATAATACTCAACTTTCATAATTCGTGAAAGAATTGGGCCCTAACTTACTAAGCTTCAATTTTCTGATGAATTTAGGTAGTCGAGTATCTCTTTTGCAATAAAAACCCTGTGATTTCTAAATAAAATTAATTAAGATTTCAAAATGTTGGATCCTAACTTACTGGATATGACATTTTGTCATCTCGATTTTAAAATAAATGCCATATTTGACGTTTAGGAATTTCGAGAGATGGAACCCTAACTTACTGGATTTTGACTTCTCGATTGACTTAAGTAATCAAATATCCTTCTTAAAACGAATGATTTTTTTAAAAAAGGGGACGGATCTAGCCTTGAAGATTGAAATGTTCCACTCTAACTCACTAAGTGTGGCGGTTTATTTCTTTGAAATAGGTTCGTCTATTCAACCAATGCCATTATTTAAGCTTGCATTTCAAAGGATTGTATTTTAAAATCTTTTCAAATTTTTGGTACTAAGACATTAAACAATCAATTCAGTACCAATTTTGGGCGTCACGAGGGTGCTAACCCTTCCTCGTGCGTAACCGACTCTCGAACTTATTTTCTCAAAATTCGTAGACCAAAATCGTTTTTAAGGTGAGCCGATCACACCCCAATAAAGGATCGATGGCGACTCCCATTTCCATTTTAAAAAAAAGGTCGACCCTAATTTTTCAAAATTCCAAAAAATTGTTTCGACATTGATTAATGTGGGATGACAATTAGAGTGGAAATCATAAAAAGAATACACGTTTTAATGGCAAAATGGTAAATAATAGAAAATTAAAACAAAATTAAATGAAAAAAAACATTTTCTTTTTCATTTCTTTATATTGATGCTAAAACACCATTGAAGGGAGCTCCAAGTTTTGGTTTCATCTTTCCTTTTGCATGTGAGCTCAATTATCATATATTTCTCATAATTTTTATGTTTTTGAGATCGTTGCAACTAGGTCCAACTTGTCTGTACCTTCGTTTTGAATCTGTTAAAAAATTTGGAAGTTACCATTGATGAATATTAGTTTTTTATGATGATAATTATGTGTTTGAAGTTTTGATTGTGGTATTTTTTTTGTGAAGTGATTTTAGTTAGTTTTTTATTTAAGGATTAAATTGTTAAAAGGTTAAAATTTCCAGGTTTATTGTGAATAAAAGGTTTTTTGTTAACTATTTAGTAGCCTTGAATATTTTTATATAATTTTTAACTTGAAAAAATGGTTAATTTGATGATTTTCGGGTTAAAGGACTAAATTGTAAAAGTTGTAAAAGTTAGGGGTAATTGTGTAATTTTAAAAAATTGAAGGTTATAAAATGTAGAATAAGTTGGAATATGAAATGTAAGCTAATAATTGAGAAATTTTATATTTTAGATCAATACCCTGTTGAATTATGTGGAAAAGGAAAAATTACAAATTAGTCCCTGAACTTTTACAAGTATTACAACTCAGTCTAGGTAAGTTCGTACAATTTAGAAATCAATATCTATATGAATTCTAGGATGATTTAATATGATATAGTGGATATTAATTGTTTTAATGATAATGGAAAGTAATTTGAGAAAATGTTATTGAATTTCGATATTTGGGTCAGATGAACGTGAGATAGAGTACAATGTAATGACGGCATGTTATGCGGGGTTAGGATTGAGATTGATGAGGTGTGCTTTATATTTTTTTCCCAAGTATACCGAGGTTTAGCATTTGTTGCAAACCCTCGTGTTATACTATCTTGTTTTGGTATGTTATGGGAGCGAATGTATAGCTCTTTGGAGTATTTTCCACATTATTGATTGGATTAGCTCTTTAGAGCTCTTGGCGTGTTATCGGTTGGATTAGCTCTTATGAGTGTTTAGTGTATTTCGGTTGGATTACTTGTGTACTCATATCCATAAGTCGTTCTTCAGATTGTAAATTATTATATTATAACTTGTATAATAACTTTAAATGGCAGGACATGTAATTGATATCTAGAATTAATTCTATTGTGGACATGTATATTTTTCAAATATTATTGTTTGAGCTTTGAATTGAGAGATGCAATTCAACGGTATGTAGTTGTGGATGGCATGAAGCATGTGTTGTTGGATCATTTTTATTGAATTGTTATATTTACTTTGGTAAGATTTATTATTTCTGTATGTTGATCTTACTAAGCTTCAATAAGCTTACTTGTGTTAATTTCTGTTCTTGTAGATACTTTTGAAGGTTGGATGATCGGATCAGCACTCGAGTCACACTATCCACCCATTTTCAGTAGTTTTTGGAATGTTTATTTTGGATTATATGGCATGTAATAGGCTTGTTTTGTCACTACTTTTGTTTTGGTATGTATATTTGTATAGAGTGATCCTATGTGCAAGTTGGTAACATGAACATCACTATATGACCATGATGTTTATTTGACAATTGTTTAGATAATGACTTGCTATGGATTATGAATGATAGAAGATGTTTTTGATATAAACTTCTAGTATATGTATGACTAAAATGTCTATTTGAATTGTTGTGATTTGAGGTGCCTATGATAAGGGTTAGAAATTAAGTTGTGTGAATTGGTATGTTTTGGTGATGATTTATATTGTTGTATAAGTGTATACTTGTGGCACCATTGAGGGTACATTGGTTAGACACTTAGGATGATTGATTTAACATGATTTGAGCTTGTTTAATGTTACTTTGAATAGGTCTAATGGCTGGTAAATGGATTACTTAGGGTCTAAGAAATCTTGAAATGGTAAACTTGATGTTTATGGTTCAATTAAGTGCACACGGCTTGAGACACGACCGTGTGTATTAAGTCAGTGTGTTACACAACCTGTGACATGGCAGTGTGGCCCAACTGAGTAAGTTACACGGGTTGGGACACAGTCGTGTGTCCCTATTTCGAAAGTTATACAGCCTGGGGCATTACACATGGCTTGGCCACATGGCCATGTGTCCCCTTTTTATGAAATTTATCAAAATTTTTTAAAACTTCTGTTTTGTTTCAAATTAGTCTCGAATTGCTTATAAGCTATTTTTAAGGCCTCGAAGGCTCGATTTAAGGGCAAAATGCTTATGTTTGATATATTTTGAATGAAATTAAATTATTGAATGTTATGATGATAAATGTTTTCTGATTGATCGATAATGCTCCATAACCCTAATTTGATGACAGAGATGGGTTAGGGGTGTTACATAATGATTTATTTGTGAAAATAGTAAAACTTCATGGAATTTTAGTGCAATTTTGATAAAAGTGGGTTGAGTAGGGACTAGGTAAAAATCACCTAGCATGGGTTTTCTTTAATTATGCTTAATTTGTGAGTTTCATGTTTAGGGACTAAATTGCATAAAAGGTAAAATATTAGGGTAGTTTTGTAAAATGATGATGAAAGGACTTAATTGTATAAAAATGTTTATTTAAGTGCTGGAATTGTATTAATTGAATGAAATTATTATTTTGATTAAGAAACGAGCCAATTGGTTTTAAATCGTGGAAAAGCTAAAATATCAAATTAGTCATCGACTTTGTTTTTACAACTATTTTCATCGAGGTAAGTTCGTATTTCATTTTAAATTATTACATTTGAATTTAGAAGATTGTTTTGATTTGAGAAAAGGAAAGGATCATGATTGAAATACATTATAGTATTATACTTGAAAAGGGGTTGAAATACACCAAGACATTATGTTTGGTATTTCCAAATCAATGAAAAGGTTGAAAAGGATGTTACTTGAAAAGGATATCAAATGAAAAGGTTGAAAAGGATGCTATCCAAATAGGATATCAATGAAAAGGTCGAAAAGGATAGCAATGCAAAGGTCGATATCTCATCCTTCAACCATTCGTTATTCAGGTAATATATTTCAAGTGAGACATGTATCATAAGTATGAATATGAGATGAATGTTTTGATTAGTATAGTTTGATAATGAATTTTAATGTCATGGTATAAATATATGTTTCATATGTCTATAAATATGTTATCTAGTTATGTTGTGGTGTGCTTAGAGAATTAAATGGTTATATGAGTATTTTCTCGAGTATCCAATGATATTCTATTTAGTTCAACAAGAATAAAGCTTTAAAGGGTATGTGATTACATGAAATGAATAGTGATTTTTGAGTAATGATATGGATTGTGGTAAAATGTGTAATTGAAAAGTAAACATGGTTTAGTGTATATTTATGAGTAATGAATTATGACAGTGAAATGTTAGATATGTTTTTATGCCATGCTTTGATTGGATTTATATATGCAATGTTACATTAACTAACCTTGTGGGGTGGTATCTATAGGAAAGGAAAGTTGGCTTATGACATAATGAAATTATGTTTGGTTGTTTAACTTAAATTGTTTGGTAAGTTTAAGTTTCCGTTATACGAGCTTATTAATCTCTAGTTGCTTACGTGGTTGTTTTTCTCTATCTTGTAGGTCATCGAAAAGCTCGATCAGTTGAAATCTCGTTGGAGCACCATCACACTATCCATTTGTTATATTAGTAGTTTTGGTTATTTTGGTTAACAATTATAAATGACATGTAATAGGAGTTATATTTTATGCTATTTACCAATGTGATGTGGTTTAAGTTTATTTGCCTATATGCCTTAATGTGGGCTTATAAATGTATATGTAAGTATGGGTTTTAGTCACTTGTAAATGCCTTGTGATTTAAATGGCTTTTCATTCATTGAAGTGGTTAAATGGTAGATGTGTGATGTAAGTTTAAAATATAAATTTATGGCATTGAGTTTGATTTGATTTGGATGTTAACTTGTGGTACCAATGATGGTACATTGGATAAACATTTAGATTAAATGATATAGGTGTGTTTTGGCATGTAATAGGGCTTGAATGTTGATTTGATAACTTGGTTTGTTTTGAGTTTGTGCCAAGCTTATATTTGTCTTAATGTCCTTAGTTGATGAATTGCAAATGAAAGTGAAAATATATGGTATGTGACATTTATGTATGCTCATATGAAATGAGGTAAAATATGGTTGAATGGTATGCTTGAAATGGTTAATTGGTATATATTATTTATGTTTAATGAATGAACTTGAAATGTAGAATTGAGTCAAGTTGATGTGTTAAATTATGGTGTCAATTGAAGGTATATTGGTTAGGCACCTAGGTTAGTTGATTTTGGTATGTTGTAAAGTGTTTTGGTCATGTGAAAATTATTTGAAATGATATGGTTTGCAATGCAAGAAAAGATTAATGTTTTGGTTTGTTTTAGGGGAAAATTATGCTGCACATGGCTTGGGACACGATTTGTCAAATAGTCGTGTGCCACACACAGTCACCCCACACGACTGTGTGCTTCAAGTCCGTATGCTACACGGTCTAAGACACAGCTTGCGACATGACCTTGTGACTCAACATCAAATGCACACACGGTCTAGCACACGACTTGCGATACGACTTTGTGGCCCTATTTCAAAACCCACAGGGGTGGACACACAAGCTGGGACACAACCGTGTGTTGAGACTTCGAATGTCCACATGGTCTGGGCTATGTCAGTTAGCTTAGCCACACGGCCGTGTGACCCCTATTTCTTTGTTTTCAAGTTTTTAAAAATTTTATGTTTTGATCCAAATAGATCCCTGGTTGTTCCTAAGTTATTTTTAGTGCACCGATGGCTCAGTTTAAGGCTCGTAAGAGTATTTTTACTATGATTATATTAAGTTGCATAATTGTTTTGGTTTTGAAATGAAACGTTTTGATTTTTATGTTAATGCTCCGTAACCATAATCCGGCAACGGAGACGGGTTAGGGGGTCTTACAACAACACTTATTAATACTAACAATTTACACACAGATACACCAATATAGTTGTGTACGATCCATTGGAGGTTTCATAACATGAAATAATTAGGGTATGTTGGTAGATACTATTCCTCGCTAAATGTAGTCACCAGTAACTTTAATTTTCATACGAATATTAGTTATGTCTAATCACAAACACAAAAAATTTCACACCACAACCAAAGTTATTTCACATGCAGATTCTTTTCACTTTTAAGCAAAAATCACGTAAATACCCATTCATCTAAGCACTATTCATGTGCACTAAGTTTCTGTAACACTTGCATGCTTTGCATGGACTGTTCATAAACCCCTTCATTGCGTTAGCTTCTAATCCACATATCGCTCTGAAGAGTCGATTTCTGTAACACCCCTTACCCGTCTCTATCATTGGATTAAGGTTACAGGATGCTACCGTACATAACAAAAAAAATCATGTTATATCAATTCAAATTTCTCTAAATGCTCTTTAATCATCAATCATATAATAAAAACATGTCATTCATACAATATTAGGGTTAAATCGAGTTTATAGAAGCTCTAAAATAATTTAGAACAAAACAGGGACTAAGTTGAAACATTTTAAAAAAGTGTGGCCAAAAAATGCAAAATAGGGTCACATGGCCATGTGTTGAGGCCATGTAGAGCCGAACCACACATCCGTATACTTCAACCATGTATAAGGCTGATGCGGTGTAATATAGGGTCACAGGGTCGTGTCGCTTGCCATGTAACTAACTGTGGTTGTGTCAAACAACCTGCACTTAGTTCATTTAGAGCACACGACCGTGCCACATGCTCATGTGAGGCACATGATCATGTGTCAAACTGTGTTCACTTATATGTACCCTACAAGGCAAGTTATAAACCACAAACTTTCATATACCACATATGCACTTTATATCATTCCTTAAACCACATTAAAATGCACGAAAACATCAATTAAAATATCATTCCAAAGTGCCTAACCAATATGTCATTAGGCACCATCACAACAAATTCAAAAATATAACCTAACCATTTATACAAGCGTATATGAACACCAATGTTCATTTTACCATAATACTTTCCAACCTTATCTTTCTAACAACCTAAATCATGTCTTAACTTTTACGAAAGTAAATCATATACAAATCTCAACCATACCATTACTTTGGTACAAATAACAGAACTTACTAAATCTATGAAACAACTTGGTACAATAATTTCATATACTACAAGTATCAACTAACACAATTGCCAAGCATTTCATCCAAGTTTAACCATTTCCCAACCATATCAAAAACTAAGAACAAGTATACCTATACCATCCTAAATTTTTGGTTTAAAGGTTGTCAAATTGTTTCAAGGATGATTAATTGACTTAGTGGTTAAAAGAAAATAAGGAGATAGTGCAATTAGCTCATGGACTCGAGTTTGATTCCCTTTTCTTACAAAATAATTTAATTTTGCTAATTTTTCTTCTTCCCCCTATTTTTGTGCCGCCCAAGCTTAGTACCCTAGGTGTCAATACCACTTTTCACTTATTTTCAGCCTTGAATCATTTTTTTCAACCCTAGCTGCCCCTCTCCTCTCCTCTCTAATTTTTCTCACAAGTTTCTTCCTTTCTTTCGGATTTTACCATTGTTGTGCCAGCCCCTTTTGATAAGGCTTTACCCTTATTTTTCCATCCACTTTTCTGGTTATTTTTACCCCTTAAACCAACACCTTTTTCTTCCCTAAATCCATCCCTAAGCCGCCCATATCATCCCCCTAATTGTTTACCACCGCCCCCTCTTCCTTATTCAAATCAGTGTCAGTAAGTCCTATTTTTCTCTCTAATGTTGTGCTTTTTTTTGTCAATTTTTTGTTGATATTTTTATAGTCAATAAATCATAATTCAAGCCCTTATAATTTTTTCTTTTTGGCTTTCCAAAGATCCCTCATTGTGCTACCCTAGATTTGCCTTTTCTATTATCTTAAGTGGTGTTGCCACCCTCTTAGAACACCATTGTTTTGGGACTGTCATTTCTCTTCAGTTTCTGCCCCTACTATTGTAAGTTTTTGGATATTTACCTCTTTTTGGATCTGATTTAGACGTTCCTATTTGATTAATTAACCAAGATGATCATTTGACAACTCTGATCTGTGTAAAGTGTAGATTTGTGAGAGATCTTGCAATATTTCACTTTATTATAATTTTTTCTTTGGACGATTGCTTTATATTCTGAATGGGGGATTTTTAGTATGGATTTTTTGGTATTAATTATGTTTAGGTTTTTATTTAAATGTCTCGGGTCAACAGTGACTGTAGATCTTATTCGCACTCACGTTTCTTATCAATATAGTGTAAATTCGCTTCATAATTCAAATAAGAAAATTCGTGTTTGTAAAAATTCTTAGGCCAAACCCCTTTGGGTGTTTTAAGGCTGGTCATTAATTTTATATTATCATATTAAATACTGATTTTGGATATAGGCTCATCTAAGGCTTAAGAGTGGAAGTGCGAATTACGATTTAATTTGATAATTAAGGTGTGGGTTCTAACTTTCTAAAATAAATCTTAAATAAGTATTTTTAGTATTTAATTTGGTAATTAAGATTTTTGGATGAGCTTGATTAAATTACTAAGGAAGTAATTTAAATGAGACTAAACTAGGTATGTTTCGAGCCCTAACAAATAGTGTGAATGAAAAATTGATTGTTTCGAAATGATTTGATATAGCATGATTGGTTGATTATTAAATTTTGTTGGTTATTTGTATAACATGTGTTACTATGGAATGGAAATTTGAAAGGTCGAATTGTATGTTTGAGTGAGATGCCATGGAATGAATTAATTGAAAGTTGCTATACATACACTAGAAAATTGCTTTAGTAGCATGTTAAATTGCTTATGAAAAATCGATGCATGTTAGAATGTCATCGAATTGATTGTGAAATTGAATGCTTGATAAGTGTTACCTTTGAATGGAAAAGAATGATATAATGAAGGCTTGTAAAGCATGCCACTGAAATGTGATTGTAATGGAAACATGTACTTGTTTGTATCTTGTATGACATAATGCATGTTCATGGGGTGGGATATTGTGGATGACAGAGGAATTTAATGGAGTCATAGTGACATATTAAGTCTGCCTTAATGTTATCAGTGCACTGCACAGGGAGTAATGAGGATAATGGCGCTTATATCGTATAATGATCGGCAATATAATTGCATTGTTTATAATGGTGGTTTAACCATATCAAGTATAGCTCACAATGTTTGGAGTTTGGAAAACGGGTTCTTGGGAACTCGTGGAGTGTAGCAAATGGTTGGGTTGGAATCTTTTTGAATTGTATTATGTCCATGACACACTCGAATGATAACATTTTATGCCACGTATTGTGATGCCTTAATTTATTGATTGCTATCTATATGAATAATTGAGTGTTCTTATTGTTTTAGACTCACACTGAGCTAGTTAGCTCACACCCCTTAGTTTCAAACATCTTAGGTAATGCTCGAGACTAGGAACGGACCTGACATACGGACATACGACGGACTTCGAAATAAAAATTTATTTTTTAAAAATTTTTATAAAGGTTTATTTTGTTTTTGGATTGTGGTTTGGGTTTTTCTTCATTTGGGGTTTTATACATGCATACTTATTTCTTTGATTGGATTTAAAGGTGTGTTATGAAATTGGACAATGCATGATACTTGGCTTAACTAAAATTTGTCATAAAATAAGCTTTTCGTTTCAACAAAAGTTGTTAGAATTTTGTTTGATGAAATGACAAGCAACATGCTTTTTTAAAACCTCGTTATCTCTAAGAAAATTACTTAAGAACGGTTGACTTGTAAAATGAACGTTTTTCAAAGTGACACAAGAGGAAACCATGGTTTTTTCTTAAAAGAGAGTAACTAAGGATTTCAAAGTACAGTAGGGTCATTTAATCACGCTAGTGGCTTATGTGGTCTTCACATTTCGGCCATAATGTCTAGGCCAGATTGGGGAGGTTACATTTAGTGATATCAAAGCCTAGGTTCAAAACCTCAGAGTGAATTCTTTTCTTTTCAAAAATGAGTCTGCATGCAGGCATACATGAAAAGGGGTTATTTTAGGGAAAAACAAACCATAGTGTTTTGAAAAATACTTTAAAAAAAATACTGAAACTTTCAAAGTCTGAAGTTTTGATTTCGTGGCCATAGAAACAATACTAAAACTTAAGAGAAACACTAGGGATTATTGCATAAAATATTAAATAAAAGAACTCTGTTAAAATGCAAGAAGAAATTGAACACAGAAGAAAACTAAAAACTAAAAATGAACACTCGTGGAATGTTAACTTGTGGTAGGAGGGGTCATAGAGGGCGACTTTCATTGGCTCCGACTGAGTCATCTACGTCTCAAGAGCTCGCATAGAATAATGAACCCAATGAAACTGAAAGTGAACCCACTACTGAGGATAGGAATGTGGATAATCAGAACTATGATAATGAACATGATGGGGATGATGTAGTAGCCCAGGCTTTGTTAAGAGACTTAAAAGGGTCGCTGGGGCCCAAATTGGTCGTAGAAGTCATGGGTCGATTACTGAGAGGCTTATCTCAAATAGGGCAGAGTTGTTTAGGAGTATTGCTAGAACTACCCCTATAGTGGCTGAATATTGGATGAAGACCATTGAGCGTATATTGGATGACTTAAACTACACCCTCGAGTAGAAACTTAAGGGTGTTGTATCCTTGTTGAGGGACGAGGCATACAGGTGGTGGCAATCAGTGGTTAGAGGTACGCTGTCAGTACCCATTGATTGGACTAGGGGTGAGCGTTAGATCGAATCGAATCAAAAAATTTCGAGTTAATCGAGTTGACAAATCCTATTTTATCATTCTAACTCGATTTAAAATTTTCTCGAATCGAGTCGACTGAGATGGAATTCGAATTGAATCGGATCAAATCGAATATATTTGTTCGAGTTAAATTTTAAAAAATGACTTTGGGTCCTTGTAACCATCATCACCCACCAAAATTAAATTTGTTATTAATTTTCATCTCCTCATAATTTATGTGTTAATATTTTATATATGGGTTAGCTTTTTTACTTGCTTAGGTTATTCAATTATCTTCTGATTTTTGTCACTATGTATTTTGAAATTAAAAAATATATTAAATATAAAAATCTGATTTTTTTAATAAAAGTTATCTTAAAAATAAAATGTGAAATTTATACCAATATAAAATTTTAACACAAATATTTTATGAGATCATTAATAATTCAATTTTAACAAAAAATATAACGATTTAATATGATTAAATAATTAAATAATATAAATAGTACAAAATGTAAAATTTAATTTAATAATATAAATAGTATATATAAATAAAATTATTACTATTTAGGTTTAGGAATTTTTGTTGGATGATTTTTATTTGGGGGTAAAGGGTGAAAAGTAAAAGTTTAGGGGGAAAATAAAAAGTTTTGAAGGTTGGAGAGTAAAATTTTGAAGGGAAAGTAAATTAGGGGAAAATATTCAAAAAAAAATTGGGAGGGGGAAATGGGTTTGGGGTAGATAGGGGTGGGATGAGAGTAAAAGTTTTCGGGGAAAAGTGTGAGGGAGTAAAAGTATTGGGGGAAAGTAAAAATTTTTAGGAGTTTGGGGTAAAAATATAAAATATTAAATTTTGGTATTTGGTTTATTAAAATTATTCGAATTCAAAAATTAAACTCGATTCGAAATCAAAATTCCAAAAAATAATTTCGAGTTGACTCGAATAACTTGATTCGTTTAACTCAAAATTCAATTTTTTTTTTATTTTTCAAGTCGAATCGAGTTTTGCTCACACCTAGATTAGACATATTTTCAAGATGCTTTCTAGAGTAAGGTTGTGGGTACTCATTATGTTGAGGCACGACAATTAGAGTTTATAGAATTAAAGCAAGGTGACATGACAGTTTATGAATATGAGATGGAGTTTTTGAGGTTGAGTCGCTATGCATTTGGTATGGTGGTGTCAGAACATGATATGTAACACCCCAAACCCGACTTAGAAGTTATGGCTAAATATTGAGGAATTACATCAACTTGTTCCAAAGCTTTTGTTTTAATCAAACTCAGTGCGTGTTTTGAAAGCATAAAATTTGGCAAAACTCTCACAGATGTTTAGTAAAAACCAAAGTTCGAAAACACTTATTCATTCTACAGAAAAGCATTTAGCTTGATACTTAATTTTGCAACTTATATTTAAGAGTCTTAATTTTGAAAATAAAGTTCTAATTTGGTAAATTGTATGATTTTGTAGGTTTATAGTAAAAATACCAAAAACCGATGGACAAAACAAAAAACCAAAACCAAGTCCAAAAACAACCTTAAAGTCTAAAAATCAAAAGTATGGAATTCTTAATTCATTAACCAAAACAGATAGTTTTACATGAAAACCAATCTGAGCTCCCGCATGTCATCTGGTCCTAAATTAGCTGATTACCTGAAAAGTCAGAAATAGAAAGGTGAGTTCTCAATGTGCAACTAAACTCAAATCGATAACTCAAATAAGAAAACAATCAAATCACGGAATCGAAGAGAATTTCATATCGATCATTTGAGAAAAACTGAGAATGCATGATTATGCCAATGTAATACTTTTCAGAAAATATAATGCAGATTTTTATAAAAACTTCCTACCCAACTACGCTACACACCAAATAGAGTTCCCCAAAATTCATCCATCCAATCACACCAAGAGATAATTGTAGTTAATGCCACCAGAGTTATAGTTAAAACTGCCAAATCAGATATATGTGGTCAAGCGACTATATTGCAGCCAAGCTACCAAAACAAACATATGTGGCTGAGCCACCATAATTGCATACAAGCTGCCAGGCAAAAATATGGATAAACCACCAGATAGTGCAAATCATTAAACTGCCAGAGCTTCCTCCTTTCCACATTATCCCAAACCCTATGCAATGTAACATGGCATGCATATACTAAATCAGAATGAAAAGCATGTAAAACATGCAATCGTACAGTATCTGAGATCAGAAGGGATGACATTCCATGCTTTAGTAGAACAGACATCACAAATCTAACATAAACAAATCAAATTTTCCATTACGTCACATGCATGGTCATATAGAAGAATCCAAAGATACACAAATCAAATAGATTCAAAGATCATATGCTCATACTCAACATATCAAAACGAAAACATACCATCAGAATTGAAAAAAAATAGATCATACATATATAATTCACATAACCTAAACACATCACATACAGAAACATATTAATAGATACCTTGTTTTCAAGTTTTACTAAGCAATATGGACCCTAAAAAGGGTCTAATTATGAATCACAGATCAAAATGGACTTACGTGAAAATTTTTAGAAAATGAGCCCACAGGCCAGTGTGGCCTACACGGCCTAACACACAGCCTACACATGCTCATGTGGCTTACATGACCCAAATAGCCCAGACCGCGTGGACCACACAACCTACACATGCTCACACGGTTTTCCACACAACCTGGCATACAGCCGTGTGATGTCAACAATGAGTTTTTTGGCTTTCTGATGATCATTGTTTCTACGAGTTTGAGTCATACACCTGATCAATTCTGAACCATGATGCAACGACACACTTTTAGCCCTAAAATTATCGTTCAAAATGAACCAATTAATGATGATATACGAAATTCAATCAATAATTTGACCATAAATGATAGAAATTTAACCTTAATCACTAAAAACTAGCCCCTAAAAAGCATTCATTCACTTACCCTTAAAGAAACTGTAACTTCCATCATCAACTATATCGCCAGAGGAGTGTTCATCTCAAGATTCTCACCTAAAAAAATTATTTCAACATAATTAAGCCTACACCATATAAAATAGCTAGACCATCATTCAAAATCTCACATGAAACCAATTAATAACGCCCTTACACAATGAACGAATGATACTAAAGAAGCATCACGATTACCACAACAAAACTCTCTACTCACGTACGACCAATAAGGAAATTAAGGAATGAAGTGTAGAAAAACACAGTAGCAAGGAGATGAAAATAATGAGCAAAAGAACCAAAATAGTGAAATTATGGGATTAAGGAACAGAAAAGTAACAAGGGAAAAAGAAAAACACAATAATGAAAATCAGAAGAAGAAGAATGATCATGGAAATTAGTAAGAGCAGAGAAAAACGACAAAAAAAAGAGCAATGGGAAAAATGGACGACAAAAAAGACAAGAGAGATTTCTAGGAAAACAATTCCACAAAGATTTTCAAAAATAACTACCCATATCCCTACCAACTCCCACTAAATCCGATTAGTTATCCTTATCAAAATTTCCCCGGAGTTTAAAATAAAAATAATTTTCACTTTGCACACACAGGATTCGAACACAAGACCTCTAGGTAAGTTGAAGTCTTACCACCCCTAAACTAGCAGGCTCATTCTTGTCATTAATTGTGCGAAAATAATTTATAAACCAGATGTTCAAGGATAGGGGTTGAGAAAAAAAATAACAAAAATTCAAGAGAAAGGATTCGAACCCAGAACCTCACACACATAACCCTAACACCTATCCATTGAACCAAATTAACTCACTTGTTGCAATTTTCACAATTTTAACTCAAAAATAGGATGTGACCACTCTCAATCTCACTATCCTAATTTCTTTTAACCCAATTTTTAGGATGTGACAGGATAAGAGCTTTCGTTTTCAAAAGGGTCTGAGGTATGACCTTATGGTTCAAGTGGCTCCACATCAAGAGCGAGCATTTGAGGCTCTAGTCAAGAAGACCAAGATTAATGAGGAGATTAAGGGATTGGAGCACGAAAAGAAGGCTAAACAGAAAGATCAGCCTAAGAGAGAGGTTGGATAAGTTGGCCCAAATCTGCGTCCTGTTAAGCAGGCCAGAGAGGCTAGGCCACCACATAACATAGTAGTAGTGGGCCCTAGAGAAGGAAAAATTCAGGTATGTTAGTACCGTAAGAGGCATCATGCGAGTGAGTGTTGGAGAAGAATGAGTGCCTGTTTGATTTGTGGCTCAACAGAGTACAAAATTAAAGATTGTCCTCACTAGATTGATCAAATGCAAGCTCTAGCTCGGAATCAGGGGGCGATTAGGGGATAAAACTAGAGGGGTAATCTAGTTGTTCAAAGGGGTTATAATCAGAGTCAGAATGGGAAAGGTAATCAGGTATAGAAAGCACCGGTTTAAGGTGTGAATTGAGTTGAAGCTAGAAAACCTGCTTTAGTATATGCAACTAGATACCGGAAAGATAGTGATGAGACTGACGTTATTATAGGTACATTATCTATTCAGTGTCTTATTTTGGATTAATTGATATATGATCTACCCATTTTTATATTGCATGTGATATGGCTGTAAAATTGAGGATTGGGGTAGAAAAAACTGATAACACTGTTACTGTAGTCAGCCCTCTATGATAATTTGTTCTTGTAAATAAAATATATAGGAGATGTCCTTTAGATATTCAAGGGGAGATTTTTCCTAACAAATTTAACTTGATTTTAGGAATGGGCTGGTTAGTTGAGCACCGAGTCAGTCTAGATTGTGCATTGAAGAGGGTAACTTTGAAGATTGAGTTTGGAAAGGAAGTTGTTATGGTTGGGGAACGTCAGAACTATTTGTCTAATGTGATATTTGCTATAGTAGCAGAGAAAATGGTCCAAAAAAGGTGTGAGGCATTTCTGGCTTATGTTCGAGATGCGAGTACAGTTGATCCTTCTGTGGATAGTATTCGTATAGTAAGGAAATTTCTGGATGTCTTTGTTGAGGAACTGTCAGGGTTACCTTCGGATAAGAAAGTGAAATTCGGTATTGAGGTGCTGCTAGGAACGACACTGGTGCCTATTGCTCCTTACCGGATGGCACCCAATGAGCTAAAGGAATTGAAAGTACAAATATAGGAGCTATTGGATAGGGGATTCATTAGACTTAGTGTTTTGCCATGGGGTGCACCAGTATTGTTTGTATATAAAAAGGATGGGACACTCTGATTATGTATTGATTATAGACTACTAAATAAGCTAGCTGTAAAGAATAAGTATCCTCTACCAAGGATTGACGACTTATTTGATCAGCTTAGAGGTGCAACTGCCTATTCTAAAATTGATCTGAGATGCAGTTACTATCAACTTAAGTTGAAAGAATCTGATGTACCTAAGACTAATTTTAGGAGTTGTTATGGACATTACAAGTTCCTGGTTACGCCCATTAGATTGACTAATGCACCAACCACAATTATGGGTCTTATAAACCATGTCTTTTAGCCTTTTCTTGATCAATTCATTGTTGTGTTCATCGATGACATCCTAGTATACTCAAAGACAGAATCTGAGCACGACGAACATGTGAGGGTAGTTCTGCAGATTCTTTGTGAAAAGTAGATTTTCGCTAAACTTAGAAAATGTGAGTTCTAGTTGAAGGAGGTTATGTTTTTGGGCCACGTGGTGTCTGCTGAGAGTATTCAAGTGGATTCAAAAAAGTTTGAAGTTATCTTGAACTGGAAACAATCAAAAAATGTCTCAAAGATTTAGAGTTTTTTGGGTCTTGCTGGGTATTATCGAAGGTTTGTTGAGGGATTTTCCTTGGTAGCAATCCCTTTAACAAAGTTGTTAAGGAAGAGCACTTCTTTTAAGTGGGAAGATGAGTAGTAGGCCAAATTTGGGAAATTAAAATATGTGTTAACAGAAGCTCCCATTTTAATTCCGCCAGAATTTGGTAAGGATTATGTGGTGTACAGTGATGCTTTGCATGTTGGGCTTGGATATGTTTTGATGTAGGATGGTAAGGTGGTAGCTTATGCCTCGAGACAACTTAGACCACATGAGTGCAATTATCCAACTCATTATTTGGAGTTGGAAGCTTTCATTTTCGCTCTTAAAATATGGATACATTATTTATATGGAAAGAAATGTATTATTTACATGAATCACAAAAGACTCAAATATCTCCTTACCCAAAAAAAGCTCAATTTGAGGTAGCACAGGTGGATTTGAATGTTAAAAGACTATGATTGCATGATCGAGTATTACCCTAGTAAAGCTAATGTAGTGGCCGATACCTTGAGCAGAAACACATTGTTTGACTTAAGGGTTATGTTTTCCCATTTAAGTCTATTCGATGATGGGGGTATTTTGCTAAGTTATAAGTACCGCATGTTTGGGTTTAGGAAATCAAAGATAAGTAGAGATTGGATGATTCTTTAGCAGCTAAGTTTAAGCAAGTTGAGGATGGATCAAATGAATACTTTAAGACTAATTCTAGCATTATCTTGTGTTTTAGAGGCAGATATTGTGTACTGAATGATTAAATTTTGAGCAGTCTATACTACAGGAAGTGCATAACAACCATTTTATTATGCATCCTAGTGGTAATAAGATGTATCGCGACTTAAGGGAAGTATATTGGTGGTCAGGTCATAAGCGTAAGGTAACTAAATTTGTATTGAAGTGTTTCATTTGCCAACAAGTTAAGGTTGAGCATCAGTTTCCATCTGGGTTACTACAACCGGTTCATATTCCATAGTGGAAGTGGGAAAGAGTGGCCATGGATTTGGTTATTGGGTTTCCCTTAACACCTACTAAGGAAGATTCTGTTTGGGTCATAGTGGATAGATAGACCAACTCTACTCATTTTGTTTCGGTTCGCACTGATTATTCTCTTTAGAAGGTAGCTAAGCTTTACATTTCTGAGATAGTAAGACTGCATGGAGTGCAAGTGTCAATTATTTTGGATTAAGACCCTTGTTTTATGTTTCAGTTCTAGAAGAAATTTCATGAGGCTTTAGGTACATGGTTAGACTTCAATACGACTTTTCATCCACAGTTAGATGATAAGTTAGAGAGGTTCATTCAGATTTTAAAGGATATGCTGAGGAGCTATGTGATTGATTTTCAAGATAGTTGGGAGGAGCATCTACCGATGGCAGAGCTCGCCTATAATAACAACTTTTAGTCTAGTACCCAAATGGCACCCTATGAGGCTCTTTACGATCATAAGTGTTGCTCGCCTTTATATTGGACTGAGTTGGGTGAGAGGAAGATGTTAGGTCCAAGATTGGTTTTGGAGACTGAGGATAAATTTTGGTTAATTCAGGATAGGTTAAAGATAACTTCTAATAGAAAAAAGTCCTATGTCGACTTAAAGTGGAAGGACATCGAGTTCAATGTGGGAGATTGGGCTTTTCTTAAGGTTTCTCAATGGAAGAAAGTTTTGAGATTTAGCCGGAAGAGCAAGTTGAGCCCTAGGTTCATTGGACCTTATCGGATACTTAAAATTATTGGTTTAATGGGACATCAGCTTAAATTGCCTCCCGAGTTGGATCGCATACACGATGTTTTCCATGTCTCCATGTTGAGACGGTATCAATTTGACCTCTCTCATGTTGTCCTAGTTGAGGAGATCAAGGTTAGACCGGATTTAACATTTAAAGAGGAGCATGTACAAATTCTGGACTGTGAGGTCAAATTTTTTAGGAAGAAAAAATTCCTTCAATTAAAGTGCTTTGGAGGAATCATGGCATTGAAGAGGTTACTTGGGAACCAGAAGACTCAATTCGACTTTACTATCCTTATCTTTTTGAATCAGGTAAATTTCGAGGTCAAAATTTCTTTAAGGAGGGAGAGTTGTAACATCACAAATTTTTTATTTAAAGGTTGTAAAATTGTTTCAAGGATGTGTAATTGGCAAGTGGTTAAAAGAAAATAAAGAGATAGTTCAATTAGCTCAAGGACTTGAGTTTGATTCCCTTCCCTTACAAAATAGCTTAATTTTGCTAATTTTTCTCCTTCCCCCTATTTTTGTGCTGCCCAAGCTTAGTAACCCAGGTATAAATACCACTTTTTTCACTTTTTTTTTCAGCATTTAGTTTTTTTTCTTCAACCCTAGTCGTTCCTCTCCTCTCCTCTCTCATTTTTCTCTTAAGTTTCTTCCTTTCTCTAGGATTAAACCATTGTTGTGCCACCCCCTTTTACTAAGCCTTTACCTTTATTTTTCTAGCCACGTTGCTGGTTATTTTTACCCTTACCCTTGATTCTGCCCTAAATCCATCCCAAAGCCTCCAATATCAGCCCCCTAATTGTTCACCGTCACCCCCTTTCCCTTGTTCGAATAAGTGCTGGTTAGTCCTATTTCTCTTTCTCTGATGTTGTGCTTTGTTTGCCAATTCTTGGCTTCTATTTTTTATAGCCAATAAGTCTTCAATACAGCCCTTAAAATTATTATTTTTGGCTATCCAAAGATCCCTCCTTCTATCACCCCAGATCTACCATTTTTGTCGTCTCAAGTGGTGTTGCCACTCCCTTTAGTTGCCGTCTCAAGTTTTGGGACTACTGTTTCTCTTAGTTGCCGCCCCTACTATTGGAAGTTTTTATATTTTTCCCTCTTGGATTTAATTTAGACATTCCTAATTGATTAATTAACCAAGACGATCATCTGACGACTCTAATCTAGTTAGTGGGTAGTGCAAATTGTAGATTTGTGCGAGATCCTGCATTGTTTCAATTTGTTAATAATTTTTGCTTTTGCCGATTGCTTTAAAGTCAGAATGGTGTTTTTTTCCAATTGCTTTAAAGTTAGAATGGGGTTTTTGGTTACTGATTTTTGGGTATTAGTTATCTTTAGGCTCTGATTTAAACGTCTCGGGTCAGCAGTGACTGTAGATCTCCTTCGCACCTGTGGTTCTTATCAATATAATGTAAGTTCACTTGATAATTCGAATATAAAAGTTCATGTTTGTAGCATTGCTTAGGCCGAACCTCTTTGGGTGTTTTAAGGCAGGTCATTAATCGTATATTATCGTATTAAGTGCTGGTTTCAGATATAGGCTAGTCTAAGGCCTAAGAGCGGTACTGTGGATTTTGTGATTTCGTGTTGTGATTTTCAAAATGAATGTGTGGGTTCTAACTTTATAAAATAAACATTAAATAAGTATTTTTAGTTTTTAATGTGGTAATTAAGCTTGCTGAACGAGCTTGATTATATTACTAAGTAATTTAGAGGTGGCCGAACCAGGTACATTTCAAGCCCTAACAAATAGTGTGAATGCAAAACTAATTATTTTGAAATGATATGATATAACATGATTTTTTTTATTATTAAATGATGCTGGTTGTTTGTATAGCATGTGTTATTATGGAATGAAATTTTGAAGGTTTGACTTGTATGTTTGAGTGAGATGCTATGAATGAATTAATTGAAAGTTGCTACACGTGCAATGGAAAATTGCTTTTATAGCATGTTAAATTGCTTATGAAATGATTATGAAATTGAGGCATGTTAGAGTGTCATCGAATTGATTGTGAAGTTGAACGCTTGATAAGTGTTACCACTGAATGGAAATGAATGATATAATGAACGCGTATAAAGCATACCACTGAAATGTAATTGTAATGGAAACATATACTTGTTTGTATCTTGTATGATGTAATGCATGTTCATGGGGTGGGATATTGTGGATGATAGAGGAGTTCTGTGGCGTAACGACAACATATTAAGTCCACATTAATGTTGTCATTGCACTGCACTGGGAGTAATGAGGAGAATGACAATTATATTGCATAATGATTGGTAGTATAATTGCATTGTTTATAATGGTGGTTTAACCATATCAAGCACAACTCGCAATGTTTGGAGTTCGGCAAACGAGTTTTGGTGAAATTGTGGAGTGTTGCAAATGGTTGGATAGGAATCTTTTTGCATTGTATTATGTCCATGACACACTCGAATGATAACATTTTATGCCAGGTTTTGTGTTGTATTAATTTATTGATTGCTATCTATATGAATAATTGAATGTTCTTACTGTTTTTGACTTACACTAAGTTAGTTAGCTCACCCCTTACTTTCAAATATCTTAAGTAATGCTCGAAACTAAGAACGGACCCAACATGCAGACATACGGCGGACTTCAGACTAAACATTTATTTTCCTTAAAATTTTATTAAGGTTTATTTGATTTTTTGACTGTAAAATTATATGGACTGTGGTTTGGGTTTTACTTCATTTTGGGGTTTTATGCATGCATACTCATTTATTTGATTGAATTTTAAAGGTGTTTTGAAATTGGACAATGCATGATACTTGACTTAACTAAAATTTGTCATAAACTAAGTTTTCCACTGCAACAAAAGTGGTTAGAATTTTTTTGGATGAAATGACGCGTAACATGTTTTTCTAAAACTTCGCTACCTCTAAGAAAATGGCTTAAGAACGACTGACTTGTAAAATGAACGTTTTTCAAATTGACACAAGAGAAAACCGTGATTTTTCTTAAAAAAGAGTAACTAAGATTATCAAAGTACGGTAAGGTCATTTAATCACGTTGGTGGCTTATGTGGTCTTCACAATTTGGCCAGAACGTCTAAGTTGGGTTGGGGAGATTACAATACCATTTCGAAACATGTTATCAGCATGCACCAAATGCATAAGAACATCTAAACTTTGCCATTACTATTAACCTTCTAAATACCAAACTTGGCATCAAACCATTCATCACATAACAAGTTACCACATAAACTTTTATACAAGCATAACCATACCAAAACACATCCATCCACTTATACAAGTTTAACCATCCTATGTACATGCCACAAATAACCAAACTCAAAACATCAAAAGTCTACCGAATTCAACAGAGGAAAGGAGTGTGCTTCTTGCAGATCCGGTCAACGTGTTTCGGACGTCCAAAATCTATAGGAAAGTAGTAACATATGTAAGTATTTAAAATACTTAGTAAGCTCATACAATATAAACAATTACTTACCTCAATTACTTATCACACATTCAATTCATTATGCAAAATAAGTATCCCTATCAAGATACAATGTAATAACTTCAAATACATAGGCTTTGAGCTCAAACCATACATATAACCTCAATTTTTCATATTCTATCATGATCAAACTCATACCTTATACCTAAATCATATACATTACTTTGCCAACATCCAACGACATATCATCACATTTTCACTCACAATATTACCCGATAAAAATTCATAAAAGAACTTCGTACAAAGATGAAAGTAATAGTGTCTAGTTACTTATTTGGGTTAAACCTACACGAATCGAATAATAGTTCCTGATTACCCGTTTGGGTTAAACCTACACAAATCAGATAATAGTGTCTGGTCTCCCGTTAAGGTTGAACCTACATGAATCAAATAATAGTGCCTAGTCACCCGTTAGGGTTGAACCCACACGAATCGGATAATAGTGCTTGGTCACTCGTTATAGTTGAACCAACATGAATCAGATAATAGTGCCTGGTTACCCGTCAGGGTTGAACCTACACAACATGTAGCCTTGCCAGGGCTTAATAAACTTGTATTCTCGAGTTCGCAACACATGCTGGAGCTCAGAACCTGCAGGTAATAACATGTAACCTTGTATACGAGACTTTTACTAATTTCATTCGGGTTTAATCTCACATTATACCATTTTACAACAATTCATTTCAATGTGATTCAATTCTCAATTTAGGTACTAATTCATAGCCAATTCAGGATATCAATCAAAAATTAATGAACATACAAATAAAACTTAACAGCAATTTAAATATATTAATAATGTATGAACTTAGGCCAAGGGCTGACAACAAAAGAAAAAGTGGTAGGGACTAGTCTATAATTTCCTTTTTTTCTCGATTATCAACCGTTTTGTTCAAATCTTGATATATAATATAAATTCATTTCCATTTAACCACTCAAATATCATATAACAACCTATTACAAATATATATAAACTCAATTTAATCTTTCAATTATTTCCTCAAGTTTTACATTTTATTCAATTTAGTCCTTAAAATCAAACTTATCATAACTTTCAAATTTGGACTCCAAATTTTAAACCAATTTCGAATATATCCAATTATAGCCTCATATTATAAAAAATTACATGTCAATTTCAAGATATTAACAATTTAATCCTTATGTTCAAAACTAACAAAAATCACATTATAAAATAATCCTATTTTCCATCAAAGCTTCAAACTCTAACATAAACATTCAAAAGCTTAATTAATATAAACTAAGGATGCAAAGCCCTTATGTCTCATCGTAAAGCATCCATCTCACTTTGCCGCTATTTTTTATACACGTCAGGACCTTCTTCCTGCATGGCAGCATAGTCATGAAAATCGGAGTTGTCGGGCTAAACCTTTTTTTTAGCTCTCCATTTTTTTAAGAGCTCCTGATGAAACATTTGTTGTTGCTCAAACCTCACGTTCTGTATGACCATTTGTTCCTTCATCAGTTTCATTTGCTCTTGAAGAGAAAAAAACTACTACGATGATGCTTCTTGATTAGCAGAGAATGATAACCCTTAGATATAAAGAAATTTTAGGTCAAAGGAGTTTGAAGCCCCTGCGTGGGCCACATTACCCAAATTTTTCTGTCAGTCAACAAACTAGCCAGCAAACAGATTAGCCTCAGTGGGTTGGCTACCTGTACCTGAAGCTCCAGCTTGTCTTGATGAAAGGTTGACAGGGAAATTTTCATCTGGGCAAGCCATTCTGGTTATTACAAATTGAAAGAAAATTTGTCGATCGGAAGTCTGTCCAAGCTCACTACAGCAAAATAGGCTTTTAGCGGCTTTTTTTAGGCCTGTAGCGACTCTTTTAAGCGCCATTACAAGAAAGCGCCGCAAAAAATGTCGCTAATTTTGGCGGCATCTTTTTCACATAAACGGTGCTAGAGAACATAATCTTTAACGGTACTTTTATCACAAACGCCGCTAAATATCATGACCTTTAGCGGCTTTAAAGAAAAGCGCCGCTAAAGAACATGACCTTTTGCGACGCTTTTGTCACAAACGCTGCTACAGAACATGACCTTTAGCGACGCTTTTATCACAAAAGCCACTACCGCTAAAGAACATGACCTTTAGCGGCGCCTTTTTCACAAACGTCGCTAAAGAATATGACCTTTAGCGATGCTTTTTTCACAAACGCCGCTAAAAGTACCGTTCTTTAGCAGCGTTTTACAAAAAAACGCCACTAACTTTGGCAGATTTGTAGCATCCAATTTTCATCAATATGCAACCCTTCTTATAGCATGGAATCCAACCGAAAACAACAAACCTAAATGATACTTCAAATTCAACGAAAGATATATGATATAAATTGATAAATAAAGTATAATTCAAATTATTCTTACAATAATGTTAAAAGTTAAAATGTTAAAAATATTCATACAATAGTCTAAGATGGTAGATTTTGCGACTGTTGAAACATCTTCATCATATTCTGAAGCTGTAGCTGGAGTGCGTCGTACTTTTTGTTCTGCTCTGCTTCCCTCGCTGCTGCCTCCGCTTTAAGTTGTACTTGGAGTTCTTCATATTTTCTTTCAGCTTCCGCTTTAAGTAGAACAATTCGCTCATCTGTGCCCGCTTGCATCTGTGCCATCTGGTCTCTTAACCTCTGAACTTCAGCTGGAGCCTGACTCCCCGAAGGCATGTATTGTTGTGAGTTGGATTCAAAATATTGGGTTTGGTTAACAAAAGATCCCTGAAATCGAACCCGACCGTACCTTTCAGGATCCAGAACTTCAGTAATAATTCGGTTATTAATGTCGTCAAGATGAACAAAACTATCACTCGAAGCAATCGCTTCATACTTTGCCTTTTTGTCCTTTAATTTCTCCTAGTAAATCAATGAAAGAGTTAGAAACGCAATATATATTATAAAAACAAATGTAATATAACTTAACATTATTTGCATTACAAACAAATAATTAAACCATTATAATTAAACACTATAAATATTTAAAATAATTTAAATTTTATTAAGAAAACATACCATAATTTCTGCAGCTTCAGAAGTCATAGGAGATCTATTTTTCTTCCTATTTGTAATGTCAAAAAGCTAAAGGCGTCCAACTTTTTGACCAGACGAAAATTCCTACAATATAGTAGTAATATTATTTAATAGAAATTAATAAATATTTGACACTATTAATAAATTCAAAATACATCGGCCTTAACTACACAAGCAAAACTTTTCAACCCAACTGTGTGAGTGAATTTCTATTTTTTCCTACTGCTTGTTCCAACTCGTTCACAATCCTACATTATGAAATTATTATGTATATAGTAAATACTATAAACCGAAATAACTATAAGAGTTTGGAAGTACGTACTACCTCTACTTTCTTTGAATTCCAAAATCTAACCGCATCTTCCCATTGGTACCTCAGCATTCCCGGTGGGACATTTCGCAATTTCTTTTCGAGAGTTATTTTTGTCTTAAAATATTCTTTCTTTAAAGTACTTTTATGTTCTCTCCATCTTTTTCCTAATTCTTTATTGACATAATTATCTGAGATCTCTAAAGCAAATCTCTCCTACAAAAAACACAAGTTTAGAAAGTAAATATAAATGAAACTTAAACCAAAGTATTATAAATTACATTCACTTTTTGTTACCTTAATATTTTCGAGAGCTTGATTTTTGTTACTATCAGGCATTTGATGCCATGACTCGTAGTTGATAGGCAACATATTGGCATTTCGTGCTATAATGCTCAAATATCCTACTAAAAGTCGAGCTTCTGATCCAACAGACTAACCAAGATTGTTTCTAGATACTTTGACACACTCGACAAGATTTAACTCGTATATATCTTTAAATAGCGTATGTCCTCGACCTCTGCGCGTCCCATCACTTTCAGCTGAAAAATGATATATTATAATATAAGAATTTGAAAAAAATCAATAATAAAAGTCAACACGCATATAAATTAAATTTCACATTACTTTGAATTTCTACAGGTTTGTTAGGTGTATTTGGAACATTCGAAGATCCAATAGTAGTCTGTTGTTCACTATTTGTTTCTTCTGAATTTGGAGTATTTTGAACAATACTTAGATCTCGCAATCTTTTTCTAGGCATTTTATTTACAATACACAAAATATTTAAAATTTTAGTAACTAATTACAACAATAATAGTACATATAAAATAATTGAAATATTTAACAAGACCAAGATTTAAATTATGGTATTACATATAATTAAAAAATCGTAAAATCTTACTATATCATAATTCGTAAATATCTTCATCAACATCCTGGCGAACCCATTGAAATTGTGTACTAGTATTAGGGATATTTTCATTTAAGTTTTGTTCAAGAAAAGGCAAAGTTTCTGATCTTTCGTCGATGTCATCTCTACTTCCATTGCCCATGTCAAACAAGTATCTAGGGATGTTACGGAGTAGAACGTACCAACCCTCACTAGTTGGATCTTTCGAGTAAAAAACTTGTTCCACTTGAAAAGAAAATACATACGACTCATCTATCAATTGTTGTCCAGTGTGAATCAATCGAGAGAAGTTCACCATTGTAAAACCAAATTGATCTTGTTTAATTCCCGAGCAGTATTAACATTAGCCCAATCACATCGAAATAAGACAACTTTCCATTTGCCATAATAATCCAACTCAATAATGTCAGTAAGAAGTCCGTAATACTCCACATTTCCCTCAACAGGATTACTGTCCCTAGCACTAGCATAACTTGTAATTGAAGAATTAACAACTATTCCACAATTTTGAGTTTCCAATCTCTCGCGATATTTCGTATGAAATCTGAATCCATTGATGAGGAAGACACTATATCTTTTTACTACTCTATTCGAACCTTAGGAAAGCCATTTAACTTCGTCATTGACGTCCTTCCGACTCCAAACCTATTGAATCAAAAACAAATTGAGTAATTATAAATGTTATGAGAAAACATTATTTGTCAGTAAAAGCTTCAATTGCATACCGTTTGGCTTAACCATTCATGAAAAGATTTTGTGAATAACTTATTAATCTCTCGATATTGTAATATTCGAGAGCGTGAACGAGATCTTAAGATTTGTTTGCACTCATTATGTTAAAAAGAGATTTACTTTGTTAGAAGATAAACAAATTAAAAAGATGAATTCTAGAACTTACTTGCATAATGGTTCCATTGAATCGTGGTTAAAAAGAACATACAGATATGCTTGTACCCACAATCTATCATCTAATTCTGTAATTTTAACTTTACCGATTGGCTCTCCATAACTTTGAAATAAATAAGTTTCGGCCAAGTTATGATCAGTGAGCCCAGCATTTCTACTTGGTCTGTGCAGTCTTGTTTCAACATCTTCTAAATATCTAGAACAGAAAGTCATACACTCCTCTGCCAAGTAACCTTCAGCAATTGATCCTTCTGGATAACGTTTATTACAGTAATAAGACTTTAATTTGGATAAGAACCTAAACATGATATACAACATTATCAAAAGTTGTAACTAAAGGCATAGAGGTGAATGAACGAATAATTTACAAATAAATTAGCACCTTTCTATAGGACACATCCATCGATAGAAAACGGGTCCACCAAGTATTGCTTCATGAGGGAGATAGATTAGCAAGTGCACCATAATAGTGAAGAAAGGAAGGTGGGAAAATCTTCTCCAATTTGCATAAAGTCAAAGCGGCTTGATCTTGTACTTTCTCAAGTTCTTCAACATTCAAAATTTTGCCACAAATGGCTTTTATTATATTGGATAGTTCAATTATACAAGATGTCACCTTTTTGACATAGAATACCGTAAAGCAACTGACAGTAAATCTTGCATCAAAATGTGGTAATCTTGTGATTTTAAGGAATATAGTCTTCGATCTTTAAGACTCACACATCGAGATATATTTGATGCATACACATTTGAAACCTTTATATCCTTCAAAACCATGCAGAACACTTCTTTCCCTTTCTTTGACATTAAAAAAATAGAAAGCAACAACCGATATTTCCCATTCGGAAGTACTTGGGGATGAAGATCACACCGAATTCTCATGTGAACTAAATCAAGTTGACTCTGAAGATTGTCTTTCAATTTTTCATCGACATACTAAATTGTCCCAATGATATTCTCGCAAACATTTTTCTCAATATGCATGACATCAAGATTGTGTCGTAAAATGTGATGCCCCCAATAAGGCAACTCAAAAAAATACTTCTTTTTTTCCACAAGTCTGCCTCATTAGGATCATCCTCTTCATCAGATTCATCCCTTGATCTTCTCTTTGTTTGTGTGTTGGGCGGTTTATTTATTTTCCTATAACTGAAATTCATATCTGTCAACATGAACAAGATTTCAAATCCAATGGTCTACGAATGAGCTTCTCTGAACTCTTCAGTGCAGTCAAATAGAGTATTCTGAAATCTAAATCTATGATTTCCCAGTAACCACCAATGATGCCCCATATAAGAGAACTCTTCCCATTATATAACCATTTCGAACATGTTTGCGCAGCACAACAAGGACAAGCATAATGTCCCTTGGTACTCCAACCGGATAAATTGGCATAAGCCGGGAAGTCATTAATAGTCCACAACAAAGCTGCACGTAAATTAAAGTTCTCATTTCTTAATGCATCATATGTCTCAACACCTGCCCATAACTGTTTTAACTCTTTAATAAGTGGCTGCAAATAAATGTCAATATCATTTTCGGGACCTTTCTCTTCAGGGATAATCATAGAAAAGATAAAGAAAGATTGCTTCATGCAAATCTATGGAGGCAAATTGTAAGGAACAATCAGTACAGGCCAAGTACTGTACGAAGTGCTCATTATTTTATAAGGATTAAATCCATCAGATGCTAATCCAAGCCACACACTCTGAGGATCACTTGCAAAGCTTGAAAATTTACTATCAAATGATTTCCAAACTAAAGAATCCACAAGATGCCTTAATAATCCATAATCGGTTCGTCCATCATGGTGTCACGTCATAGATTCACCTGTCTTCAACGATAAGAAAAGCCTTTGAAACCTTAGTATTAGCGAAAAATATCGCAAAATCTTAATTAGCTTCTTCCTTGATTTTGCATCATTTTCATCCAACGAGATTTACCGCATACATGACAAGACTGTTTGTTTTTCTGATCACCCTAATACAATATGCAATCACTTGGGCAACTATGAATTTTGTTGTACCCAAGGCCTAAATGTTTTATTAGTTTCTTCATATCTTTGCATGAATGAGGGATTTTTGCAAACGGAAACATATCTCTCAAAAACTCTAACAGCATTGTCAAAGAGTTTCCAGTCCACCCTCCCAAACATTTTAACTGAAAAAGACGAATACAAAAAGACATTTTTGAAAATTTTAATCCCTTATAAAGTTCTTCATTAATTTCATTATGTAACATGTAGAACTTCGCCGCTTCTCCATTCAGCTCTTCATCAGGTACACACTTCTTCCCGTTTTGGTAAAAACATTTCCACCAAGATTACAATCATCGGATGCAACAAAGTCAAGTGGAAATGATTGCAAACCATGACTGCGCATATTAAACGCATCTCGCAGCATACCTTCCATGTCATCTTCTCTAACAGACTGATGGTAAACACTATGAGGATAAGCTGGATTAATCGTTAAATAGGTCCTACTAAGTGTGCACTCTCCATGGAAAATCATATTCTCTTGGCTTGCATTTTGAAATGAAAAGTTTAGAAAAGTTTGTACTTCATTTCGATAGTCGTTGCTTACCCTTGACAAATTAATCCAAGACTGATTCATTTCGTAGTTCTTGAAATCTAAAGTTGACAATAAATTACACGGGTAAGTTGATTATTTACAAGTATAATTTATTTATGTAAGTTATGATATGATATATATAAGTTATTAAGTTATGTAAGTTATGTGAGTTATGTAAATTATGATATAATATATATAAGTTACTAAGTTATGTGAGTTATGTATGTTATGATATGATATATATAAGTTATTAAGTTAAGATCCAAAGTTTTTTTTAATTCTTTAAAGTTATGTAAATTATGTAAGTTATGTAAGTTTTGATATGATATATATTTATGTAAGTTATGTAAATTATGCAAGTTATGTAAGTTATGTAAGTTATGATATATATTTTATAAGTTTTAAAAATATTAAATATTAACATCAACTCAATAAAACACTAAAATAATAGTATATAGATACAAATATTATAATATTGATATTTTTGTTCTAATGCTTAAATTTATTTATTTTATTTAAATCAAAGCTCAAGACATCAACTTAATTGACTTGTAACATAATAAGAATATTTAACGCTAACGTATTAAAATTATATCATTTTGATGTTAATAAATAACCATAACAAATTTTAATTTTCATACAATGAATAATATTATATTATAATAAAATTTTACTTATAAAAATAATAAATTAATAATTTGTATTAGAAAATATATAATTATAAGGATCCCAAACCAAATCTGAACCTGAAACAAATTCAATTCATAAAAACTTTAAATCAATTCATTTCACAAGTTGATAAACCCAAATTATCCAAACAAAAATTGGTTTTTTTTAATTTCTAAATATAAAAATTAAAAACTTTTACAGTACGAAAATAAAAACTTCATATTTAAATGAGTGAAAGTAAATTTAATATAAAAAATAGTTTTAAGAAAATGATGAACCAAACTAATTCAAACCAGTGAAAGGTTCGGTTCAATTTGATTTCAATTTGGATCTTTAAAAACCAAAATACTATATAATAATTACAAATATATTCCATAACCGATCTTAACAGACAACACTCAGTAGAAAAAGGAGCAAAAAAGAACTTGCAGCAACATTAACCAGAGTATTTTAACATCAACGCAATCATAATGTGTGCCATAGGTGGACTATACTTAACCTATGATGTGGCAAAAATATGAGACATTATGATTGCGTTGATATTTGAGGCAAAAATAACAAGTACTTAGCCTCACCAGACCATGTCAAGTATGAAAACAACTTAGGAAACTAGTTAATATTTGAGGCTAAGTACTTGTTATTTTTAACAGAAGTTTCCCGTTAAAATGGACAAGTAGAAAAATCGAATGAAAAAAACAGAAATGTTTACTTAAAATCAATAAGCACTTCAAAATAATTCTCTCCATGGTACGTAAAGATACCAAATTCCTAAATAAAATAGTCCCAACTACAAAGATACCAAATTCAAACGTAAATTTAAAAACGAAAAAAAAAAAGAAAAAAAAGATTAACTAACCTTCTGGTTATCTAGGCTTTCTGTGTATTGCTTTAGTGTATGAAAGCTACCAAATTTAAAAGCTGAGCAGGAATTCCTCCAGCCAAATTGGAATCACACTAACTTTATGATCTGTCACAATTTCATCCAAAGATTGCTTCAAACTTCTCAACTTGCTTAATTCAAAGAATTTTTGCACTTATATTTTATATATCCCTTTGTTCTAATATTTTTATTTTCATCTTCAGCACACTGAGATAGCAAAGGATCATCTAATCTAAAGACAGTAAGCTTTCTAGACTTAAAAACTGCGATTATCTAACAACATTCATCACAAAAGTAAACGATCATCTAATCAACAATTGTGTTCTTTGAAATCATCTACATTCAACTATTGTAACATGGAATCATCCATATATAAAGCAAACCTAAATGCAATAGAACCCTCGAAATATATGAAAATCTCGAAAAAAAAAATTTTAATATATCCATATCTGGCACTCATGGTCTAAACATTCATAGTGGACTATTATATTTTAGTCCGAGAAGAATCCATGGTAGGATACATCCAATTTGAAGCATAACAATGAACTTAAATCTCATTCTTGGTACATAATTAAAAAAACAACAACAACAAATTTCATATGATCTACATCAGACGCCATTACATTATTTGAATATTGGGGATAAAAAATTTCCATTCTTTGGTCAGAGGATAATCATGCATTTATATGTCAATAGATACATAATTTTATAAACATCTCAACCATTAATTTAATCACAACATAATTTAAAACAATAATTATGTATTAATTGTCGGTTTACAAACAGACAATAGTTGCATGAATCAATGAAAAACAAGCATTTAAAATTGGGAAAAAATACAAAAATGTTAATTAAATAATTCATGGAATAAGTCAAAAACACAAGCAATATGTCACAGACAAAAACTTACAAACCAACCAGTGACATCATTTGATTCCATACACGATAATCAAACGGTGGAAAAAGCATCAAGTTTTGGAGAGTAAAACTAAACTTAAAACATCAAAACACCCCTAAACCCAAAAACAAGCACAGAAAAAAAAAGGGGCAAATTCGATCGAATCACATATTCAGCATGAGTAAAATAAAAATGAACTAAAATAACTTTATCAAAAGAGAAAATAAAATCATTCATAGATAAGCAAAAATACAAAAGCAGAAAGGGAAATTAAGAGAATGGAAAAGCACCCACCACCGAAAGCTATGGAAAAGAAAGGAAACGAAACGAAAGGGAGAAGGCAAAGAATCAGTTGGAATAAAGAGAATTGAAGGAAAATATAGAGAATTGAAGGACAACTGTGACAAAAAGAAAGGGATTGGGGAAAAATTAAGGATTTCGAGGAGGCGGTGGAATTGATTTGGGAAAAAGGGATTTGGGAAAAAATGAAAAGGTTTTGGGAAAGACGAAGGATTTCGGGTTTTTGTAAAACTACGTCGTTTCGCAAAAATTAACTACTTATTCGTGACGTTTATGAAAAAATGCCGCTATTGCTCGCATATAAAAAATATTCGTGGCGTTTGGAAAAAAGCCACTATTGCTCAACTTTTTTGCGGCGTTTACTTTTTGCGGCACACTCGACTTTTTTACAATTTTTATATTGAATTATTGTATCTTTCATATAAATTTTAAATAAATAATTTTTAAAATTTTAAGTAATATTTAAAAGAATTAGATAAAATTATAATTTTTTATGTAAGAAAACAAAAATAAAAACAAAAAATTCCAAAATATGAAAAAAAAAGCTTTAAAATTTTTTTAACATATTTTTAAATATAAAAGCATTAATTGATTGTATAATATTTCATCATTTAACAAATCTCAAGTAAACCTTAACTCCTAAACCATTTAATATATATATAAAGTTTATCTATTATCTTCTGAATAATTTAAACTATAATAATAATTTTAATATATTAAAATTAATATTATCTCTTTTACAGTTATATAAGAAATTATTTAATATATAAATTAAAAAATACTAATTAATTTAAACCCTAAACCCTTATCCCCTATCCCCTAACCTCCTAACCTTTAACCCCTAATCCCAGCCCTTAAACCATAAACTCTAAACCCATAATCCATAAACCTTAAAATAGTAACTCTTAAATCTTAAACCCTAAACCATCAACCCAAAACCCTAAACTATAATGATAATTAAATGAATATTTTAAAATTAATACTATCTCTTTTACGATTATATAAGTAATTATTTAATATATAAATTAAGAAACAATCAGTCATGTACCTAAAAAACTTTAAAATTATTTTAAATAATAGTATTTTTATTTTTTTCATTTTTAACAAATACTTTTCTATGTTTTTACTTTCAAATTTTTATGTGTTTATTTTTTTTGCGGCGTTTTTCAAAAAGCGCCTCTAATGCTACTAAAACTCAACATAAAATGACGGCGTTGTGCTTAATTTTTGTGGCGTTTTTCAAAAAGCGCCGCTAATGGTCGTCTTATAGCGACGTTTTTCAAAAAGTGCCACTAATGCTTGATCTATAGTGGTGTTTTTCAAAAAGCGCCGCTAATGCCACTAAAGTTCAACGATGGCGTTTTTCAAAAAGCACCGCTAATGGTGACCTATAGCGGCGTTTTTCAGAAAGTGATACTAATGCTCGATCTATAGCGGCGTTTTTCAAAAAGCGCCGCTAATGCCACTAAAGCTTGGCATTGTGCTTCTTCTTTTTTGCGGCGTTTTTCAAAAAGCGCCGCTAATGGCACATATAGCGGCATTTTTTAGAAACCACCGCTAATGCTTGATCTATAGCGGTGATTTTCAAAAAGCGCCGCTAATTCTCGATCTATAGCGGCGTTTTTTGTTCAAACGCCGCTAAAAACCTGTTTTGCTGTAGTGTAGATAGGCTCTATGCATGCCAACATGTATACTATTCTAGACTTAACACATGTTTCTCGAACTACTCACTTGATTTCGCATCCTCTGCTTGCGAACACCTAGGAACATGTGAGCTTGGCTTGCGATCTCTCTCCGCGAGCCCCTAATGTCTCTACCTTGTGGGGCTCAAGTTCTTTCGCATCTACTCAGGTTGTGGGTCGATAGTTCGAGGTTATATTCAGGTTTTGGTTCGAAAATGAAAAATACCATAAAAAGTGTGCATTCGATCTATTCGGTTATTTTATGACAATAACCGCATAAATCAAAATTTTTGTTGTAAAAGAATTAACCAAACTGAACTTATGTGTAAAACTGAAATAACCAAATCAGTCGATTCGGTACGGTTTATCAATTTTTATAGTTATTTTTTTAATTAACCTAGTTTCTTTTCCCACTTTTACTAGCAGATTCGAGCTATGGGGTTCACTAGAATAAGTAATTCACGTTGAAGTTAAGGGAAACAAAGTGGAATCGATGGTAGAAAAAAAGAGAGCACTACGCACAAAAGTCAATGAGCTAAGACGCAACTAAGCTAAAACCGACAAAAACATTCTCTCTTTGTCGACAACCATCAAAATTTGCAGCAGAGAAAGTATTTAGAGAAATAAAAGAAATAAATACATAAAAAAAGAAAATTAAGTTAAACTATCTTACCGTGCAATGAGATGAATGAATCTGCCAACGATGATGGTGACTGGTGCACGTGTGTGAGACGTCAAGCTCGAGCGTCGACCGTCGAACAGAGGAGAGTTGAAAAGGGGCATCGACCGTCGGTCTGCTGACTTGAAGAGGGGCTGGTGTTGGCGATTTTTTTTTTTTTTCAGATTTGGGACGAGGAAGAGGAGAAATTAAAAGAAATGTAAAAGCCGAACCTCGTTTTGTTTAGTTTTAGATATTTATTTTTTAAAAATAAATTAATTATGTAAATAATATAATTGTAATTAAAATTAAATTGGGTTTGGGTTTAGGTTTGGATTTTTAGTTTATATTTAGTTTTTGGGCTAGATTTATATTTGGGTTGGGTTGGGTTTGATTTTTTATTTTTGGGTTGTGCTTGGTTACTTGGGTATACATATAATTATAAATTTATGTTTTAATGTTTTAAAAAATTAGTTTATTTGGTTATCTTGGTTTAGATTTTTAAAACTAAAACTAAATCGAATTAACCGTTTAAATCGATATAGGTAACCAATTAATCAAAAATCAATTAAATCAAAAAAATTTGATTAATCTAGTTTAATTATTTTGATTATTTCAATTAAACAGATAATTTTCACCCCAAATCAAATTAAAGTAGAGACATTGAAATTACTATTTACAAATACATATCTAATAGTGGAATTTAACCAATTATATAAAATTCTACTAATAATAAATATTAAAATTTTAATCTATATCAAATTTCTTATTCTAATAGAGATACACTTAATAATAATAAAGTATATATAACAAAGAAAGTGAAAAAAAATCTATTTTAAAAAAGAAATATAATTCTAAATTAAAAAGGAAAAAAAACCGAAGAGATTAAATTAGAGGGGTTAATATTGGAACCATAGCCGACTAATGACCAAAACTCTTCAAAAGGTACACCCAATACAGAGGATACGTAGGCCTCCACATATTCAAACCCCCTCCTCTCTCTCTCTCTCTCTCTCTCTCTCTCCCCAAGACTTGGCCTTGCTTTGATTTGTTTTGTTTTATTGTTGTTGATTGATTTTCAGCATTCAACAGCAGGCAGCTTCACCACCCTTTCATAGAAAACAAAATGAGCTTTCACCTCACAAACTGAAATAAATAAATAAAATTAAAAAAAAAAAAGAAACAAACAAAAGGTGGTAGTGGTAGATGCATGAGCCACCACCACACCAACACAAACTTGTTGAAATCTCTCATCTTTCTTATTTCTCCCTTCCGTTCTTTCCTCACTCTTTCTCTTATTTCACCACCATCTCCTTTCCTTGATCCTTCTCGTAACACCTAAGGATCCTGAGTTTTTTTTAACCTTTCTTTTTGTTTTCTTTTACCAGATTTTAGGTTCAACCTTAATAAAATTGTCTTTCTCTCTCTGTTTTCCTCGGTTTCTGCGCTGTCCCGACTACCACCTTTTCTTTCTCCTTTCTCAGGTACCAAATAAATGACTTTTTGTTCTGGGGTTTATTTATCTTCTTCCTTGTAATGGGTGGGTTTTCTGCGTTTCCTGGCTATGGGTTCCCTGTCGCCATTTTTGGCTTTTTCCCTTTTCCTCCTTGAATTTTTGTGTGTTTTGGAGTTTGGGTTTTGTGTTTTGTCTTGTATTTTCACTGCATCTGCTTCCATGAAAGGTGGTAGGTTGGTGGGGTTGACTTGTTTTTCCACGGAGTGATAATTGGGTTTTCTATCAGCCAGACTTACTGGACAACTTTGTTAGTTTCACATGATGAAAGTTTTGGCTTTTACTTTATGCAAATTATGATGAATTCATCTCTTTTCTTCACCTAAAAAAGAAAAAAGAAAATTATGGCTGACTTTATGTCACATTGCCCCCTTATCTTGAGGCTAGCTAGCTTTTAGAAGTGAAAACCACGTTTCATGGTATTTTCATTGGTTTGTTCATATTATTTTTCAATTCCATCTACGATTGATTTCTGTTTAACCAGCATCAAATCTGTTGTCTGTTTTCAGAAATCTAATCCGTGCAAGCTATTTAGCCCTTGAATCCCTTATTATCTTGTAGTATTATTGAAATCAAACGTACTTGGTGATGAAAAACCAGCTGTTTCTATTTCAGCCAACCAAATTCCGTACCAAGTAATTTTGGTTGGCTGTAATAAATGATAGCAAAAGTTTATTAACATCTGGGAAATTTCTTTGTTCTTTGTCTAAGTTTAATTGCTTAGGTGCATCAGATTACTTGCATTGACTCAGTTTTGATGGCTTTTGTATTTTTTTTTAACGTTTTTCTTCTTTTGCTATATGATCACCACGGATCATATCTGGTTTACTGTTCGTCATTTTGTGATTGCTTAATCTACCTATAACTCGTCCATCTTTGGTAATCTTAGGAGCACAGATAAAGGGATAAATGCAAAGCTAAACCATTGGTCACTGATTGACGCATTGCCAAATGGTGAGCTTACGCAGACGCAAGCTCCTGGGACTCTGCTCTGGTAAACTTTAGTTGACATGTACTTTTTATATTGCATAATTAGCTGCTTCTATTGGTATCTATGAAGAGGAACATTTACTAAATTACTATGTATGTGAAGTGTGCCCTTCCCTTCATTTCTTTGCCCTTGTGTTACTTAAAGTGAGTCTGTCTAAGTAAACTATGAGTTACTTGTATAGTGAATGTAATCAAACAAGTTCTAGATTATGCCTGAATAATTTCATTCACCAAATCTGGTGACCTTTTGCAGGGACGAGTTCCTTTTTTACTCCACTTTCTAGATTTTTCGATAATAGTAATGCCCCTGGAAATTCAAGTCAGAGTGCAAAATTGGTCAGTGTGCATCCCATGCCCTCAGATCCCATCCACATGAATGGGGTAAGAATGCATTATTAATCAGTTGATTAGATGTAGTGTTGACGGTTTAACTCTTTTCTCTTTGTTGGGTTGATACAAGTTCATTTTCCATTATTTTCCTTTTATCATTTATAAACTTAGCAGCTCTCGGAGACTCTTTTTATCTTTTTTTTCCCTTGAGCTAGGGAGGATTACCTTAATAATGCCTCTCTAGTTTTGTCTTGTAACTTAGCTTGGTCTGTAGTTGTATATTTACTGGTGTGTTTTCTCATACATAATAATTCTAGGAGTAAATCATTTCATTTCATTCCTCTTTGTCCACAATAAGGGGGAAAAGGACCATTTGTCATTATTGAAGACTTTCTATTCCCTTATGACAGATTTTCTTTGTTTTAGTATGTTATGAAGTATTGGAAATATGAAATTGTGAAAATACAATAGAATGGTTGATGATTACTGATAGAGATTACATTTTTTACCTTAAACATTGTTTTGCTATCTATATTTGTGTGGTAGCTACTCACGAACTACATCTTCTCTTGTGATTAGCATGTTTGTTGTTGGTGTAGTTGTTATAGTTATATAAATAGTGATGGCAAGTGTGGTTATGTTATATAAGAAGGAAGTGAAAGGTGGATCTTTAGAAAAAGTTAAATGCGCTGCTTGTTTTGACTCCTTCAGAATCATGTCTTGCTTGCTCATTCCATTGCATCCTATGATTAGCATGTACTACTACTACCATCTCTCTCTTGTTTTACTAATTAACTGTTACATGTAACTTTTGATGTTTCTCAGAAAAGCATTCCTAAGGTTGCCTCTGGATCACCGAATGTCTCCGGCTCCGGCTCATCAAAAGAGCATCATAATCAACCTTTTCCCGGTTTGTTTCCCTGGAATCACATGTTCTATATATTTGTTGCTATTGTTAAAGCTGGAAAAGTTTTACTTTTCCAAGTCTTGCTTACTGTTGGTATTTCCTTCCATACTCCATCCCCTTCCACTCTTAACATTTTTTTCACCCTCTATCTTTGCACCTAAGCATTTACTAATGAATGGGTTTTATGTCTTGATTGCTTACCTTTCCTCCATATTCAGCTTTAATGGCTTGAAAGAACTGCATTCAATTTTTTTTATTTTTCGAAATTTAAATGGTTAGAAAGACATGCATCCATGCTACATTTTGCGATGGTAAAGCTGCATGGATTAATATGATATGGTTTATATTCTGCAGAATATGCTAAAACGTTACAAAGCTTACATCTTTTCCCTTGCTCTCCACTCACTTGCATACTGTTCTTGTGAAAAGTAAAATGATTTTGGTTCGTGTATCTAATATTCAAGGCTAGCATTGCATGGTTTGCTCATCAAAGTTTCATGTATTTGACATCTTTAGTTTGTGTTTGTTGGTATGGGGAAGCTACTGTCTAGAGAATCAACATTGTGAAATGATGTTATGAAAATGATTTGATCCGCAGTTGGTTAATGTTCAAAATAGGATGGTTTTATACTATGTATATTAGAATCCTGTTGTGTGAGTTTTGGATTTTTTATCTCATTTTGGGGCTATGTCATTACCATTAAAATCCAATACAGGGAGCCATTTACTTTTCTACATTTTAACTGATGCCCAAGCACAATGTTATTATCTGTGTAGGGCAACCGATCAAACGCAGGAAGCGACACAAGAGGAAGCATGTTCAAAACCAAGAACCATGTCTAATGAGGGGTGTATACTTCAAAAATATGAAATGGCAGGCCGCAATAAAAGTTGACAAGAAACAAATTCACTTGGGAACAGTTGGTTCACAAGAAGAAGCTGCCCATTTATATGACAGGTAAAATATCGACTTTTATCTTTGCTTATAATGATTGCCTACTACAATTTTGTCCCAAAACTCCGATTGCTATTTTTTGCTCAGTAGATAGGCTAATGCTGGTTTCTACGGCTTCTCAATGTAATAAAGATGGTTTCTTAGTATTGATTTATTTTCTTTGATTGATAGACTAATGGATTTTGAAACACGTTTCTATCTATAGAGCGGCATTCATGTGTGGAAGGGAGCCGAACTTTGAACTCTCAGAGGAAGAGAAACAAGAGCTTAGGAAATTCAAGTGGGAAGAGTTTTTGGCATATACTCGGCGATCAATTACAAATAAAAGTAACCCTTTTGTTTATGAATTTTCTATGATCTCCAGAGCTGCTGTTGTTCAAATATTCATTGGGGTTTATTTGTAACGATTGGATTACAGAATACAAGCAAAGGCTCGGGAAGGTGGAACCACAGAAGAGATCTGAACCTGCAATGGAGAACAGTGAGTGGGACAACAAACAAGGAGTGAATAGCTTCTCAGCTTCAGAAGAGTTCGGGCCAGACTCTTCAGCCTCATAAACGATTCGAGAGTGTTAGTGAGGCTAAACCAATAGCTTTAGCAGTTAAATTTAGAGTTGCAGGGTCTCTCCATTTTTGGGTATTTTTCTGGTATAAAATTAGTTGCACCATTATATCACCCTCAGGAAATCACCATTGTTGCTGTCCCAATGTATCTGCAGATTGCAGAAATCTGGGGAAAAAAACATGTTTACGTTCTAGGAAGCATTAAAAATCTTTTATTAGTCGTAGTTATGCCAATTTCCATCTTTTATCTTCCATTAGCTAGACCTGGTAATATAAAGGCATGTATGTAGCATAAATTCAACAAAACTCAAAATGAACTGGAAAACCCGAAATAATTAAATAAAGGTGAATTGGTTAATCCAATTACCTATGGATCAATTCAATTGAAATTTTCTTAATACAAAGATATTAATATATGAATGTTTATTTTCAGTTCGAAAATGACACCAACTCCCTTATTGAATATACTGACTGGAAACATACTGAATGAAAATAACTAAGGAATCTGATAATAAGTGTCTATCAATTACTCAAATTGAGGCTAGAAAACATTGGATGAGATAGCTCGTTACTATATGTTGGCAAGCATAATCAATACTCTGTATAAGCAACTAAAGAGTTGTAAGACTGTTAAAACGATTCTAGATAAGCTAGGAGACATGTTCGGAGGTCAAGTTACTTTTGGCTTGACAATCTGTCATATCTAGCTTGATAAATGCCCAGCAAAAGCCCGGTACTTTGGCCAAAGACCATATGATCACTCTCATGATCTACTTTGTCGAGATTGCGGACAATGAGGTCAATTTAGACCAAAACACTCAAATTGAGATAGTGTTCAAAAGCTTTTCAAAGGATTTTGTTGGTTTTCAGGTCATATATAACCTTGGCAACAAAAACTTAACGCTTACACAACTCATGAAGGAGCTACAATCCTATGAATTGATGTTGAACAACGGTCAGCAAGTAGAAGCGAATGTAGCCGTCGCTTCTTCCTCAAAAAGGAAGGGAAAGCGCACTAAGAAAGGTAAAGCTAAGGTCTCTAGGCCACAACAAGTGGAAAGGAAGACAACCAGAAAACCTAAAGACTTATCTAAGTCTAAACTTCTTCTGCAGTAAGAAATGACACTTCAAGGCAAACTATAAAAAATGGAAAGAATATCTAGCTACTAAAGTCAAAGATATGAAACTCTTGATAATAGAAGCTTGTTTAGTGAAAGATTCAATAGGCCACTGGGTCATTAATTTGGGAGCCACTAATCATGTTTGTGATTCTCTACAGGGGTTCAGGGAGACGAAAAATCTTAAAGAGAAGAGCTTATCGTTGCAGACTAAGAACGGGACAAGTGTGGTAGTTGATGCAGTGGGAGATGTATATCTTTATTTTGATAATTTTAGGAAGATTACTAAGTTTCAAAAGAAACTTAATTTCCATTGCATGTTTATATAAAAAACAGCTTAACCATGACTTTTAATGATGAAATTGCAATATTTAGAAATTGCAATCTTATTTGTAATGGACAGATGTCAAGTACTCTCTATTTTATCAAGCAAAAGATGTAAACACTTCTTGAGACTGAAATATCGAATATAAGACTTAAAACTTCTCACTTTAATGAGGCATACCTTTGGAAATTAAGGCTCGATCATTTTAACCGAGAAAGAATCATTAGACTTGTGAAAGTTGACATCTTAAGTTCACTTAAAGAAGTTGATATTCCATAATGTGAATCTTACTTGAAAGGTAAGATGACTAAGCTATCTTTTAATACAAAAGGAATGGGGATTAAAAAACCCTTAGAACTTGTGCACATTGATGTATGTGGCCCCATTAGCGTTAGTGCAAGAAGTGTATTATGTAACATTTATTGATGACTATTCTAGATATGAGTATGTAAACTTGATGCATCACAATAGTGAAACCTTTGATAAATTTAAAGAGTTTCGTGCAGAAGTGGAGAAACAACTAGTTTTACCCATAAAGGCACTTCGGTCTGATCGAGGTGGGGAATATTTATCTGATGAGTTCTTAGGGTACCTTATAGAGAATAAGATTCTGTCCAATTAACCATGTCAGACACTCAACAACAGATTGTCGTGGTAGAGAGAAGGAATCAAACGTTGTTAGACATGGTATGTTCAATGTTAAGTTATTTGAAGCTGTCAATCTCTTTCTTGGGATATGCAATACAAATGACTTGCTATATTCTGAATGATGTGCCAACTAAGGCAACATCTCAAAACTCCATATGAATTGTGGCATGACAGGAAGCCAATTCTAAAACATTTAAGGATTTGGGATGCCTAGCTTACATATTGGATAAAGATGCAAAGAAGTTGGATTCACTGACAGAATTGTACATGTTTGTAGGATATCCGAAGAGAACAAAGGGTGGTTTGTTTTATAGCCCTGAAAGAGCAAACTATCATAGTGTCAACTCATGCTACTTTCCTTTAAGAAAGTTATATGAATGACTTCAAACCTCAGAGTAAAGAGGTATTCAAGGAGCTTTCAAGAAATATACAAAACCTCGGTTCCAAAACCAACTCTTAATAGTAGACCTACAAACGGTCAACAGTATGGGGAGCTTTGTCGAAGTTGGAGGGTCTCTCATACGCCTAAGTTCTTCCAATCTGGCAAAAGTGTTCTTAACATTGAGTCTGCCGAACAGGAAGATGATGACCCACTTACATATGACGAAGCGGTGCAGAGTGTTGGTTCCAATCTCTGGTAAATAACTATAAAATCTGAAATGCACTCTATGTATTCCAACTCAGTGTGGGAACTTATAAACTTACTGAAAGGGATAAAACCCATAAGGTGTAAGTGGATCTACAAGAGGAAAAGAAATGCAGATGAAAAATTGGAAATTTATAAGGTCAGAATTGTAGAAAAAGGTTATACTCGTAAAAAAGGTATTGATTACGAAGAAACCTTCTCTCTAATTGTGATTCTCAAGTCTATCCACATATTACTATCTATTGCGGTAGCTCTCAATTACGAGATCTAGCAAATGGATGTCAAGACAATGTTTGTGAATGATTATCTTGAAGAGAGCATCTATATGATGTAACCTACCGGATATATAGCTAAAAGAAACGAGTATAAAGTTTGCAAACTGCTTAGGTCCATTTATGGACTTAAACAAGACTTTTGGATTTGAGCAAAACGTAGATGAACCTTGTGTTTACAAACATTTAGGGGATAGAAAGGTGGTTTTTCTCGTTCTATATGTCAATGACATTCTACTCATTGAAAATGATGTAGGGACATTATCATCAGTTAAATTGTGGTTAACCCAACAGTTTAGCATGAAGAACTTAAGCAAGTATCACGCTTATGAAATAAAAAATTTTACTTACTTTCAGGAAATCTCCTCAGTGATATCCACATGACAATGTTTACCTTGGGGTAGATCCGTTTCATCCCATTACAAGAGTTCATCGATGAAGGCTGTAGGTCTTTCTTAGGGACCTTCTTCCACTCAATAATTTAAAAAATGTAAGGTTTTTAATTTCCGATTTCAATCATGAATGATCATTAAATGCATGCCAAGTACATGTGACATTCTTCCCTAATCTATATGACATGCTTATCTCATATATGCATGAATATACATTTGTAGTCATATAAATATCGTCATGCTTATCTCATATGTATAAAAGCATAAAATTTAAATGACTTTGATCAGTTAAATTTTTCATGATTCCATTCTAGAAAAATAATAAAATTATAGAATTACAAAATTTACCCCAAAGCATACTTTGGGTCTTCAATTTTGCCACCACGTTCTTCTACTACGATACTGATTCATGTTTCCATCGTCACTATCTTTTCGTCGATATTTCTGTGTCACCACCACTGCCCAAGAAAAATTAGGTTACAAAATTTCTATGTTCATTTCCGGCTCACATATTTTATTCTAAACGATTAAAATTAAAATTCTATGTGAAGATGATAGTCCACGGTCAAAAAATATACATGCCTAAAAAATAAATTAAATTACAAATAAATTTTTAGGAATCACAACTTTGGCAAAATTACTTTATTATCAATAACAATAAAATAATTATATACATTCATTCATATGCATTCCCCTAAACATGTGAATAATTATAAGAATGTCACATCTTATTAAATATTAATGAAACAAGATGAAGAGAGAGATTCGGTCTCAGTTTACTCTATAAACATTGCACAACTTGGCTATTGATACTAATTGTTGGAAAAGAATCAGGTTTAAAAACAATTTTCTTATACAACAAAAAATTACAATTTTGAAAATCAACTTGGTTTATGATATTTATAGAAATAAACCTTGAACCGAAATCATACTTGTGTTTTTGGATAACCGGATCCTTGATATTTTTCAGCTTTCAACCAAACGATCTTCTCCACTATTCTCGTACCACGAATTGTCTCGAGTGTGGGCTCGCACCAATTGAATCAAAACACATAAATAGAAAAAGTTTTCTTTACTTTTGGGTGAAAACAAAAAATTTCTCTTTAAAATAAAAACCGACAGGATTGTTATCTCAGGAAAAAAATATAATAGTTTAGAATAAATTCTCTCCATTTTTCGGCGGAGTAACAATATCTCCAAGTTGTGTAAATAGCTCTATCAGTGTCATATATTTATAGGGAGAGAATGTAGAACCCTTGTTGAATTGTAGAGATTTATTTCAAATAAAAAAACAACTTCCTATTCCAACTAGGAGAGAGAGAAGGGCTAATAAGGTATGCTTCCCCTCATATGTATTATGATGAAGATTCGAGCCTCTCATTATATTGAGCCCAATTATATGTGCTTTTTGAGACTTTAACCCAACAATTTATAATTTAATCCAACCCAATACATATTTTTCTATTTTCCAAAATAAACATTAAATTTCCAATTAAATAATTTTCTCATCCCAAATTTACCATTGATAAAATTATGATGATTTTTCCCTTGGTAAAATTTCTAAGAAAATATATTCAATATTTCACAACTAAACTTGTTCATTATGACTGAATGATTTATTTTCATATTCGGGCTTTAAAATTGCCCAAAAAACATAAACTCATTCTTCCAATCATTTCTAAGTAATCCATATATATTCAACTTGATCATTTTTCATCTTCATTTCCATTTCTATTTTTTAAGAAACTCACATTCATTTCTAAATGATTCCATTTCTCTATTTCAAAGAAAACCATAATAATTTCTGAATGTTTTACATTTCCTTGTTTTTATTCATTTTGTTCATTCTGATTCAAACACGTAATTCATTTCTAATTTCAACGAGCTAGAGGAGGGACTGATTGAACATACGTAATTAAGGCTTAAATGATTTATAATTATGTTCCAACTTTTCACCTATTAATTATGAACTCATTTAGTCATGAAGTCATTCCACTATAGTATCGTGATTGAGCTTTCCCTAACAACATACCATTACAAAAACAAATATTCAGTGCTCGTTCAATAACCCTGTCATAAGTGTGTTACCCTCATAGTATATCATTGATCTCTTTGGGATAATATTCATTCTCCCAATATGATCCTATTTTATCTGATGGTAACTATTACATCTTCCTTCATGAAAAGTCAATCACCATCAAATAGTGATTAAGTCATCCATCACAAAGACGAGCAACTCGTGGCCACGTTTACTTCTCATCGACCATGTAATGCCCATGAAAGGCTATCATTTACCCATGTTTTGGGCTTTGAATTTCACTTTTGTGAATTACGCTACATACTGCAGAAGCCGTACACCCAACACACTATTTTTCGGTTCCTTATGTATTCGAACTCAAGCTTTTACTTACATGAAAGTGTATGAGTCACGCATACATAGTCAGCCATCCACTTAGGATTTAGGTATGCCACACTATGAACGTCACAAGTGAATAGATCCATAAATAGATTTAGGATCTATCCTATTTGGGTCCAGTCCAATGTACTGTCAGTCTAGTTAGTCACATCTATGTCTCTATCTTTTAGGAGTCATTCGCTTCGATTTACAAGACAAAGCATCTCCTCAATTGGACTTGATAGACGCCATATTAATCTTTCAATCGATTTCCTCATTTTCAATTAGACTAAGGACATGTTTAGGTTCGTCTACTAATACAAGTTATCTTTCTGTATTACGATCCGACCACGTAATACTACTAAATATTAGTTAAACAACCAGTGAGCAACATTTGCTTCCATTTTGCTTTGTGCAAAAAATCCATGTGAGGAAACTATACAAAGTATTAATGTAACTCATGAATATTTTTATTAACCAATTTGTTCAAAAAATTACAAGTGTACTTAAGCAAAAATACTATATTTAGGGAACTAGATCCAACAATGAACCTATATCTCATTCACCAGAAATTTTAGCCTCTGGACCTGTTCAAAGTTTATAAATTTGAAGTTGAGAATCAATTCAAACAAAAGGATTAAGAACATTAGATCTAATCGTGGTGGCGAGTACTACAGTAGATATGATGGCTCAAGTGAACAATGTCTAAGACCATTTGCAGAATTCCTAGAGGAATGGGGTATTGTTCCACAATACACTATACCAAGATCACCTAGTATGAATGACGTAGCTGAAAGAAGAAATAGGACTCTTAAGGATATGGTAAGGAGTATGATTGCTCATTCTACCTTACTTGAGTCCCTTTGCGAAGAAGCGTTAAAGACAATAACATACATTCTGAATAGAGTACCCACTAAAGTAGCTACAAAAACACCTTATGTACTTTGGACAGGTCGGAAGTCTAGTCTAAAACACTTTCACATTTGGGATGTCCAGTTGGGGCAAGGCCTTATAGGTCACATGAAAAGAAATTGGACTCCAAAATAGTGAGCAAATACTTTATTGATTATTCTGAGTGATCTAGGGGCTATAAGTTTTATGATCCCACCATTAGGAATATTTTTGAGATAGAAACTACAACATTTTTTAAGGATGTTCAGTTTAGAGGGAGAAATAAGGTTAGAGACATTGCTTTTGAGGAGGAATTAGATTCTAACTATTCATGCTATCACTTTTGACAATGTTTAGGTTCTAATACCTATTATTGATCAATAAATAAATCCAAAACCTCAACAAGAAAATGTTGAACAACTCCCTATTCAAGATGAGGTAATTGTTCTAGAAGAAGAAACTTAATAACCTCAAGAACAAGTGCCATTAAAAAGGTCCACGAGAGAGGAAAATGTTATTTCAAATGATTATGTTATATTTCTCCAATAACATGAGTATGATAATGGAATGATGAAATATGATCCAATCAACTTTCGTCAGGCCATGAAAAGTTCTAATTCTCAAAAGTGGATTGATGTTATGTAAGAAGAGTATAAGTCTATGTAAGACAATAAAGTTTGGGAACTTGTCCCATTACCTGAAGACGCAAAATCAATTGATTGTAAATAGATATTTAAAACCAAAATGGATACAAATGGTAATGTGGAGAGGTATAAGACGTGTCTTGTAGTTAAAGGATATACTTAGAAAGAATATATTGATTTTACAGAGACTTTCTCTTCGGTTTCATCAAAAGACTCTTTTAGGACAATCATGATACTTATTGCTCATTTTGATCTTGAGTTACATCAGATGGATGTGAAGACCATGTTTCTCAATGGTGACATTGAAAAAGCAATTTATATGGTGCAACCAGAAAAATTTGAATTGGGAGCCGTAAAAATATGATTTGCAAATAAACAAAATCCATATATGAACTCAAACAAGCTTCCTATCAATGGTACCACAAGTTTCATCAAGTAATTGTCTCATTTGATTTTGAGATGAATATTGTCAATGATTGTGTATATCACAAATTCAGTGGGAGTAAGTATATGTTCTTGGTTCTATATATCAATGACATTTTGCTTACCACTAACGATATAGGCTTATTGCATGAAACTAAGAGGTTTTTATCTAAGCATTTTGAGATGAAAGACCTTGGGGATACCTATTTTGTTTTAGGAATTCAGATACATTGAGACCAATCTCAGGGTATTCTTGAATTGTCACAAAAGATTTTTATCGATGAAGTACTCAAAAGGTTTGACATGCAAGGTTGTAGACCAGGTGACACCCCTGTTGCAAAAGGAGACAAATTTAATCTTGTTCAATGCCCTAAAAGTAATCTTGAAATTCAAGAAATGCAAAAGATTCCCAATGCATCAATTGTTGGGAGTCTAACATATGCTTAAGTATGTACACGTCTAGATATTATGTATATTGTTGGGATGTTAGACAGATATTTAAGTAACCTTGGTATGGACTATTGGATAGCAGCCAAGAGAGTTATGAAGTATCTTTAGAGAACTATAGGTTACATGCTCACTTATAAGAGATCAGATCATTTGGAAGTCATAGGGTATTTTTATTCTGATTTCGTTAGGTGCCAAGATAGCAGAAAATCTATATCAGGCTATATTTACTTGTTAGCTGGAGGAGTTATATCCAAGAAAAGTGCCAAACACACACTTGTAGCTTTTTCCACTATGGCAGCAAAGTTTGTAGCATGCTATGAGGCATCAAACCATGGAATATGGTTGCAAAAACTTGTCACAGGGCTGCACATTTTGGAGAATGTAGAAAAACCACTCAAAAGTTTTTTGATAATAAGCCAACGATGTTTTATTCCAAAAAATAAAAGGAGATCATCTAAGTCAAAGTATATTGAAATTAAGTTCCTAGTTGTGAAAGAAAGAGTGCAAAGTGGAAAAATATCCATAGAGCACATTGGGACAAACTCCATGATAGCAGATCCTCTCACAAAAGGTTTACCACCCAAGATCTTTCATAAACACACTGCTCATATAGGTGTTATATTATTTGAGGACATCATGGTTTAGTGGGAGTTTGTATTTTATTTGATTTATGTTTATTTTCAGACATTTGTGTATTTGGTTATTTTCTTATCAAAAATAAGTATTCAGTTTATTCACTCTGTTTTGTTATTTTGATATTAACCTCACTTAAGTTTAAGGAGGACCAATTGGAAATAAGCATGTTTTGGTTCACATTACATGTAATTTTCATGCTATGCATCCATGATTTATCTATGTCATTTGACTATATTTGTCTATCTGACCATTGATTAGCTTAGTCATGATTAATATGAAAAAGACTAATTTGATCCTATATGGATATAGTTGATGGACGAGATTGTTATAGAATACCAGTTATATGATAGCAAATTTTGAGCTCATAAGGTTGTACATTTATCAGGAAACATATGTTGCCCAAGTGAGAGATTGTTGGATTAAAATCCTCAATTATGGGGACATATGTATGATGTATAATGCTATTATAAAGTGTGATACAACATTAAGTGACCAATTATGTTATAAGTGTCGCATGTATTAAAGTATCATGAAAATAATGTGTAGATACTATATATTGTATTTATAATTTGATGAGGGACCAAATTATAAATACCCAAAATTAATTTAATAATCAGTTATTTGAAGAGCTAATGGTCCCCAAGAAATATGGTTATCTCATATATCTTTTCCATCCCCATCAAAGAGTTATACAAAGAGAAAATTTATTTTCTTGGAAGATCAAAACCTTATGGAAAATCTCCAACAATGGATTCGGGCATGCTTCCGCATATAACTTTGTTCTTCATGATCTGACATGACAATTCCTAATTTATATCATATTCTTTCAATTTTAAATAACATGTGCAAGGAATTCTAACTCCAGAGATATATGAATCGCCAAAGTTGACTGTAGTAGTTCTGCAGCCATTGGAACAGTCAGTTTTGCACTTGGATGAATACGGTCCAAAGGGGAGACAAGTGGCAGTGTTGATGTTCCATCGATGGGATTAATAAATAGGGCCCTGAGTGAGGTCCAATCTACTTCATTTCCTGTAGAACTTTTAGAGATGCATAACGAGTATAGCAATGAAGGGGAGACTACGATGTACTTTGTTGAAATCGCTGAAAGTGGAAGCTACACAAGTCCTAGAGAGGAGAAGTTTGGGGAAGTGGGAAGGAGCCAAAGTTGCGTGAGTTATACTAGATGGGAAGGTGTTCAAAGAAATCTGAGGGCTCATGGGGCATTGCTGGAAAAGCAGCGGAGCTTTATCCACGGAAAGAAGAATAACTCGCAATGGGCAACTTCTCAAATGAGTAATGACTACTTTAGCCCGACAATTTCGTCTGCCATGAAGAAGCGTAAAAACTCAGAGCAGTCATGCAAGCCACTGCAACAAACCACTATTCATTCATCCCAAGATAGAACTTTTAATGATTATTGATTCTTCACAGTGCATGATACCATAATGAGGGAAATAAGCCAACATATATACAACATTCCTATTGATTGCCTTTATCAAATTCATATATAGTGCAACTAATTTGTTGCGACACATTGTGCAGAGTGATTTAAGATGAATGAAAAATTCATCCACAATGATTTTTTAAAAAAAATGGAAAGTGTTATACTTTGGACATGTGGCGACATGAGAATCGATTGAAGAGGGAACCATGAGTGACTTTCCATCTTGTACCGTCTGGGTGGTTACTTTGTGACTAAAGAATCACGTACCTTGTACCACATGTGAGAGGGACCATTCATCCTTAACCATCCACTATTAACAAATACGTTCTCCTCAAGAGGGGACCACCTAAGAACCCTCATTACTTTCCTAAGAACCCTAAACCCTAAACCCTAAAACCCTAAACCCTAAAACCCTAAACCCTAAACCCTAAAACCCTAAAACCCTAAACCCTAAACCCTAATACACTAAGCATTCATCTTTCTTTACTTAGGTCCATCTACTTTTTCGCTTTCGGCTTAGAATGGGTGAACCAACCTTCTTTGACACTGCCTCCTCTCTTCCTTCTCTACTTCCGTTGATACCGTAATACCATCCCCTCTTCTTCTTCTCTAGTTCTGTTGATACTGTGTATCAATAATACCTCTAAACAGAGTATTCTTGAAAATAACTCTCCTTAATTTCATAAATAAAAAAAAATCATTAATTATAAAGTAAAATTTTCTCCTAACTTGTACATGTTCAAAATTCTGCTAAAGACAAACAATTTTCACTTGAATTAGAGTTAATAGTTTGTTGAATTACAGTTAATTCAGTATAAATTTATTTTAATAATAAAATACACTATATTTAAATTTAATAAAAATAAAAAATTATCAATATAAAAATGTTCTTTCGATCTTATTTTAAGTAAGGCTTAATTCACAATTTGGTCTTTAAAATATATTAAAATTCTCAATTTTATATATAAAGTATATCTCTGTTATATTTTTAGTCCATTTTTTACGAATATTGAAAAAAATCTTATTGTCAATCACAAAGAGCCACGTGGCATCTTAATATAAAAAATAAATATTTTATAATAAATGTATATATACATTAAAAAGTAAATATATAAAAATTCAAAATATATATAATCTAGAAAAAAGACATATAAATTATAAAAAAATTATAATAGAATATAGAAAAATATGATAGTTGAAAAGAAATTAGTTAAAATTAATAATATATTACAAAAAATTGTAAAAAAAGTAAAAAATATTTTAAAAATATTTTTTACAAAATTATAAAATATATAATTCTAAAATTCTAAAAAAATATTTAAATTTCAAGTTTTTTGAAATTACTTGAAATTTAAATACTTTTTTTAAAATTATTATAGCTTTTTCAAAATTTTTATATTATTTTAAATATTTAAAATTTATAACTATATATTTTAGAATTTTATAAAAAATATTTTTAAAAATATTATATATGATTTTTTTTTACATTTTTAATGAATATAGTATATATAATGCTAAAAAAAAGGACACAAAAAGTACTCTGATAGCACCACAAGGATGGTTAACGGTCGGTCAAAGTTGGTCAACAGTCATTCAAAATCAAATTTTTTAATATTTAAATATTAAATATTATAATTTTCTATTTTTAATTGAAATTTAATGTTTTTATTTTAAGTAAACCTAATTGCCACGTAGCATTTTTCATTAGCAAAAACATGTTACGTGACGCTTTTTCATTGGCCAAAGTTGCCTACCAAAATTTCTTTTAAATCTGTTACAAAATGGACAAAAAAATAGAAGAAATTGATACTTTAGATATCGAATTGGGACAAAAAAAATTAGGTACCAAAGTGAGAAAATACATATACTTCAGAGTCTTAAATCGTGAATAAAGTCTTTAAATAATCAACCAATCATTCTATTAGGATCTTCAAAGTTTAAAAAAATGGTTGAGTAGCAACTCATGCACATCTTTGATAGACCATTTTCCATGTGACTTGAGAAGAAATGTATAATTTTTTGGACTTTTTTTGGAATAATAAAAATAATAATTTACGAAAATAATATAGGTTTTTTACAAAAATAATATAAGAGATGAAAATTGAACCGTAAGTCGACATTGAAACCTCAAATCGGTAGCTTTCATACCAAATTGGTTTTTCTCATGCCTAGTCATGTCAATGCAACGGGGTAGAGATTTCTTACTACCTAAGGAGCCCAAATCTACAACTTCCATGCTGATTTGGGCTTTTTAGGCAGTAGAGAATCTCTGCTCCCCCTACACCATAATATGACTAAAGGTTCGTGATTCCTAGACCTACTAGACACAAGGTCCTTAGAAAGCTCAATTTTTTAAGTACCATTTGTATTAGTTTGAAAAAAAAGAAAGCTCAAAATTGTTTTTCAAAAAAAAAAAAAAGAGAGTTAAGTGAAGTGAAAGGAAAAAAAAGGTGTTAATAGAGTTTTTAAATTTGTTAGAAGATAGTTTTGCTTAGATTATTATGCATAGATTTAAATTGTAATGTTTTTAACTTTTTTTTTGTAAAAATAAAATAGCTTACATAGAAAATATATGAAATTGTAAATGTTACAATGATATATCGATTTTAAATATTTTTAAATCAAATTATTAAAGTAAAAAAATAAAAAGTTATAAATGTTATTTAAGCTTTTTTTTCTTGAATAATATAGTAAAAAATTAAATAGACCTAGGTAATATGAGAAAATTTAAATGTTATAGACAATTAGTTGGTTATCATTGTATTAATTGGTGGAAGTAATATATTTTTCTAGAGATCGAAGTTAAAAGGGGGAAGTTCCGATATAAAAAGGTAAGAAAAATTTGTAATGCAATTATATTATGGTTTTACGGTTTACGAATAAAATAAAATGAATTTATGTGAATTTGTTTGTGACATTAATTTATAGTTTTTTGAATTATTAATTAATTAATTAATTGAAGTTTGAAAATGGAATTAAATCAATTAGTCATTATGAAATCCTTTGAATGTAGAAATTAAATATATTTTCTCATATATTCTTTTATGATAAAGTTATCATAATTTTAACTTAATTAGAATTGGGTTGAGAAAATTATGTAATTGGAAAGTTAATTTAATAAATAATGTTTATTTTGAGAAATAGAAAAACATATGTTGGATTGGATTAATTTATAAAGTGTTGGGTTAAACGTCTAAGAAGCACATATAATTGGACCCAATACAAGAGAGACTCGAATCCCCATCATAATATATATGAGGGGAAGCACACCCTATTCGCCCCTCTCTCTCCTAGTTCAACTAAAAGTTGTTTTTCTATTAAATAGACTTCTACTAATTCAACAAAGGTTTTCACTTAGTCTCCTTATAAATAAATAACATTTGTAGGGCTAAATCACAATAAGTTTTATACAACTTTGAGATATTGTTATTCTACCAAAAAATAGTGAGAATTCATTTCTAAGTATAAATTCTATTTTTCGGAATAACAATTCTATCGATTTCTATTAAAGAGAGATTTTCGCTTTACTTAAAAGTGTTTGATTCAAATTCGTTTGATCCCACACTCGAAGCAGTTTGTGGTATGAGAATACCAGAGAAGGTCATTTGGTTGAAAGACGAGAACGACAAGGATCTGTCTAGCAGAAAACATAGGTGTGATTTTGAGAATATTTATTGCTATAAATATCACAAACCAGCTTAATTTTCAAAATTTTAATTTTTCGCTATGCAAAAAAAATATTTTCAAACCGAATTTTTTCCAACAATTGGTTTCAGAGCTATGTTGTGCTACCAGTATTGAAATTTTTCTCTCCTTTTCATATGTGACTAATTTTTAATAAGTTGTGACATTATTTTCACTAGCAACATGTTTAGGGATATGCATGTGAATGAATGTATGCTATTATTTTATTATATATGATAAAGTAATTTTTCCAAAGTTGCGATTCCTAGAAAATTGATTGTAATTATTATTAATTTTCGAGTATGTATAATTAGATCACGGACTATCATCTCTACATAAGATTTATCTTTATTATTTTAAAAATATCTTGTAATTATATGATAATTGGTATGCCCTGTTGTAGGTATTATCATGTGATATAACAAGACGTTTTTCTTCAAAGAGGACAACTAGTCACAGCATGTTACTCGGTGAGATTGTCCTAAGATGACTCATTTGTGGTACATGATGTTATAGGTGTTGAGTTGATAGTTATACACTCAAGATCTACTAGTTAAGTAACTTCCTAAAAAGCTATGCCTAAGTTAGAATGTTGGTAAAATGTTAAACGATTATTAGTACGTGTGAATGCCTAAGGAATTAGGTTCATTTACTAATTGGATGAAAATCCATGTTCTTACTAGTTGATTGATACTGCCCTAAGGTAACTTGATTCAATGGGTGTAGGAATTATCGTTGCAAAGACTTACAAATGTTTTCAAGGTTTAATGTAAGGCACGTGCATCATCTTAATGCATATCGTAAAATTACAAAATGTTTTCAAAATATTTTCTTAATATAAAGATATTAATGAATGGATATTTTATTTTCAGTTCGAAAATGACATCTACTCCCTTATTAAATATACTCATTGAGAATAAACTAAACATAAATAACTATAAGGAATGAAAAAGGAACCTCATGATTTTCCTGAGCTGTAAGAAACTAAAAATAGTCCTTGGTAATAAATGTCCTTCGGCCATACAAGTTGAGGCTAAAAAATGGTAGGAGGAGTCTGATGAGATAGCTCGTTGCTATATGTTAGCAAGTGTAACCAACACCCTTTATAAGCAACTGGAGAGCTATAAGACTACCAAAGCGATTCTAAACAAACTAGAAGACATGTGTGGAGGCCAAGCTACCTTGGCTCAATAGTTGACTATTACTAGTTTGATGAATACCCAGCAATAACCCAGCATTCCGGTTAAAGACCATATGATTACTCTTATAGGATACTTTGTCAAGGCTACAAATAATGAGTCCAATCTGGACCAGAACACACAAATTGATTGGTGTTCAAAAGCTTGTCCAATGATTTTGCAAGTTTTCAAGCCGCGTATAACATTGGGAACAAGAATCTGACGCTTACACAACTCGTAAAGGAATTACAATCCTATGAGTCGGTGTTGAATGGTAATCGTCTGGTCCAAAAAGCAAAAGAAACCTTAGCTGTTGCTTTTTCCTCTAAAAGAAAGGGAAATCATACTAAAAGAAAGAAATAAGACTAAGTTCTTTGGGCCACCAAAAGTGGAAAGTAAGAGAACCAATAAGCCTAAAGATTTATCTAAATGTTTATTCTACAACAAGAAAGGGAACTTCAAGGCAAACTGTAAAAACTTGAAGGATTATTTGGTCACTAAAGGCAAAGGTATGAAACTCTTTATGATAGAAGCTTGTCTAATGAAAGATTCAATAGACCACTAGGTCATTGATTTTGGAGCAACTAATCAGGTGTGTGTTTCTCTATAAGGGTTCGAGGAGACAAAAGATCTTAGAGATAAGATTTTATCGTTGCATACCTAAAATGGGACAACTGTGTCAACTAAAGCAATAGGAGATGTACACCTTTATTTTGATAATTTTGGAAAGATTATTTTGAATTATGTTTTCTATGTAACAAGTTTCAAAAGAAACTTGATTATATTGCATGTTTATATAAGGACAGCTTGATTGTGACTTTTAATAATAATATTGCAATATGTAGAAATTGTAAACTTATCTGTAACAAATGGTTGTCAAATAATCTCTATTTTATCAAACCAAAGATAGACACACTGTTTGCAACTAAAATTTTGAATAAAAAACTTAAAACTTCTCACTCTAATGATTCATACCTTTAGCATTTGAGACTTGGTCATATTAACCAAGAACGAATCACTAGGCTTGTGAAAGATGACACTTTAAGTTCGCTTAAAGAAGTTGATATTCCACAATTTGAATCTTTCTTGAAAGGTATGATGACTAAGAGTTCTTTTAATGAAAAAGGGATGAGGGTCGTGAAACCCTTAAAACTTGTGCACACTAACGTATGTGGCCCTATGAATGTCAGTGCAAGAGGTGGTTACGAATGTTATGTAACTTTTATTGATGATTATTTTGTATATGGGTATGTGTACCTAATACACCACAAGAGTAAAACCTTTAATAAATTCAAAGAGTTTTGTGCGAAAGGGGAGAAACAACTAAGTTTACCCATAAATACACTTCAGTCTGATCGAGGTGAGGAATATTTATCAATTGAGTTCTTACGGTATCTCATAGAGAATGATATTCTATCCCAATTAACCATGCTAGGAACTCTGTAACACCCCTTACCTGGCCTGATTCCTAGACTCGAGCTACAGGATGTTATTACTATTACCAGAGTAGTTCACATTCTATTCACAACTCAAGATTCAATTAAAAATTAATTATCATTATAAATCTATGCATAATATGACATATAAACAAAACTAAGTTTGAAACAAATTTACGAAAACTTATTCATAGACTTGAGCATGAAAAAGGACCAAATTGTAAAGTTTTCAAAATTTTCTCAACTGGTATCAATACTCTTTTAAAGGTATGAATACTAAACTGAATTTCTATGTTTCATAAAATCAATTTAAAAACATTAGGAATCGATATTTTGATCTAAGTATCGATAGTCCCTTATAGGTATCAATACTTTACCTTGATATCGATACCAAATTGGCATTATGTTTGTTTTGAAAAGCTTCTCAAATATCACTAGTATCGATACTTGAGATTTGATACCAATACCTCTTATACAAATATTGATACTTTATATTGGTATCGATACCGTTTTAGCATTCTAACGTTTTTAAATTTTTGTTAATTTGGTAAAGTATCGATACTATAGCTAAATGTATCGATACTTCCTGACTAAATTTCAAAATTATGAAATTCAAGTACTTTTTCATCTTCAAACCCAATTCAAACTTAATTAGGGCTTTAAAACACATTAAACTTGCAAAAATTTCATTCAAAACATACCAAAATGCCACAAATAAACCAAACCAATTAACTTTATTGATATACCTCAAATGGCACACACAAACTTATAATTTCTATCTTTACAAATCACACTAATCCCAACCATCAATCTAACATACCATTGACCCTTTTTACTAGTTAAACAAACCATTGAACTTTCAACAAATACCTTTCCAAATAATTCATCCTATGAAATCATCAAGCATTCAATTTATAATATTAAACACATTTTATCTCCAAGCTTAACCATTCAACACATAAAAGCTTACCATTCACAGTAAACATTCAAACTCAATCAATTCACGTACAAAAATCACAATTCATATACTTCAACCTTTACTTGACATGTTGCCATTATGCACATTTATGTTCACAACATATGAATATCAAAGTCAAGCATTATCCATAGATCAACGTCACAATCGTTCAAGTAAACACATATACATGATAAAGCCTATATACATGCCACATAACCAAGTCCAGAATGTTAAAAAGACTACCAAATTGAAGGCTTGATAGTGTAAGATCCAAAGTGATTTGATCGCCTCTTTTCGCAAAAGACAACTACAAGTAGAGAAAACACAACTGAATAAGCATTTCTTATGCTTAGTAAGTTCATAGGTTTCAAAATAGTAGACTCATCTCAAATCACAAATAACATAACGAATCAGCTAACTATATGGATTTCCTATCATCAAATTTCACATCAGTAAGGTGAGTTCATCGTTTACGATCTTATAACATTTCAATATGCAAAATATATTTCTATTCAGTATCATTCTGTCAGAAAAATCAAACACATACATCATATCATCATTCCAAACATATAGCCATTTCCAATTACAATACATTTTATCAATAATATATTTTATGTTTTACACTAATTGTATAGCCCGATGAACTACAATAAGCAGATACTAATACACGGGTAACCATAAAAAACACACCAGATTGCTCGTTCGAGCGATAACTCTAAAACACACCTGAGCACCAAACTGCTAAACCTATAGGCATCAAATGTCATAAGATTTTACATCCCTCCAGAACACACCAAGTTCTTCGTAGAGACAATCAGTAATAGTGGCCTCCTTAGAGACAAGGCTTGGTAATCCGCAACAAATGTTGGATTACGATTTAAATAGTGAATTCTCCATACATCAGTATCATCTCATACCATATCCAGAACAACGTGAAAATAACCCTATAGGCATGTCAATTTAATCCTATCCTATCTTAATTTCATCCGAGCGTATTTAACACATTAGTTCATTCTTTACAATTCAATCCATTTCTCACCTTTTTTTTACTATTTTGCATACAATTCATAACATATTCAAAGCACATAATTTCACAATTTAAACAGATACATTGCATATATATACAAATATGCCATATGAACTTACCTGAAAAAAAGATAGTAAACGAGGAGTTGAGGACTAATCCATAATTTTCCCTTTTCCTTGATTAATATACCAATTGATTCAAATCTTGATCTATACAGTAATTTATTTTATTTTATAAGTTTCAAATACCTTATAACAATTTATTTCATGCATATGGCAATCTAATTTCATTTTGTGGAAATTTTGTAAACTTTTCCATTTTATTCAATTTAGTCCCTAAAACTAAAACAATCATATATTTCACATTTAAGCCCCATTTTATAATTTGATTTCAGTCTCATCCCCCTACGACCCTCTAGCACCTATATTTATAGAAATTTCATGCAAATTTTTAAATAATTACACATTAGTCCTTATACTCAAAACTAACAAATTTTACTTTACAAAATAGTCCTTTTTTCATTTCTAAGCTTATAAAATAACATTTAAACACCAAAAAATTCAATCCCTGGGCTCACTAAATCAAGCTCTCGGGATCTCAAAAACATAAAATTTATGAAAATGGGATTTGTATACCTTACCATGCAAGGACTAAAATATTGAAGCTCAATGGCTTATTCTTCCTCCTAGGTTCTGCCAAAAAGATAAAGGAAATAAAGGTATGTCTTTCTTTTTCTTTAATTTTTATGTTATAATATGTTTTATTAGTTTTAATTATAATTATAATATAATTTTTAACATCTTTTTACACTAATGGACACAACCAACCGCCCACTCATATTTAAAATGGATAAATTTCCATTTAAAGCCTTTCTTTAATATTAATTATCCCTTTCAACAAAAAAATCAATAGCAATTAACTTTTTTTACGATTTAGTCCTTATACTTTAATTACTAATTGTTCAATAAAATTTCAATATAAATCTATAATAGGCTCGTAAATATTAATAAATAATATTTACTAACTCGATCATTAAAAAATAGGGTTCTGAAACCACCATTTTTGGCACTACTAGAAAATGGGTTGTTACAAACTTCACAAAAAAATGACGTGGTAGAGAGAAGAAATTGAACTTTGTTAGACATGGTCCGTTCAATGTTAAGTTATTCAAAGTTAACAATATCCTTTTGGGGATATGCATTGCAAACGACTTGCTATATTCTAATGATGTACCAACTAAGACAGCATCTAAAACTCCACATGAATTGTAGCATGATAGGAAGCCAAGTCTAAATCATTTAAAAATTTGGGATGCCCGACCCACATATTGGATAAAGATGCGAGGAAGTTGGATTCATGGGCAGATTTGTGCATGTTTGTAGGATATCTAAAAGGAACAAAGGGTGGTTTGTCTTATAACCCAAAAGAGCATACAATGATAGTGTCAACTCATGCTACTTACCTTGAGGAAAGTTACATGAATGACTTCAAACCTCGCGATAAAGAAGTACTCAAGGAACTTTCCAATGTTACTACAATAAACTTCAAAGAAAGAGCGATTGCATTCGATGGCCAATGTCGCAGCAGCTATAGGTTGCCACGCCATCCAACTTCGAACTTCGAGGGGAAATATCTAGCCTTCAATGTCCCGAAAACAACTGTCTAATGTCAAGAAAATCGAATTTGAACAAAAAAATGAGAGTATTTGATGTTCAATGTCGCGACACAAAACTATAGGGTGTCGTGAAACTCGTCTAACAAGGCCCAATTATCAGCTGAGGGTGCTTTTCATCCACACAACCTTAGTTAACATGTTTAGCAGTGTATAATTGAGCTAATTTTGTCATTTAAAAATACTACTATAAGTATTAGTTCTTAGGACTGAACTGAACCAATAATGAGAGTATTTGATGTTCAATGTCGTGACACAAAACTATAGAGTGTCGCAAAACTCATCCGACATGGCCCAATTATAAGCTAAGGATGTTTTTCGTCCACACTGCCTTAATTAACATGTTTAGCTGCCTATAATTGAGCTAATTTTTTCATTTAAAAATATTACTATAAATATTAGTTCTTATGACTCAATTAAAGAGCTTCTCCTGATTATTAAGTTTTCATCTTCTTAAATTTAGGGTTTATTGTTTTAGTTTTCTGTTCAAACAATTTTCTATTTCAATTAAAGTGTAGTTTTCATTATTTTTGCAATTATACTTTGTTTACTTTCATTTTGTTCAATCGTACTACAATCAACATCAATTCAACAAGTTTCACGAATCGATCTTCAACACATAACTTCGGATCTAGATTTCTTTTCTCCCTTCTCTTGTTTCTACATTTATTTTGAATGTCTAAAATTAGATTAGGAAAAATTGCATCTAGAATGGCCATGAACTAAGAACCCTAGGAAGATTAACAAGCGAAAATGATAGCGATTGGCTAAGGCTTTAAGGTTTACTCCAAATTAATTTGCATAGGTTAAGTGAAATTAAACCCTATGATTGACGACCCTAAGAAGTAACTTACGTAAATGAGGCCGAAAGGATAGTCTACAGAGTACCACTTAATCTATCCTGATTTAAGCTATCAGGTTGAAAGGTAAGTAGGTTAAACGATTAATTAATTTAGTTATAGGTCGAAAGGTAATAACTATTTTAATTTTTAGCTAATTTGTTGAAACCTAAATCTGAATTTAATTACGAACACGGATGTGAGTTAATCTTTTGTCTGCATAAAGTGATTGGAATTCGGTTGTTTATTTTAGCTTTTGTTTTATGTTATTATATATTCTCCTATCATTATTATTTTTGTCCTAATATAATTAGTACATTATTATTTAGACCTATTCGTGTGGTAGTTTGCAATTTAGTTTAGACAAACCTCCCTTGGGTATGATCCTCGAAATACTTCCTTGTGTTTCGTTGCAACCCTTCTATATTACAATTTGAATTCTATACTTACAGACACCACGTAATACCGCTTAGTATTAGCTTAAACATTAGACAACCAGTGAGCTAATATTTTCTTTTATTTTTCTTTGCATGTAAAAATCACATGAGGACATTATACAAACTATATTAATGTAATTCATGAATTTTTTTATTAACTAATCTATTAGAAAAAAAGTACTAGTGTACATAGACGAAAATACTACACTTAGGACATCAGATATAACAGACTCCCACTTGTCTTAGTGAAGTAGATGAGTCATGTTTCGCACTCATATGCCCTTCATATGTTTTCAAAGAACTCTCTAGCTAGCAAAGTCTTCGTAAAACTTATCCTTAGGGTTTGTCCTCATGTGCAATCTTTGACTACATCCACTATTTCATCAAACATTATCGTCTCCCTTATGATACTTTCTATTAATGTGTTTTGTCCTTATGTTGTTTCTTTGGGGTTTTGCTATATCTGCACTATTATAATGCCACAGCTTTTTCATACCTCATATGTGGCCCTACATAGTAAAGTTAGTAATGTAACCCTGTTTGAAACTTATTCACACTATGGACCTACCATTTAGGATAAAACATAGCCCAATGTCAATTTCCTCGAATCTCGATATGTTTGGAAGTTAGAACCAATATACACGATAAGAGTAAGATTTCCTCCAGAATACACAAGCATATAATCCATCGTTCTCCATAAACACTGTAGTACATGTTTAACTTCTTACTAGTGTCTTGGTCTTGGATTTTCTTGATATTGACTCACCAACCCCACTGTGAAACAAATATGTAACATCCCGATTTAGGGCCTATTCAGAACAGTAGTTTTGGGACCACAAATTCGATGATGAAAAATTTATTTTTACTATATTTTTATGGCCTAAAATTTCACGAAAAGATTTCATGAAAATTTCGTTCAAAATTTTTGACGTTTGGGCACTCAATTTAGTAAAAAGGACTAAATTGTAAAAAAGTGCAAAAGTTGAGTTTTATATGTTAAAGGTATTTAATTTTTATGGAACTATAAATTAGGGGTCCTTATATGGTAATTAGACCATCGGTCAGAGATGGACAAAAAGGGACATGAGATAAGTGAAATAGGATTTTTTTTAAGGGCATTTTAGTCATTTAGTAAATAAATAGAATTAAAAGGGAAAAAGATGTAAAAATTGTGTTCATCATCCTTGCTTGCTGCCAAAACTTGAAGGAAGCCATAGCTAGGGTTTCTTCACTTTCTCAAGCTCATAGTAAGTGATTTCAAGCCCCGTTTTTAATGTTCTTTACATTTTTGGAATCCCTATAGCTTAATTTAGCTTATTTTAGCAATAATTTCACCTAGGGTTCATATTTGGAAAAATAACCATAGGTGAAATATGTTTATTTTGATGTTTTATGGTAGAATATGAAGCTAGAAATTATGTTAAACAACTTTTGCTAGCCGATTTTAAGTGAAAACGAGTAATAAGAGATGAAGTTTAATTTCTGAGCTTTGGGGTAAAGGTCTAAATATGCAAAAGTTTAGGGGAAAAACTATAATTTTGCCAAAATTGAGTCAAGGACTGTTTTGATGAATCTGAGTATTAAATAAGCTAAATTTGCTATTATAGATCAAGAAGAACGAAATCCGGAGCTAGATTGGGGAAAGAAAAAGATTGAGGACTAAAGTGTTAGATTTGATAACATTTTTGTACTGAGGTAAGTTTACGGTAAATAAATACAATATTTTAATAATTATTATTAATTTTACTATTTTCCAGAAATTATATATTTATTTCATGAATTTATTTAATGTTGACTCAAGTATGAGATGACAAAATCAGTGTTAAAAAGTCCCGTTGAAACATATGGAATGTATCGGATACAAATGTCATGACATTTGGGTAAAGAGGTCCCATGTAAGACAATGTCTGGGACATGAAATTGGCACCGAGATAAGAGGTCCCATGTAAGACCATGTCTGGGACATGGCGTTGGCACCGACATAAGAGATTTCATGTAAGACCATGTCTGGGACATGGCGTTGGCACCGAGATGAGAGGTCCCCCGTAAGACCATGTCTTGGATATAGCATGGGCACCAATATGAGAACTCTCATGTAAGACCATATCTGGGATATGGCATTGGCAGTATAGAAAACATCCCATGTAAGACCATGTCTGAGACATCCAGACATGGCTTTGGCATGTTATTATCAGAAAAGAGACCCAAGTATCCTTATTATTCCAATGTGGCTCAACAAGCTAGTAAACAAATTATGTTTCATGAAAGTTCAGGTAAAAGTATAAATAGCAAATTCAGGTGAGTATAAGAGTTAAGACCATATTATGTTATCAATTGAGAACCAATATTTCAGCAAGAGAAGAGTAAGTTGTAATCTTAAGCTATCTAAATAGGTAAGTAAATAAACAAGTAAATGAGAGTAAGTAAAGAGGAAACTTAAGAACATAATACTTGCATATCATTATTTGTGTTAAATGTTGTTATTTATTTACTTGTAAACTTATTAAGCTTTATGCTTACTTCTTTTATTTCTTTTCCTTTCATATAGTATTATCAAGCATAGTCGGGATCTTAAAGACATCGGAGAGCGTTCACACTATCAACCACCACAACTTGGTATTTTAAGACGATAAATGTTTCAAGCTATGGCATGTATAGGGACTTAGTCATTTCGATTGTATATTCTTAAATTATGACCAAAAGATGATATGTAAATATTTGATGATGAATAGTTATTAAAATCGCTAAGTATGAGGGTGATTGTTGTTATAAATGTCTAGGTGATTAATTATGCATAGAAATCATGAAAAAGTAAAAATTGGTAGTGACACAGTTTTTGGATAGCAGCAATGACGTGACTTTAAAAAATCACCAAGGATAGAGTAAAATGAATTAAAGAGTGAATGATATATAGAATTAAAGCTTATTGAGTCTATTTTCGTAGAAAAATAACAGTGTAGACAAAAGAATTATGTATTCTGAGATATTTTCCTTTTATTTAGACAAGGTCAAAGTGGTTTTTGGAATCCCCTCTTCTAAATTTGGAAAATCATTAAAAAATTTTAAAAAATAGTTATGAGTTGTAATTTATATGTGTAGATTCCTTATTGAGTTTATTTCTATAAAAATTAGTGAGAACACCATATGAAGTCTGTACAATAATATAATTAAATTTTAGTGACGAGAGGTCAGGACAGTCAATTAGTGAAATAGGGGAGACTTTAACTAATAAACTGTACTAATTGGCTGACCCAAAAGTTTTGAAAAATTTATGGTAAAATTATATATGAGTCTAGTTTCAGGAAAAATTTATGGATCTAAATTTCAAGTTTTGTAGCTTGAGTTATAATTAATTTAGTAACTTCTGCGGAAGTGGATAGCTTTGTTGTGAATACTAAAATTAATTTCAAAAGTAAAATTTTATTCCCCGAACTTTTAAGTTAAGTCAAGTAACGCCTCATGCTCGACTCCGACAATGGTTTTGGGTAAGGGGTGTTACAGTTTATTAGTATCAAAGCAGGTTTAGTCGGTTCTCAGAATATTTAGTGTGAATAAGAGTCTAGCTATACATGACATACTTATATTTTGATAGTGTGACAACTCCTGACGATTTTAAAATGTTTTCTTTTATAGTTATGGATCCCGAACGAGCTGGTACAGATGAAGTAGAGAGTAATGCGCCCGCTCCCGCAGAAGGGACGGTGCCACCAGATGTTAATGTTAGTGAAAGGCCCATTTCAGTTAATCAGGGAGGAGGGACTCGAGAAGCCTTTTTCCAAGCTATGAATGATTGGTTTGCTGAGTTCGTTCGCACGAATCCGGCTGTTAGACCTCCACCCCCTCATGATTCTCAGGTTCCCCATGTAGCTTTTACAACCGCAGGTATAGTTATCAGGGAAAGGCCACCAATTGATAAAATCAGAAAACAAGGGGCTTAAGAATTTCAGGCTACTAAAGACGATGATGCAGAGAAAGTAGAATTTTGGCTCGAGAATACTATCAGAGTTTTTGATGAATTAACTTGTACACCTAAAGAATGTATGAAGTGTGTTGTCTCACTTCTCAGAGATTCAGCTTATCATTGGTGGAAAACTCTTGTGTCAGTGGTGCCTAGTGAGAGGGTTACTTGGAATTTCTTTCAGGAGGAGGAACGTAAGAAGTACATCAGTCAGAGATTTATAGATCAGAAAAGAAAAGAGTTCCTTGAGTTAAAATAAGGTAAGATGACTGTGACCGAGTATGAATGCAAATTTGTTAGACTTAGTAAATATGCTCGGGAGTTTGTGTCCACTGAAGCTAACATGTGTAAAAGATTTGAAGACGGGCTCAATGATGATATTCGACTATTAGTGGGTGTTTTACAAATCAGAGAGTTTGTTGTTCTGGGTGAGAGAGCCTAAAACAAAAGGGCAAAGCTGAAATTGAAGCGCAAGACACGAAGAAAAGACAGATGAGCAGATCATTTCAGTCTACTTCCAATAGGCCTAGAGAGTTCCCTAGTGGATCAAATTTTCCAACCAGATATTCTAGTCGAAGCAGAGGCAGTAGATTTGAGGGTTCTAGAACTCAAACTACTACAATTGCAAGTACGGGTAGTACTCGACCCACTAGGCCAGAATGTGCCCAATGCGGTAGACGTCATCCTGGAGAGTGTAGAGCAAATGAAAATTCCTGTTTCAGATGTGGTGCACCAGACCACTTTATTCGGGATTATTCTGAAACAACTAAAAGAGAAGTAATACTGAGTGCGAGATCAGGAAATGCTCCTACTAGAGACAGATCGCAGAGGAACCTGGGAGTTGGAGCAAGTAATAGGGGTACGTCTAGAGACTCAGCAGTTAGATCAGATGTTAGAGCACCCGTAAGAACATATGCTATTCGTGCTCGGGAAGAGGTATCCTCCCCTGATGTGATTATGGGTACATTTTCTCTCTATGATACTAATGTTATTGCTTTAATGATCCGGGTTTGACTCATTCTTATGTTTGTATGAGATTGATGCCTAGATGAACATGCCTATAGAATCCACTGAATTTGTAATTAAAGTATCAAATCCATTAGGCCAGTATGTGTTAGTAGATAAAGTATATAAGAGTTTCCCTTTGATGATTAGAGGTCACTGTTTTTCAATCGATCTCATGCTATTGCCGTTTGATGAGTTTGATGTGATTCTTGGTATGGATTGGTTGAATGCCCATGATGTGATAGTGCATTGCGGAAAGAAATACATTTAGTTGAAATGTGAAAATGGTGATATTATCTGGGTTGATTTAGATGAGTCAGATGGTTCTCTCGCCATGATTTCTGTTATGTCTGCTCGAAAATGTTTGAGAAAAGGGTGTGAAGCTTATCTTGCTTTTGTATTGAACACTAGAAATCCAGAGTTGAAAATTGAATCAGTGCCAGTGGTACGTGAGTATTTAGATGTGTTTCCGGAAGAATTGCCAGGTTTGCCTCCTATTAGAGAAGTTGAATTTTGTATTGAGTTGATTCCAGGTACAACTCCTATTTCTATTGCTCCTTATAGAATGGCCCTGTTGGAATTGAAAGAATTGAAAGCTCAATTACAGGAATTAACTAATAAAGGTTTTGCAAGGCCTAGTTGTTCTCCATGGGGTGCACCAGTGCTTTTTGTGAAAAAGAAAGACGGTTCAATGAGATTATGCATAGATTATCGGTAGCTTAATAAGGTAACTATAAAGAACAAATATCCACTACCTAGAATTGATAATTTGTTTGACCAGTTGAAAGGAGCTACTGTGTTTTCCAAGATTGACTTGAGATCCGGTTATTATCAGTTGAGGGTTAAAGAGTCAGATGTTCCGAAGACTGCTTTCCGGACTAGGTATGGTCACTATGCGTTTCTTGTGATGCCATTTGGATTGACTAATGCTCCTACTATTTTCATGGACTTAATGAACCAAATTTTCAAACCTTACTGGGATAAATTTGTAGTTGTGTTCATTGATGATATTCTGATTTATTCTCGTGATGAGATTGAACATGCCGAGCATTTGAGAACCATTTTACAGATTTTGAGAGATAATAAGCTTTATGCCAAGTTTAGTAAAAGTGAGTTCTGGCTTCAGGAAGTTGGATTCCTTAGACACATTGTCTCAGGCGATGGTATTAAAGTTGATCCAAGTAAAATTTCAGCAATTGTTAATTGGAAGCCTCCTAAAAATGTATCAGAGTTCAGAAGCTTTCTTGGATTAGCTGGTTATTATCGACGATTTGTAAAGGGATTTTCCATGATAGCTACCCCATTAACAAGGTTGTTGCAGAAAGATGCCAGGTTTGAATGGACTGAAAAGTGTCAGCAGAGTTTTGACAAGTTAAAGGCATTATTGACTGAAGCTCCTACTTTAGTACAGCCAAAACCGGGTAAAGAATTTGTGATTTACAGTGATGCATCCTTGAACGGATAGGGTTGTGTACTTATGCAGGAAGATAAAGTAATCGCATATGCTTCCAGACAGTTAAAGCCACATGAGAAAAACTATTCGACGCACGACTTAGAGCTGGCTACCATTGTATTTGCGTTGAAGACCTGGAGACATTACTTGTATGGTGAGAAGTGTTGAATATTTACTGACCATAAAAGCTTGAAGTACTTGATGACTAAAAAAGATTTGAACCTGAGGCAAAGAAGATGGCTAGAGTTTATTAAAGATTATGAGTTAGTGATTTACTACCACCCGGGTAAGGCAAATGTTGTTGCTGATGCCTTAAGTAGAAAATCTTTATTTGCATTGGGTACTTTGAATACCAGTTTGGCTTTATCAGATGATGGTTCCGTTTTAGCTGAGTTGAGGGCTAAACCGATATTTCTTGAAGAAATCTATGAAGCTCAGAAAAATGACTGTGAGTTGCAAGTTAAAAGAGCTCAATGCGAATCGGGTATAGAGTCAGATTTTCAGATCGGTTCTAACGGTTGTTTGAGGTTTAAAGGCAGATTATGTGTGCCAAAGAATGATGAGCTTATTCAGAAGATCGTACAGGAAGTACATAGCAGTTCTTTGTTTATTCATCCATGTAGTACAAAGATGTATAACGATTTAAAGAAAATGTACTGGTGGGTAGGAATGAAAATAGATATTTAAGAATTTTTTTTAGATGCTTGATCTGTCAACAGGTGAAGGCTGAACATCAGGTACCTTCAAGTTTATTGCAGCATTTGTTAGTTCCTAAGTGGAAATGGGACCGAGTTACCATAGATTTTGTAGTAGGGTTACCGTTAACACCGAAAAAGAAAGATGCAGTATGGGTTGTAATTGATAAGCTAACAAAGTCAGCTCATTTTATTTCGGTTTGTATGGATTATTCAGTTGACAAGTTAGCTGAATTGTATATTTTAGAGATAGTTAGACTACATGGAGTACCGTTATCGATTATCTCAGACAAAGATCCGAGATTTACATCGCGATTTTGGAGTAAATTGTAGGAAGCTTTGGGTACAAAGTTAAATTTCAGTTCAACTTTTCATCCTCAGACCAATGGTCAGTCAGAGAGAGTTATTCAGTTACTTGAAGATGCTCAAATGTTGTGTTTTAGAATTTCGAGGCAGTTGGGAGAAATATTTGTCGTTGGTAGAGTTTGCCTATAATAATAATTATCAGTCGAGTTTGAATATGACTCCTTATGAAGCTTTGTATGGACGTAAGTGTCGTACGCCTTTGTATTGGACAGGGCTTAAGGAAAATCAGATTTACGGGGCTGATTTAGTTAAAAAAATGAAAGAGAAAGTAAAAGTTTTCAGAGATTGTTTAAAAGCAGCTTCAAACAGACGAAAGTCTTATGCAGATTTAAAAAGAAAAGAGATCGAGTATCAAGTTGGCAACAAAGTGTTTTTGAAAGTATCCCCGTGGAAGAAAATTTTTAGATTTGGCAAGAAAGGCAAACTAAGTACACGTTTCATTGGACCGTTCGAGGTGACTGAAAGAATTGGGCCCTTAGCATATCGGTTAGCTTTGCCAACTGAGTTAGAGAAGATTCATAATGTATTCCATGTGTCTATGTTACGTCATTACTATTCCGATCCGTCACATGTGATCTCACCGACAGAGGTTGAGATTCAGCCAGACATGACTTATGTTGAAGAACAGGTAAAAATTCTAGATAGAGAGATTAAGCAAATAAGGAACAAGAGTATTGCACTTGTGAAAGTATTATGGAATAGGCATGGAGTTGATGAGGCTACATGGGAGCCTGAGGAGGCCATGCGAAAACAGTACCCAAATCTCTTTACAGGTAAGATTTTCGGGGACGAAAATCCTAAAAGGGGGGAGAAATGTAACATCCCGATTTAGGGCCTAGTCGGAACAGTAGTTTCGGGACCACAAATTTGATGAGTAAAATTTTATTTTTTTACTATATTTTTATGGCCTACAATTTCACGAAAAGATTTCGTGAAAATTTCGTTCAAACATTTTGACGTTTGGGCACTCAATTTAGTAAAAAGGACTAAATTGTAAAAAGTGCAAAAGTTGAGTTTTATATGTTAAAGGTATTTAATTGTTATGGAACTATAAATTAGGGTACTTATATGGTAATTAGACCATCGGTCAGAGATGGACAAAAAGGGACATGAGATAAGTGAAATAAGATTTTTTTAGGTAAGGGCATTTTAGTTATTTAGTAAATAAATAGAATTAAAAGGGAAAAAGAAGTAAAAATTGTGTTCATCATCCTTGCTTGCTGCCAAAACTTGAAGGAAGCCAAAGCTAGGGTTTCTTCACTTTCTCAATCTCATAGTAAGTGATTCCAAGCCCCGTTTTTAATGTTCTTTACGTTTTGGGAATCTCGGTAGCTTAATTTAGCTTATTTTAGCAATAATTTCACCTAGGGTTCATATTTGGAAAAATAACCATAGGTGAAATATGTTTATTTTGATTTTTTATGGTAGAATATGAAGCTAGAAATTATGTTAAACAACTTTTTCTAGTCGATTTTAAGTGAAAACGAGTATATTGACACAATCGGCAAAAATACCTAATGTTCATAAGTAAGTATTAGAGTAAGAATTTGATGTTTTCATAGAAGGGAAGAATGTTCAGCATGTTATAAAACATAATAAGAGATGAATTTTAATTTTTGAGCTTTGGGGTAAAGGTGTAAATATGCAAATGTTTAGGGGCAAAACTGTAAATTTGCCAAAATTGAGTCAATGACTGTTTTTATGAATGTGAGTATTAAGTAAGCTAAATTTGCTATTATTATAAAACATAATAAGAGATAAAGTTTAATTTTTGAGCTTTCGGGTAAAGGTGTAAATATGCAAAAGTTTAGGGGCAAAACTGTAATTTTGCCAAAATTGGGTCAAGGACTGTTTTTATGAATGTGAGTATTAAGTAAGCTAAATTTGCTATTATAGATCAAAAAGAATGAAATCCAAAGCTAGACCGGGGAAAGAAAAAGATTGAGGACTAAAGTGTTAGATTTGATAACATTTTTGTACCGATGTAAGTTTACGGTAAATAAACGTAATATTTTAATAATTATTATTAATTTTTTTTATTTTCCAGAAATTATATATTTATTTCATGACTTTATTTAATGTTGACTCAAGTATGAGATCACAGAGAATCAGTGTTAAAAACTCTCGTTGAAACATAAGGAATGTATCGGATACAAATGTCATAACATTTGGGTAAAGAGGTCCCATGTAAGACCATGTCTGGGACATGGCGTTGGCACCGAGATGAGAGGTCCCCCGTAAGACCATGTATGGGACATGGCATGGGCACCGATATGAGAACTCTCATGTAAGACCATATCTGGGATATGGCATTGGCAGTACAGAAAAAATCCCATGAAAGACCATGTCTGGGACATCTAGACATGGCTTTGGCATGTTATTATCAGAAAAGAGGCCCAAGTATCCTTATTATTCCAATGTGGCTCAACGGGTTAGTAAACAAATTATGTTTCATGAAAGTTCAGGTAAAAGCATAAATAGAAAATTCATGCGAGTTATAAGAGTTAAGAACATATTATGTTATTAATTGAGAACCAATATTTCAGCAAGAGAAGAGTAAGTTGTAATCTTAAGCTATCTAAATAGGTAAGTAAATAAACAAGTAAATGAGAGTCAGTAAAGAGGAAACTTAAGAACATGATACTTGCATATCATTATTTGTGTTAAATGTTGTTATTTCTTTACTTGTAAACTTAAAAAGCTTTATGCTTACTTCTTTTATTTCTTTTTCTTTCATATAGTATCATCAAGCATAGTCGGGATCTTAAAGACGTCAGAGAGCATTCACACTATCAACCACCACAACTTGGTATTTTAAGACGATAAATGTTTCGAGCTGTGGTATGTATAGGGACTTAGTCATTTCGATTGTATATTCTTAAATTATGACCAAAAGATGATATGTAAGTATTTGATGGTGAATATTTATTAAAATGGCTAAGTATGAAGGTTATTGTTGTTATAAATGTCTAGGTGATAAATTATGCATAGAAATCATGAAAAAGTAAAAATTGGTAGTGAAACAATTTTGGGACAGCATCAATGATGTGACTTTAAAAAATAACCAAGTATAGTATAAAATGAATTAGAGAGTGAATGATATATATAATTAAATCTTATTGAGTCTATTTTCATAGAAAAATAACAATGTAGACAAGGGAATTATGTATTCTGAGATATTTGCCGTTTAGTTAGACAAGGTCAAAGTGGTTTTCGAACTCCCCTATTCTAACTTTGGAAAATCATTAAAATTTTACAAAAATAGTTGTGAGTTATAATTTATATGTATCGTTCCTTATTGAGTCTATTTTCTGTAGAAATAAGTGATAACACCATATGATGTCTTTACAATGAGATGATTAAATTTTAGGGATGAGAGGTCAGAGCAGTTGATCAGTGAAACAGCGGAGATTTTAACTAATAAAATGTACTAATTGGCTTAACCAAAAATTCTAAAAAATTTATGGTAAACATATATATGAGTCTAGTTTTAGGAAATATTTACAGATCTAAATTTTGAGTTTTGTAGCTTGAGTTATAATTAATTTAGTAACTGCTGCACAGGTGGACAGCTTTGTTGTGAATAGTGTAATTAATTTCAAAAGTAAAATTTTTTGCCCAAACTTTTAAGTTAAGTCAAGTAACGCCTCATGCTCGACTCCGGCAATGGTTTTGGGTAAGGGGTGTTACAAAATATCTGGACTTGTACACAACAAAGCGTACATTAGAATTCATACTATAGAAGCATAAGGAGCCTTTCTCACGTTCTCTGTTTCTTCCACTATCTTAGAACAATCCTGTTGGAAAAAGTCTGATTTGAAAACGGTTTTCTTGCACAACAGAAAAAAATTTTGACAATTGACTCGGTTTGTGATATTTATAGCAATAAACCTTAGACCAAAATAGTACGTGTGTTTTCAGATAGAAGGATCCTTTTCGTTCCCAACTTTTAACCAAACAATCTTTTTCACTATTCTCGTATCACGGATTGCCTTGAGTGTGGGCTCGATCAAATCGAATCAAACACAAAAACTAGAAATAGTTTTCCTTTCTTTTAGGGTGAAAACAAAAATTCTCTTCTCAAATAGAAACCGACAAAATCGTTATTCTAGAAAATATATTTAATTCTTACAGAACAAAAGTCTCTCTATTTTTAGGTAGAATAACAATATTTTAAAGTTGTGTCAATAGCCCTACTTGTTTCATCTATTATAGGGAGAGAAGGTAAAACTCTTTTTAAATTAGATAAGTCTATTTCAACTAAAAAAATGAAATCTTAGTTCAACTACGATGTATGAGCGGCAACCCTAGTTAAATATACTAGGGTTTGTCGTCCCCTAGTTGGATCTGGTGCCCTAAGTGTAGTATTTTCATCTAAGTACACTTGTAATTTTTTCAAATAGATTACTTAATAAATTTATTCATAATTACATTAATACTTTGCATATTGTCCTCATATGGTTTTTGCACATAAAGAAAAATGTAAGTAAATGTTGTTGATTGGTTGTCTAATGTTTAATTGATACTAAGTGGTATTACGTGGTCAGATCATAATACAGAAAGACAACTCGTATTAGTATACAAACCTAAACATTTCTGTAGTCTAATAGAAAGTGAGAAAACTAATTGAAAGACTAATATGTCGTCTATCAAGTCCAATTAAGGAGATGTCTTGTCTTGGGCATCGCAGCGGATGACTCCCAAAAGATAGAGACATAAATGTGATTGACTAGATTGACATTACATTGGACTGGAACCAAGTAGAATAAATCCTGATTTTTTTTATGTATCTATTCACTTGTGACGTCCATAGTGTAACATTCTTAAATCCTAAGTGGATGGCAGACTATGTATGCGTAACTCGTATACTTTGATGTAAGTAAAAGCCTGAGTTCGAATAGAGAAGGAACTGAAAGCTGGTGTGTTGAGTGTATGACATCTGTAGTATGTAGCATGATTCACAACTTCATAGCTTGAGACAAGGGTAAACAATGTGCTCTCATAGGCATTACATGGTTGATGAAAAGTAAACATGGCCAAAGGTCATTTGTGTTTGAGATGGATGACTTGATCATTATTTGATAGTGATTGACTTTCCATGAAGGAAGATGTAATGGTTACCATAAGATCAAGTAGGATCATATTGGGAGAACGAATACCATCCCAAAGAGATTAAGGATATACTATAAGGGTAACATATTTATGACAAGTTCATTGGAAGAGCATTGAATAGTTGCTTTCATAATGGTATGTCGTTAGGGAGAGCTAAGTCATGATACTAAGTGGAATGATTTCATAACTAAAAGAGTTTATAATTAATAGGCGAAAAGCCAGAACTTAATTATAAATTATTTGAACCCTAATTACATATGTCCAATCGATCCCTCCGCTAGCTCGTTGAAACCAAAAAAAATGAACAAAATGAATAGAAATAAAGAAATGAGAAAAATTCAGAAAAATAATTATGGTTGTCCCCGAAATAAAGGAATGAAACATTTTCAAAATGAATGTCGGTTTCTCAAAAATGGAAATGCAAATACAAATAGAAATGAAAATGAGAAATGATTCATTTGCAAATATATAAGGATTACTTAAAAATGATCGAAAGAATGAGCTTATGTTTTTTAGCAATTTTAAAGCCCAAAAATGAAAATAAACCATTTGATCATAGTGAAAAAGTTGAGTTGTGAAATATTGAATATATTTTCTTGGAAATTTTATCAAGGTTAAAATCGTCAAAATTTTACCGACAGTAAATTTGAGATGAGAAAAATATTTAATTGGAAAATTAATATTTATTTTAGAAAATAGAAAAATATATATTGGGTTGGATTAAATTATAAAGTGCTGAGTTAAAATTCTAGAAAGCACATATAATTTGGCTCAATACAATGAGAGGCTTGAATCCCCATCAGAATACATATGAGGGGAAGCACACCCTATTAGCCCCTCTCCATCTCCTAGTTGGACCAGAAAGTTGTTTTTCTACTTGAAATAAATCTCTACAATTCAAAAAGGGTTTTACCTTATTTCCGTATAAATAGATGGCACCAGTACAACTTGAAGATATTTCTACTCTGCCGAAAGATAGAGATAATTTATTCTCAACTAATATATATAGGAATAACAATTCTTTCGGTTTCTATTTTGAAGAGAGAATTTTTGTTTTCACCCAAAAGTAAAGAAAACTTTCTTTTGTTCTGTGTTTTGATTCGATTGGTTCAAGCCACCACTCGAAGCAGTTCGTGGTACGAGAATAGGTGAGAAGATCGTTTGGTTGAAAGAAGGAAAATGTCAAGGATTCGCTTGTCCAAAAACACAGGTATGATTTCGGTTCAAGGTTTATTACTATAAATATCACAAATAGGGTCAGTTTTTTAAAATTATAATTTTTCATTGTGCAAGAAAACCTTTTTCAAATCATATTTTTTTCCAACACCCCCTTATTACATAAGAGGCTTTTGGACCTCTTCCATATCAAGTCTAATTACAGGTACTTCTCGGGCTTTTAAACCAATACTTTATAATTTGATCCAACCCAATATTTGTTCTATTTCCCAAAAATATCTATGAAAGCTTAGATGGATTCTATGGACTCCAACTCAGTGTGGGAACTTGTAGATTTATCGGAAGGGATAAAACCCATAGGGTGTAAGTGGATCTACAGAAGGAAAATAAATACATATGGGAAAGTGGAAACCTATAAGGCCAGACTTGTATAAAAAGGTTATACTTAGAAAGAATGTATCGATTATGAAGAAACCCTCTCTCCGGTTACCATGCTCAAATCAATCCGCATATTGCTCTCCATTGTGATGGCTTTCGATACGAGATCTGGCAAATTAATGTAAAGACAGTGTTTTTGAACAACTATCTTGAAGAAAGTATCTATATGATGCAACCCATCGGATATATAGATAAAGGAAATGAGTATAAAGTTTGCAAACTGCTTAGATCCATATATGGACTTAACCTAGTATCCCGCTTATGGAATCAAAGATTTGATCAAGAGATCAAGACTTTTGGATTTGAGCAAAACATAGATGAACCTTGTGTTTATAAATGTTTAGAGGATGGAAAGGTGGTCTTTCTCGTTCTATATGTCAATGACATTCAACTCATTGGGAATGATGTAGGGATATTGTCATCTTTTAAACTATGGTTAACACAACAGTTTAGCATGAAGAACTTGGGAGAATCTAATTTTTTTCTAAGCATTTGAATCCTAAAGGACCGAAAGAACAAAATGATAACACTGTCTCAAGCTTCATACATAGAAAAGATATTGGAGAATTATGCAATGATTGATTTGAAGAAGGGAAATCAACACCCTGTGTCGGGATTTCATCTCTCTTTGGAGGTCATTCCTAAGACAGTGGAAGAAAGAGAGAACATGAGAAATGTTCCTTATGCTTCAGCGGTAGGAAGTCTCATGTATGTTATTTTGTGCAAATGCCCATATATCTATTTTTCAATAGAGTTGGTGTGTCGATATCAGGCAAATCTAGGTCCAAGACACTGGCAAACAGTTAAGCATATACTCAAGTATTAACAGAGAACGATGAATTATATGCTTGTGTATTCTGGTGGAGATTGTACTCCTATTAGATATACTAATTCTGACTTCCAAATGTGTCAGGATTCGAGGAAATCAACATCAAACTGTGTTTTGTCCTAGAAGACAGGTCCATAGTGTAGATAAGTGTCAAGCAGAGTTACACTGCTAACTTCACTATAGAGGGCCGAATGTGAGGTATGGAAAAGCTATGGCACTATAATAGTGCAAATATATCTAAATCCCAAAGAAACCATATAAGGACAAAACACATTGATAGGAAGTATTATACGTGAGACGATAGTGTTTGACAAAATAGTGGATGTAGTCAAAGATCGCATCTGAAAACAAACCTCGGAGATTTATTTTACCAAGACTCTAGTAGCTAGAGAGTTCTTTGGGAAACATATGGAGGGGCATAAGAATACGGAACATGACTCATCTACTTCACTAGGGCAAGTGGAAGACTGTTGGATCTGGTGCCCTAAGAGTATAATTTTTTTTTAATGTCCTCATTTGGTTTTTACATGCAAAGCAAAATATAAGCAAATGTTGCTCACTAGTTGTCTAATGTTTAAACTAATACTAAATAGTAATACATGGTCAAATCGTAATATAGAAAGATAGCTTATATTAGTAGACAAACCTAAACATGTCCTTAGTCTAATCGAAAATGAGCAAACCAATTGAAAGACTAATATGTCTTCTATCAAGTCCAAGTGGGGAGATGTTTTGTCGTAGGCATCAGAGCGAATGATTCTCAAAAGATAAAGACATGGATGTGTCTGACAGGACTGACAGTAAATCTGACTGGACCCAAGGAGAATATATTTTCAATCCATTTATGGATTTATTCACTTGTGGTGTTTATAGAGTGGCATACCTAAACCCTGAGTGGATGAATGTAAGTAAAAGTCTGAGTTCAAATAGGTAAGGAACTAAAATTTGGTGCATTGGGTATAAAAATTCTACAATATGTAGTGTCATTACAACAGTGGAATTCATAGCTCGAGACATGGATAAATGATATCCTCTCATTGGCATTAAATAGTTGATGAAAAACAAACGTGGTCACATGTCATTCGTCTTTGTGATAAATGACTTGATTACTATTTGATAGTAATTGACTTTTCTGAAGGAAGATGTAATGGTTATCATGAGATAAAGTAGAATCATATTAGGAGAATGGATATTATCCTAAAGAGATTAAGGATATCCTATGAAGGTAACATACTTATGACAAGGTCATTGGACGAGCATTGGTTGAATTGCTTTCATAATGGTATGACATTAAGGAGAGCAAAATCATGATACTATAGTGGAATGATTTCGTGACTAAATGAGTTTATAATTAATAGGTGAAAAGCTAGAACTTAATTATAGCAATGTCCACCCGATCTGATTTACTGGATCTGAATGTCAAACATTACGCCCTATAACACATGTAACTTAAACTTTTTGCCTATGTATAAGTTCTATCTATGAATATAAAAAAGTCTCTTGTGGGCGTACATTGTATAGGTTACATATACAATTCATGATAATAAAATTTCATCGATTTCTATTTTATCTCTTGGCCTACTGTATACATATTGGAATGCTACTTAATAAGCTTATGCTTAAACTTAAGCATGCCACTTAACTTCTTTTGTATACATAACAGCCCATTGAGCCACTTCCTTTTGCGTAGCCCTAACATCATCCCTCCTGGAGCATACTTCTTTGCAACCTCAAACATGAAATAACCTTCATAAGTTCATAAGAACTTAGTGAGTTAAACCTTAAACAACTGACTCATCTCATCCAAGCGTAATAGATGCTTCGCACGTGCTACATGTGTCCTTTGACTTTGCCTTATTCCTTCTGGGGGTACTTCACTAAAGATTTCTTTTAACATACTGTAATTATTCCTTTCTATTTTAGACCTTTTTCTTCCTCACAATGTCCTTAAGGACTTATCTTCCTTTCATATTTATTAAGCCTTCACTCTACTAGGCTCCAGATTTGGGGTCCAAACTCAAATGATCATTTCTTTCCCTTGAGCATACTATACTTACAATCTCATCACTTTCTATGTCCCTTTTTAAAAATCTTATCTTTACATAGTCCTTAACCTCTTCGTTTTCCTTATTAGCATACTTAAAATCTTATTTCATACGTCCTAATTTTACCACTACCTTTGGGTGAGGTAGACTACACCTATTACTTCACACAAAGTTCACTTAGATCTTCCTTACTTCAAGGTAGTGAGATAGACTACACCTATTACTTCACACAAAGTTCACTTAGATCTTCCTTACTTCAAGGTACTATCAATTCATGCCTATAACACATATCTCAGATTCGTCACCTATTCTGGTGCGCTCTAGCTTCACTATTCTTTTCTTGTTATTACACAGGGTTCGCCATTTCATGTACATACGGTGTCTTTCTGTGAAAGTTTGATAGATACTTACTTCGTTCTACTTTTCCATGCGTTATCTCTTACACTTAGCATACCTTCAAAGTCCTATCTTTACTTCGCCTATAGAGAACCATTCATGTCATTCTTTCCTAATTCCTTTCACGCCATTCATTAAAAATTTTCCGTGAAGGTATTCCTTCATTAAAATAGCCGCAAAGTCTTTGTTTGAATTCACCACAAGGGCTTTCATTTACAGAGTTGCCACCAAGGCATCCTGTCCTTAGGTTATGCCACGAAGGTATTCCTTTTCATATATAGCCTTGAAGGCTTCCTTTACGAAGATTTCCATAAAGGCTTTCCTGTCCAAAGTTTGCCATAGACGCTTTCCTTTGACAGAGATCGCCACAAAAGAATTTCCTTTCAGATATTTTCCACAAAGGCTTTCTTTGAAAGGTTCGCCATAAAGTCTTACCTTTCTAGAGTTTTGCTACAAATATTGTCCTTTAGCAGATTCACCACAAAGGCTTACCTTTCTAGAGTTTTTCCACAAAGGTTGTCCTTTAGCAAGTTCACCACAAAGGCTTTTCTTTTCTAGGTGATTTAGGCGATAGGGATTTGCCTAGACTCACACTTAGTGAGGTTTGTCCCTTATCGTCCTGGGGCACACAGAGAACCACATTAGGTATTAACCTTGTAGTGAAGAAAATCAGCTCAGAGTAGTGAAGAAAATCATTAGAAAATTAGCTACAACCTCAGCTGCCTTGTAGTGAAGAAAATCACTAGAAATATCTAGGATTCCAAACTCAGCTCAGAGTAATGTTTCAATATCTCTTTAGCCCTAAATTCTTTTTGCTTTTTAGAGGAAAATGGGGAAAAGATAACACTTTTCTTAACCCAACCGGAGTCCTTTTAACTTAACCCAAGTCTCTATGAGAACTTGGTAAACGTCGCATCAAGACTGAATGGCCTTATCAAAATCTCCCACCTCTAAGAACTTACTTGGTTGCTCATTGTTCACATTTGGTTAATTTCGAACCAGCTTTCCTCACAATTTAGCTAACATGGGACCACATTAGTCACTAGGTGTACTATATCACTAGCGTGGACTCATACCTTATAACCATTCCTTTCGTACTTACCACTTCTATTTCACTTATCATTGTAATCTGACGGGGAGTCCTTGTTTATTTATTTTCACGTCGGAGTCTGCCCGTACGTCTAAAAGGGATTTTGGGCGAACACTACTTCGCCAATAGTACTTTGTTTATACTATGTGCCATATTCATATATATATTCTAACCAACACTCCTTGATTCGTCATACTTACCATTCTTTAAAGTTAGTCGTAAGCTTTATTCTTTCAGAATATCCTATACGCTGTACATACTAAAGTTCGCTATGGGTTCCTTTATTTTCGTTTAGAGTCCGCCAAACCAGGGCATCACTGGCACACTCAGAAAGTCCCTACACTTAATCAAATCCTAACGTTGAGCACTTGAAACTTACCCTTAAGCTTTAATTTTATAAACAACACTTAAATAGTCAAGAGAAGTTACATTATTTATAAATCGTTTGAGCCTCAATTGCATATGTCCAATTGGTCCCTCCGCCAGCTCGTTGAAACTAAAAATGAATTGCATGTTGAACCAAGAACTGAAATGAATAGAAATTGTGAAAATGAAAAAATGGGAAACATTTGGAAATGGTAATGGTTTTCTCCAAAATGAAAATGATAATGGAGAAATTGAATGATTTCGAAATGAATGTGGGTTTCTCCAAAATGATAACGAAAATGAAAAATGAAAATGATCTGGAAATGATTTTTTTTTGAATTAAATGAAGTTCAAGAATAGAAATAAATCACTTTCTCATAGTGAACCTTTGAGTTTAAAAATATTAAATATAGTTTCTCATGGATTCTTTTATGGTAAAGTCGTCATGATTTTAACAGAATTAGAATTGGGTTGAGAAGATTATTAAGTTGGAAATATGTTGAGAAGTTTATTTTGGGAAATAGAAAAACAAATATTTGGTTGGATCAAATTATAATGTATTGGATTAAAAGCCCGAAAAGTACTTGTAATTAGACTTGATATGGGAGAGGCCCAAAACCCCTCATGTTAAAAAGGGTGGACGAAAAACACTAGTAATATTAGCTAGGGTTGTCGCCACCTATACTTCTAGTTAGACTAGGAATTCATTTTTCTAGTTGAAATAAACTTCTACAGTTCAATATAGGGTTCTACCTTCTCTCCCTATAAATAGATAGCATCGGTAGGGCTATTTACACAACTTTAAAATATTGTTACTCTACCCGAAAATAGAGAGAATTTAATCTCAACTATTACAACTATTTTTTAGAATAACAATTTCTATCGGTCTCTATTTGAGAAGAGATTTTTGTTTTCACACTAAAGAAAAGAAAACTACTTCTAGTTTTGTGTTTGATTTGATTTGTTCAAGCCCATACAAGCACAAAGTGTCATCCTAAAATGCCTTCTGATGGTTTCCTACACACTCACAAAGTATGTTAGCTCTCCTTTAGGCCTCTTTCGGCCCTTGGGGTCAATAAAAGACTCAATTTGCACATTTTATGGAATGTAAGTAAAACTAAAGAAACTTAACTAAAATGTAATGAAAATGCTTGTAATTAGGCTCTTTAAGCGTGAAAACTAGTTTAATCTGCTACACCGAATTTTCGCAAATCAAAATCAAACCCCCTACTTAAGTCATTCTTTTCCTCAAGAAACAGAAAAAAAAGATGGCAAATAAACATGCCAACCCTTGAGCAAGTATGATACAAGTATTGACTTTGGAGCATATGACTTAGACATTTCATGTTTACTAACAACTTCAACATGATGAATAGTTAACTTACCACCTTTGACTTCAAACATCTAAGTTCAGTATGTTAAAAAATATACAAGTATTAAGGGTCTCTCCTATATGAATCCATCAAGAAATCATAGAAGTACTTTGATTATCCAAGCAGAATACAAATAGTCATTTATGCACATGTCCAGTATAATGTCCATTCATGTATAAAGATATTTAGGTCACGTAGGACTTTTTGGCTTGTAGTGTTTTGAAGCTTAGGACAGGTATGGAATTCAAAAATAGTAAGCATCAAAAGGGTTACAAACACAAAAATAGTTTGGCACATCGTATTGATCCCTATTCTTCCCCCTTAGTGACCCTTACCTACTCACCGCCTTATTTCTCCTTCTCTCACCTTGTCTCTCCATATAGGAAATCATAGCATGACATAGTAACTACAGTTAGCCTATAATTTTCAGTGCACTAATGAACAAGTTTTTTTGTTGTTGTTGTGACTTTGTCACTGTTGTTTTTTAATTTTTCTCACTCAAGAATGTTTTTTTCGCTTTTCAGGTACTTTTTTTACGGGTATGGATTTTCTTTTTGGATTTTTCTTCTTGTTTTGCACTTTAAAGCTAACATATAATTCCCATATCACACTAGTCTTTCCTTTTCACCCTATTTTTACAAACTCTGCCATGAAGTATCTACTTAACCCTCAATACGTATGGCCAGACATCTATAATCGTGCAGTGTAAGACCAAAGAACAAGGGCAACTACAAATTGACGTTTTCAGGCTCGGGGCTTGTAATGTGGTTCATTAAGAAGTGTCAATAGGCTTAAAAATTTGTATTAAAGGTGAAATATAATTAGGACAACTTTTTGGCTCTGGATGTGTTCCAAACAATGCCTTAGGTCATCCCTAAATATCTCAACATACACAAATTTAATCAACTAAACAAATACAAATTCAACTATTTATCATCCATACTAATATGCTCGTTTCCTTGAATTTTCTATATCACTTGGTACAGTTGATTGCTTAAAACCAATTTATAGTGTAATACATAGAACTTAGTAGCCTAATAATTAAAAGTTTAAAATCACCTATCATCATGCTAAATTTATTCATAAACACAAACAACTTATGTACATGCTCATAACCAATCACTTCTATTTCTACAAGCTCAAGCACTACAAAGACAAGAAAAATAAAAGAAAATGTAAAAATTTGAAGCAGATTTTCTACGTTACCCCCTACATTTTAGTTGACACATTGTCCTCAATGTGTAGCCCATAAATAGATAAGAAAGGAAGTTACCTGATTGATCATGGTCACTCTAATTGCTAATGGTGGGTGATTCCTCCTTTGATTATGCTAGCTCGAATTTTTTTGTGTCTCCTTCATGTTGGGTTCCTACATAGAAATTTTAACAAAGTGCAAGAAAACAAAAAATCTATTTATTATTTCTACTCCCTTTGAATCATCGAGGGGATGAGAACGTTTCTTCTCCATAGGGGCTTTGCCCTTTCCCTTGACAGAAGTTTTGTGAGAGCTCTCACCTATTAAAGACACATAGTGAGTTAGGATTCGTATGACAAGCCCTTTTGGTGTCAAAAATTGTGGCTAAAATTTTGCTTCATACTCGTCCTCTGTTCCAAGGTATTCCTGAACAACACCTTCCTCCTCAAGATTAACCCCCTCATCATGATGAGTCGGAGTCGGCCTAAACATATCTGGGGGATAAGGTGGAGTGGGTAACCCATTCATCCTTGCAAATTCTTGAAGTATTGTTCCTATTTCCTACATCCATCGAATCATTCCGTCAAGTTTTACGTCTATGTCTCCGCAAGCTCCCTTTCTAACCTTTGGTGATCTTTCTATTTAAGTGATACCGGTATGTCTATTTTATTCTTCCTCCTTTGATTCCATTCAATTATTTTCTTCCTCTGAAGCTCGACATATTGGGTATATAATGTATCACCGATGATACTCCTCTTTGGTTTCATAAATTTCTCGTTTTCGCTCATTGGCACCTCTGCCTGGCAGCATAAAACCGTTATGTGGAGGGGGAAAAAGAGTCCAGCTTTTTGGCTCTGTACGCACTATTTCATCTCTCAAAAGACCCAGCGCCCTATACAAATTTGTTTTTGCTATAGAATACCATATAACAAGACAGCTCGAAACACACTAACATTAGAAACATTCAATGCGGGTGCAATTCTAGTGCCAATTAATTGCAGCCACATTTTAGCAACAAGAAACATAATAGTTTGATTAAAATTTGTGGGAAGCTCAGTGCCTGGCATGTAGTTCCAACTACACCCACCTTATGTTAAATATTTTATAACGTCCTTCATGTCAATGTTTTGAAATCCTTCTAGATCTGTATTATCAATAAAATCTTTTTCATAAAACGGGACGTTATAAAATTCACAGATATCATATAGGGAAATTGGAACGTCTTCCCCTCACACTTCAACATCAGTCATTACAACATTATAGCCTCGCTTAATCATTTGGTCCTTAAGGGGCCATAGAATTCCTGAATCATAGATATATTTACATTATTCGTGGAAGTAACGCAAAATTGCTCCCATTGATGATAACAGACCAAAGTCTAGATTTCTTTGCAGTGGGTCACCGAGGGTTCAAACCCTCTTTCCATATTGGCATTATGGAATCAAATAGGGTCGGAAACACCTGGGGTTTCTGAAATAAGAGTTATTTTACTCTTACATGGAAGCATTCTTACTAGATTCTATAAGCAAAATAATAAAGATATTTAATAGAACAGTAAAAGAGGATTCAGAATACCTAAACCTCAACTCTTATTGAACTTGTTTACGTCTCCTCTTAGTGTGTGTTGGTGTTGCTTTCCTCCATTGTAACTTTTTGGATTGGGAATGAGGAATTAGGAACTTAGAATTCTGAGGAGAAAAATAGGGTTTGGAGGCTAGGGATTTTGGAGAGGTTTTAGAGGAGTAAGTGTTTAGAATGAGTTAGATTACGTTAGGATGGTATTTTTAGGGTTAAAAAATAGATAAAATAATGAGCATTCCACTGGGTTGCCTAATCAGGTGGGATCAACCCTATAGAAATTTACAACGATGTCGTGACACAAGGGTTCTGTGTCGCGACATCCTTGGCAGACTACCAATGTCGCGACATGGGGGTTTGATGTTGAAATACACCCTGTAGTTTCAAAATTCTAAAAAATTGTCTTCTATGTCGCGACATCACTAGCCTATGTCACGACATCAGGTCAATTTTTGAACTTCTTTGTTACCGCCCATGAGGTTGCAACACAAAATTGTCTATGTTGCAACGTTCACCTTGTTTCCTAAATTTTCTCTCTCCGGAATGCTGCAAGCGCTTGTTAAACATGTTTGTGACCTACCTGCAGTACATTAATAACTTTGTTAGTGAAGGATACGATTAGTATAGTTAGTAATAATCAAACAATGGAAAATGTTAGGTCTTGCTGTCGGACTCGTCCGTCAGTTCAATCAATATGTGACTGATGGACTCCATGTAATTTGTTTCTATCTGTATTAGTTTAGCACCCATCATGCCATTCTATTCATCCGTAGTTCTCCTTTTCCCTAAATTTACCTTTGTATCCTGCTTTAATGACTGACAACTCTTTCCACGGGTCATAACTATTGGTGATCAACGAAGCAATATACCCACACAGCTATTTTACTTTATATTCAAAATTTGTGTCCTGAAAAAAACATAAAGATTGCGCCTCACACTTGTTGTCTACAGAGTCTGTCTTTTTCATTGATCAGGTATGGCTTTTCAAAAGAACTTTGTAATGCACTTAACAGAAGATTTGAGATAAAATATTGTATTACGCTACTAAAGTTCTATCTCTACAGACTTTTAAGTTCATTCATTGGCCTGCAGATAATTCCCTTAGCTGGTTTTCGGAAGAATCAAACATTCCGTTGTGACAGTAACTCGATGCTTGTACACACTAATTGTTCGATTTGACTGAAACCTGCTATATAATTGTAAGTTTTGTCAATGTATATTTTTCCTACTTTTTTCAATATTTGGCAAATTCTTGAATCTATAGACTTCTAGGGTGCTTGGTTTAAGACTCTGGATACGAAAAGAATGGTAAATTTAGGCTCATCTATCAGGATTGCTAGTTTATCGTCTTTTTGTTCTATAAAATTTTGAATCAATAGACATTCTTCTATTAACTCGGTCCTAACTATCATAGCCTTTGTTGGTGAGTCTAAATTCTATTGTTTTTATGGTTCAGATTTGTTATTATATTTTGGGATTTCGAGGTTCATGAGTTCCTGATATATTTGATTCTCTAATTCACTGTCCATTTCCTTTGCTAACTCCATATCCTCTCTTTTCGAAGTTTCATTTAATTCGTCTAAATATTTTCCTCTATGCTGAAGTGGATAATAGTCTAGGGTTTCTCCTTCTTCACAAACACCTATGATGACATTATCCTTTCTGTGCAATTTCAGACTTGGAACCTCTTGGTACCTTTCTGATGACATATTTTTTTGGTCATCATCCTTTTGGGAAAGATCCAGGGTTTCTCCTCGACATTGACTTAATTCCAGCATTAGTAATCGTTGATTCCCCTAGATCTCCCATTATTCATAAACTCCTCCTTTGTAAATATTGTCGTCATAATCGAAGTCTTCATCGAACCACATATAATAAAATTCATCCATGACTTTGTGCTCACTGACTCTTTGGTTGATGGCACTTAGGATTCCTAAAAAACAAATGTTAGACATGTTAATTAGCAAAATAAATTGGAAATCCTAACTATAACCTACAATTTTCCTAATTATTCTTTTAAATTGAAAAAATTATAATCGATCTAGTGACATTGCCTCCCCGGAAACGGCGTCAACAACTTTATCGCCTCTTGATGTACTAACATCCAGAGTGTGAATACTGTAATAAAATATAGATTTATGAGGCGGTATTCGCAAGTATACGAGTCTAGTTGTAATATACTTTTACAATGGAGTGGGTGAGTTTTCCGAGGATCGTACCCAAGGGAGGTGAGTGCTTGATCAATTATAACCTAAACACTAAAAGATCTAATTAGTACTTTTAAATTTAGTTATAGTACAAAGAATATAAAATAAAGGATTTTTGGAGTTTTTATGATAATGAAAATAAAATAGCATAAAAAGATAAAATTAAAGAGATTTAAAAGAATAAAGCAAATATGATTATGGGTAATCAGCTCGCTTCGGTAATCTCCTTCAACTGCCGCTTCGGGTTTCTCGTCAATCAACTAGTCGCTACCCTAATAGGTTCTTCTGATTTTCCACTAACATAACGAGTCTGCAAGAACTACTTATCTTCCAACCTCACAGTCTAAACTAGTTTAGGGTTAAGGTGTTCACGGATGGGCAATACCAATTTTGGGTTACTTCCTACCTTGATGACTTTTCAGGGTTGTCAGGCTTAAGGTTTATTTCACGTTTCCCCTTTCAAAAACAGCTGATCCGTTGAGTAATCCTGCAAATAGTTAATAGATCATACCTCCACTTGCTAATCCCCCACAAAAGGATTAGTTCCTCATTGTGTTCATAAACAATATATAATCGAAGTAAAGAGAAAGCATGCTAATTGACTTTACAAGATAGAGTAAATGAAAGAGCTTGATATATTGGTATTAGGCGCAAATCCATAGAGTTGAATGATTACACAATCCAAATCTCTTGAAAGAAAACAACGAGCAAATAAACTAAACTCTAGAACCCTAAGAAAATGAAACTAAATATAAAGGAAGAAACTAGGTTAATCAAAAGGTGTCCTTAACATGTGCCAAAGGAGCCTATTTATACCCTTCAAGTGGTCGTCGTCCTTAACCCTAGGTTAGCTAAAGTTCCTGAGCTTTAAGTTCGATTGTGTAGAACAAAACACCCTTGCTTCATGTCTAATTTTTGTCCCATAGTCGATGTCGCGACACACCAAGACCTGTGTCGCGACATAGTAACCAATATGCTCATCTGTAGTCATCTTCAAGGGTATGGCACGATACCCTCAATTTGTGTCGCAACATCGAAGGAAGACTTGAGTTTTCTTCATTTTATTCCTTAAGTTGCGACATCAGTCCTCCCGTGTTGCGACATAGCATCCAGTATCGTTCTAAAATGCCTTTTGATGGTCACTTGTACACTCACACAGTACGTTAGCTCTCCTTTAGGCCTCATTCGACCCTTAGGGTTAATAAAAGACTCAATTTGCACATTTTATTGAATGTAAGTAAAACTAAAGAAACTTAACTAAAATGTAATGAAAATGCTTGTATACAAGCTCCTTAAGTGTGAAAACTAGCTTAATCTACTACACTGAATTTCGATAAATCAACATGTGTCAATTCGGTCTAGGGTTTATTGCTATAAATATCACAAATTGTGTCGATTTTTAAAATTTTTATTTTCCACTGTGCCAGAAAATCGTTTTTGAACAGGATTTTTTCCAACACATAAAAATGAGCTATCTCATCAGACTCCTCCTAACATTTTCTTACCTTATCTTGTGTTGTTGGTAGGCATCTAATATTAAGAACCATTTTGATTTTCCCACAGCTTAGGAAAATCATGAGATTCCTTTTCCATCCTTTATAGTTATTTCCATTTAGTTTGTTCTCAATATGTTTACTAAAAGAGTAGGTGTCATTTTTTGAACTGAAAATAAAACATTCATTAATATCTTTGTATTAAGAAAATATTTTGAAAAACAATTTGCAACATTCAATATGCATTATGATGATGCATGCGTCTTACATTAAAGCTTGAAAACATTTGTAAGCCTTTACAATGATAATTCCTACACCCATTAAATTAAAACACCTTGGGCCAATCTTAATAAACTAATAAGAACATTGATTTCTAGCCAATTAAAACGTGAACCTAATCCCATAGGTATTCACACACACTAATAATCATTTCACGTTTGGACATCTAAGCATAAATTCTATTTTTCGGGAATAACAATTCTACTGGTTTCTATAAAAGAGAGATTTGTTTTCCTACTACAAGCAAAAAATCATGTCTAGCTGTGTTTGATTCGAAACTGTTCGAGCCCACACTCGAAGTGGTTCAAGATAAGGGAATAATGAATAAGATCCTTCTATTGAAAGTCGAGAACATCATGGATCCATCTTGCACAAAGAACAAGTACTTTTTAGGAAGAGTTTATTGCTATAAACATCACAAACTAGCTCGGTTTTAAATTTCTTAATTATCCGCTTTACAAGAAAACCATTTTTGAACCGAATTTTTTCCAACAGCTACATATCAGATGCATACAATAAGAACAATGGTAAGCTTCTCAAAGGATATCTTCTTTCAATTCATCATCATATGGAACACATAACCTCCCTTAGAAGTATCAAACACCGTCTTCACCTAAAGTGAACTCACACGCTTGACCCTCCTCAACCAATTTTTGTTTCACCCCCAACTCTGTTGGATCTAGTGTCCTAAGTGTAGTATTTTCATCCCAATACATTTTTTAAATAGATTGGTTAATAAAATTATTCATAAATTACATTAATACTTTCGGTTTCTAGATGCAAAGCAAAATGGAAGCAAATGTTGCTCATTTGTTGTCTAATGTTTAACTGATACTAAGAGGTATTACGTGGACAGATCGTAATACAGAAAGACAACTTGTATTAGTAGACAAACCTAAACATGTCCTTAGTCTGATCAGAAATGAGCAAACTGATTAAAAGACTAATATGTCGTCTATCAAGTCCAATTGGGGAGATGACTTGTCTTGGGAATCGGAGTAGATGACTCCTAAAATATAGACATGGATGTGACTGACTGGACTGAAAATACATCAAACTAGACCCAAGTAGAATGGATCCTGAATCTATTTATGGATCTATTCGCTTGTATTCGCTTGTGACATTCATAGTGTGACATACCTAAATCCTAAGTGGATGGAGGTCTATATATGCGTGACTCGTACACTTTCATGTAAGTAAAATCCTGAGTTCAAATAGATAATGAACTGAACTTTGGTGCACTGGGTTTACAAATTCTGTAGTATGCAGCGTCATTCACAACAATGGAATTCATAGCCCGAGGCATGGGTAAATGATATCCTCTCATAGGCATGATATGGTTGATGAAAAGTAAACATGGCCAAAGGTCATTCGTCTTTGTGATGGATGACTTGATCATTATTTGATAGTGGTTGACTTTTCATGGACAAAGATATAATGGTTACCATGAGATAAAATTGGATCATATTTGCAAATATATATGGATTACCAAAAAATGATCAGAAGAATAATGTTATGTTTCTGAGCAGTTTTAAAGCTCGAAAATGAAAATAAACCATTCGATCATAGTGAACAAGTTGAGTTGTGAAATATTAAATATATTTTCTTAGAAATTTTATCAGGGGTAAAACCGTTATAATTTTACTAAGGTAAAATTGGGCTGAGAAAATTATTTAATTAGAAAATTAATGTTTATTTTGGAAAATATAAAAATATGTATTGGGTTGGATTAAATTATAAAGTGTTGGGTTAAAAGTCTAGAAATCACATATAATTTGGTCCACTACAATGAGAGGCTTGAATCCCCATCATAATGCATATGAGGGGAAGCACACCCTATTAGCCCCTCTCCCTCTCCTAGTTGGACTAGAAAGTTATTTTTCTATTTGAAATAAATCTTCACGTTTCAATAATGGTTCTACCTCTCTCTATAAATAAATGGCACCTGTAGAGCTATTTACATAACTTGAAGATATTGTTACTCTACCGAAAAATAGAGAGGATATTCTCAACTATTATATATATTTTTTCAAAATGTAAATTTTTTCAGTTTCTATTTTATAGAAAGAATTTTTGGTTTCATCGAAAAGTAAAGAAAACTTTTTCTAATTCTGTGTTTTGATTCAATTGGTTTGAGTCCACACTCGAAGTAATTCGTGGTACGAGAATAATGAAAAAGATCATTTGGTTGAAAGCCATAAAACGTCAAGGATCTTGTAACACCCTCAACCTGGCCTGATTCACCGGGTCCAGATCTCGGGTGTTTCTACACATAATACTTAGCAAAATCTTCAAAACTATTGTCATACACTCATTACTTTAAATATTTCCCGTTATCAATTCATTTAAAGACTTGATATCAAAGAAACTAAGGAAAGTATTTTAGAAATAAAATATTACATCAGACCAATTACAACTCATTATAATAGAAACATTTACTAAATTCTGACTCTTACGGTATGACACTACATCACTTTTCCACTGTATGCATAATAACCCACTTTATTGCTACCTTGGCGTACTCCTAGCATAGTCCCTCTTGGCTCATTCTCTTACCACATCACCTGAAATAAAAACAAATACTATAAGTTCAAGAGAACTTAGTTAATTTTAATACAAAATATCTGGGGATCCTCTTGGTTTTATTTCTCACATCAAACGTTTGATTTCATTAATGTTGGGCAAACACATTCATAATCCTGGTGTCGTACTATATGCCAACTAACATACTTAGCATACCAGATATATTATCTTCCTGTTTGACTTATGATCCTTTTAGAACATTCCAATTTCCTTTTTCTCTTGACTACAAAAGTACCTTTCCAAAGAATATGCCTTCAGGATCCACTCTTACAAACCATATCTTCATACATACACTTACTTCAGAATGGTTGATCAAAGATATTGTTCACTAGCGAATACATACACACTTGGCAGATACTCACGCAGATTTGGATACCATCAATTTACTAATCAAATCAAATTCTTGTTTGATACCCGACAAGATCACTTTGATAATGAACTATAAAGATCATCTAGATAAAATCCACACTACTTTATTACAGAACCCCATATGCTCATAAATGCGATGACTCGGGTTCCATAAGATTTCAGAAGAATACATGGTACTGTTCAAATATGGTGGATACTAGATACTCATATTTCAACACTATATAACACAAGAGAACTCAAATTAACATCTCCTTATGTTTTTGAAAACTAAAAACAAGCCCATATTCAACATTAATAGATTACCGTGGCGGATACCCTTTTCAACTTACAGATAAAAACTTCTTTTTCAAGAAATTCTTTTAAAAAAACTTCTTCGATTACATCTCAAATCCAATTCAACCAAATTAATCTTTGGAAGTATCATAACATTATCAGTGCAACACCTATCATAAAATACTCAGAATTTATCAAGTATTTACCTAAAGGGCGAATATCCCATTCTACCATACAGGCTTAGCAGGGTACGCCACAAAGGCCAAATAGAATATGCCACAAGGGATACATATAGAATCACGTGTTTGTTGTCCCGACGCACTTTCAGATAAGGTCCCATGGGTTTCTCCTTCATGGGCTTACACATAATTTCATATATTTCCATCTGCCCATTCAATCTACACATTATCAAAGGTCACACATATAGGATCCGGTGCCCTAAGTGTAGCATTTTCGTCTAAGTACACTTGCAATTTTTTCAAACAGATTGGTTAATAAAATTATTCATGAATTACATTAATACTTTGTATATTTTCCTTACAAGGTTTTTGCACGCAAAGCAAAATAGAAGCAAATGTTGCTAACTAGTTTTCTAATGTTTAACTAATACTAAACAGTATTACATAGTCAGATCATCATACAAAAAAATAGTTTGTATTAGTAGAAAAACCTAAACATGTCCTTAGTCTAATCAGAAATGAGCAAATAGATAGAAAGACTAATATGTTGTCTATCAAGTCCAATTAGGGATATGCCTTATCTTGGACATCAGAGAAGAAGACTCCCAAAAGATAGAGACATAGATGTGACTAACTAGACTGACAGTACATCGAACAGGACCCAAGGAGAATAGATCCTAAATTATTTTATGGATTTATTCACTTTTGACATTCGTAGTGTGGCACACCTAAATCCTAAGTGGATGGCAGACTATGTATGCGTGACTCGTAAACTTGATGTAAGTAAAATTTTGAGTTCAAATAAATAAAGAACCAAAAGTTGGTGTGTTGGGTTTACGACTTCTGTAGTATGTAGTGACATTCACAATAGTGGAATTCATAGCACAAAACATGGGTAAATGATATCCTTTCATTGGCATTACATGATTGATGAAAAGTAAACGTGGCCACGGGTCGTTTGTCTTTGTGATAGATGACTTGATTACTATTTGATAGTGATTAACTTTTCATGAAGAAAGGTGTAATGATTACCATGAGATAAAATAGAATTGTATTAGGAGAATGGATATTATCCCAAAGAGATCAAGGATATCCCATGAGGGTAACACACTTATGATAAAGTCATTAGACGAGCACTGAGTAGTTACTTTTGTACCGGTATGTCGTTGAGGAGAGCTCAGTCATGATACTATAGTGGATTGAATTTGTGACTAAATGAGTTTATAATTAATAGGTGAAAATCTGGAACTTAATTATAAATCATTTAAGCCTCAACTACGTATGTCCAATCAGTCCATCCACTAGCTCGTTGAAACCAAAAATGAATTGCGTATTTGAGTAGAAATGAACAGAATGAATAGAAAAAGAGAAATGGGAAACATTCAGGAATGATTATGGTTTTCTCCAAAATGGAGAAATTGAATCATTTGGAAGTGAATATAGATTTTCAAAAATGGAAATGAAAATGGAAATTTGCAATTCTATATAGGATTATGTAGAAAATGATGGAAGAATAGTTTATGTTTTTTAGTTATTTTGAAGCTCGAAAATAAAATAAATCATTTGGTCATAGTGAACATGTTAAGTTGTGACATATTGGACGAGTTTTCTCAAAATTTTATAAGGGTAAAACAGTCAAAATTTTACTGGAGTAAAATTGGGATGAGAAAATTATTTAATATGTAAATATTAAAGTTTATTTTGGGAAATAAAAAAACTGAATCGAGTTGGATCACATTATAGAGTACTAGGTCAAAAAGGCCAAGAAGTACTCGTAATTGGACCCGATGTGAGAGAGACCCAAAATCCCTCATATAACATGAAGGGGGTAGCAACCCTAGTAGAAATATAAGGGTGATTCATTCACCCCTCTCCTACACTAAGTAGGATATTGTTTTTCCACCCAAAATAAACCTCTCAAACTCTACAAGGGTTCCACCTTCTCTTCCTATAAATAGATGGTATCAGTAAAGCTATTTAGACAACTTTTGAAAGATTGTTATTCTGCCGAACAATAGAGAGAATTTATTTTCAACTTATAAACATATTTTTCATAATAACAATTTTACTGGTTTCTATTAAAGAAGAGAGAATTTTCATTTTCATCCCAAAAGGATTTTTTTTCTAGTTCTGTGTTTTGATTCAATTGGTTCGAGCCTACACTCAAATTAGTTCATGGTACGATAATAGTGAAGAAGATTGTTTGGTTGAAAGCCGAAAAACATCAAGGATCCGCTTATCCAAAAAACACAAGTACGAATTCGATTAAGGTTTATTTCTTTAAATATCACAAACCGGGTCGATTTTCAAAATTTTAATTTTTCGTTGTCCAATAAAATCGTATTCAAACCGAGTTTTTTCCAACAATACCATCAATATTCATACAATCATATTTTTCCATGGGTTTCAACGGCATGAATGTGCATACTTTCATGTATCATGATCTGTCAGTCTAGTCTTCATCTTACTAGAGGCTATACCATGAATGTTTTCATATCATATGGTGTCATGGGTCTCAACCTCATGGTCTTACACTTGTTTTCATATTGTGATCTGTCAATCTAGTTAGTAATATAACTGGCCTACCAGAGGCATCATAGAAGGACATTTACACAACTTCACTTACCTGAAATCGTTCACGCATCTAATTGATTCATACCTTTTCTATATCAAACTATATATGCATACTTACTCATCGAATTTTATTCCAACAGAACTTCCTACATATCATCATAACGCTTATCTCGTTCTTATTATTCTTCTGACACTTATCAATTACTAGAGATATCATCGTCATTTAGATATACTTCTATTTTTACAGTACACATACAAGAGTCGAGATAAAGATTTACCTTGTAACTCACCTACTATAGTTCGATGCTCCAGACCCAGGCATCCTTCTCGAATCAATAGTAACAACTGCTTAAAGAACATAGGTTTACCTAATTAAAACTCATTTACACACAAATTTCTATCATTTCAATTATTGACAACCCTCATGCAAAGCCTTGTGCTTACAACCTATTGTTCTTTTGTCCCCTACAAACCTACTCTTTCATAACTTAACATGCAGAACTGTAATGCTTATAGCTTATGGAGGAAAAGATACAATTAGACTTAAGAAAAAGAATCAAAGAGTAACACTAAAGGAAGAAGAAAAACTCCATTAGGATACCTTCTAACACATATATATATGTGACCCATTTCTTCATAGTGTAACTTAACAAGTATCACATATTTCAGAATTTGTCTTTCTTAATGGCCTATATATTTTAAGAGAAATATAAATGAGAATCCTGCATTATAGATATCAGAGCAGTCTATCCAGTTGGTTCCTAACCAGGTCACATTACAACCTAATTACCACAGTACTTCAGCCAAACAATGCGTACTATACCTTTGGAGTTAACTCATACCATAATTAATTTCCACTTAACAAAATATTTATCTTTAGATAAAAGAATAATTTTAAATAAAATCTTCACTTACTTACACGATGATTACTCTAGGCCCACACATATGCGCCAAAAGAAACAATTGTGCGAATTAAAATTCGCCAAACAGATTATTTTACTAGAATACGCCTAAATCTTGGACCCTTCAGACTTGGGATGTGACAGATCCGCTTATCCGAAAACACAGGTATGATTTCGATTCAATTTTTATTGCTATAAATATCACAAACTGGGTCGATTTTCAAAATTTTAATTTTTCGCAGTGTAAGAAAACCATTTTCAAATCGAATTTTTTCCAACAAACTTGTCATCACATCTCTATAAATCTTATATCCTTTGAAGGGAAGTCGGTTTAACTATTAATTCAGCCAAAATCGAGCCATCTTGGTCTAAGGTTAAGTACGCATTCATTGCTCTCAAAATGAACAAAGACTTTCGGCTCAAAGCGTTGGCCACTACATTGGCCTTTCCTAGATGATAGTTTATAATGAGATCATAATCTTTAAGCTGCTCGACCTATTTTAATTGTCTCAAATTCAACTCTTTTTGTGTGAGCAAATACTTTAAGCTCTTGTGATTCGTATGTATGTGGCACTTTTCTCCATAAAGATAGTGCCTCCAAATCTTTAAGGCAAAGACCTTTGTGGCAATCTCTAAATCATGAGTGGGATAATTCTTCTCGTGTGGCTTGAGCTGACAAGAAGCATACACAACTACCTTACCTTCTTCCATCAACACAAACCCTAGGCTATTGTGAAACACATCACTGAATACCACAAAATCCTTCCCAAGCTCGGGTTGTGTTAGAATAGATGCTTCTATCAAAAAAAATTCCAACCTCTCAAAACTTTGTTGACACTTATCCAACCATTCAAACTCCACATTTTTCTACAGTAGCTAGGTCAATAGAGAAACAATCATCGAGAACCCTTTTACCAACCTCTAGTAATATCCCACCAAACCAAGAAAACTCCTTACTTTGATGATATTATTTGGTGGTTTCCATTCCAGAATCTTTGAAATCTTATTTGGGTCTACTCAGATGCCTTTCACTTATATTACATTCCCTAAAAATGATACTTCCCAAAGCCAAAACTCATACTTGTTGAACTTGGCATACAATTGATATTTCCTCAATATTTGCAAAATGGTTCTCAAGTGTTGATCATGCTCTAACTCATCTATCGAGCGGGCTAAAATGTCATCAATGAACACCACCACAAAAAGTTCTCAATAGCACTAAAAAATTTGGTTCATCAAATAAATAAAGGTTGTTGGTTTATTGGCTAGCCCAAATGGCATTACCAAAAACTCATAACGTCTATACAAAGTCCTGAATGCAGTTTTAGGTACATATGAATCATTCACTTTAAGCTAATAATACCACGAGCGAAGATCACTCTTCGAAAACATACTAGCTCCTATGAGCTGATCGAATAAATCATCAATCCAAGAAAGCCAATAATTATTCTTCACCGTAACTTTTTTCAGTTATTGGTAGTCAATACATAACCTCAAAGTTTCATCCTACTTAACAATTAAAATCAGAGTACCCTAAGGTGACACACTCGGTTGGATAAAACCCCTATCATGAAATTCTTGCAACTATACCTTTAATTCATTTAACTCTATCGGAGCCATATAGTATGGTATAATAGAAATCGGTGTGGTACTCTATGCCATTTCAATAGCAAACTCAACCTCTCTATCTAGTGGTAATTTTGGCAATTCTTCAAGAAACACATCTGAATATAAAGAAATAGTAAGAACTTCCTTAAGCTTTGATTCAGAAACCTTGGTGTCAAGGATGGAAGCCAAATAAGCTTCATATCCCTTCTTTAAGTATTTTCGAGCAAGAAGGGTCAAAATTATATTTGAGGGGCACTTCAGTTTTTCCCCAATAAAATTTACTTCGACTCCATTGGGAGTTCTCAAGGAAATCTTTTTCAATTTAGAATTCACTATAGCATCATGAGTAGTCAAGCAACCCATACCAAGAGTTGCGTCAAACTCATCAAACAAAATTGCCATGAGATTGGTTGGAAACTCATATCCTTGAACTTTCAAAAGGAAACACTTGTACACTTTATTAACTATAATACTTTACCCCAACGAGTTGGTCACCCATACATCAAACTCGATAAACTCAACCAGAAGACTCCTCTCCTCAACCAATGCAGTACAAATGTATGAATGAGTTGACCCAGGGTCAACTAATACATGAATAGATAAATCAAATAAGGAAAATATACTAGTGATGGCATCAAGAGCATCTGCCTTCTCGCTAGCCTTAATAAGATAGGCTCTGGCTGGTGCACGGGACTTTGGTCTAGAGGAAGCTTCCTTCAAAATCCTCTAACTATTGTCTGTGTTGCTACTCACCCTAAACTTCCTACCTCATTGTGATGTAGGACCAGGTCTAGCATACTATTCTATAGTGTTCTCGTGTAATGTGATCCATGGAGCCACATCAAAATCAAGAAATCTCTCAAAATGTGATCCATGGAGCCACATAAAAATCAGGCTCCCGTAAAGTTTTTACACTCACTCAAATGCCTTCTTCCACAATGCTTAGAAATAGGTGTAAATACATCTCTCATGCCCCTAGTACTAGGAACTAAGGTAGTTTGAAGTTACTAGCTATCATGCCTTTATCCTCCCCTCCTAAAAGACTATGAAGGAGTGGAAAGATAACCTTTGAAGTCCTTAGCCCTTTTGGTTGATGGTGATGGCAAGGATCTAGTTGTGGTTCTCTTTCGTTGGTCTTTGTTTCCATTCTTGACCTTTTTCTTCTCCATTGTCAAGTCCTCCATCTTTTGTACCCTCTCAAATAAGGTTGTAAACTCTCTCAGGTCAACAATTCCCATTGACATGCGAATATCCTCATTAAAACCTTATTCAAACCTAACACACATGTCTTCTTCAATGGTTACAAACTCCTTTGCATACTTGCTCAACGATACAAACTCATACTCATACTAGGCTATTGTAATGTTACCTTGTTTTAATTTAATAAATTCTCTATTTTTTCTCTCAAAGTAGAGACGTCCCACATATTTTTTACAAAACTCAACTTGGAAGAATTTCCAATTGACTCGATCTCATGGTGTCATAATTGTCAAAGTAACCCACCATTGGTATGCTTCTTCCTTGAGTAGGGAAACTACACACCTTAAACAACCTTTTGGTATGTATTGTAGTTCGCTAAAGACCCTCTGAGTACTCTCTATCCAACACTCTGCTAATTTCTACCACCTCAGCTAAAACTGCATCTTGTGAGGGGCGTTTTCACACCTTCCTTTTTCAACCAAACCTCAAACCATGAAAACTTTCCAGTCACTGGGAATCCCTGTCCTTAATTTTCAGACATCTTGAGAATCCTGGGATAATTTTAGTTACTCATGATATATTATTTTCCATTCTTACCCACTAATTGCCTATATAAAAGGGTTTTTCCTCCCCCTACTCCATAAATTCTCTCAGCCACCACCCTTTAACCCTAAAAAATTCTCTCCTCAATTATTTTTTTAAGTGTTGAATATTTTGACGAAAATAATTATTTTTGTTTGAGGGAGACGGTGTGCTAGCTTTAATGTGTGTTTGAGTTCACGATGATGTGGTGGCACTTGAAGACCGATACATTTCATCTGTCATGTCAGGATGGAACCACTGCCTTAGAAGCCTATCACACTACAACTCAGGCTCAGACTTCGCCGTGCTTTTATGGTCATGGGTTGAAGTATAAAAGTGGATCGTACTTGATGAATATTAATGTGTGGTCACGGGTTAGAGTATAACTCGAGAGCCTAATTGACAGTGGTTTTGCGATCACTGGTTCAAATTCCATCTCACTAAAACAATATAGTTTGTAAACCTGATAAATAAGTTTGACATCATCATAATAGGAAAAAACTCTGGGGCTTTCCAATATAATCACAATAATCTTTTTGTCCATCTTCACCAAATGTAGTATCATTAACCTCCATCTTCTTCGAAACTTGTGACAGAGTTTGGGGTAAGAGGACTCTCAAAGGGGAATGACTATGACGATGCATAAAGATGAAAGTCCTTGTAGGCCAACAATGATTTTTGTGATCAAATAACTCATTAAAAACTACAACTACTGTTACCCCGACTCGAGTTTTATCTTCTCTCCAACGACACAGTCACTCCCCCTAAGAGTCTTCTTGTATCCAACTCTATCACAGGTTTCGGATAGAGAGGTTGATGATACTACTTGTGGTGGAGATGGAGAAAAATATTAATCTGATTATACTGGAAAGCCCCTAAGTGTTCCTTATGATTATGATCTTAAACTTATGTATCGGGTTTACAAACCATCCTCTTTTGATGAGGTGAAACTTGAACCCATGACCACATAACCACTGCCAACTGGGCTCCCCAGTTACACTCCAACTCGTAACTGCACATTACATTAATCAAGTAAGAGCCCTAGTTATAATTCAACCCATAATTGTAAAAGAATTGTGAACTGAGAGCCTAAGTTGTAATGTGATAGGATTCTAAGGTAATGGTTCCACCTCGACACAACAGATGAAATGTACGGATCTCTAAGAGTTACTGCATCACGGTTAACTCATATATACATTTAAGCTTTCACATGTCTACCTCAAACACAAATACAAATAAATCTCTACCCCAAAAACTTCCAGCCGTAAACCTTAAAAAAATAAAAACCCCAAAAAAGATTGAGGAGAGAGAAAGTAAAAACATGTCAAGCAGGACGTATTTTCGCTTCTCTCTGTAAAATCGACCTATACCCTTAAATATCTCACAAATCGAGCCAAAATCAAAATTAATTTTTAATTTTGGCATTTATGTTAAAATCCTCAATTATTTATTAAGGAAGAAAACTTCTTTTTCTATATAAACTACCAATGGTAGAATTCTAAAGCATACTAATAATATTAATTGGGTCAAGTTCTAATCCATTATGGACAGACTTAATCCAATATTTCCACCAAGAAATAGAGGAAAATAAAAGTTTTGATTTTATGTTTATAGAGGCTGCCGAAAGCATACAATATTTTGATTTAAAGTACTTTTTGGTTTTAGATTTGAAATTTTTGAAACAAAAAATTGATTTGGGAATGACTTATTTTAATTTTAAAAGACAGGAAAAATAATTGGTTTTCTAAAATTTTTTAGCTTAAATAGAATAGAAAGAATCAAACTTTTTAGCTTACAATAATAGGTTTTCTAAAATTTAAAGTACTATATTTATAAACTGTATAAAAATATAAGTATCAAAATAGACTTTTTAAAAGTAAAGATACCATATGAAAAGATTGGTATAAGTTCAAGGGGCAAATATGGGATTATCTCGTCAAATTTTACTATAGATGGAAGAAATTAGGTTTGTACAAGAATTGGGACTGAACAGAGAACTCATAAGATCCCCACCTAACTTACTATTTACCAATAAAAAGATCAAAATTACAAAATATTGTTGAGTAATATTTTCTTATATGTTATTGATAGAAGTATTCGGGTATTTATACATATTGTTACAGATGCTATTACAGCTCATGATAGGGCCCCACTATTTTGTCTTGACTCTGCTGCCTTTCGTATTGACATTCTCTAGCTCTAATATTGACATTCTCTATCCCTAGTACTGACATTCTCTGTGAACTCTAGGTTTGCTGGGTACGTGTCCATGGAGTATGCGGTCCTTTTTATTCCTGGTATTGGTATTCTGGGCAGGCTCCATGCCTACTGGACACGTGTTTAGATGGCCTGCGAAGCACGCGGTCCTTTCTGTGAGCTCATTGGGTGTATATGAGCTGAGACCGAGGCCTTCTTTAGGTTCTTACGAGCTAGATCTATGATCTTGCCCTGTGAGCTAGGTCCTTGCCTTTTCCTTACGAGCTGGGTCTTTGGTTTTGCCACATGAGCTAGGTCAACGAGCTCGTTTTGTTGTCCTTTCATGGTTCGCCTCCTACTCTATCTTCTAGTGAGACCTATCTGGGTCACGAGTCAGAGACCCAGATCCCTTCTAGGACTTGGGTCGATGATTAATGATGTATACCAATCTACTCCCCTCCCTAATGGGCCTAAAGGGTGTTATAAAGTAGCGCCCTTTAGGTCCATCAGGTCAAATTTAAATGCAACTTGCTGGGTATGCTGCAAGCTGTGACGTATAACAATTGTTCTGCCACGTGTGCAAACGGGTTTCACCTAGGAGTATTTGACCGTTAAGAGTTGAACCATTTCCATCTGCTTGCATCTGGATCGTTGATTTTCCTCGATTATACGAATCGTCAAAAAGTGTGAAGAGAAATCCTTATTTAAAATGGGAGACCTCTAAAGCCCTAAATCTTTCACACTTAGAATTTTCAGCAATCTGAAACATAATCTGAAATAAACGTAATTTCAAAAACATTTGTACTTTTAATTTCTACCTTCTTCTTTTATCAATACTATAACGAAGATTAGAGAGATTAGTAACTGAATCATCCAAGCCCGTCCACCGCGGGAAGGATTGTCTCTGATTCGGGTGACAAACAAACTTTATCCCTACATCACTAAGCAATAGGAACTGCAACGAGTTCTGGCCGTGTGAGGAATCAAACTTCCCAACTTTGAGTATGAGTTCTCCATCCCGAAGGGGTCACATTGGCTGTGCAAAACCACCGACAATAGCTTCCTACTTCCAATTTACGCACTTGAAGCTGGGTTTCACTTGCCACTGCACCTTTTCTTCTATAGTCTACTTAAGGACTATAAAATTTCCCCTGTTCAGCTCCCAGGCTTTTCTTGGTAGATTGTCATGGCGTACTTCATCGACTGTTCTCGGCGTGATGAGGTTCTTTTGCTCGTTATTTTCCAACATCTGTATCAGTTGAAGGGCCATAATCTGGAGAACTCGTTGGGGTTCTATTACTTCTCTCCTCAAAAAAAGGTGGAGACGATTATAGTGAACCAATGTTCCAACCTTCATCTGAATTAGGGGAAGTATGTTCGAGTTCGCAGCAAACTTGGCGAGGACTTTAGGTTCCCAATAAAGTGGTCCTCACCGAGTAGGGATGTGTGCTCATTTTATCGAACCCTCCCTTTAAAAAGAGCCGTGGCCCAATTTCAAAGGCTGCATACTGGATGCCCGCTAGTTCTGAAGGATCTCATCATAGCGAGGAACATATTTAGATATTTCTTAGAGGGTTTCAGCCCCAATGAGAGAAGGCCTGGTGATAACAATGAAGTCGCCCAGTCCGTTGGTGCACTGCCTAAGAGTTGTATGTGGCCTCATGACTCCTTTGATGAGTTATGTCTACTATTGCAAGGCTCCACAGAGGAACCCTTGAATTTTTTCTATCATTTCTGTTAGATGAAGCTTCGCCCGTTTGCTCTCGTTTAGTCTTCGTAAGGGGAAGATGGTAGGCAGAATGTTAATTTGTTAATTGTTCCCACTGATCACAGGGTTGTTGCTGATGTAGGGATTAATCAAAGCTCTAGGGATAATTCAAGTGAGTTTGTTAGTATCTCTTGCGAACTCAACAAGGCTATACATATTGATTCTTTGATTAGGGGTGCTCGCAAGAAGCATAAGACTATCGCGAGGGCTGTGTGCATTGACTCTACCAGTGTGTAGAGGAATAGTGCACCATTGAAGCGGCATAGTAAAAGAAGGGCAAACTCAATTGGTTGCAAGAAGCTACTGTGGCTAGAACTCCTAATTCTCCAAGTTCTCCAGTAACGAGCTTGCCACCTGTTCCCTTTGTTAGCTCACCGATTACCATTGATAAGGATACTCCCCCACATGTCCCTCTTGTCTCTCCCTCTATGTCTGTTGTTGGATAAGCTCCAATTAGGAGTAATAGAGGTTCATTTTTGTTGTGTGAATGATTTGAGTGCGCGTAGGAGTATCCATATAATCCTGTTGATGTGTGTTTCAGATTGTAGCCTCTTGTGCCAAAAGCTGAGAGGTTAAGCAGTTCACGAAGGCCTTCTACAATCAGCCTATTCTCATCCCTAAAATTCTTGCATTCTGAAGTTAACATGGTGGGGTTGAAATATGAAGAGGCTCATCAGAGGGAGCTTGTAGAGACTAAGGCAGAGTTGGCCAAAGTTCGCGAGCTATATCTTAAGATGAAGGAGGAAAATGAAGTTGTCAATAGATAAAATGGGGATCTTACAAAGCCTTTAATTTTTATTGAGATTAAAATGGATGGGCTAGCTTGCAATGTGGCTGCTGAGAGGCAAAGCAAAAAGGTTGCACAAGCTGAGCTAGATAGGGTTGTTGTAGAGCACGCCGTTCAGACGGACAGGACCATCAACAAGTGTCATTCTCAAGTAGTGAGGGCAAAGCAAGATTAGCTTGAAGCTCTGGAGAAATTTAAGAAGAATATGGCTAAGAATGTTTGTAAGTCCATCTCCAAGCTGAAAATGAACATATTGTTTCACACTCAGGTCGCTAGTGGCCCTTTCGATGCGCATAAAGTGGATCTCGATGCTCTAGATGTGGTAGATATAAGCGACTTGGGTTTTGATGTACTTTTTCCCTCGGGTGCTACATAGGATTCATTTGTGTCCATTTCAAAGAACTCCTCAAACTTATATTTAGAGGACTACCCAACTGAGGGTAAGGATGTGGTCCCTCCCACCAAAAATAATGACGTTGCCCCTCTAGATAATATAGACCAATGTGCTGATGGAGAAGATAATTTATCATAGTTTCCTTGTATTTGTTTTTTTTTTTGGAATGAAAATTTTTTATTGAAGAAGTCTATTTTTTATAGTCTATTGCCATTGTGTCTTTTGCAAGCTTATCACATTCGCCGCATAGCTATATTGTTATTATAAAGGCTTTAAGTAGAAACCTTCAAAAATCAAAAGCTGCGAGCTATTCGAGACTTAATGAGTTTGTTAGTTGGGAATATTAATCCGTATACTTGAGAAAATTTTGAAAGATAACCAACTGAGGATGTAAATCCACGAGCTGTTTTATACTTCCTTAAAATTTTGAAAAATAACACATCTAGAAGTTTTTAACTCTCACTAACTATGTTGGAGGATGCGATCTTTATCCTGCGAGCCTTAGTATGACAGCTAGGAGCTTTGCTCTCGCTAACTGTGTTGGAGGCTACACTTTTTATCCTGCAAGCCTTACTATGACAACTGGGAGCTTTGCTCTCGCTAACTGTGTTAGAGGCTATGATTTTTATCCTGCGAGCCTTAGTATGACAACTAGGAGCTTTGCTCTCACAAATTATGTTGGAGGCTGCGGTTTTTATCCTGCGAGCTTTAGTGTGACAGTTGGGAGCTTTGCTCTCACTAATTGTGTTGGAGGCTGCGGTTTTTATCCTGCGAGCCTTAGTGTGATAGCTGGGAGCTTTGCTCTTGCTAACTATGTTGGAGGCTATGGTTTTTATCCTGCGAGCCTTAGTATGATAGGTAGGAGCTTTGCTCTTGCTAACTGTGTTGCAGGCTGCGATTTTTATCCTGTGAACCTTAATATGACAACTGGGAGCTTTGCTATCACTAACTGTGTTGAAGGCTGCAATTTTTATCCTGTGAACCTTAGTATGACATAAATGTTGTTAAGGAAAGATTCTTCATTCACAGGGTAAGGATTTACACAATACTTTTTGAGATGTCGGGCATTCCAAGTTTGTAGTAAAATCGTACCCTCCATTCTTGCTAGCTTATATGCTTTGTAACCTATTTTTTCCATAACTTTGTATGGCCCTTCCCAATTTGAAGCCATTTTTCCTTATTGTGAAGTGAGTAGACTAGCTTCAATATTTCTTAAAACAAGTTCCCCAAATTGGAACTAATTTTTTATTACCTTGGAATTTAGTAGCGAGCTACTTGTTGGGCACATGCTGCATTTCTAATTTCAGCAGCTTCTCTAAGTTTGTCAATCAAGTCAAGATTGAGCTTGATGTCCTCCTAATTAGCTTCCTTGTCGAAGTGTTGTGTTGTGTGCGACCTCAAACCAATCTCTGTAAGGATTTCAGCTTATGCACTGTAGACAAGCAAAAAAGATGTTTCTCCTATTGCGGTATGGGGTGTAGTTCGCAGAGCCATTAAAATTCCAGACAGTTCTTCCAACCAAGCATCGTTAGCCTCGTCAACTTTTCTTGAGGCCTTCTCCTGATCTATGTATAATACTTGCAGTATGTCATAGCTCAGGGTCTTCCTATACTCGAGTAGGATTTTCCCTCTTTGTTCGATGACAACAGAGGATGCTAATTTGGACAAAGCATCAGCATGTTTGTTGTCACTTTTTGGGAGTTGCTTAATTGGAGTTTGTCAAACCTTGCAAGCAACTGTGTTACCATTGCATGATATTTTTTCAGCACCGTTTCTTTTACATCGTATTCGCCATTCATTTGTTTTGCCACCAACTATGAATCTGTGTAGACAATCAGGTCATCTATTCCTAGCTGGTGTGCTAATTGTAGTCCCGATACCAAGGCTTCATATTCGATGATGTTATTGGATCTTTAGAACCCAAATGACAATTTGCACTGCCATTCATTGCCACTAGGGTTGATTATGAATGCACCTACTCCCGATCTTGTTTTGGCTGCGGAACCATCAATATAAACTAGCCAACTTTTTGAATTATCAATTGCATGTACACTTTCTAGAGGTGGGTTAACTGCTAAACGGCGTACAACAAGAGAAAGCAATTTTAGTATAAAATGTAAAATACATGGTGCTTCATCATAAAGTATAACATCTGTAATTGTTAGCATGTTATGCCTCATCATAAAATATAACTAATCAAACTGTTAACTTACATCAATGTTCATACAACATACAATTTTTATAGGATAATTACAATCCAACATTTCAAATTATAACCCATATTACTTTTTGTGTCCTCAGTTCTTTCAAAAGAACACTCTACTATGAACTCAGCTAGCAAGTCTATTCCAAATTTAGCAAGTTCAATACTCCACTTCGTTACACTTCCTGAAGTGTCTACATTAGACAGCACTTCCTTTATAGGCTAATTGGTAACCACAACGATTAGATAGGCTTGGAGATACGAGCGTAATTTGCGAGCTATAATTATCAAAGCATAGATACACTTTTCTATTTTTAAGTACCTTAATTCATTGCTTAGGAGTACCTTGCGGTGTAGTATACCAAAAATTGGTGGACACCCTCTGACTTAACCAGTACTATTGCAACTGTCTCTTCCGATGTAGCCAAATACAGGTAGAGGGTTTCTCCTACCTAGGGTGATTTCAAAAGTGGATGGGAGGTGAGATATAGTTTTAATTCCTTAAAGGCCACCTAACATTCTTCAGTCCATGAGAAGGAGGTTATCAAGGCTTTGAAGAAGGGGAGGCACTTGTTCGCCATCCTGGAAATGAATCTATTTGGTGCCACCATTTTACCTGTAAGGTGCTATATGTCTTTTATGGTTCGCGGAGGAGGCATTTCCATGATAGCTTGGATCTTTTTTAGGTTCACCTCTATCCCTATTTTTGAAATCATGAACCCCAAAAACCTACCAGCTCGCGCACCAAAGGCACACTTCTCAGGATTCAGCTTCATGTTCTGAGCCCTTAGGACTGCAAATGTCTCTGATGGGCTTTGCACATATTCCTTCACCAACTTGCTCTTTACTAGCATAAAATTTACATCGACCTCGAGCACGTGACCTATCTCGTTCTTAAATATCCAATTTACTAGTCTCTGATAAGTTGGTCTCACATTCTTGAGGCCGAATGGTATGACCCAATAGCAAAAAATCCCTTCCTCGGTGATGAAGGTTGTCTTTTCTTGGTCGCTCTGATCCAACAGAATCTAATTGTATCCTAAGAAAGCATCCATGAAGTTCATGAACTTTGTGGCCTGTAGAGGCGTCCACTAATCGATCAATCGAGGGTAAGGAAAACTGTCCTTAGGGCACGCTTTGTTAAACTTGGCGAAGTCGATACAGATTCTTCATTTGTCATTTGTCTTCTTCACCATTACTACATTCGAAACCCAATCTGGATATTCCACTTCTTTGATGAATCCTACCGATAATAGCTTAGCTACCTTCTGCCTTACCGTTGCCACAACTTGTGGAATGAACTTCCTTCTCTTTTGCTTTACTAACTTCACCTTCGGGAGTACATTCAATTTGTGTACAATTACTTAGGGGTCCACACCTGGCATGTCCGTTGCGAACCAAGCAAAAACATTTCAATTCTTCCTCGAGCATCGGATCAGTACACTATTTTCTTCTTCTTCCAATGTAGAAGAAATTTTTACAGTTCTTTCTTCTATGCTCCTCTCTCACGTCCAAATTGTTTAAATCAAGAACCTGACCCAATTCAGGTCCTTACATACTTTGCCCTTCGACCACAAGATTTCTCGCTTGTTTGACAGACAATATAACACTGCCTCACAGTCTGCTAATCCGATCATAAGAATCTAACCCTAGTTTTTGTCGAAAACTTGATTTTCATATAGAACTTTGCGACCACCATCTTTTCCATCCTTATTATTGACCTTCTGAAGATGCATTGTATGTCATTGAGTGGTCTACCACGTGAAACTGAACATATTTCATGGTTGTGTGCTCAAAACCCATGGATTTTTTTTAGACCATCGAATCATTACCTTCTCCATCGCGGACAAGTTCCTCGTCTTCACTGCCAAATTCTACATTCTATTTCTCCTGCTATCATAGCCTCTTAGGAGTGCTAACTGATATTACACTTCACATATATACCCGTTTCTTTGTATTGGAACCTGCCCAATCCTTGTCTGTACCTACGATCACATGGATGGTGCCTCTAACTTTTTGCTTACCCTTGGGATTGTTGCGTGAGCTTTGACCCTACTGCAAACCACTCTGATTTACGAACTCGACTAGCTCGCCATTTTGAATCATTTTTATAGCATCTTTCAACATGAAACAATCCTCGATTTTATGTCTATGTCATTGTGGAAAGCGCACTGATCCCTCAAGTTCATCCTTCTCCCCATGTTCCACTCTAGGGTGGCTTGGGTAAGATCCCAAGGCTCTTGACTTGAGTGAGAATGTAGGTTCAGGTAGCATTTAAGGGGGTGTAAGCTTCAAACCTTCCCTAAGGAACATATTTTCTAGTATGGTCTTACTGAGGTCTCGAAAAAACCCTGAGTGTGTCACTTTGGGCCTGAATTTTCTACGGCCTATCGTTTTTTACTCGCAGTGATTGGCTAGGGGGCCCTGTCTACTGTGAGGTCCCTTATTGTTTCTGAACTTTCTATCTTCTCTTTAAAAGGTGGCACGCGACTCTTTTGATTTCCTTCGCTTTTACGAACTTGTGGGCTCGCTCATAAAGGTCAGTCAGACTCTACGGTCTATTATCTATGAAAGAATATTGTACATGGTCATTTTGTACACCCATGATAAAGGCATCTATGGCCCACTGGTCTTCTAAGTTCTTGGTGTTTAGGGTCACCGCATAGAACCTCTTCACGTAGTCCTGAAAGAGCTCGCCCTCACTTTATTTTACATATATGAGTCCCATAGGCATATTCATGATCGCTATGTGGGATCTGAATTACCCAAGAACATCTGTCCCAACTACAAGAAGTTTCAAACTGAACCTTGTGGAAGGGATAGGTACCAATCATTGGCACTCTCTTTGAGCGTTGTGGAAAAGGCTTTGCACTTCGTTGCATCTGATGCTCCCAGTACATTCATGTAGTCATTATATTGCATCAGATGAGCTCGTGGGTCCCTTCTTCCCTCAAATATATCTTTCGAGACCTTGAAGTCACGTGGTAAGTTCACCACTACGATTTTAAAGGTCAATGGGTTATTGAAACAGAACAGTCAATTCATGTCCTGCGATTCAGAGTGTAACGCCCGTACGTCTCTATGCAACTCGTCCATCTCGTTTTGTCATTCTTTGATCTGCGTGCCTAGGGCCTCGTCTTGCATGTTTACATTATCCTGAAAATCGGAGTTATCATAATGCACCTTTCTTCGCAGCTTCTCGTTTTGTTTCAGCAACTCTTATTGAATAGCTTGTTGTTCGAACCGCACCTCCTGAGCGGCCATCTATTCCCTCATAAACCTCATTTGATCCTGAAGGGCCAGGAACTGCTACGGAGGTGCCTCTTAGTTGAGAGGGAGTGGCAACCCCTCACTAGTGAAGATATTCAAGTCCAAAGGGCCAAAAGCTCCCTGATAGACCGTATTGCCGAGATTTTATGGTCTATCAACGAACCACTTGGCAAATAAGTTTGTTTTGTTATGATGGTCACCAAAACCTAACGCTCCGGCCTATCCTGATGAAGAGTTAAAAGGGAAATTTTCACTCGAATGAATCATTTGCTTCGAAAACTGAAAAACACTTAATCAAACTCAAAAAAATCTGATGACCAAAAGTTTGTCCGAGCTCACCACACTAGTTGTTGAGTAATATTTTCTTTTATGTTATTGATAGAAGTTTTCGGGCATTGATACTTGTTATAAATGCTATTACAGCTCATGATAGGGCCTCATTATTTTTCTTGACTCCGCTGCCTCTAGTACTGTCCTTCTCAATGAACTCCAAGTCTATTGGGCATATGTCCACGGAGCACACGGTCCTTTCTGTTCTTAGGACTGACATTCTGGGCGGGCTCTGTGCTTGCTAGACATGTGCTTGGATAGCCTATAGAGCACACAGTCCTTTCTACGAGCCCCTTAGATGTATGCGAATTAAGACTAAAACCTTCCCTATATTCCTACAAGCTAGATTTGCGGCCTTGCCTTGCGACTTGGGGCCTTGACTTTGCCTCACGAGCTCGCTTTGTTGTCCTCTTGTGGTTCACCTTGCACTCAATATTCTGATGAGACCTATCCGAGTCACGGGTCGGAGACCCAGATCCCTTTAAGACTCGGATCAATGATTACTGATAAATAACAAATATATAAATATTAATAAAGATGTTTTTGTAGTTTCAAATTAATATTAAATTCATTAAAAACAGACCTAAGCAAAAAAAAAGGTTCAAAGCGTTGCCCGGGGCAGCGGCCAGCAGAGAATGGGAGAAATGAGGTAGACATTCTACCAGCTCTGTCCAAAACTTTATTATTATACGAATTTTAGATATCAGATGGCTCCACGGATATTGAAATTGATAATGCTTAACCTTCAATTTTTTATCTACCATTCTTAGAGCAACCTATGGCGTGACATTTTAACGGGAAACTATGGATCTCAATTTTTTTTTTCTAACTTTTGTTCTATTTTTTATGTTTCAAGTATTCATGTTTTTTACACTTATATTCAAAAAATGAGTATATATATTTAAATTGTTTTAAAAAATTAAAAATATAATATCAAAATATATCTATTCTCTTAACATTGATTTAAAATTGGGTAAGATAGATAATCAGCAGGGCCGCCAGGCATGAACAATGGATAACCCATTCCAAAAGAACCAATCTTTCCGTTGCATAATGCAGCAAATATACCTCTCAAAAAGAGTAAGCAGAACGTCAGAATTTCACTATAAAACGGGTTCGGAATGGAACAAGGCACCCCAGGAACAGTGAGTAACACGGGGAAAATGGCCAAGGCAACAACACTCCTCTTTCTTATGGCCATTATCCTGACTGAAGGAGCAAGGGATATGCCACTGAAAGACCAAGTTTACAATCCCCAGGGCCTCCTTGGTCTTTGGGGCCTTCCTTTATTTGGTTTGCCACTTCCCTTCTTTAAACCACCCCCATGTCTCGGGCATGGAGGACCATGCTGCGGAGGTCTGTTTCCATTCCTCGGGAAACCTAAAGCTGGGACACCCCTCAAGAATTTCACTAGAGCTGATGTCAATGGCGATGCCATTGACCCATCCCCATGACCCAGCCGGTACAGGAGTTCACAGCCACCGCCGGTTTAACTGTAGTCATGTTAATAAAGATCGTACCACCTAGTTGAGTAGTGGCCATGTTTGTGCTTTTTGTTGTACTTGAATTAATGGGAAGTTCACAAGCTTCTAGTGATCTTTTACTTAAGATCATCCGTCGACAAACAATTAAAAAAAGTTCTGCGTATACAATAGATTTCAAGCAAACAGCCCCACCACCACCTCATGTTTAAAAGGAAAACAAAAAGCTAACAAAGGTAATTCAGCCTGACTTATGCTTGTGGCTGATAAATTGCTTGTTTTTGAAGGCACAATGGGGTCATATAAGTTCAACATAGGGAACTTAGGCTACCACCTTTCAAACCAACCAAACTTGCCTAACGCAATTCACCTTAACCAGCAAACCAGGCAGACAACCGAGACCAATCGGTTCACAAACCTTAGCAGAAGGTGCAATATAAGGGGAGTCCACAACCACAAGCAACCTAAAGTCAATTTCTTTTACTGTACATAAATAAGTTGTTTGTCAAGTCTAGATTTAATTCAAATAATAATGAAGCTGAGGTTATCAACTGGCAGATTCACATGCATCTAAGAAAGCAATGAAAAGCATGCTCAGATAACTTGTCAAAAGGATTGTTTGCAGAAATATAGTTTAAAGCTTGGGCATCTTGAAGATTCCAAAATCCAAAAATTAGCTCCGCTGATGCACAGAATTCAATGCTTCTTTCTCTTTTCAATTGCAGTTTGAGTTATCCCTGAAATAGAATAGCAACCATCATCAGAAGTTAATTTGAAAGAATGAATAATATCATTCAGAAAGCTGGCTACATAATTGAAAGAACATCTTGAAGCCCAGTATCATGACAGAAACAGAATGCTTTAGAAAAATGGCAGCGTAACAGTACATATATAATTCCCTTTCACAACCTTTGATTCATTTTCCTTCCAAAAAGACATCACACACATACACACACACAGAACAGCAAGTTTACATCACTAATTGGGCATGAAGCTCATTTTCAGCTGGCTGATGGAAGGAAGACCCTAATTAGTTCCTTTACAGTCACTCTTTTCCTGCAAGTTGGGCATTTTCCCTGGGCTGCTATTGCAGCTTTGATGCATGCCTTGCAGAAAATGTGCCCACATCTTGTTGACATCTCCTCATTTAATGAACCCATACAAATTGGACAAGTGAAGGTTGGCTCCTTGGGAAGTGACTGGGGCTTTGTAATTTCCTTGACCTGCCAATCAATTAGTTAGTGACTTTTATTCATAACTTCAACAAAAAGCCAGAGGTGCCACTGCATGAGAACATGTGAATGGACAAAAAGTTGGGAGATGTCCAGTCAAAATGTCTTAGATCTGATGACTAGAAACATATGTACACCCTATCCTTGAAAAAATCTGCCTTGCATCTTTTGTAAGCACTAAGAAATAAGTTCTTACCATAGACTGCGGTGAACTCTCCAAATTGATATACCGATCACAATTGATAACTACTGGGGTCGGAGGAAGTCTCCTGCACCTGTTCAGGTTATTATTAGTTGACCGAGCAGGCCGCCCTGGAAGGAGAGAGATGTGAGCTGCAACAACTTCAAATACCTAGTAATCTAGGGTCCAACACTTCAACTACAAAAGAATAAATAAAGTAAATAAAGAACCACCAGTCTCTAAGTTGGTTGACCTATCCAGTGACACAAGAAACATAAAATTGGAGTAGATCAGTTCGCTGCGAAATAACATTTACCTCACTTGAGGAAAAGGTCTGTTTTATTCTAGTGCTTGAGCCATCAGTAAACAGTACAACCCACTTCACAGGCCCCGATTAAGGGCAAACAGCTCAGAGACATGTGTATATTCTATAATCCCCTTAACAAACTAATATAGACTATAAAGTTATCAAAAATTAGTAGTATATAGTTCTAAATCTAAAGCAATCACACCAAAAATATGTTCTGAGAACTCGAGGACATACGAAACAAAGTTTTAATACAATTCTCAGAAGTATATAAAGAAAAAATTGATCGGTTTCTTCTAATGAGTTATGAGGCACATGATGTCAAATAGATTTCCACTTGGATTAAAGACATGTTTGGTAAATAGATTGTGATTGCTTTGCTTGTAATTGTCATTTCTGAAGAGAATTCATCCAGGTTCCTTCCGTATTCCTATTAATCTTTTATTTTATTATTATTATTATTATTATTTGGTATTTTATCACCCAAAAAAACCACACGAAAATCCCTTATGATCAACAAGTTAAAGGGTGGTCTTAAGTTTCCCTAAGGACCCTCTAACTCATAAAAATAATTAATCACCTAAATCATGTCAGAAATCAAATTATTATGGCGTCAATAATATAACTAAAATGGAATCTTTTGACGTCGAGCAGATATATAGAACAAGGTTCTTTTATGCAACATGCTTACGGCAATGCAGGTAGCAGATGACGAAAAAGAAAATATTAGCCACACCCTTCCCTAATAAATTTAGCTACCTGAATCTACGTCAACAACAGTCCTTCCACGGCTTCTCCTAGAATTGTTTTTAGCCTGACATAAAACCCCAAGAAAATTAATAACAGTCTACATAATGCAAATGAATCCATAAAGACAAGTTTAATGTACAGTTAATGTGAAAACAAAATACTATTGAACAAGAACTGCATACCGCTGCGAATGCTATAGCGGAAGATTCAATTACATCACCATCATGCAAATGAATCCATAAAGACAAGTTTAATGTACAGTTAATGTGAAAACAAAATACTATTGAACAAGAACTGCATACCGCTGCGAATGCTATAGCGGAAGATTCAATTACATCATCATCAATAGCTTCAACATCAATAGCTTCAACATCAATAGTTGCAGATGGTGGAGGCTGTACGGGTTGAGTAGTCAGTTGCTCAGATCCAGCCTGCTGCGAAGTACCCTCCTGTTCCCTGATTTCAGTGGGAGGAACATTGAGATCCAGGAGTGCCTTCCTTCGTCGATACCCTCTAACAGAAGGCCCCCTCACTTCTATTGTGCTCATGTTCGGCTTAATATTTTTCCTAAGTGCTATTCAAATATGCAGCCTCAACAATACCTAAAAACAATCACCTTGAACTTCAACATCAAGTTTTCACTAAAACCAATAAATTCTTTCACCTGATTGAAGCACGAGAAAAATAACATTTGAAAAGTATAAGAAACTCACAAATACTTGATTCAATCTCGACAGTTACGAAAAAAACTCATGATTTAGAACTCAAAAAGATCCAGAAAATGAGCAGACAGACACTTAATTCTTCTAAACTCTTAATTTGAAAAAAATGAAAGAGTAATATGCAAATAGTAATTTGAATAATATTTTAGCAAAAAAGATATGTTTTTTTTCTTTCTCAAGCTTGCTTCCTTAATGATCCAAACAGCACCAAATGAGTGAACAACTGATTTCCATATTTCCAGCTTGATATTGTTGATTAAATTAATTTATTTAAAGAAGTACGGGATAATGAACAACCACTCGACATAAAATCATTTTTTTTTTAATTAGTCAACATTCGAACTAGAACCGATCGGCAGATAAAAACCCGCAACCAATCAATTATAATAAACTGATAATCAAATAAAAAATGAACTTTAAGAAATTTAATCAAATTTAATTTAAGAACACATCAAGATTAGAAAAAAAAATGTAATAAAAATATCTCAAATCTCAGCAATTGAACATCAACCAGATCACCGCATTGATTAAAACGAATTGAAAAAAGAATAAAAGAAATTAACAAGAGAAAGTATGAGAGATTTAAAAAAATACCTTGAAATCATGGAAAAATGGAATCAATTTTCGAATTCAAAAAATTCCCAAAAGAAAAAAAAAGAATAATTGGAAGGAAAAAGAAAATTAGGATTTGGAAGGGAGGGAGGGAGATGAGGGAAGGTGGAAAACCTTATGAAAATCTTGTGAATTTAGGGTTTTTAAACAGGCAAAAGAATTTAGTGCGAGGGAATGGAAAGGAACTGCTGGTCACAAACCAGGAAATCTTGGTTTCCACGTGGCTTGATCTCTCGAATTCTAATACCTGTCACGTGGTGACTCACATATGCACCACGTGGCTATTTTAAAAATTAGTTCATTTTTAAAAGTTAGATTCATGCTAGATTCTCATTCTTAGCAAGTGGCTTAATTATGTTTATGTGAAACCATGGAATAAAAATATAAAAATTTTATATTTTTTATACATTTATAATTTATTTCTTATTTTAATTTTTAGGAATTTAATTTTTATATTTTTTGAATTTAAAAATTTAATTTAGTTATTATGATTATTAAATTTTTTATTAAATTTATTAGAGTAAAATCTTAAAATTAAAAATATATATTCACTTGATAATTATGCAATAATAACCATAATGTTGAAAATAGTAACTAAAATTTTTTTCCTTAAAATTATTCATTTGAATTTGTCATGATAAAATATTCTTGGTTGTTGTTGTGTTCATAAGAAAAATTGACATCAACATTTGATTGACATAATTAACGATATTAACTGTTTAGCCTAACTAATTATATTATAAAATAAAGGAAGCAAATTATATAAAAAATTAAAGCATGTATATATTAAATCTCACATTTCAGTATAATATAGAGACTATTATCTTATAATGTAAAAAAGAAAACAAAGACAAACTCAAAAGAAATGGGAAGCCACTCTATCAATCTCTAAGAGTTTTAAGACATTTAAATTATATATAACAAAGTAATATTTTAATAAAAAATAAAAATATTAACTATTTTAATTAATTAATAATATTATAAAAATATAAAGATCAATTTGTGTTAGAATTAAAATATAAATATTAAATCACAAATTTAAGCATAACAAAAGAATTAAAATTTTAACCACTAATTTATGATGTAAAAAAAGTTTGAGAGTACCATGATGTGCCATGCGTCAATAGAAGGAGGATCATTTAGACCTTTTTATATCTATATTATTTGTAAAGAATTATAAAAGATTATGTTATTTGCAAAGTAAGATATATGATTTTGTCAGTGTTTTTATAAATAAAAATAAAAATTTAGGCTAAATAGGCTATATATACCAAAAAAAATTAATTGACTAAATAGGTCGATATTTTGAAAATTTAAGGAAATAGACCGTTTTTAGAGAATGTGTGAAAGTGCCTCCAACTGGATGCGCTTTCCCTTTAAATTGCATTTTTTTTTACTTTTTTTATATAATTAGCTTCTAGTTAGATGGTTAAATGTTAGTGGTTTTGTTCTTGAGTTTCGAGTTAGATTCTTTTTTCACTCACATTTGTATTTTTTATCTTACTTTATTCTTACTTTTCTTATTATTCTATTGTTCTTGTCTTCTAATTTGAATTTTTGAATTTATTAAAGAAAAAATTTATTACAAATTGTCGAAAGATTCGATTCGTTAGAATCCGATCCAAGAACAAGGATTATTAGTAAAAATAGAATTTTCGGGAGATATAGAAAGATGCAAAACTCTATATTTCTATTCTATTTTTTCTCTATTTAAATTATATATACATATGCAATGGAGGAAGATAAAATTTGTTTTATTTGTCTCTCTAAATTCGAATTTCATTTCACAAAAGAAAATTTTACTTTTTATCTTGTTGCTAGAGGTTTACTCATTAGTAATGTCAAACAATAATAATTATTCACATAACTTGTTTTTCGACAATTCCTTTTTTGTCACAAAGTCAAAGCCCATTACGCGGGTTTTGACTTTTTTGTTCAATTCCTTTTTTTAGTGAAATGGGATTTTCCTATCATGTCAATATTCATGCAAAAATATTAAAATAGATTTTTCTTTAAATCAGATTTGTGGTTACAAAACTACTATTCCAATAACCTTGAAATTGGGTCATTACAAGGACACTATACATATAACAAAAATTTCTTTTACCATTAGAATTACACCATGTTTGGTTAGATGTATTGGCATAGCCATTACACCCCTATTCTGTGGGCCCCACTTAATTCCACTTTAATCCTTTGTTTGGTTCACTGTATTAGCTAACACGGGTCTATTACATTACAGACCTAATCCCTAAAATTCACCGATTTCTAATCCCTTGTTTAGGTCATGCTTCACTTTTATACCCTGTTTTACCCTCCCTCCCGATCGACGCTTCCCCTTTCCGTCTTCTGTTTCTTCCTTCTAGCTTGCGGTTTCTGCAGATTTACTCCTTCTGTCTCTCTGTCACTCTTTCGCTTGGCCTTCTCAACCTTTTCAACACAATTTACGCTTGGCCTTCTCAACCTTTTCTTTTCTTTTTCTCTCTGTCACTCTTTCGCTTGCTCTCATTTGGTGGGTTTCCAAGTTTACTGCAACTGAAAGGTAAACCAATTTCTAACTCTCTTTTGCTCTCAAACTGCTTTAATGTTTGCAGCTCTAAATTTATACTTTGTTTTTTGGTTTAACTTAAATCTTTCTTTTTTGGTTCTGTAACTCTCTCCAGATTTTTTTTTCTTTTATTTTATATTCACTGTTTTTTCTTCACTCTCTCTGGATCTGTAAGCCCTCTCTCTCTCTCTCTTTCTCTCTTATTTTCAGTTTTCATACTTCCCGTTATGATTAACTTGCAAAAATCCTATCAATAATTTTTCAGGGTTTATTATTATTATCTTTTTTTTTGGAGATTAAGTTGTGTGGTAATTAAATGAAAACTTGATCAAGTGTCAAGGACTTAAAGATTTAATCTTTTTTGTTATTTAATTTTGGTCACAGATTCATTTCTCTGCTATTTTTTTTTCTTTGACTTTCATTGTTCATAATATTACTACTTCTTACATCATGGAGGATTTAGGTTGACCGGTTCGTTTGACTAGGAATGGTCGAAAAGAATTTCTTATTATGGATTCCATCTAGTGTTTTGGTTTAATATACTGGAATATGTTCATGTTTCTGAAAATCAATGAATAAGAGCCTATAGACCCAGATTTAGATACAGATTATTTTGTTCCCTTTTTTGTTACATATTTCCTGTTTAAATAGCTAAAGAGTGAAAAATGGAGATCCTATTGTTTGTTAGGCAGTTTTGAAATGGATGTCTACTTTCAAATATGACTCTGTTTGATATTGAATCCTCGACAAGCACAAATCCCCTTTTTCATATTGAATTGCATTGTTCATGCTTCTTTCAGTGAGTCCCAGTTACTTCTCTTTTAGAGTTTGATTTAATAGCAGGGCAGCAATTTCCATTGCTAGTTATATTTTGTTTGGTTCCTTTTTCATGTCTATGGTTATGGTTCCTATTGTTGTTGCATTTGTACAAAATATTATCCAGTCGAAGAAAGGGATATCCCCCCTTAACTTCTTAAAATCCAAACATTAAATCTAGAAAGATTTGATATTGAATTGCATAAGCAATTGCTGTTATTGTTCTTGGATTTGTTCATACATTTTTGTCTCACAATTTTTGTCGAAGCACAAATCTCTAACCTTTGAAACTAAAGTACGTAGTATGTTTCTCAGTCCAACTTAGTGCTAATGCATTTTCAAAGAAACCATGGTTTGAATTAACTTTTTAGTTCCATTATTTGCTCACCTATTCCTTGTCTCGTTGAAGCAGTCCCCTAATACTGGGGTTTGATTGAAAATTAGCATATGTGATCTCATATACTTTACTAGGATATTGAAAATTTAGCAGTCCCCTAATCTTGTTTGTGGTTGAAACTTTAATAGCAATGGAAATTACTGATAAGATAGGATATTGTAATTGCACCAGCCGAGCTGCTGCTTTTATGTTATTATGGAGGCACTAGGTCATGTTGCTTGACCATGTCCTAATCATTTTGGCAACCTGAACAATTTTACTGATAAAATTTTATTGCTGCTGTAGTAGTTTGTATTCTAATGAAATGTCATCTATGTCCTAGTCATTGATGATATTCTAATGAAATGTCATCTATGACCTGGTAGTCCAATGCCTTTTTGTTTTTCTCTGGTTTCAGCGTTGTGGGCATAACAATTGTGGCTTCAGGCCTTGCAAAATTTGAGATTTCAGGCCTATCTAAATAATGTGTGATTGATTTTAATACTAGTCAAATGCTTAGAAGTGTAAATTATTTTGTATATTAGCACAGTTGTTAAATTTCTTGCGCCTGGTGTATCTGACCACTGTTGTTCCAGTATATTGATGTTCTATGTGAAATTTTGTAGGTATTGGACTGTTAGCTACCGATTTGCTCCAGACATAAATCGTTAGCAAGCTGAAGCTCTAGTTGCAATTCAAGAGGTTTGGTAACTTATCCAATCTTCTAAACTTGTAAGACTTCAAAATCAAATACAGAGAAACACAGTAAAACACATACATGCTGATTTTTTGCATGGAGTTTTAATTTTTTTTGGAAATTATTTTCTTTTTTCGGTCTTTTAGTTATTCATTTTCTATTTGGTAAAGTAAATAAGAATTTGTGCTTACAAGTATTTTTTTTAATTTTAGCTACTTGAATCATTATAATTTGGGTAAGTGTTAAAACAATCATCAACTGTTGTGAGATTACAACACTCAAGAGTTTGACTGGACATAAATGTTTCATCGTATCATAATAAGAACTGTATGATTATGATGAACTGTATGCTAAATTGCTAATTTCCATTTTCTTAATTCATCATATGAATTTTTTAGGCTATTAGTAAAAGATGTTGTTAGATTAAGCTGTGTTGTGGATCGCCTGAGTTCTACATGTTTCTTTTGTTGAAGAGCCAAGCCTTTTTCATTTTCTATGCTGTCATATTGCCATGTATTCACATACAAGCCTTCTATATTCTTCTTATTTCAGGGGCTACAGATTTTAGCAATTGATTGAACTTAATTTTAAAGCACAAGTTTGAATGAATTCCTTCTATTTTGCTTGTTTGTATGCATGTTACTTTGGTTTTGCTGGAATTCTTTGAGGGATGATGGGCTCAATTACGATACTTCATCATTGAACTCAAGTTTCGGTGTCTACGAGAACTATATATGTTCTGTTTTTTTTTTTTTTTTGGTTTACTCCATAGTAATGTTTGGAGAGTTATATTTTGCAAGTGGTGATGTAGTAAGTTGATTTTTATTGGTATTGAAAAATTTGAATTTGGGATCGAATTTCTTAAGTTGATGTAGTTCAAAAATTTTAATCGAATTTTTTAAAATTGGAACATTAGATATAATCAAGTAAAGAACTTGATTAAAAAACAAATATTCAATATATTAAAATTGGATCAGTAGATATAATACAATGAATAAATTGTAAGGTGATTAAAATTGAATAAATAAATTAGGAAAATTTTATTAAAAATAAAACTAATTAAATGTGTATATTCATATACACCGCATTAATTAAAAATATTTTTAAATGATACAAAGTAAAAATATTATTTTAATAATATTACATATATATCGACTTTTGAACCAGTGGCAACTACTCCAGTACAAAATAAAAAAGGTAATTAATAAGCAGGCTCATTCATAATTTTTTCCCCACAGAATGAATGATGTTATTTGCAAATAAAAGCAGTCCTCAGAAATCTTCTCCCAAATTTTCTGTGCCATTGATATAAATATAAACCGGTTAATGTGGTATATTAATATATAAAAAGAAATGAGTTTATGCTCTATTTATAAAAGCAGAAGCTAATTAGAGAAATTTTAATGAAAACAGTATACTAAATTGATCTACTTATAAAAGCAGAAGTTAAGAGTGGAATTATTATATGATGAATTGCATGTGCACCCAAATTTAGGCATTTAAACATAGCCATGTTCAGTATTTAATACAACCATGTATATTTTAAGTGACTATTCTCTTAAACCGCATTTGTAGCTAACACATTCTCATTTTCATCGTTCATGTTGGCTTTTATTGATTAAAAATACCAACACCATTTATTGTAATCATGTGCTTTCAAGTTTCAACTTCTACTCTTTTGTTATATATATTTTATTTTAATACAATGATACACGAGATATAAATTGCAAAGGTAATTTTAATTTCTATTTTTTGCTTCGTTAAGATTCTAAACTTGTATTGTTCATTTTTCTTTGATAGTGTGATATTGCTTCCTATTGAAACGGCTTGTTTGATTGCTTCCTCCACCCACAGTGTATCAGCTTTTTTTCACACAATCACTGTAAGTTCTTTGGCAATTAAATTATTTAATTTAATTTTACTGTTATTGAAATTATGATTGGAGAAATGTGACCCTTTTACTGCGATTTGACAATATGGAACACATTAATATATTGCAGTAATGGCTCGTCTGCCTTTAATTGCATAAAGTATGAGGCGTAAAAGAATTGGTATTGCATTGACAATATGGTTGGAAATCTGTAGAATTGCGATTTGGTTCTTATTTACAATGGGTGCCAGCCTTAGCCTACATACTTATAGACCAAGGATCATATACCTTAGATTTTTATGCAAAACGGGATTATGTGAAAAGGCTTGTATATGCTAGTGACGAGACATGTATTGAACAAGTTAGGATGAATAGAACTGTCTTTTTTAAACTATGTGAGATGTTAGAATCGTTAGGGGGATTAAAGTCGCCGAGAAACATGCTTTTTGATGAGCAAGTGGCAATGTTTTTACATATCATCTCCCATCACCTGAAAAATCGAGTTATCAAGCATCACTTTAGAAGGTCCGGGGAAACTGTTAGCAGAGCATTTCATAGTGTTTTAAATGCTGTCATACGCTTACAAGATGTGTTATTTAAAAAGGCGGAGCCAATTACAGCTGATTCTTCTGACACAAGGTGGAAATGGTTTAAGGTATTGAACTGAGTTTTATATATATTTTGTACAACATTTAGTTGATTTAGATTTAAATTAGTATTCTAACTCAAGGTTTTATATCATCTGATATAGAACTGCTTAGGTGCTCTTGATGGAACCCTCATCAAGATTAAGGTTCCAACCGTTGATAAACCTAGATATCGAACGCGAAAAGGTGACATAGTAACAAATATGCTAGGTGTTTGTACACCTGATATGCAATTTGTTTATGTTCTTCCTGGTTGGGAAGGTTCGGTTGCTGATGGACGGGTTCTTCGAGATGCCATTAGTAGGAGACATGGACTAAAAGTTCCTCATGGTAAAGTAGATAGTTAGAGGACTTTGAATTATTCATTAATATCAAACTTTTTGTGCTGAATTAATCATTTAAAAAAATTATTTTATAGGTTGTTATTATCTAGTTGATGCTGGATACACAAATTGTGAGGGATTTCTTGCACCTTTTAGAGGATAACGATATCATTTGAACGAGTGGCGTCAGGGTTATTAGCCAAGTTCTCCGCAAGAGTTTTTTAATATGAAACATACCTCAACACGTAATGTTATTGAAAGATGCTTTGGGTTATTAAAACTTAGATGGGGAATACTTAGGAGTCCATCATTCTATCCTGTAAGGGTGCACAATAGAATCATTATTGCATGTTGTTTGCTCCATAATTTTATTCGAACCCATATGAGTATTGATCCTATTGAAGCGGATGTGGAAGAAGGATTACCTAGTAATGTGGTGGATGACGATGAACCGAATATCGCAAATATTCATCCATCGGATGCTTGGGCTACTTGGAGGATGGAACTAGCCAACCAAATGTTCAATGAATGGCAAGCATCTAGAAATTAGTTAGGTTTAGGGACAAAATGAGTTTGAGTTAATTTGTTTATGTTATTTTATGTATCTAGTTTGTGAAACTTTGGTGGTGTGTGAATTGATTTTTCTATTGTACTAAACTTGTTGAATTATAATTTAATTTCTTTTCATTCATGATATTGAACTTAATTATAATTTTATAAAGTGTTCACATTTTGATATTAATTATTAACAGTAATTAATATAATTTGTTTTTTTCTTAAGATAATTATGTCAGGTGTGCAAGCTTCAAATATTTCTTCTCAAGCTTCTCGAGCAACCAAAAGAAAATGGGTTCCAGAAGAAGATGCAGCATTAGTTCCAGCATGGTGGACTTGCACAATGTTGGAACATTTAATGCTGATACTGGGTTCAAAGCTGGTTCTTTAAACGAGTTGGAAAAAATGCTAGAGAAGGCTTTACCCAACGCAATGTTGAAGGCTAGACCTAATATTGAATCGAGAATTAGGTTACTAAAAAGGGAGTGGTCAATCGTGTATGACATGCTTAATGGCCAAAACAATAACGGTTTTGGTTGGGACGAGCATAGGCAGCTCGTTGTTGTTGAAGATGTGGTTTGGGACTCCTATTTAAAGGTAAGAATTATTTTAAGTCTTTATTATCTTATTTTTACCAAACTTATAACCAATATGATTTCCCCATTTTTTTAGAGTCACAAAGATGCCGCTCAATTCAAACATCGTGTTTTCCCTTACTACGACCAGCTTACTGCCATATACGCAAGAGATCGAGCGACTAGGAAAGATGCTCAAACAGCTGCTGATGTTCTTGAAGAAATAAATGCTAAGGATGTACCTACTACAGATATGAATGAAGAAAGAAACTCATTCTATGACTGCGAAGCTGACATCCCTTTGGATGACATGATGTTTTTGCTACGGAGCCGAGACAAGATAGAGACCAAGGGGGTTCCTCATCTTCAAACAAGAAAAAGAAGAAATCCGATGCTCTTGATAATATGTCTTCTTCATTTAATGAGGCTGCCACTTTATTGGCCGAAAACATACGGGCCATTGGCGATCAAATCAGTAGGAGTATTGCCTCCGATGTGGTAGTTCAGCAGAAGTCAGAAGAATTCCAGATCATCCAAGAGAAAGCTACAAATTTATATTCAACCTTATGGGAAATTGAAGGTTTAACCGACGATGAGCGGTATTGAGCTTTGAGTAAAATTTCAGATCATCCAACTCAAATGCTCGTTTTCTTTAGTTTACCTTCTGCTGCGCGATTGGAATGGGTCAGAAGATTTCTTTCTGACCATTAAAAATCAATGTTCAAACTTTTTGATGTTGTAAAACTATATAACATATGGATTATGATGTAGAATTTTATTTTCATCTAACCTTTTCTTAATATAAGTTAATTATGTTTATGCAGAATATAATTCTCAAGTTATATTATGATTTTAGTAAATTCATATATGAATATTTATTATTAAGAATTTTATGAAATTATATATCATTATTAAATTATATTTAATATTAATTATTTTAAATTATATAAATTCATATAAGAAAATTTATTATCAAGAATTTTATGAAATTATATATCATTATTAAATTATATTTAATATTAATTATTTTAAATTATATAAATTCATATAAGAAAATTTATTATCAAGAATTTTATGAAATTATATATCATTATTAAATTATATTTAATATTAATTATTTTAAATTATATAAGTTCATATAAGAAAATTTATTATCAAGAATTTTATGAAATTATATATTATTATTAAATTATATTTAATAATAATTATATTAAATTATACAAATTCATATAAGAAAATTTATTACTAATAATTTTTTAAAATTTTATTAAATCATATATTTTAATTAAAATATATTTAATAATAATTATTTAAATTATATTTTATACTATAATATATTATGATTTTAGTAAATTCATATAAGAATATTGATTATTAAGAATTTTATTAAATCATATATTTTAATTAAAATATATTTAATAATTATTATTTCAAAATATATTTTATACTATCATATATTATGATTTTAGTAAATTCATATAAGAATATTGATTATTAAGAATTTTATTAAATAATATATTTTAATTAAAATATATTTAATAATAATTATCTTAAATTATATTTTATAGTATCATATATTAGGATTTGAGTAAATTCATATAAGAATATTGATTATTAAGAATTTTATTAAATTATATGTTTTAATTAAAATATATTTAATAATAGTTATGTTAAAATATGATTAAATTATTTATTATTGATATTAATAATCTTATTAAAATTTAATAACAATAACAATAATCATTTATCTAAACAAATTTCTGCTAAGGGTATTCTAGTCATTTTAGTTTTTTTCCTTATGCTATTACACCTCCATTCCATTCAACCAAACACAACAATACTATTACGCCTCTATTCCATTACATTCAACCAAACAATTGATTTTCTATTACGCCTCTATTCCAATACAGCGAACTAAACGTGATCTTAAAGTATTTTTAATCATTTATAAGAATTTTTAATAAGTATATTTATTTTATAAATTTGTTATCTATTTATTTATCTATACTTACTATTTATAAAGCATTTTATTGAGCTGGTGCCACCCATCAAGCGAGTCTCAATTCAGTTAGGGAATTATAAAAAAAATCAGACATGATTTTGTGAGTTTTTTTTATATATATATTTATAAATAAAAATAAAAATTTATATATAATGAGATTTGAATAAAGACGTTTTGCATATTAAACTTTTACTTTTCTCAATTGAGCTAAAGCAATTTTTAGTTTTTATAAGATATTTTAATAAATATATATTATATAAATTTGTTATATATTTGTATATCTATATTATTTATAAAACTTTTTACTGAGTTGCTATCCTATCAATTAGGGAATTATAAAAAAAAAACCTTATTTGCAAAGTAAGATATATGATTTTATTAGTGTTTTTGAATTTTATATTTTATAAAAAATAAAAAATTATACATAATGAGATTTAAATTAAGAACACTATACATAAAAATTTATATATAACAAAATTTTCATATTTTATTATTTATTATATGTTATTTTTATATTTATATTCTTTATTCGCGATTTATGCATGTAATAAAATAAAATTTCTAGTATAGTTTACTTACGAAAGTGATATCAGCCTGATGATACATACCATATTTTTAACTGAATCACATATAATATTTTAATGAGATCAAAATTAATAATTTTTATAATAAAAAGTTTTAAAATTTAGTTTGAGAATTAAAGCATAATTTAAAATAGTTTCTAAAATGAAATCATGAGAATCCAACTTTCCCCCATGATAAGAAAATGTTTTAATTTTTACCATCTAACTTATTTATAAATAAATAACTTTAAAAAATTATGACAATATCATATTATTTATAAGAAATATTATAAAAATTATTAAACACTTAATAATTTTTTATAAAGATTATATATTATAAATTTTTTATTTTTTTATCTAATTTACATATTATAAAAAGGGTTAAAATTTAGTATAAGTCTTCAACAAATTAAATTTATATAATTTTATATAACCAAAACTACATATTGTTTGCACCGTGAATCCAAATATTATGCGGTAGATGCTAATTATGCAAATACTAAATGTTTTCTTGCACCATATTATAGGGTAAAAATACCATTTAAGATAATGGAACGAGACAAAAGCACTAAAGATGACTCACAAACTATTTAATTTGAGACATTCAAAACTTCAAAATGTAGTTGAGAGGACATTTGTTGTTCTAAAAAAGGATTTCTCATATTAACAATATCATCTCATTATAGCATAAAAAAAAAGGTTTAATGATACTAGCATGTTGCATACTTCATAACTTCATTCATAGGTGGAATGAAGATGATTCATATTTTAAAGAGTACTTGGAAAAAAGAAATCTCGATAATCTTAATGATACATATTCATATTCAGATAACGAAAAACTCGGTCAATGACCAACAAATGATGATAACGAGTATATGTTAAGTGTTAAAAGGGAATAATCCAACAAGTATGGTACGTCAGAGCAATTAAATAAAATTGCATGAGATATTTATTTATTTTATTAGTAATCGTATTATCAACCACTTTCATGACTAACATATTACATATGATGATTTGATTTTAATTTTTATTACTCGTTTAGAAATTCTTTTATTGTACTAATAACTTTTTACAATAATTAATATTTTTAAAAATATTAATATAACTATGTAATTACAATTTGTACTATCAAACATGGTAGAAAATTACAATTCTTTATAGTTAAAAGAGAGTGCACTTACTTTAGTAATTACACTTTCATCTAAATATTTTGTGCTATCCAAAGAGACCCTAAATGAAAATAATCAATAAGTGGAATTAAATTAATCAATTCAATAAATTATTAGGTTCCCTGATTAAGTATCCTTTTATGAATTTGGAACATCATAAAGTTATAAAGTATTTACTTGAATTTAATAACTCATTATAAATTAAATAATTGAATTTGTTAGGTTTATAAACTTTATAATTAATCATTTCAAAGAAAGTAAAATAAAATATGGATGCAGTTAATAAGGGCATGTCTCTTAATTTTTATTGATTTAATAGAAATTCAATATATGAATTCTATTAACGACATATTATTGTTGGTGTATAAGAGTCACCTCTCTATAACAAACAAAATATTAACAAACAAATGAGATTATTATAGAGATAGTTGACTATAGAAGCTAAGCTAGTATAGGTAATCAATCTTGCATCTATTCTAATTGTATTGATTGGTATACACCGAAAGTAAATTAGAATATTCAACTCTCTTTTCTATTGGTACATGAATAAGGTTGGAAAAAAATTGTAAATTTACATAATTATAATAACATTGTTGCTTAACGTATGAGATGATTTTTTTGGAGTTGTTGAATGATAGATTTTTATTTGAATAATTGATAAAAATTAGTAAATATCAGATTCAAAGCAATTGACTAGCATGTACTAGTTATAGGAGAAAAATGATACATCTATTCATACAATACTAATTACCTTGATACAAAGACTACTTTCATCGATTTAATTGAGCCTTGATTGGTTAAAAAGATTTCTCCATTCCATAGTATATATCAAATCAGATATATCATTAATTTTCAACACTAACTAGCTCTAACAAAACATGAAAATGCTATTTGTGTTAAAGCACGACCGTATGATAGTCTCAAATCCAAGTACTATAGATTTATCATACTTTAGCAACATGAGTAGAATAATAAACAAAAAAAAAATCATAGCATAGATGGGGAATTCGAAACTCTTATCAAACCCTTCCTTAAGCCGTTACACCAACAGAGCTGGAAATCCAAAGGAGAACCATTTTTCAGAACCAAGTTCGGTTAAAATCTTCACATTTTCAGGAAAATTATAAAAATGGTTCAAAGTTTCAAAAACTAAAACAAAATGAACAATAGCTCAAAATGATACACAAAATCCTTTTTCCCTAACCTGAGGTACACTATGCTTTCGTTTTCCTTGTATTGTACACTGAAAACTTCTGTTATATCTTCATGAAAAATAGTATTGCCAATACACCGCGAGTCCAGCTATGAGTATGACTTTGAGTACTGATTTAGAGTTAATGAAGGATGATGAAGCTGGGGGTGCTTGAGGACCTTCCAAATGCCTACCTCTAAGCTTGGCCGACAACTTTGATAGCAGCAGAGGTATCCGATCCATTTTCTTGGCAGCTGCAAGCCAAGAAATGAAACGCAAATATCAGAAAGTGGATTATGAGACAATCCAACAATCACAACATCAATACTGGTTCAACAAACCAAAATTATTCATATGTGATGGGGAGATGAAAATAATCAAGATGATGGGTAATTAAAAGATATCCAACCATTCAACTACCCATTTTAGCTTAATGCAAAGCAACGGCCTGCAGTTTAGACATGAACTTGGCTACAACAATAAAAGATATTGTTGTTTTCTATTTTTATTCCGTATTGTTTTTATTAAGTTCGATCATGTATGCAACCCTTCAGACCTTTTACAACTGTAGATTACTAGATTATATAAGATATATGCATTCTCCAAAGAAATTGAAGTTCTGAAAGCATGTTAAAGAATAATCAGAGACAGCATCCCAATTTCCCAACTACAAACATAGAGAGAGACCCATCCAGAACAAGAAACAAGAAGCTATTATTATTACGTTGTCAAATGACTTAAATGGACCACAAAATTTAAGAATGATTGGCTACGAGTGAAGTCTAACACCCTTTCATTTCAGTCTCATCTCCAAAATAACTCATCAGACCACATGGCTAAGTTACTTAGATATGTGGATAGGCATGATCACACTGGATGTTATAAAAGTTTGCAATGAACTTGAAAAAATGGACTTTTGTGGTGTTGACCAACTACACATAAAGGGCTATTGCCATGATAATATAGGAGATTAATATAACAACTTAAAACAATAATTTAAGAAAACCAGATTCTAAAGAGAACTGATAATGACCTGCTCCATGAGGTAAACTTACCTTTGTCTTTAAGAAATCTCTCCTCCTCAGCAACACGCCGTCTTAGTGCATTGAGCAATGATCCAAAATACAATGCAAACACTGTGCATGTGATTGTGATAACATTGTAAGGCATGCTAAAATCAGGAGTTGTCAAAGGTACCAGTAATACTTCTGTGTAAGACATGACAGGACTCTTTTCCTGCATGACAGATCAAGCAAATCCCAGATGAGAAGAAGAATAAAAATTGATCAGGTTTAAGACCAGAAATCTCAAGAGGCTTAATACCTGAAACTTTGACAACAAGGGTGACTTGTTCAAAGAGTCATTTTCAAGGAAAACCATTCTTGCATGGAAATTGGGAAAGCTTACAATAGCTGATGGTATGTCAAATCCTTGATTAGCATCAGGGGGGTACTCATCAATATGTAAAAAACCCTATTCAGACATATCAAAACAGAGGATCAAACAATACACCAAGAAGCAAAAATCATGCTAAAGTTCTTCTCATCAAACAAGAAGCATGCTGTTTTTCTTTCAGTTCAAAATTTATTAGCTTCACCAAAACAGATAGTCATCATCCAAAAACAGAGAATGTCTTAGACTGATAGTGGTATATAAGGCCAGCAGATACTAATCCATTTTCTAATGGAGCACCAGTTTCTGCAATAAAAGGTCTTCTAACATTGCAATGAAATATATATTATAAGACAGCTAATAAGATGAAATATTATTCTTGTGTGAGGATGCTTGATGCAGCCTGTCCAAATTTATCCCCTTTTTAGGCAAAAAGATTATCTGAATTTAAGGTATTCTAGGTTTCATCATATGCATGCAGCTGAAGGAGTAAACAGTGGCCTTAGAATCTAGAGACTGGGATAGAGCCATGCTCAAAACATTATCTATATCAAAAGGAATTCATTGAACATTTTTGTTCAAACTCGTAACATTTCGGGACAAAGTCTGAGTTCAGATATATTTTAATGTCAATATTAGGTATACTCACAGCATTCAATTTGCCATCTTATGGCAGCTTTTATCAGAAGTAGCTTTAACAGAAACGGATTTTTCTTAAGCTATAAAATTGGACTCCAATGCAACAGCATGAACTCTCACCATTACTTGGTGTTGACATTGCTAGGTCTAATATACCTTTAAGTGCTGCTACCACATTTGAAGTTTAATCCTTAATAACAAATGCACTTCTCAGGTAAAAACAAATAACTTGTGTGAATTTATAGAACTGGATCAACTAATAGCTAAATAAAGATAATGATAAGCATACCTTATCAAATTCTATTGTTAAAACAGCTGAGCTCACGCTACAAGGAAGTGTCAGAACCAACTCCATCACACCTGGAGACACTTTGTCTTTGGAAGGTGAAACATGTATCTTCTCAATAATATCTGAAACAGCCTTAGGTTGTTGATCAACAAACACTTGCAGAGAATGGAAATATACCTTAACATACCAAGGCACAACTTGAAAAACATCAACTCGCAATTCACACCTTTCATCATTGGAATTAGAGCCCATGAAGCCCTCACTCGATTGTGTAGATTTTAAGGAAATAGCAATGGCACCCCTCTCATTCCCACTTCCCATCAAGAATCTATTAGCATGTAATGGTGCTTGTTGACACAACCAAACTACAGGAGTCTTCCAGAAAAGGCCAAGATCAAATGGCTCAGATTCACCGTATTTCTCAATTTCGAACTTGTACAAAACTGAAGCATTCTTGCTAAGCAAACTGCTTTCTTCTATGAATATCCTGTCTGGTTTAGCAGACAACTCAAAGCTGGGATTATTCCAAAACTTCTCAGATATCAAAACATTTTCTTCAGACTTCTCATTTTCTTTATGTATATGTTCTAGTTCAGCAACTAAGCCCTTGTCAAGTAGAAAGTACACATTACTAGTCTCTGCAAGAACACATCTTCCACTAATTTGTTTCCCAAAAATTGAACTAAGAGACCAGCTCGGTTGAAAATGTTTTTCACTAGCATGGGCCAGACTGGCCCTTTGACTATCAGGCTGGAGGACAACTGTAAGTGTCTGTTCTAATATGATACCTGGATCCATCCCCTCGGAACCAGATCCAGTTGAGGTGAGATGCAACCTCTGAGAATGATAAAAACCTCGGTAAATTGATGGCCTATCTAGTAACATGGAAATCCCAGCTTTGTCCCGACAAGGAAGCAACTTCAGCCATGGAGTTAGATTCTCTGTGCAAACAGCTTCACGGGGCAATGTACCATACCTCAGCTTGCCTGAAGCAGGTGGAAAACTCCATTCTGGGGCAGAATAAGCTGTACTAGACTCTAAGAAGTTGATTGAGGCACAGAAAAGACCAGAAAGCGTGTGTGTTAAATTCTTCCACAAAGCATCAATTAGGTGTTGTGGGGCATCAAAGACAGCCCATAACTCTACCCCAGGGGGCTTTGCATTGCTGCTTGGTATGGGATCAAATCCGCCCCAGCTTTCATAGTTCCAGCGCCCTTGTGTGAAAGACAGCTCCATTTCCTTAACTTGAAATTTCAGAACCTGTTCAAAGAAGTTCATAACTATCCACTGTTTTCAAATACTGCAAAGGCTTATCGTAGCTATTCATTTTTTTTTTCTTTTGGTACAAGGGAGGGCCGGTGACCCTATCAGAAAGCAACTACACTAGTTGTTAAACTTTTAATATCTAAATCAACTTTATCTTTTCCTAATGCAAAGAGAAATGCAAATTACAGTAGCACATAAACAATCAGTGCAAAATGTTTTTCAGGTAAACTTATAGCCAAGTTTATACTACACCAGACATAACATTGCAGAAATCATTGGGTGAGTGAGAACATTTTATTCTCATGAGAATTTATGAATCCAGAGAATATTGAACTAACCGTATCTTGAGCAAAAAAATAGCAGAGATGGGCTGAATGATATTTTCAACAGTACAAGCTAAAAGAAGGTCTTAAAAACAAAAAGACAAGAACTTTCTTAATTGACTAGGCCAAGCTGAGTGCTCCAGAGATAGTGATTATATTTAACCCCCAAATGTATTGCATCCATTTTTCATCATCAAACAAAAGCTAGCAAATCAAACTTTCAAATCCTAGTTATTCCAGTAACTAGTTGGAGTCCAATAACTACTTAGAGTGACTCAGCCTGAGCCGACAACTCCATAGTACTTACTTAACCTGACCCTTGAGCCTTAAATATAAATTTCAAGATCCAGGTAAAAGCAAGCAAGCAAACCCAAGACCCTCCTTACAGCACACAATGGTTCAATATTCAAGCCTTAGGGTATTTTCCCTTTTTTTAAACCAGCAATAGATTCAGAAACTAAAATATCCACTAGACTAAGCTAAGCTAACTTCTCCAACTCCATTCAAACAAAAGCAACACGAAAAATACTCGAAAAATTTATGTTCTCTAAACCACAGGATTTCCTAGTGACCCAGAAGAAATATAAAATGAATAACAAAACAAAAAGTACCAACTGAGAAATGGCTTTTGGGAATAAATGGTGATGGCGGCCATTCGAGGTAGAAGGAGGGGCAGAGCTTTGAAAATGGAAATGGGTCAACAGTTTGCGATCTGGCAATGGCTTCAAGAGTAGTTCCTCGTAGAATTCTTCTTGTTTCTGGCCTTCTTCATTGACCGATCCAAAAGCAATCCGAAATTGCAAGAATTGATGAGTTACTATAAGAAGGAGCAGGAGAAGGGTTCTTCGAAGAAGGGCCATTACTGGGTTTTCTTAGCAAATTGAAACTACGCTACTAGGCATAGAGAATCCGCCATGGAAGCACCCAGTCCACGGAGCTTTAAAAGATTTTATTTTCCCTAAAAAAAAAAAAACCTGATCAGTGAAGAGCTTTTCCTTCTTTCCTATTTGTTTCTTTTCCCCCTTTTCCTGGGCAATCAGAGATCGTATATTGGGCTTTATAAGCCCATTCGGTTATTATTGAGAAAATAATAATCATTTTCAAATAAAAAATCCACGGAAATATATGTGTATGATTTTACTACTTCTATTTTTCATCTTAATTTATAAGAATTAAATTGTACATATTTTAAAGATGAAATTCGTAATTGAAAATCATTTCAAGTAACCTATCTTTAACCCTTTTAAATCTACGAATAAGTATCTGAATTAAACTTTGTAAAACTTTATTGCAATTTGATATCCAAATTTTATTTTCGTGAAACACTTATAATTTACTGCTTAAACTTTACTTTCATTAAGAGATTAGTCATCCAGATTATCTGATTTTAGTTTCTTTTTCTTAGGAAATGTGAATTTAGTTATATACTCATAAATGTTTGTATAATGGTAAAATATATATATTTTTTAAATTCATGTTAACATTATTGAAAAGGGTAATCACAAAACTTCTATTTAAGTTCCTGCCTGAGTTGGTGTTACCCTCAATGGGGTCACCAATTTGGTTAGGAAGTCTTTCTATAATTAAAATAAGTGATATTATATAAATGATTTAATAAATTCAAGTGGTAAGACCTTAAGATCAAATAGGTTTAGAAAATGAGGTATCGGGACCTCGTTTCTATGAACCAAGTCGTAAATATTTTTATAAATATTTACAGAGTGTCATTAAGATGATATTAAAGTTTTGTTGAAAAATTTTAACGTTTCGATAGTTAATTAATTAAAAGGGACTAAATCGTAAAAGATGTAAAATTTGATCACTATTTGATTTGAGTGATTAAATGGCTTATTGAATAAAGGAAAAGGGACTTAAACAATAATTAGACCATTTAAGGAGTTACTGGACAATTATGGTCATGAAATTGGTGTTTTAATTATTTATTAACCAAGGTTAAAATGATAATTTGGTTTATTAAAATAAAATAAAAACAAAAGGTTAATTGGTTATCATCTTTTTAGTTTCTTCTTCAAAGAACCGAATGCCCACGGAGGTTTTAAGTTAGGTTGGCCATGGTGCTTTCCTATTGCATGGTATGTGATTTTGGCTCTATTTTTAATAATTTTTATGTTTTTGATATCGTTGCAACTAGGTCCAGCTAACTCGTACCTTCGATTTTGAAACTATTAAAGATTTTGAATGTTGCCATTGTTGAACCTTGTGATTTTAGATGTTAAATTATGAATTTGAAATATTATTTGTTATTTAAAAGTATTTCATTAAGTATTTTTTGATGAATTTATCGATTAAGGACTAAATTGTTAAAATAGTAAAAATATAAGGATTTGTTGTGAATTTGTTGCATGAATGGGCTGTATAGGATAGCATAAGTACTCTTCTGTGGTCAATTTTTGGTAAAAATGATTAATTTGCATGTTTTAGGCTCAACGACTAAATTGAATAAAAGTAAAACTTTAGGTGTAATTTTGTAAAAATTTCAAAAGTGACTAAATTGCATAAAAATACATTGTTTTACTGTCTAAATTAATATATTGAATGAAATTATTAATTTAGATCAAGATCCAGTAGAAAATCGAGGAGAATAGAAAACTACCAAAATGCCCTTGTACTTTGTCATTTCTACAATTTAGCCAGGTAAGTTTGTTCAATTTAATTTTAATTTATATTTAAGTGAGATATATGAACCTAATTGCATAATATTAGATTATATTGATGTGTGTAATTGAAAATGAAAATAATGAATTGATATTATGTCGATCATTGATTGAGAAACTCGGAGCCATTACTGCAAATTAACTATGTAAGTTCATCATACTCAATTATATTTCTAAATGTTTATGAATATTAAAGTTTAAATGATGTAAAATTACTAATATTAGATTGATTTGTTGATAGAATAAGAATTGTAAAAAGTTACGAAAATGATAATTTCTAATATCAAATGATACAGGTTGCATTCGCACGTAAGACCATAGTGAGGCTATGGAAATTATTCAAACGTAAGACCATGGTTGGACCATGGCAGTGTTTATATGTAAGACCATAGCTGGGCTATGACATTCAGATGATAAGACCATAACTGGGTTATGGCACTACGAATGTAAGGCCATGACAGAGCCATGGCAATGTATATGTAAGACCATAGTTGGACTATAACACAAAGGAAACGTATACCAGGGTTTCAATCGTCTTCACAGTATTCATCGATTATAGAAAAGAGATGGTTTCGACCATCGTTTAGCACACTTTGTGTGAGCTCCAATAAGGGTTTCGATTGACTTCACTACATCAAATATGGAAAGGTATGATGTGCCAATGATTAAAGTATGAATATTCATAAATATGAAAAGTATGATTTAAGAGATGCTATGTTTATATGCTATATCTTACCATGTGATGATATCGCTAAGTTATGTGTTTAATCATTAGCTTGTGGCTATGGTAAGTGTTTAATATGAACCAAGGCATGTGTGTATGAAATTTATTGAAATGGTGATACATGGAAAACATGATATGTTATGAAGGATGATAAATCCAATTGGATCATACTTAAGTATAATGGTTATTTATGTTAAGTTCACATGAATTATATTCAATTAAACATGTGTTGTTGTTGGTGATTAGGCTTGTGCCAAGTTGGTGGTTGAATTATATCATGTTTAATCTTAATGAAATACATTGAAACGGTAAGTGCTCAATTGGTAATATGCTTATGTCTATGAAAAGGTGGAATAAATCCAAGTATGTAATTTCTTATGCAATGGTTGATTATGTGGTTGATTCCTAAAGAGCTATGTTTAAATGCACTAGCTTGTAGTCATGGTTGATGGTATGCTTATAACTTGTGTGTTATGCATATGAAATGGTAAATACATAGTTGTAATGAAATTTGAGGAAAAGGGAAGTAATGAGTTTGAATGATGTATTATATGTGGAAATTGAAGTATGCTATGGATGAATATATCTATAACATGGATAAATACACTAAGCCGGGAATTGATAATGTTGTTTAGGCTTATGATAAGCATTGGGAACAGAATGAAAAGAGAGTAAATTAAAAGTGTATAATCTTATAAAAAGGTTGATGATTATCTATTAAGTCTCATAAAATCATATCATGATATGAATGATAAATATGTGCGACACTAGTGAACTTACTCATTTGTGAGTTAATGATCATATCGATTTATGAATCTTATGGCATTGGCATAGATTTATGTTTATTCTATAAAGTTTATTATTGAAATGGAATATTATGCTTTAAGTTTATACGAACTTACTAAGCATTCATTGCTTACGTAGTTATTTTTCTTTACTTTACATATTATTGGAAGCTCAATCAGGTTGGAAGCTAGTCGGAGATCCATCATACTATCCATCAGCTATATCGGTAGATTTTTATGATTTTGAGTCATGGTTATAATGGCATGTAGAGGTGTCTTTGTTTGATGAAATTAGTCATTATGTTTAGCTTATAAATATGCTATTTTAAATGATGAAATAGTTGTTATATTGACATATATGTATGGTACTTTAATGGTTGTTAGTTTGCTATCTAAGTACTTAAATGAGGGTAGTTGAAATGATGAATATAAAGGTATGCTATGAAATGTTGGTTTGGTATGGAATGAGATAGTGCATTGAGTTGTTAAATGGCTAATTTTGGTAGCTTTGGTTGTTGTTGGCATATGGCTAAGTTGCTAATATATTGATTGAGTTGTGTTGTGTGAATGGTCATATTAGTGGTTATGAGTACGAAAATGATATGTGAACATTATGGTATGTGTAGTATATAAGTTGTTCAATTGGTTGATTGATTGATGGCTAAATTTAGAAAATGTTTAGTCAAATTTGATTGAGGTGCCTTTAAGGTATATTGGTTGTATGGATAGATGTCATTTTGATTTAACTACATTATGCATGTTTTAGGTACATTTTTGAATGTTTGAAATAGGTACAAATGGTTTGTATGTGGGAGCATGTTTAGGGTGAATGAAATGGCTTGAAAATGACCTATTTCTTGTCCACACGGCCTAAGACACAAACATGTGTCTTAGTTGTGTGTGACACACGGTCACGCGACATGGCTATGTATCCCTTGTAGGTTTTTATAAGTTGTATTTCAAGAGTTACACGGCCTGGCACACGGGCGTGTGGCTTGGCCGTGTGACCCAAGTCAGAGAGTTACACGGGATGGGACATGGCCGTGTGTGATACGACCACGCCCCGGGTACACTTTTGGACCAGCTCCCTAAGCATTACTTGCAAACCCATGCGACCTGAATTAGTTCAATTCCATCTCGTTGAACTCCGTTTAGCTCGTTTCCAGCTCTTAGAGCTCGAATCAGCTCAAATCTAGCTTAATTCCATTTATGCAATAATATAGTTGCTGAAATAATTATTTGAGTTAGTTAATTTAGTTATATACAGCTCAATTAATTTTTAATGTTTAATTGGTCTTAAATCTGGACGAATTTAATTATGCATGTTAATTGTGTTTCTTACATGTTTTTAAGTCATCTTAATTCCTACAGCTTATAAATATGTTTTATAGCATGTTTTAATGTGTCTTGTCCTAACCGAATTAATTAGGTATTAATTTAATTAAATGTGTCTTGTTTTAAATATGTGAATTTAAATTTTCCAGATTGTGTTTTAATTATGTTTCAACTGAATATAAATTAATGTAAGTTCATTTGCTCCTTTTGTAGGTTGGCCGAATGTGGGAGTGCATTTAAAAGATGCATGCACGTTGGATTCTATGTATTTGGCAATACATGCATGGAATGCAATTAAAATGGTGTGCTGATTTTTGAAGTTTCCTAAGTGACTATTCGGCCAAAGGAGATGATGTTTCCTACTCCAAAGCTGCCAATTAATTCTTTCACATTGCTGGATACATTTTGGCTGTTCGGTTCATGGTGTTCACACTTCAAAAACTCTTCAAAGCTGAGCTTTCACACTTCATTTGGCTGCTCAATTTCCTTTTAATGGCTGGTCACTTTTCAGCAAAAGTTGCATCTTAAATGAGCTTATTTATGCTCATTGGCCGAACCAAGCTCATCCATGCACCATCCAAGTTGTCCAAGATTCATTTATCCATCTAGAAGCTGACCATTGGAGCTCACATTCAGCCGAATTTAGCAAGACCGTTAGATGAATTCATTTGCTTAATTCCTAAGGATGTATGTGGCTATTCGGCTAGCTTAGTCTTTGCCTATAAATAGTTTACTTGTTTATTGTAAAAGGTTATAGAATTTGATCAATTAAACTTAATAGAGCTTTTGTTCTTGTGAGGTTACCTCCTCTATTCTTTCGTTCGAGTCTCGAAGCGACTTATCTAGCTTACTAGTGGCGTCAATCCGAACTCCATTGAACTTATCACTGAACCGGTGTGGCGTTCAACCATATTATTATACCTTTGGTTCTTACCTCCATATAGGTAACAGGTCAAGGTCCGCTTCTATCCTTCATCAAAATTCACCTTAAGCAATATAAGACTCGGGGCAATACTTTTTAGTATTAAAACATTCTTGAAGCTTGAGTTCAACTTCCATTCCATTTTATCTATCAATTTTTAAATTATTTCTTTATTAAACTGAACCTATAAAAAAAACATCAATCCAAGCCATCTTTCGAACCCAAATTGCCTGCTTCCGCTTATACATCTCCATAACTCAATTTTCATACGACATCAAAACGAAGACTTCTCGTCGACGATCGGGCAACTACGTGAAACGACTCAATTAACCTGAGCCGGATGCATCAGTGTGTCCCTACTTCGAATACCCACACGGCCTGAGACATGGGCGTGTGTCTTAGCCGTGTGAGTCACACGGCTTGGCCACACAGCCGTGTGACCCATGTAGTATGAATTTTTCTATCTTTTGCCATGAAGTTCTAAATATTTTTGATTTAGTCCCAAATCATTTCTAAAGTGTTTCTAAGGCCTCGAGGGCTCGAAAAAGGGACGTTATGCATGTGTTTAAATGGAATATGATGTGTTTTATAAATGATTGTAATTGAATGTTTTACGTTAAAATTTTTTGGTAATGCTCCGTAACCCTATTCTGGCGAAGAATACGGGTTAGGAGTGTTACAGCTTAGTTAAGTGGTTAAGATATGACTGGCATGCCAATAAGAGACTCTTGTTTTGTACTTCGGTACTCATGTTATTTGCACTTCAATGTTCCTATTCCTGGCACTTTGTTGCAATCCTAATATTGTTTTTGGACACTTGCGCTTCGACGCTCCTGTTAATATAATTCTGAATAATTTTTCCTTAGTATCCTATCTTTGCTTTCTAGGCACGCTAAGGACTAAAGTTAACTAGCTTTGATTTCTGAGAATAACTTTATTTTAGCATGATAAATACAAATACTTGAATTGTTAAATGTGAATTCTTGCATGTGTTCTCATGGTACTAAATTGTTCTTTGTTTCTCTGAATTGTCATGTAGTAGCCATTCACATTAGTTTAAAGCATATTATATAATCTTGTACATGACCTAAATCTCAGTTCTAAAGATAAGTATATAAGGTATTATCCATACTGTCATACTATTGGAAAAACGAGTTTGGAAAACGCAGTAGAAAATAGATTTAGGGAAAAACCAAAGTTTTAAAAATTTTCCAAAATAAGATCTTGGTTGTGATATCTAAAGTAATAAACACTTAATCAAAATTGCACCTTTTAGATTCGTCTAGGATGAACGCTTCGGCCAAGTAGTCTTCTCTACTATCCTCAAGCTCACGTCTGTCGAGTGTGAGCTCACTTCATATCAGAAAACTTTTCACAAAAATTATTAGTGGAGTAATTTTACAATTTCTATAAACTTTTGGGTCAAGTTGTAAATCAAAAAATAATCTTTAGAAATTTTCTGGAATAATCTCTTCAAAGAATTTTCTTTCTACAACTTTCTCTTAAATTCAAATATGTGTAAATAATGACTCAAGGCTCTCTTTATATAGGGAGAGCTTAGAGAGTTCAACTATGATTAAACTTAATCACTTTAATATTAAATTAATAAAATATTATTAAGATAAGTATTAAATTAAATTTAATATTAAACTATTAAAATAATATTATTTTTGGAATAGTTAATTTGAAATAAAATTCTCTGGTAAAGTTCCAGTAGGAGTATAACTCTTCCACTATTCAACCACCAATAACCAATCGACGCCAGCCATCGGGACGTCGTAGTCGTAGCCACCAACACCGCTGTGTCTGGTGATGCAGGTGCGACACCCCGAGTCGGTTCGGCTGCTGTTGGTTCGGTCCGGGTCAATGACGACCCGACCGGTCCGACCAGTTTTTGGGTCTTAGTCTCAGTTTTGGGCTCTTGGGCCCAATTTACAATTTCAGGTTCAATTTTCAAATTCAATTATCCATTGGGCCAATTATCTGACTTGAAAATTAATTTCCAAAAATATCATATTAATTTTAATTAATTTGATTAATTTAATTTTACTTGATTAAAATTAATTTTTCTAGAAACAACTTATATTTTCCAAATTAATTTTTCAAGAAAATTTTTTAAACAGATTCTCTAATTGAACAATTCTTACGGCCACCTAATTTAATTCCACATCAAATAAATTGACTCAATGAAATTATTCCCAAAGCCGTAGAATTTACTTTTGATTCAAATGCAATCCGATCGAGCTTTTGTTGAGCTAGTGGAGGGACCAATCAGACATATACAATTAGGCTCTAGTGATTGTAATTATGTCCAGAAGCATTGTTCTGATAATTCACAATTACTTAATCATGGAGTCAGTCCACAAGAAGTTCCATGATTGAAAACTCTTTATTGTATACTCTTTACGAAAGTATTTCATCCAATTGTTTTGTCCAATGACCTCGTCATGTGTGTTACCCTCATATGATATCCTTGATTCCTTTGAGTTAAATCCGTTCACTTAATACAATTATATTTTATCTCATTGTCATCATTATGTCTTCTTAATGATTAATATGATCACTGTCAAAAAATTATTGTGATAAATTGCTTCTTCGAGAATAAGCAACCCATGACCATGATCCATATTTATCAATCCACACAATGCCAATGAGAGGGTATCATTAACTCTTTAATTGAGCTATGAATTCCACTGGTGCTAGTAAAGCCATGCCATACACAAGTCATGTACCCAACATACCGGCTATGGGCTCGATCTTCTTTAGAGCATAAGCCTCCACTTATATCAAAGTACATGAGTTGCATATGCATCGTCAGTGACTAACTCAAGATTTAGGTAAATCACATCATGAACGTCATAAGTAAATTAATTCACAAATGGATTTAGAATTAATTCATCTTAGGTCCAGTCCAATGTATCCTTCTACCAATGAATACATCTATGTCTTTACTCATGGAGTCAACTGCTCCGATAGCCAAGACTGACCATCTTCCCAATTGGAATTGTAGACGACATAATAATCCTTCTCAGTATTTGAATCAAATATCCACTTTGATTCTTTTACGAGATTATGGGCTCATTCGGATTATCTACTGAAGTAAGTTGTCTTTCTCGCAATGTAAATGTTCTTTACAATGTCACTTATCTTTTTTTTGAACTTCAGATAATCAATAAACTAATATTTGCTTGTCATAATTTTGCTATGCATGCAAAATATAAAAGACAGAAAATACAAAAGACATAATAGAGAAATTTGAAATTAACTTTATTTATTTATTCATCGTTCAAATAAATAGAAAACAATTACATGTTTAATACAATATGGGCACATTTCCCAACACTTACTAAGTTTTAAGCTTAATGTGTTGTTGTTTTTACGCGTAGGTCTTCTACATTAAGGCTCGGTGCATCTCAGGGAATCATAAACAAACACCATTGTCAACATTGAAGAGTATGAAATATTTGTATTTGCAATTGGTACCTACTAGTATGTATTAGAAAAGTCATTTAGGGATGCATATATAAATGTTCCATATAACTATTAGTTGTAATGGTGATGATATCTACTTCTATTTTGTTTATTTTTTATTGACCTTGAGTCAAATTCTATATATTTTGAATGTATGCATACAAGCTTTGATTTTCGATGCTTTAGATTGGTTTTTGGGTAATTTTATATAGGCTTAATGGGCTAGCTTAATATTTTGGTTATTATGACATGTTATACCTTATTTTGAACATGTTACGTAAGCATAGATTGTGGTTTTTAATTTATATTTTTAACGTGGTTTGTAAAAGTCTAGTTTGGAGGTGTTTCAGTGTTTCTTCTCAACTAATAAAATGTGAATTTTAAGATCCCAAAGTTTGGTTTTTATTATGGTTCAACTAATAAAATGTGAATTTTAAGATCCCAAAGTTTGGTTTTTATTATGGTGAAGTTTGAGGATGAAAAATGAGTGTTTTAGGGCAATTTTTGGCCTCAGGGGTTGAAGTATCTATAGAATGGCTCAGAGGTACTGACACAAGAGTGTTAGAATGCCTCAATGGGCTGTCTAGAGCATTTGTATCGGTACATTTAGGCACTTCGACCACAAGAAGTGCCTAGACTCGAGAAATTATACTATTTTAAGTAGTTTTGACTTTTCGAGTTTGTTTTGGGTCTCGAGCACCTTTGACCACCCCGAACATCTTCAAAATTATTTTAAATTATCTTTAAAGTCTTTTAATTTGTCAAAACTTGGATAAATGATTTTATGAAAATGTTTTTAAAGTTTCAAGTTTAGTAAAACTCTTATTTTCCTCAACCCAAATGACTCCACTTTAAGCCGATAAGCTTCAAACATTTGGTTTATAAACTAGATGGGTGCTAACATGTTTTCAATGACCCAAAATGATTTCAAAATTGTATATTATTTTTTCTTAAACATTGAGAATTGTTTTAAATAAATTCTATAAGGTTGTCAAATGGTGTTTTATTAAAAGAATATTTTGACAATGGTTTAGAAAGTGCTCCGATAGCACCTGTCATTCATATCATACGTTAGGACGAGTGAGGAGTGTTACAAAACCATACATTTCATTGTTTATTGTATGTAATTTTTAAATAGACATTTGTGTTCTAAACTTTGGTTTTCACACGCATACACGTATGATAAGATTTTTAGTTAAAATAAAATCGCCCAATACTCAATTCAACAAATTAAGTGAGCTCATAAAGTTAGATATGAAGAGATTCAACTTATCCTATTTTTGGATTGAAGGAGAGGAAATGAAGGGAAACGTTTATCCAATTCTTTATTTGGATTGAAATTTAATTTAAGCAAAGCCAAAAAAATTTGAATATCCTCTACATTCACTTGAAAACTCAAATTTTAATTTACCCCAATTTAAAGAGAAAGCTAAGTAAAGCCAAAAAAAAAATCAAGATATAAAAAAAAAATTTACCCTCTCTTTTTAAAATAATTTCATAAAAAAATCATAATTGTAAATTTTTATTATAATTACAGCATGTTTGGTTTACTTGAATAAGATTCCTATCTAGGCCTCATTCCATGCTCTGCAGTAAATTTATTCATGGGTCGGGTCAGACTAGGTTCAGTTTGGGTCTTGATAAAATTTTAGGTCCGTTTGATAGGCCCGGGCCCGACTTGGCCCAAAAAATGGGTCTAAAATTTTGTCCAATCCCAACCCGGATAAAAATGCTAAAACCTGAGTCCGACCATATTAAATTTCTATAAACAACTTTTAAAAAATATATAATATATCAAAAACACTAAAAATATTAAAATAAATATTTTCCAACAAAAAAATAAATTAAAATTTTTTTATACTTAAATAACATTAACATATGTGCAACTTAACAAGCAAATGCCTCTAAAATAGTAGCAAAATTAACAATAAAATAAGAGTTATACAATATTGAAACAATAACAACAAAATAGTAACAATATAATAGTGAAATGGCAGCAAAACAGTGAAAAAATAACAAGAAAATAGCAAGAAAACAACAATTTTTTTTTCTTTTTGCAAATTTAGTTTGGGCCCGGGCCAAAAAAGCCTTACCTGAGACCCAGCTTGTTTTCTAAACAGGCATTATTTTTTTGTCCAAGACCATTATTCAAGCCTATATTTTTTCCCAAACCCCCTCATTTTTCGAGCGGGTCTTCAGGTCGAATAATACTTTTGAGAGCTAAATGAATTAATTAATGATTCAAGTTTTATCATACTAAAATATCTTATTTTAATTTGGAAAAGTTTTCAAATATATATATGGTTTCAAATTTATGTGCTCTAACATGGAATCAGTTATATTCTAACAAGACTTTAATTTGACATATTTAATTTTTTTAATTTCACTTGATTAGATTCGACTCGACTCCATTAAAAAAATTTAAATTAAATTAAAATAATAAAATAAGATTCGTCAACTCGATTAGCTTGAAGCGTTGAGCGCTAATTATAAGTGTCATCGAATAACAAAAGAAAAGCTAGGTATAATTTTATCCCCCACTTAAAACGGTGGACAAACCCAACAGAAAACTGTAGAGGGGATTAGAAAAAAAGAGGGGGCAAGGGAGAGGGAACTAACTAACTTTGGAAATAGTAATGCCGGAGCACAGCCAGCTGAAAAAAAAAACTTTAAAAGACCATAAAAATCAATATCTTATGCAATCATCTAAAAAAAATAAGAAGAGACATAGAAGTGAAACTTAAAAAGACCATAAAATCAACATCTTCCTCAAACACAAACATGCAATCATCTAAAAGAATAAGAGACATAGAAGTGAAACTTAAAGAGACTATAAAATCAACATCTTCCTCAATACTCAAACACAAACATGCCATCATCTAAAAGCAGTTGATAATCTCCAGTTGAGACGTAAAAGTGAAAACTTGAGATTTTTATTTGTTTTCTCTTTAAAATTAGATTTATTATTTTAGAGGTTAATTTAGGAGAAGATAATTAAAGTATCAAAGAGAGAAATGAAGATCCACTTGTGATAGTTTTTGGAGAGTGAAAGAAGTTGGTCGGCGGCAACAAATAATGGTGAACTCGTCGGAAGATTGGGTTTGTAAAGGTTTCTGAAAAGAGAGCGAAAAAGATGTGGAAAGGGATAACAAAAAAGTAAAAAGCAGAGAAGAAACAGACGATTGGTGGAAAAAATAAGGTTTAAATACTCATTTAGCCTCCTCAATTTCTCATTTTCTCCCAACATGGTAATTATAGGGTTTTTTTTTGTCCCAAATTTGATGTTGGAATTTTCATTCCATCATGGTTTTTAGTACTTTTTTGTAATAATGTTAGGTTTGGTACGCTTGACACTTTTGGATAGTAACACCTAACACTGCTAATGATTTAAAAAAAATAAAAATTTTATTTTTTTAAAAATTATAAAAACTTTTAAAATAAATAGAAAAATTAGAAAACTCTAATTTATATAATTATAAAAACATATACAGATTTAAAAATATATAAAAATACATAAAATTTTCGCTTGCCACCAATACTCGTCTTCCTGCTTGTCGTCTTTCTTCAGTATGATGCCTAGAGGGAGATTGAGCCGAGTTGTTGTTTGTAAATGTAATTTCAACGGTGGGGATAAGAGAAGAAGATGGTCGTGGTGGTAATGATGATGATGTTGATGATGGTGAGAAAGAAGAGGTTGAAAGGGCGCTTCGTTTGGATAGTACGATTCCATCTACTTCCGGCGAGTTTCTGCGACGAGCTTCATCTCGGGCGTATGATATGTAGTGGCATTTGCAGCAAAGTTTTGATAGCAACAGTTAAGGTGCTTAACAAGCTCTGCAAAATTTGGGTGTTTTTCAATGCAATTTTTCTTCTGTCTTTAGCTTTGATTGCTTGTGATTTGAGTTATATCTAGTGTAGAAACCACATTTTTTTTAAAAATAAAAATTTGGTTGTTGACTTAAAAATGAAAATTGGAGTCGTCACTGATATCTTAAAGAGGCGTGATCGGATCACCTTGAAAATGATTTTAGGTCTATGAATTTTGAGAAAATAGGTTCGGGAGTCGGTTACGCACGAGGAAGGGTTAGCACCCTCGTAACGCCCAAAATTGGTACCGAATTGATTGTTTAATGTCTTAATGTCGAGAATTTGAAAAGATTTTAAAATACGATCCTTCATTTTTTATTAATGTTAATTTTATAAAAGATGCTTGGATAAATCGATGTGAATGCTAAAGACCTTCTCATCTCGGAGTAATGAAATGTCATGCCCAATACATTAGGACACGACATTTTTAGTCCTCAAGAATGAGCTTATCTTTTGATTTTCAAAACTCTTGTGGTAAAGTCAAAAAGGGATATTCAATTGCTTTAAGTCAGATGAAAAATTGAAATCCAATACGTTAGGGCACAATTTCTCAAAATTCCTAGCATTGAATATATCCCTTATTATTATTAAAAATCTTCATTTCGAGAAAACGACATGTCACATTCAATACATTAGGACATGATGTACCGAATTCTCGAGAATGGGTTTTTATTTATGTGTTTTGATTAAAGAAAATTTTCGATTATTTAGATTCAACGAGTAAAATTGGAACCCAATACGTTAGGGCTCAATTCTCTCGAGGATTCTAAATTTCGAGTATTGCGTATTTTGAAAACTTTTGTATGAAATGACTTTGACATTTGTGATCTTTTGAATGAATAAAAAAACGATTGAATAATAATGTACAACATAAAGGATGATTTGTAAATAACATACACTAATGAATTGCGAATAATCAATAGGCAAATACAAACAAACATAGTAACAATAATCTCAATCATACATTATGCCAATGCTAATAATATCGACATCCAAAGAATAAACGAATTATCAATAAAAAATGAGTTATATGTGTAAAATTTAAAATAAACAATATACATATATGAGTTTAAAATAAGTCAAAAATGAAGATAAAAAAATAAATACCATAAAAAACTATCAAAATGAAGTTTAAGGTGAATATTGTATACGAAGAAAACCAAAATACATGAAATAATATATATATATATTAATTTAAATAATATTACACATGTGAAATGAAGATGTTAATAACAATATGAATGATAATATATACATAATAATATATATAAAAAAAGGTTGAAATAAATGAAATATATAAAGTAGGGCTTTTAAAAGAAAATAATTATATAAATATAGGAATAAATAAAAATATATATAATAATATGAAATCGGTAATATAGTATATGTACATGTATGTGTGAAAATAGTTTAATATGAACTGTATATACATATATAGATAGAGCATTGTATAAGAATATTATTGTATAGTGAATTTTAAAAAGTATTATAAAATAAAATCATTAAAAATGTATAAAATATATTGGATTAATATAAAAATAATAATAAGTTTAAACATTCCAGTAATATTAAATTTTAAGTTAAAAATATCATAATAATAAATAATTAAATAAATAAACAAACAAGCGAATTTAAATCAACTAATAAGGATTGAATTGAATTTGAAACAAAATTAAAGGGAAAAAAACAAAAATAAAACAAAACTGAGGGCCAAAATACGACACACGGATAACATGAGGGCCAAATAGGAAATATTCCCTTCCCTCAAAACGCAGCGCCTTGACACGGCCCAAATTGGAACACATTTCCAATGTGGAGGGAGTTGAGGGAAAAATAACCCATTTAACAGGAGCGCGCGGATCCCCCATGGAGCAGGTCGGGTCGCGCGCGGATTGCTGGGTAATGGCCAATACGGCGCTGTTTTGAAGCTATTGAATCAAGCTTCAAGCGGTGCCATTCTATGATTCCTTTAAAACCAAAATCTAAACCCCTGTTTAGCAGTTCCTAAATCAGGTTGGCCAAAACCCTAGCCGCTCTCCTTAAAAATCTGGCCATCCGAATGCCGATTAATCTCCACCCAGACTCCGACGGCGACGGAGGGAGCGAAGATCCACCGGCGCTGTTAAAAGGTAATTTCTCCCTTTTTATTCTATATCTATTCTTATATATGTTTGATAAAAGAGGAAAAAGCAAAGAAATATGAATCGGAAAAAGAACCGAATGACGGAAAGGAAAAAAGGAAAGGAAAACTTTGAAGAATCACCTTCAAAAACGGAAAACTTTGAAGAATCACCTTCAAAAACTCAGTCCCTTTTTTATTCTCTTTGTGTATTGATATTGCGTGTGTCCGTAAAAAGATTACAAAGGTCTCGCCTTTTGTTTTATAGGCCGAGAAAAAAAAATGAATATGAAAAATAAAATTTCTCTTTTCTGTTGCGTTGTTTGCTCTATTTGCGGGTACGGCCGTACGGTTACGTGGCGCGGTGGAGGCGTGGTGCGTGGCGGTGGCGTACATGCGAAGGCAGAGCCTGTGTTCGTTTGTCCTCACTACAGGTATGGAAGAGTCCAGCTGGCGGTACGGGGACCAACGTGGCGCGTTGGTGGTGGCGTGTGGCTAGCTGCTGTGTGAGTAAGGAGTGGCACACAAGTTTGTTAGGGTTTACTGTTTCTGCACATTAGTTAGGTTAATTGGGTTTAGCGTTTGGGCCAATTGGGTTTAGTAGTTGGGCTTGGGGTTAGGTTAAATTTGGGTAGTTTAGGTTAAAACGGTTTGAGCCACGTTGGGCCCAAGTATTTAGACTGTGGACATTTAATTATTGTTTATTATTTTTTGTTTTTTTTTTGTTTATTCTGAATGGGACCCGGGCAAATTGGGCTATTACATCTTGAAGTTCTTTCAACTTAAAAATGATAACTTTAGCCTGTTATTGCTTAGTGGATTGTCTGTAATTGTAGCTTTCTTCCCAAATTTCAGGATGTTTATTTGGTGTTTCTTTGTGAATTTAACTTTAGCCAAAACCAGGAAGTTTTTATTTATCTATTTTTGAATCAGATTTATGTTAACAGAAATTTTTATCTGTTTACATGTATATAATATATATATATAATTTTTTATGTATTTATATATATTTTTATAATTATATATTTTTAGATTTCTCTAATTTTTCTAATTATTTATAAAAAAATTATGATTTTAAAATTTTTATGATTTTTGTAAAATATATATTTTTATTTAAAAAAATCGAATTATGGAAATTATAATTAAAAATATTTAATATATAATTATTAATAATGAAAAATGAAAAAACCTTATAAATAAGGCAATTATTAATAAATAATATATGTAATTAATATTTATTATATTAAAAATAAGTTTTTAATAATTAATACTATATATAAGCAAGTATTATTTTGTTAATCATATTTTGTATTATTTTATTATATAATTTTCAAATTAAATATTTAGTAAAGTATCTTAAGATCATATTTGTAACTATTAGATTAATTAAAAAATAAATTTAGGTAAAAAATTGTAAAATATTAATAATATAAATAAATAAAATATTTTTTATTCAAGTGATACTTTCAATGATTAAAATCACTTGCTTATCGTCCTTTAACTAATTTATTCTATCCATTCAGTTTCTGTTCTATCACATACGAGTTTTAAGTATTCAAATAAGATAAATTCATTTACTTTTCTCTTTTACTGATTTTAATCCAAACATAGTGTTAATGGTGAACAAAAAATTAAGATTTAGCAGATACCATACCATCTCTTACAGTTAATTGCATAAACTAACTGTTCAAAGAAAAACAATTGTTGTTTGTGTTTTTATCTGGAAAGGTATATATTTCTAAATGACATGTGAAATGGGATGAGCGTTCATCAAAAACAAAATTCCACAAAAGTTCAGATACTTGCAATCCTTTGCATGGGGAATCAAGCTGGCAACTGGAGCTTTTTGTTGTTCTTCCAGCTGCAACCATCATGAAGCATTTGAATATAAACGAGACAGTTTCAGAAACGAACAAGCATGTGTATGAAAAAAATTTAAACTTCTTTTACCTGTCGAAGTAATAGTAGAAAAAGTCTGCATAAAGGAGGGTCTGAACAATCCCAGAAATCCAAGCTGAAAGTGAGAGCCATAAAAGAATCAATTAGAAAGAAACTAAAGTAAGAAGTAAACAATAGAGCATAAAACGAAAGTCAGAATTATTGTATCTGATATTCTAAGTTTAATATTTTCATCTATCTACATTTATATTTTTTCGAACAAATTATTTTAATAAAATTATTCATAATTACATTAGTACTCTTTGTATATTGACTTCCCGTGATTTTTACATGTAAAATAAAAATAAATATCAGCTCACCGGTTGTCTAATATTTAACAGTATTACATGATCGGATCATAATACGAAAAGACAATTTATATTAGTAAATGAATTTAAACATGTCCTTAATCTAATAAAAAATAAACAAACAGATTGAAAGACTAACACGTCGTCTATCAAGTCTAATTAGGAAGATGTTTTGTCTTGAATGTTGGAGCGGATAACTCACAAAGATTAAAATATAGATGTGACTGACTGGAGTGACAGTACATCGAATTGAACTCACGCAAAATAAATCCTGAATCCGTTTGTGGATTTATTCACTTTTAACATTCATAATCTAAACTATCTTAATCCTGAATGGATGATAAACTATATATGCGTGACTCGTATATTTTAATTTAAGTAAAAACCCAAGTTTGAATATATGTAATTCATAGCCTAAGACATGGGTAAATGACATCTCTTATTAAGATTACATGGTAGATGAAAAATAAACGTAACCAAATATCGTTTGTTTTTGTGAAGAATGATTTAATTATTATTTGATAGTAATTAACTCTAAGAGATGAATGATATATTATGGGGGTAACACACTTATAATAAGATCATTAGACAAGCACTGATTGACTAGCTTTCGTAATGATATGTCAGTAGGGAGAGCTTAGTAACGATACTATAGTGAAATAATTTTGCGACTAAATAAGTTTATAATTCATAGACGAAAAGCTAGAACTTAATTATAAATAATTTGAGCCCTAATCACATATGTTCAATTGATCCATCCTTTACCTTATTGAAACCATAAATGAATTGCAATTTTGAATCAAATAGAGAGAAATTAATAAAAATGATAAAATTAAAGAAATGAGTTACATTCGAAAACAAATATGGTTTCTCACTTAGTATAAAAATGACTTGAGAAATAATTTAATTTTTTTGAATTATTATTTAAAGAAATAATTGAAATTCAAAAACGAAATGAAATTAATTGATTATTATAAAATCCGTTGAATGTAAAAATTAAATATATTTTTTTATAACAGTAAGGTTGTCATGATTTTAACAGAATTAAAATTAAATTAAGAAAATTATTTAAGTTAGAAAATTAATTAATTTAATTTAATAAATAATGTACATTTTGAGAAATAGAAAAACATTTACTTGGTTTAAATTATAAAGTGTTAGGTTAAAAGTTTAGGAAACACATATAATTGAATCCAGGAGAGGCCTAAATCTCCATCATAATACATTCTACTTATTCAAGTATAGGCTTCCTCTCTCTCTATACATAGATAACACTGATAGAGTTAAAAATATAATAAGTTACACAACTTTTGAGATATTATTCTGCCCAAAAGTAGTGAAAATTTATTTTTAAATATAAATTCTATTTTTCGGGAATAACAATTTTATCGATTTCTATAAGAGTGGAAGATTTACTTTCAATAGGTACTGAAAGTAAATGAAATGATTTTTATTTTGTGTTTGATTTGAAATTATTCGAGCCCACACTCGAAGCAGTTCATGGTACGAGAATAGCGGATAAGATTGTTCGATTAAAAGTCAAGAACGAGAAGGATCCGTCTCACTCAAAGCACAGGCATATTTCAGAAAAAAAATTTATTGCTATAAATATTACAAATCGACTCAATTTTTTAAAATTTTATTTTTCCACTGTGAAAGAAAATTATTTTCGAACTAGATTTTTTTCAACAAGAACTCCATGAATACCAAGACAAATTAACCTTGATACCACTTGTAAACCAAACAAGATGCTTTGATCTATCATCAAAAAAGAAAGGAAAGGTTTGCAAACCCCAATAAGGCAAATTTGCAGAGAGCTGGAGAGAGTAATAATCGTATGACAAGAGGTATCAAGCCAACCCTTAACTACCAAACCCCATGCCAAGCACCCCAACAAGGGATTAAGCAAGGTAGGCCAGGTGACTAGCCATGACAAGCCACACTGAGTGCCTTAGTGGGGGGTAAGAAGGTGAGCTAGCTTGTAACAAGTCTAGGTGTGAGAAATCAAATAAAGTACTCCAAGGAAGCAGGGTGTTTCAATCACACATTGCAAGACAAGAGGCCTTTGGGCATATATCCAATAAGCCAGTTTTGAGGAAAGGAGTTAAAATTTTCTAGCATTAGCTTCATTAAGTATGATAAAGTTGGTCATCAGTTTGAACCATTCCTAAACCAAGGGATAACTTAAGAGCTGCAAACAAATCTTCAAAGCCCGAATGTCTTCTAAAGGTCATTACACCACATAACGCTAAAACTATGGTGACAGAAGAACATGGTACCCTCTTCAAAATTTCAAAGCTACTAGTACTAATAAAACATGTTGTGTTGCTTGTAGCTAATCAAATATCACCAAGAGGATGCTAAAGGTTTTTGCTAAGGTAACTCCACAATCACCAACATGTCTAATTGTGCAAGGCAAGGAGAAAAGGCTAAGTAAAAACTTCGAAACCAACTTGATGCTAATCAAATATCACCAGGAGGATGCTAAAGATTTTTGCCAAAGTAACTCCATAATCACCGATCTGTCTAATTGTGCAAGGCAGGGAGAAAAAGCTAAGTCCAGACTTCAAAACCAGCTGAAGCATTTAACAACCATACAACCCTAATTGCTTTCTGAATTACAGTTACAGTTATTTTTCGTACTAGATACTAAGAGTAAAATTATTATTTTATGGTAACAAGATCATCATATCAACATATGTAATATGTTGCAGACAACAATTCAAATCATAGCAACTTATGTTTAAGTTTTGAATGATGTAACAACCACTATTGGTAGACAAAGAGGTCCTAGAAATCCCAACAATATAAAATAAGACATAAACAAATTCATATGCAATGACGAACGTAGAACATTCAAAGAGTACATGCTCAGAAAGAGAGAGAGAAAGAGAGAGAGAGAGAGAAAAACTTACGTATCCAGTGGACATAGTGTGGTTCAGTTAAATATCGATAAACCCAGTTAAGAATGTATAATCCTCGATATGCACTGCAATATAAGAGAAAGACCAATAAGCAAATCTGTCCATAACACAAAAATCATTTACACCTTATCTGATTACCAAAAGGAAAAATCAGTCCTTTACACACCTAAGACATCATCAAGTAAATATTCTAAAAAAAAAATGCTTCAAGTTTTAATTCAAAATTTCATATTAAGGTTAATGATGCATTTGTTTCTAAAACCATACTGCATATTATACTACCAGTGCATTTAGAATCATATGCAGAATAACAGCATCAAGTTTTTAATCTTAGTTTACCAAAATTCTAGCTTTCTTCAATGTAGGCTATAACTCTCTGATTCAAGCCTATTGTTCTTTTCCCTTATGGTTCGAGGCTACGGCAAAAAGGATATCTAATCTAATGAAGAGTAAACGTATCATATCATGAGCAGCAAAAATCCCAAGTCATTATCTCTTGAAACTTCAAATATAAACCTTCATAAGGTTGGGAAATTTTGAACTCACAAAGATCATACACTTCATTGAGTCCTAAAGAACAGGAAAAGTACTTAAGAATCCAAAATGCAATGCAAAGGAAAGCCCAAAGTTTTGATACTGAGACCATGAACTCAAAAGCCCCTGGTTCAAACTACAGATTGTCACGTGAAGCTTAATATATGATTAAATGTTAAAACAATAGGCAGAACCAATTCAAACAACAAATGCACTGACCTAAAATGATCAAAACATAGCAGAAGATCTAAGATATCGTCAATGTATAAAATAATTATTAGTTTAAGAACATTGGACTAAAGCATACCCAAGAAGGAACACATATTGGCCGGTCAGATTGTCAATGTTTCTAGTCCTTTGCAGGAGTACAAGCTGAGGAAGTATGGCAACAGCTTCTAGATACAACGAAAAAGTCCACATTACCTGGAACCCCATTTTCCATAAGTCCAATAAATCTTTTTTTTTAAATGAACCATATTTTTCTTTAAAAAAAAAAGAAAAGAAAAGAGAGAGAGAGAGAGAGAGACCTCCTTGAAGGTGAATTTCTCATGAATGAAAAGCGCCAAGAGTAGGCAAGGCAATAGAATAAAATAATGGCGGAAAGTGTCTTGGGCTTTATCGTAAGACCTCCGAACAACGTTATGACTACGCATGTACCAAACAATCGAAAAGGAGCTTCCCAAAAATATTAATTTCATCAAAGTGTTGTAAAGAGATATAAAATCAGTGAAAATGTCCAAGTAACGGCTAGCAAAAACGATGGCGTAAAGTTCTTGCGTCTTCAAAGAAATACCTGTGCCAATTCACAAGTGCTGTAAAATTGAAATTCGAAACCTAACAAAACCAGTATCAAAGAAAAAAAAGGGGGGGGGGAAACAAGGGTTACCGGCGCAAGATTTGATGGTGTGGATCTTGAGGAGCAAGACGAGAACGCTGGCCAGGTGAGTCATATCACCTGCTAATCTGAATATATTCATTTTCGCTATTCCAGATCCAAAACCCTAATTTCCTTTTAGCTTCTAAATGAAAATTGCCGAAATGTTTTCAAACGGCCTGTTTTCCTTTTTCAGAGTGGTTTAGGCTTTAGATCTGGTAGTGTTCAAGTTTTTCTTTTTATGCTTGTTTTTTCTACAAAATTATTATTAAAAAAAATCGAACCTCTTAACGGTGGAGCTAGATATAACGATCCACCACCAATAAGATATAGCCACGTCAATGGTGTGACTATTGACGCCAAGTCTTTCCAATCGTGAAAGTCAATTACCAGTCAATTGCAAAAATAAAGGATTTCTGAACCAAACCGGACCTCAATGTCTAATCGAAAATAGTTTGAAGTATCGGTTTGAAAAATAATTTTAAATAGTTTAGATCAAAAATCAGTATGGACTCTTGAGTAAAATATCGATTGAATTTTTTTAAAACTTTTAATAATTTTTTAATTAAATAGATTAAATTGACAAATCAATAACTTAATCAATTTGATCAATGGGTTGTTTTAAAAAGCATTGGCTAAAAGTAGTTTACAAAATAAATGGAAAATTTTAGAATGAGTTTAACTCTTTTATGAACCAAATCGGACCTACCGGTCAAATCAGTGGGACCGAAATCAATTAAGATATCGATCCATAATAAGAGATTAAATTGGTTGACTCACAAATCGGTTAAACTGTTTGAATCAAATTTCTCTATTTTTTAAAATATTTTATATATATTTTTTTTACCTTTTTAATAATTTATGCAATTGAACCGGTTAAATTGATCCAATTTTGATTCGGTAAATCGAATTTATCAAGAGGAGTGAATCCAGTGGCGAAGCCTGAAAATTTTTTTTGGAGGCAGAATTAAATTGTATATTTTTAGGTTGTAAAAATGTAATTTTATCATTTTAATAGCTTATATCTTTATAATTTTTGGAAGGCCTAAAGTACAATTTTACTATTACTAATTTAAAATATTATAAATTATAAATAGCCTAAATTAAAATTTTACTATTTTAAGAGTACCATAACCCATGAGACTCCATTACACCTCGCTACTGAGTGAATCAATAATTTTAAAATTTTTAGTAAAAGATGAAAAGAGTAGAAAAGATTTTTGTAGTGATTAGGTCTTAACCATTAAGTGTTAACTTCATTTAATAAGTATTTTTATGGTTTGCAAACTTTGAATTGATACTTTTTAGGAAACAATATAGGTTTTACAATTTTTATCTTTTTACTTAAGATCGTCATATAAATAAAAATTTGATTGATATGCAAAGCAATTTAAAAGCAGTAACATTAATTAATAACAATAAATTGAAGAGTCAGAATAATTATTTCCTCCAATATGTAATTATTGGTAACAATGCTGTGGCGTCAAGTCAGTTTATTAATCCAAATCAACAATTTATAGGCTTCTCTCGAAGTCACTATACTCAATCCTATAACTAACTTAACAAATGTCTATGCCAAATTAATGTCAATAATATAATTGCAAGCACCATTCCTATAGGATTATGCACATTAACAATATATGTTTATATCATTACACATTTAAAATCAAAGAAATTAATCATGCACCATTCAAGTTTTACATCCATTAATTACAACCTTTTCAAAATTAACTCAACTACCCACTAATGTTGATCAAGCAATAACAAGTATTAAAGATGAATAACACTTGAATGAATAAACCTTATATTACAACAAGCATCCTTATCAAAGTACCAATAATCTCATATTAGGGTTCCATAATTATTCTAACTAACAAATGTTTAGCCCATACCGAATTAAAAAAAATAAAGCAAAATTCAGTCATGGTTCAAAATAGCAAAATAAAATAAATAAAAGGGAAAGAGAAAGCTGAAGAGATGTTGAGCCGAATAAGGTGGTTTCTTCAAGTCATTCTTATATCTTTTTTCCTCTTTTTCTTCTCTTCTTCTTTTCTGGCTTTCTTTTTTCTAAAAATTTATGTTCTATTTTGTACCTAATGGCTCTCCTTCTTTGTTCTAAAAGTGTGATATTTATTGTTGGATCACTGGTACACCCCATGACGCAGCGAAAAAAATAAATCCGGCAATCACATCCAAGGATCCATGTGCAATGAACGAATCGAGGTAAAAAGGGTATGAACGATTACCTTTAATCGTCTAAAAAATCAAAGAAACAGATTACGCTATTGTATGTCGATTCCAAGCCGCTATGAAAAGTTTCGGCCTCTACGTAATCCACCCGATGTGACAACGAACGGTAAGTACTCTCTAAAACTTTTTCAAAGAGAGAAATATCTCTTTACGGCTACTAGACCTCACACAGTTTATTTTTCAAGTATATAAGGTTTTTTAAAAACCTTATATATCCTAATTCGGGAATAATTGATATTTTTTATATGAATCAAATTATAATAATTAATCGAATACAATAATTATAATTGCCATAATTATAATAATGTTTGACCAAAAAAATTACAATTACAATAATTATAATAATATTTGATCCTAAATTATAATTACAATAATTATAACAAGGATTTCAGTAAATTATTGTTAGTTAAATTTTATACGAATCAAATCCATATATTAATTTAACCATATTTTTCATTATGTGTACAACATACTTGTACATATTAATTCATCCAATATTTAATTGCCTAATTGATTTAATTCTATAATTAATTTAATTCATGTGACAACTAAACTCAATACCAACTATGTTTGGATTCTGTTAGTTTCAACCATAGGGTGTAACCTTGTAGGTTCTTATAACGTTAGCAATAATACTAGAACGATTTTAATATTACAAACAATGAGTGACATCTAGTAATGCACCATTGCTACCTAAGTTACAAAAAGTCATGATTCACATAACATCTCTGTAATCAACCCTTCATGTATTTAAATCCTTTTATCCTTTATATCTAAAATGGACACAAGTTATGGAATAGCCACACTCATATCTCATCTAATGTTTCTTGATATCCTGAGTAGACTATTAAAAACTAACAAGTATGATATCTCATATCAACTTATTCGAGCATGGCCATGCATTTCTAGTCTCACACAATCAAGTGGCCTAGGATATTGCTCCCATTATGTAGGAGGGACAAATTCTATATTGATCAATCACATCCCACTACATAGATTATGGTATATCCAACATCAGCCTTTATAGAACAACCAGTTATGGTGGACATTTGATTGTATCAAAATATACGACTCACAGTGTTAGGATAATGATGATCTCAAGTTTGAGGATCGTATACACAATAATCACTATAAGTAATGTTGTGACTATTACTTAATAATCCAAAAAACATACTCATAGCGGGTCAGTCCAATATGTTGTTCTTTAATACACATACTCATGTATTGATTTTGACATCTCATGTCAAAAACAACACTTTTTCATCAATCAATTACACGTTAGTCTTAATGCATTATTGTTGTCCAAGCCCACAATAATACTCGACTAAGGACCTTTTAAAAACAATCATATTATTCTCAGGACATTATTATAAAACAATTTATTTATATACATAGAAAATAAACTGAAATAATAATGGCTATGCCTTATATTAATAAACGAGATTAAATAAGTATGTTATTACAATCATCTCATGATTGGTCTTTAGGCATACTCTGACATTTATATCGCCCTAAAATATTGTGGACTAGGTCAACTCCCTTTTCTATTATATTTTTGTCCTCTTGGGAGTGTTTGGGCATTTACATTTTCACATAGTCTATTTTTTTTTGATTTTTGGTCATTATCAGCATTTAATTAAGAGATGGGTCAATCCTAAAAGCTGATGTGACATTTTTTAAGTGTGAGCCTCCCAATTTGTTCTTGTTAGGCTCGATGCTGAATTTGTCACAGCATCGGGGCTTCAGATGTTGAAATTTAACATATTATTATTCAATATTCCAGATAGCTTAAATTTAGTAAAACATAATATTTCAGAAAACATAATCTTATTCACATGTTCTTTCCTGTTAGATAAGCGAATCTCCTTATAACGCCTTAGAATGCCTTAATAAGTTTTAACATGTCCCATAAATGTAGCATAAAGTTAAACACTCTCCAAACACACCAACATGTTCCATTGAATGGAGCTTAGCTCGACATTCCCTTATCTCTCCAACCTCTCCCAAGGCCTTTCACCCAAAACATAATGTGAGTACTCACAATCCTATGGCATGTCATTATATCCAACAGTTTCAAAAGATTATAGTTTCAAAACAAATACTTAAAACATAGAGCTCACAAATCATGAGGAGCTTGCAAAACACTATTCATATTGAGTTTGTAATATAGAGCTCGCATATCATTCTTCATAAAAACACATATATAATCTCAAAATAGAGTTTAGAAAAAACTTACTCTCAAAACTTAGGTTAAAACCCTAAGCTCCTGATTAATACTATGGTTCGCACACATATGTAGCGATCTCTGAACACTCACCAATTTGCTGAAACTTTAAACAAGCTTCACTTTTCCCTTGCCTTTGCTTGTATACAGTTCTGTTAGGTTTGCAATTCCACAAACATACACAAGTCACTAATAGCATAAAGCACATTAAAACTCATACATAAACACAATCGAACCTAGGTTTGCACATGCCAATCTTTTGGCGAACCTAGTTTCCTTTGTTATGAACCTTTTTTAATTACTTCTAAACATCAACAGAACAGATAAATGGAGTCTTACCTTAGATTCTAAGAGCTAAGTTCTAGGTAAAAACTTTGATAACAAGATAATCGATAAAGAAATTTGAGAGAATTTTATCATTCAAAAGAATATGAAATTTCGAAAGAAAAAGCTTAATTTATAGGGACTAAGTGTTTTGGTGTTCTTAGAATTCCCTAGTCGTAGTAGAAGTAGGAAAAAATTATGTGCATGGATGGTGTTAAGAATAGAAAAGCAACTTGAATTTCCTAACTTTAGTATAATTACCCTTTGACTACTCTTACGTTTGACTCTTAGTCCAAAATAATGATTACAGCTTGACCGCCTCTGAACGTACTAACATCCAGAGTGTGAATACTGCTACTAAAAATATGGAATTGAGGCGGTGTCTACAAGTACACAGGTCAGGTTGTAATATAGTTATTATAACGAAGAAAGTGAGTACTCCGAGGATCGTACCCAAAGGAGGCGAGTACTAAATTAATATTAACCTAAACATAAATAGATCTAATTAGTACTGTAAATAAATTATAGTACGACAAAGTATAACGTGAAAAATATTTGTTTCTATAATAAAATAAATAAACATGCATAAAATAATGAAAATGGAGAATTAATATGTAAACTCAATCAAATCTAAGCATGGGTGACTAGCTCGCTGCGGTGGTCATAACTAATTCCTATTTCAGGTTTCTACTCAATCAACTAGTCGCTTACCTAGCAAGACCTCTCGATCTTCCACTAAACTAACTAGTCGACAGTAACAACTTATCTCTTGACCTCACAGTCCAGACCGAATTGGGGTAAGGGGTTGACGGATAGGCAATACCAATTTTGGGTTAATTCCCACCTAGATGACTTTCTATGGTTGTCAGGCTTAGGGTTTAAGTTCTTCCTATCCAAAACAATTAGCTTGCTAAGAAACCGTATATAAAAATTAATTAATCACACTTCCACTCGCTAATAAAAGAGGATTAGTTCCTCATGAATCCTATAAATAATATAAACTTGATAAAGAAAATAAACATAAAAAAGCAGGTTAAGAATAAAAAGTTAAGAAAAATCCTGAATTGTATTTTGAATTGTAATGACCTAAAATTTACAAGCACCGGAAAAGTGAGTTATAGGGCCTCCGTCTTAGTAAACTGAGTTCGTAAATAACTATTAGGAGTAATCATGAGTCTAGTTGAGTGTTTAATTAGGTTCAAATTGGGTGAATTTAGCTTAGTTAATAGATATTAGAAAAAAAGACTAAATTGAATAAGGTATGAAAGTCTAATTATAGATTAAAAGAAGATAAAGGGGACTTGTAACAGCCCGATTCTGGGCCTAGTCGGAATAGTGGTTTCGGGACCACAAATCCGACGAGGGAAAATATGGTTATTATTATATTTTTATGATCTACAATTTCACGGAAAATTTTCGTAAAAATTTCGTTCGAAAATTTCGACGTTTGGGCACTCAATTTAGTCAAAAGGACTAAATTGTAAATAGTGCAAAAGTTGAGTTCTACATCTTAGAGGTGTCTAATTGTTATGAAATTTTAAATTGGAGGTCTTTATGTGGTAATTAGACCATTAGTTAGTTGATGGACAAAAATAGACATAAGAAATGGGTGAAATAGATTTTTTTTAAATGGGGGCATTTTAGTCATTTGGTTATTAAATAGAATTAAATGGGAAAAAGATGGCAAAATATGCTCATCTTCTTCATGGTGAACGAAATCAGCAAGGGGGAAGCCATATTTAGGGTTTTTAAGCTTTCAAGCTCCATAGTAAGTGATTCTAAGCCCCGTTTTTAATGTTCTTCGTATTTTTGGAGTCCCGGTAACTTGGTTTAGCTTATTCTACCATTAATTCATGTTAGGGTTCATATTTGGAAAAATATCCATAGGTGAAATGTGTTTATTTTGCTGTTTTATGGTGGAATATGAAGCTAGAGATTATGTTAAATAACTTTTGCTAAGCAATTTTAAGCGAAAACGGGTAAATAGACATAATCGGTAAAAATAATTAATATTCAAAAGTATGTGTTGGAGTGGGAATTTGATGTTTCCATAGAAGGGAAAAATGTTCAGCATGTTATAAAACTTAAGAATAAGTGATGAAGTTTAATTTCCGAGCTTGGGGACAAAAGTGTAATTATGCAAAAGTTTGGGGGCAAAATTGTAATTTTCAAAAAGTTGGGTGGTGGATTATTTTAATAAATGTGGACTTTAAACGAGTTAAATTTGCTATTATAGATCAAGAAAGACGTGAAGAGTATATCAAACGAGGAAAAGAAAAGATAGTGGAGTAAAGTGCAAAATTACGATATTTTGCACCGAGGTAAGTAAACACGTGACTTAATGTATTATTTTGATATTATTTAATATATGTTGAGATTTATTTGGAATTAAAATAAATGTTTGGCAATATCCTAAAAATGTTGTTAAATCGGGAAAGGTGATAAAGGGTTGCAATATATGGGTTATGGGTTGAACACTCGGAATAAGCCGTAGTATGTTGTATATAAAAGGGGTTGCTGTGTGCTGATTCCCCGATTTATGGGTGGTGCTATGTGCGTGATCCACCATATCTTTGAAATGTGAAAGGGGGTTGCTATGTGCTGATTCCCCCGAGGGGTTGCTAAGTGCTGATTCCCCGGTTCATTGGTGGTGCTAAGTGCGATATCCACCATATCTTTAAAATGTGAAAGGGGGTTGCTATGTGCTGATTCCCCCGAGGGGTTGCTAAGTGCGATATCCATTGTATATTTGAAATGAAAAGGGGGTTGCTATGTGCTGATTCCCCGAGGGGTTGCTAAGTGATGATTCCCCGATTCAGTGGTGGTGCTAAGTGCGAGATCCACCAATAACGGTTAACATTCCGAGTGTTCAACAAAAAAGTGTGGAAGGTGAATATTGCCATATGGTGGAAAATTTTATGGGGTAAATATTGAGTTGGACACTAAATCGATCCATGTATGAGATGGGAGAAAATATCAAAAACGAAAAAGGAACGATTTAATTATAAACTGTGTTGAACAACAGCAGTTGGGTAACTTTGAAAAATCACCATAAATGGTGGAAAATGAATGGGAAGCTGAATAATATATGAAATTGAAGCTGGATGTGTCTGTTTTCATATGAAAGAAATAGAATAAGCAAAAGAGTTGTATTTTTGGAGATATCTGAATTTTACTAAAACAGGGCTGGATTGATTTCGAGATCCCCTGTTCTAACTTTGGAAAATTACCAAAAATTGTAAAAAAATAATTATGGCATGAAATTTATATCCCTGGAATCCTTATTGAGTCTATTTTTATTAGAAACAAGAAAACCCATTTTTCAAATTTTTTACAGAGAGTTAAGTAAATTTTAGTGAGAAAGGGTCAGAACCGTTGGGCAGTGAAACAGGGGAAGGTTTAATGAATAAACTGTACTAATTGGCTGGGTTAAAAATTCTGAAATTTTTATGGTGAAATGGTATATGAGTCTAGTTTCAGGGAAAATTTACGGAACTCAATTTGGAGCCCTGTAGCTCCAGATAAAAATAAATTAGCGACTATGACGCAGAAAAACAGCTTGCTGGAAATTGCCTAAACAATAAAGTTATTCATGAATAAGTTTATATTTTGGTGTAGTTATGGGAGTAATTACTTATTTATCATGTGTTTACTTACTAAGCTATATGCTTACTCGATTTTATTTTTCTCTTGGTTATAGTGACTTCCAACAACTCGGAAATTGGAACGAAGTCAGACAATCATCTACACTATCCTTCACATTTGGGGTATTTTACTACTAGTGTTCCGAAATTTTATGGCATGTATAGAGACTTTATGTAATGTGGGATCATCATGTAAATATATGTTATGGTTCCCTTTTAAATGTAGTGTTTATTAATAGTTAAACTACATGTGTGTTTATACAAATGAAATTGGTTGGTATATTGGAATGTGTTCTAAATTTGCAGGAGGTTTAAGCAAAAATAAGTAGAAATGCTGTCGAAAATTTTTAAAAATTTAGTAATACCTCATACTCTGTTCCGGTAAGGAATACGGGTAAGGGGTGTTACAGGACTAAATAGGAAATTAAGCCTATTCTAATGAATGAGGCGGCAAAGCATAAAAATCTTTGATTTTTATGATTGTTTAATTATAAAATATATTATTATTGTTATTAAATTGATTATATTATTATATTATGAAATAAATTAAGAAAAGACAAGTGTAAGGTAAAAATAAAATACAAGTGTATTAATTTAAATGAGTACATTAGTATTATATGTAATTAGTAAAAAGATATTTTATTATTTATTATCAATTAGTAAAAAAAATTTATATGATAAATAAATTGAAATTATGACAAGTGGATGGTGATGATAAAATAAAAGATAAATATATGTGAACATTTGTAATATTTATATTTGTAATTATTAGATCAATGAACAAATTAATAAGTTGACAAATATATGGTGATAGTAAAGTACAAGTATAATAAATCATATACCTACAATTGTAAAATACATATTTATTTACTTACTATTTAAGAAATAATAATTATTGTTAAGTTGAAATAATAATATAATAAACTAAAGTAAAATAAAAGATAAAACAAACAAAATAAAGCATAAAAAGAAACAGAACCATTCGAAAACAGAGAAAGGAAAGAAGAAAAGAAAGAAAAGGGAGAAATAGGGTTTTTAAAGCTTGGGGTTTAATTTCGCAAGTCAATTTAGTTCCTTTTCTTATAATTTTGATGTTTTTGGAGTCCTAGAGTTGAATATTATTGAATTTAAGTTGAAATTTTGAAAATTAGTAGATTTTTTAGTAGGGTTCATGTTGAATAAATGATTGAATTAGGGGTTTATTTGATAGAATTATATATTAGAATTGATTAAAGGATTAATTGTAAACTAGGCTATAAGTTTTGTGTTGTAAGGACTAAATTGAAAGAAATTTGAAATTATGAAGTTATGATGAAAATTTGATAGTTAAATTTAAGTTTATATGGAATTTGGATAGGAATAAGATATAAATTGTAATGGGAAAATAGATGAATTTAGTTATGACTAAAATTGAAAATTAAGTGAAAGTTAAATAGAAAGTATTTAATGTAAATTAGTGATATATTAATGATTGTAAATTATTTTAATTTTCGTCACGAGCAAAGAACCCGAGACATCGACATCGAAAGGAAAGGAAAAAGTTATCGAGGAGTAATTGCGAAATTCAGGTTTGTATTACTATAATTCAAGTTATTCATTATTAAATATTAATTTTAATTTATTTAATTTATGTTAAGTAAATATTGAGTTAAGTAACTTTATTGAATTGAATTTAGAAAATTGAATTGAATGAGAAATATGTGTTAGTATGGAATTGAATTTTGATTAGTGAATGAAAAAAAGTGAATTTGATATTGAAAGTAAATTTTGAAATGAAAGTGAGTTTGAATTGAGAATTGGAAACCCTATTAACTAGTCGGGCTGAATCGGATATAGTTGGCATGCCATAGGATTGGAAGAGTTCAGGGATACTTCGACTTTGAGTCGTTGAGATACTGGATGTCATTATTTAACTTCGGATAGATTCGGTGAGATGCTGAGCATCACTTTACTTCGGCTAGGCTGATGAGACACTGGGTGTCAACTTTGCTTCGAACTATCCGATGAGGCACTGGGTGCCAATTTGGTGTGTTTGGTTGGATTCGTGTATCTGCCAAAGTCTGAGTCTGTTAATAGGGGTAATTAATTAAAAAGTTAAATCGAATGAAACGAATCAATTGAGCCATTAAAAAGAAACGTGATTGTGGAATATAATTTGAAAATGTGAATTGAATATGAAAATGTGAATAGAAAGCATGAACTAAATGTTCATGAGATAAATAATGGCTCAATGTGATAGTATATGATATTAACTAATGAAAGCCAAACTGAGTTGTAGATATTGAGAAATGAAAGTTAAATATGAATTAGTTTGGTAAATTTTTAAAATTAAATGATTTAATTTATTTGGTTGTTATATTATAATTTGAATTATAATAATACCACTGAGTATGAAATACTCAGCGTACGGTTGTTTCCATGCGCAGGTTAGTAGAAATTAAGGTTCCAGCTCAGCTTCCAGAGCGATCCCGACTCTAGTACAAATTTTGGTGATACAATCTTTCTTTTGGTAATGTGGCATGTACTTAGGTGTTATATTGTTCACTTGAAAGTGTCTAATGCTTTTGGTTGAAAATAATACTAAAATGATATTTTGATACTTGGTGTAATGAAATGGAAATAGAATTATCATAACATATTTGGTATATTTAGTAACAAATTGAAATAGAATGAATGAAGTTTATTAATTTAAACAATAAAAAAAATAAAGTCAATTAGTAATAAAAATATTTATATGAAATTATGATTATATTATAATATGTTTGTTGTTTGCTTAAGAATTATTTGTAGATTGTCTGATATGTCTGGTAATGTCTCGTAACCTTGTTCCGGTGACATGAACGATGTCCTGCACACTCGCCAAACACGTTAGTCTTCCCTTAGGCCTCATTTGGCTCCTAAGGTCATAAAATCAACTCAAATCACACTTTTTATTAAATTGAAACTAAAGTAGAAAAACTAAATATAACCTAATAAGATTGCTTATATTCAAGCTCCTTAAGTATGAAAACTAGTTTTATCTGCTACAACAAATTCTGACAGATCACAGCTCGCTAGGCCCACTGGTGATCTTTGCTTCTCTAAGCTCATTGGCGATCATAGTTCACTAAATCCACTGGCGTCCCCAGTTCGCCAGAAATTCTGGCATACATCAGCTAGCCAAGCCTTCTGGCAAATCCTAGCTTGTCAAGCTTACTGGCAAAGACTAACTCATTAGGCCTACTGGCATACACCAGCTAGCTAGGCCTACTGGCATACACCAGCTTGCCAGGCCTATTGGCATATACCTACTTTCTAGGCCTAAACTTCTAGGTCGTATTTTGAGATGTTACATTTACCCTATTCTTGCTTCCATCGAGGTTGTGTCGCACCATGGAGGTTATATGTCGTGCCATGATGATGAAATTTTGTATTTTTAGGTTCGAAGGGGTTGTGTCGTGCCATGGGATTATTATGTGACAATATGGATTCAATTTGGCCTCTCTAAGACTTGTCATAGGCCTTTGGTTGTCCCTACTTGATCCCAACTAATGTCTAGCTCCTCCGTTATGCTTGAAAACCTATTTTCTTCCAATTCTAACATGCAATTTACAAAATAATTATTCTAAAAATCTAAATACAAACGAAAATTTAAATCTAATTTACAATATTTACAAACTAATTAAAGTTCAATGGCTTAAAATTATGTTGCACTACCGGACTTGTCTGGTAGTTCCTTAAACTTCACCATTGACTTCATCCGTCGTTTATGACCACCGTAGTCCTTCCAATCACTCCTCATCCTATCAATATCTCTCTATTTGTCCTATTCACTCGCATTCCAAGTACCTACACTTGCACAACTTGGAAGATACCGTTGATCAAGGCCGTTAGAGGTTAATTCAAATAAAACATAATAATCCTCCTTAACTAATCCATCACTTTGGGAATTGTGACCGCACTTGAACACTTTTATTTCACCATCGATTTTTATTGTTAGCTCATTTCATTTAAGATCGATGATTAAATTAGATGTGGCTAAGAATGGTTAACCCAACAGAATGGAGATATCTTGATCTTCCTCGAAATTGAAGACTACAAAATCGATAGGGATTATAAATCCCCGTACCTTAACCAATAAATCCTCAAGGTCACCTTTTGGGTGTACCAAGGATCTATTGGCTAGCTATAGCATTATTGAGGTGTTTTAAAGGTCCCTAGTCTAAGTTTTCGATAAATCATTAGGGGCATTAAGTTTATGCTAGCCTTTAAAATGCAAAGGGCCCTGCTGAAATGTCGATGCCCTATCTCTATTGGAATTGTAAAACTACCCGGATCTTTTAATTTTGGAGGTATCCTTTTCACAATTAAAGCATTGCACAAAGCATCAATGTCAATTTTCTCACCCTTTGTCATTTTCTTATGTCGTGCCATGATTTCTTGTAGATATTTAGCATATTTCAGGATTTTATCGATAAGTTCTAAGAGCGGTAAATTGGCATTGAGGGATTTAAATAAATTGATAAAATTTATGAAATCTACCTCGTCCCTTTTTTGCTTACCATCTAATCTTGTTCGGAATGGTACCTTCATTGTGGTCAGATTTGTGATGGCCAGATTAGACACCAATTCAACTATCTCCTCAATCTGCTTATTGTGCTTTTCCTCCTCCATAGGTTTGTCGATCGCTTCGAGAACCTCCTTGTCTTCATGGGTGGACTTGTTGGGCATTTTTAATTCTCTTCATGATCGTCAAGTCATCATCTTTACATACTCATTCCCATCTCTCCGAGGATTATTCTCTATGTTATTAGGGATACTCTGGCTATTTTACTTTTGAAACATGGTCATTAGTTGGCTCATCTGGTCACAAAGGCTATCCATTCGGGATTTTAGTCATCCAAATGTATCTTAAACTTGTCGAATGTCCATCCTCATAGTTTGCAATTCCCATTCTAGTCGGTCGAATCTTTGACCACATGGAGTATAATCATTTCCCACGGGTCGTTGTTTTAAGTGTGGAAGTTGGTACAAAAGGTTTTGATGGTTTTGCGATTGGTTTGCACCTCCTTGGTTACCTCTCCACTTGAGGTTCGAATAATCCCTTCAATTGGGGTTACAGGTATTTGAATAGGGATCTTAACAAGTATCACTTATGTAGCTCGCTTCTTCCGGTTGGTTTTTAGACTAGGGCTTCGCTCTCGTTGGCTTGATGGTCATCTCTAAATGGTTAAGCTTCTTTAAAATTTGTTGGTGTCGATGATCTTCGTTATCTACACTTATAGATTTTACCATTTGAGGCTTTGATTTGTACATAAATATCTTATTGGGCCACATGTACAAATTCATAACCATGTCATCTATGATTTTGTAGGCTCATTCGTATGTGTGGAACATAATAGATCCTCCAGTTGATTCGTATAGGTTGGATTTGATATTATCGTCAACACCATTATAAAAAATTGAATCTAGAGCCACGCTTGTAGTCTATGGTGTGGGCACTTCCAAAGCATTGACCTGAACCGTTCCCACGCCTCGTATAGGGATTCACTTCATATTACTTAAAGTGGGCAATTTCTTGCCTAAGCTAATCGAGAAAAAATTATGAAGAAAATTTTCCACTAAATCATCCCACATGGTAATGGAACCGGTTCAACGAGTCTAACCATTCGACTACATTGTTGCTCAAAGAGAACAGGAATAATCGGAGACGCATATCATCATCGGATACTCTGTTGTATTTAAAGATGTCGCATAATTGTAAGAACCGCTTCAAGTGTTTATTCAGGTTTTCCACTATGTTTCCTTTGAATTGCAGCGTGTTCTGGATTATCTGAATAGTGGTCGTCTTTATCTCAAAATTATTGGAATTGATAGTTGGCCTTTCGATACTTCCTTACACCGCATCTAGTGTTGGTAGGGCGTACTCACACAACATATTTTGATCCATTAGGGCTTCTTCTTAGATATTCGCTTGTTGTTCTTGTAGATCGTCAAATAATGGGTTCTCCAGCTGTAAATTAATTGCCATGGGTGGATTAGTATTTATCAGCTAACACTCGTGCCTGAGTAATTACTTCGAATCTAGATATGGCTTGATTGGGGTGCTAGAGCTTTCGGTCATAAACAACCTACAAATTAAAAAGAAATTAAACAAAAATTAAAAATAAAAATATAAAAATATCATATCTAGTCTTTAAACTTCCTATTTATCTTATTAATTGTAAAGATATTTTCTAGACTTAACGTCAAAACCTCTCTGGAAATGGCACCAACAACTTGACCGCCACGAAACGTGCAAACGTTTGGTTGGAAAATACTACACCAAAATATAAGAAATTAAAGCAACAGTGTCAGTAAGTATACGGGTCAATTTGTAATATAGTATTGTGTATAACGGAACATAGGGAAGTATTTCGAGGATCATACTCAAGGGAGGATGGATTAGATCTATGGAAAATCCCTTTACAATAATAAGTCTAAATAGTAGTAATTAAATTCCATATTACGATAAATTATAAAAGGGTTGAATATGAAAATTTTAAAACTAAAATAAATCAACAAATGACTAAATCGATAAAACCAATCAGGAAGATTATCTCGTTTCAGAGTTTGTAATTAACTTTGGATTAGGGTTTTAGGGTGGATTAGCTATTAACTAAACAATGATTACCTCATGGATTCTAACTGATTGATTAGTTGGTTGATACGTGCTTATATCCCAACCTCACTTTCTTAACCACGATAAATTATGATTTACTCGGTAAAACTTATCTCCCAACCTCATTTAACCTATGATTACTTCCTATGGTTGTCAAGCCTAGGGTTTAGGAACATAAAAATTGAACCAACTAATCCTATCGGGAAGCCCTCAATCCTCAATTAATCACATCCCCATCCACTCGTTAAATTCCCCTAAGGGATTTAGCCACTCAAGATATTCATAATCTCAAACTTATTTGAATTAAACATGTAGATAACACGAATGAATTGAAAGAGAGAAGATATTAGAATAATCTTGATTTGCTGTCGATTAAAGAACGGAGAAGTGTATCTCTCGATTGGAATAACGAATATCGTCGATTGCGAAAGAGAATAAACTATATAACTTCAATATTATAAAAGAACTCTTGGATCGAAATCAACTCCAAGAGACAAGAACAAAGAGTTTATGAAAAATAAAGGAAAACCTAATCTAAATCCTACTGCTAAACTCTGAGGGTTTTTGGAGGCATCGAAGATGACTTAGTTACATCAAACGCCTACAGTTTTATTTATAGGAGTGTTGGTAGCCCAAATTAGGTCTTTGGCACGTGCTAGGTCTTCGTATAAAGTTGATTGTGTGGACGAAGATAACTTTGGAATACTTGGCACCACGTCGGGTTTATGTCGCACCATGCAAGGCCTATGGCATGACGTAACTTGTGTTTTGTTCCTTCTTTGGTTTGTTTCATGCTTTGATGGCTCGGAAAGCTTGCGTATCACTTGCCTCAAGTTCTTATGTCCATTGGCCTATAATTCATCATCCTACACACTTCAATATGCACATTAGAACTACCTAAGGCCCGTGTCAACCTAATAGGTGACAAACACTCACAAAATGTGTTAAAAAAACTTATTTTACTAATATTTAATACTAACTATGAAATATTAAAAATGTAATAATTAATACTAAAATAGCTAGAAAACAAGCTCCTTAAGTGCAGAAATAGACCGAAATTACTACTACATTTTACAGTAGGTCAATAGTTGTCAACAAGTAATAAAGTAGTAAGTATAGAGTAGTGTCTCCACATGGACTGAATTTAATTCTATTAATTGCAAAATTAAATGATGGAAAAAAGGTAAGTAACATAAACATGAGTGAATTGAGTTGCTCAATACTTAAATTAAATTTAACTAAGTATGCAAAACAAATTAAAACAATAACACAAAATGTAATAGCTGTGAAAATAATGACACAAGTTCAATGACATGGAAGGCTAAAACATTTATTTCCCCTAACATGTAATCATTGAACACAATGCAATAGAATGTGCGATGATATGGTAGTTTATTAATTCGAAATCCACTAGTTGTAGGCTTCTTTTGAAATCACTACGTTAAATCTTTTAATCACCTTAACATATGTATATGCCAAGTTAGCCTCAAGATCACTTTTTTCAAGCATCGTTCCTAAGGATTATGCAAGGTAACAATAAATGTCTATACTATTACAAATTTAATTACTAGACGAATTAAACATACACCTTTCGAGTTGTATGCCTATTAATTACCATATTCTTAGATGTAATAATTAAATCAATTAATTGCTAATATTAACTAGACTTTAGCAAGTGATCAACGTGAAAACCACTCGAATGAATAAACAACCAATTGCACAAAACATTATTAGCAAAACATTGTAATTTCATGCTAAGGATCCATAAATATTCTAGCATAACAAATTTAAGTCATAATTATTACAGTGAAAACCAATAAACAAGTTGCAACCATGATTTAAAAACAAAAGAAGAAAGAAATAGATAAGGGAAAGAACGAATGATTAGCCGAATATCGATAGTTCTCCATAACTATATCATGTTACTTCCTTAGAAACTCTCTATGTCTTTTTCAGCTCAATGCTCTCACTCTTATGTTTTGATTTATCTACTCTCAAATTCTGTGTGTTTTCGTTTTACTTTGTTTTGTTGTGTTTTGTTCCCTTACACCATGTTTGGTTGGGTGTATTGGCATAGCCATTACACCCCTATTCCATGGGCCCCACTTAATCCCACTTTAATCCTTTGTTTGGTTCAGTGTATTGGCTAATACGGGTATATTACATTACAGACCTAATCCCCAAAATCCACCGATTTCTAATCCCGGCCTTTTGCTCAGTTTAGGTCCTACTTCAGTTTTATACCTTATTTTACCCTCTCGATCGACGCTTCCCCTTTCTGTCTTCTGTTTCTTCCTTCTAGCTTGGGGTTTCTGCAGATTTGCTCCATCTGTCTCTCTAATATTTTTTACAACACAATTTACGCTTGGCCTTCTCAACCTTTTCTTTTCTTTTTCTCTCTGTCACTCTTTCGCTTGCTCTCATTTGGTGGGTTTCCAAGTTTACTGCAACTGAAAGGTAAACCAAGGTTTCTAACTCTCTTTTGCTCTCAAACTGCTTTAATGTTTGCAGCTGTAAATTTATTACTGTTTTTTTCCTTGTTGATCCATTAGGTTCAAGAAATTGAGCTTTTTTCTACTTCAGATTTGATTTTGAGTGGTTATTTTCCTTCTTTACCATGTCAAATTTTCCTTCTTTCAGTGAGTCCCAGTTACTTCTCTTTTAGAGTTTGATTTAATAGCAGGGCAGCAATTTCCACTGCTGGTTATATTTTGTTTGGTTCCTTTTTCATGTCTATGGTTATGGTTCCTGTTTTTCTCTGGTTTTAGCATTGTGGGCATAACAATTGTGACTTCAGGCCTTGCAAAATTTGAGATTTCAGGCCTATCTAAATCATGTGTGATTGATTTTAATACTAGTCGAATGCTTAGAAGTGTAAATTATTTTGTATATTAGCACAGTTGTTAAATTTCTTGCGTCTGGTGTATCTGACCACTGTTGACACAGAAATAGTTGAATATAAATTATTTTTTATTCCAATTTTTATTTGAATATAAATTATGAATGGCTCAATACGACTTTGCAAGCAATAGTTGGATGGCTCAAACTGCTGTCGTGTACAAGGAACTTGGATCGGTTCTTCATTCAATTTTGGAGTGATTGTTATTAAGTGTAGCTTAAGAGTTTAAAGGTGAATAAGCCAAAAAAGTCAAGGGTAATTGGAATTAAGGTGTTTATTTATCCATGCTCTAAATGAATATATTCATAATTCATAGCCAAACATTTCATAGTTGAGAAACATGTAAATGGGTTGATTACTTAAGCTGCTTCCTGAACTAGGATCTTATTTTCTTTATCAAATCATATGCATACAGTTACTGCTGTGTTTTTCTTTTGCTTCTGTTTTAGTAATATTGTAGTCAGGTCCGTGATGCATTTGTTGAACCCTGAAATAGTAGACCACCTTTAGGTGAGATTAATAGAACAATAATTTGATTATTGTTTACTTCCATGGCCATCAAATATAAAAGAAAAATTCTCATGCATTACTGTGTCAATAAAGGACGCATAAAATCAGATAAACCAAAACGGTTAAGAAACTTAGAAAATGTTCTTCTTGTTGGATATCCTGCACAACTGATCCTATTTGCCTCAAGGACACCCTATAAGAAATAAAACGATTGATAAATTCAACTGCCATGGCCATGAAAAGGATCAATTTTGATTGTTTGGAGAAAAATAAATAGAGATAATTATACTCACACCACATCGTAGTTGCTAAATTATATTGGCATTCTCAAAAATTGCAGGCTTGAGTACATTGTTTAGCTTCACACATTTGATATGGTGAGGTTCTGTTGAGTACAATTTTATCACTGTATTACCATATTATTTCTTAGTTTTTAAAAGGATTATAAAGAAATTTTATCATTATTGATGGCTGCTTTAACTGTATTATACTTTGGGTGGAATTGCAATAAAAATTTTATTATTGCTGTAGTAGTTTGTATTGATGATCTTTTTCCAGTTTCATGTTGTCCCTGAATTTTTCTCAAGTCATAGTAGCGTTGTCAATATATGCATTATTATGAACACATCATTGAAATGTAAAACCATTACTTGTGTAATAGTTACATAAGTCATATTTCTTGCGCCTGGTGTATTGTCCATTGTTGTTCCAGTATATTGATGTTCTATGTGGAATTTTGTAGGTATTGGACTGTTAGCTACCGATTTGCTCCAGATATAAATCGTTGGCAAGCTGAAGCTGTTGTTGCAATTCAAGAGGTTTGGTAACTTATCCAACCTTCTAAATCAAATACAGAGAAAAACAGTAAAACACATATATGCTGATTTTTTGCATATGGTTGTGGATGTGTTTGGTTTGTTGTAAATCATGCTTCCTGACCTTCATATTATCATGAATGCATACGTTAGATTGCTAATGTTTACATGCAAGTTATTTTACCCTTATTATCATGTATGAATCGGTTGTCCAAAAAATGAACTTGAATCTGAGTGGTATGATTATGCTAAATTGCTAATTTCCATTTGCTTAATTGAACTGTATGATTAAGATGAGTTCTAGACTGTTGAGTTTGTCAAGTTATTTTACATAAATAGTTTTTTTGAACTGTATGATTATGATGAACTGTATGCTAAATTGCTAATTTCCATTTGCTTAATTCATCATGTGAATTTTTTAGACTATTAGTAAAAGATATTGTTAGATTAAGTTGTGTTGTGGATCGCCTGAGTTGTACATGTTGCTTTTGTTGAAGAGCCAAGCCTTTTTCATTTTCTATAATTTCAATAGAAATTATAGTAGTAAGTAAATAGAATTTAATCTTTTTATGTGGTTAAATATATTCTCAAGGTACTTTATATTTACTTGAGCTTTAATAGAAATAAATTAGTTTCATCATGTAAGGTTTATTGTATTTGATAATTAAAATATTCTTTTTTTAATTAAAGGATTCACTATATGAATTAAAAATAGAAAATTTGAAAAATAATATATTAAAACATTATACTTGAGAAATTTAAAAAATAATGTATTTTATTTGAATAGATCTCAAAATTACACATAGACTTAAAAAAATTAAATAGATTTTGGTTTCTAAATATAAAAGATATTTACAATCATTATTAAATTAAATGAAGTATTATATATTGAATAAGATGTAAGTTCAATAATTGTTGATGTTTCAATCATCTATACGTAGGGTATTTTGAAACAATTAAATAAACAATAGATATATAATTATGAAAAATCAAAATTATTTTAATATTAAATTATATTTATTTTATTAGTTATACAAGGTCAAGTCTAGTAATTTTCAAAAGAAAAAAAATATGGCAGCTTAGTACAAAATAAAAAAGGTAATTAATAAGCAGACTCATTCATAATTTTTCCCTACAAAATGAATGATGTTGTTATTTGCAAACAAAAGCAGTACTCAGAAATCTTCTCCCAAATTTTTTGTGCCATTGATATAAATATAAACCGGTTAATGTGGCATATTAATATATAAAAGGAAATGAGTCTATGCTCTATTTATAAAAGCAGAAGCTGAATTAGAGAAATTTTAATGAAAACAGTATACTAAATTGATCTACTTATAAAAGCAGAAGTTGAGAGTGGAATTATTATATGATGAATTGCATGTGGACCCAAATTTAGGCATTTAAGCATAGCCATGTTCAGTATTTACTACAACCATGTATATTTTAAGTGACTATTCTCTTAAATCGCATTTGTAGCTAACTCATTCTCATTTTCATCGTTCATGTTGGCTTTTATTGATTAAAAATACCAATACCATTTATTGTAATCATGTGCTTTCAAGTTTCAACTTCTACTCTTTTGTTATATATATTTTATTTTAATACAATGATACACGAGATATAAATTGCAAAGGTAATTTTAATTTCTATTTTTTGCTTCGTTAAGATTCTAAACTTGTATTGTTCATTCTTCTTTGATAGTGTGATATTGCTTCCTACTGAAGCGGCTTGTTTGATTGCTTCCTCCACCCACAGTGTACCGTCTTCTTTTCACACAATCATTGTAAGTTCTTTCGCAATTAAATTATTTAATTTTATTTTACTGTTATTGAAATTATGATTGGAGAAATGTGACCCTTTTACTGCGATTTGACAATATGGAATACATTAATATATTGCAGTAATGGCTCGTCTGCCTTTAATTGCACAAAGTGTGAGGCGTAAAAGAATTGGTATTACTTTGACAATATGGTTGGAAATCTGTAGAATTGCAATTTGGTTCTTATTTACAATGGGTGCCAACCTTAGCCTACGTACTTATAGACCAAGGATGAGGTCCTATACCTTAGATTTTTATGCAAAACAAGATTATGTGAAAAGGCTTGTATATGCTAGTGACGAGACCTGTATTGAACAAGTTAGGATGAATATAACTGCCTTTTTTAAACTATGTGAGATGTTAGAATCGTTAGGGGGATTGAAGTCGTCAAGAAACATGCTTGTTGATGAGCAAGTGGCAATGTTTTTACATATCATCTCCCATCACCTGAAAAATCGAGTTATCAAGCATCACTTTAGAAGGTCCGGGGAAACTGTTAGCAGAGCATTTCATAGTGTTTTAAATGTTGTCATACGCTTACAAGATGTGTTATTTAAAAAGGCGGAGCCAATTACAGCTGATTCTTCTGACACAAGGTGGAAATGGTTTAAGGTATTGGACTAAGTTTTATATATAGCTTGTACAACATTTAGTTGATTTAGATTTAAATTAGTATCCTAACTCAAGATTTTATATCATCTGATATAGAATTGCTTAGGTGCTCTTGATGGAACTCACATCAAGATTAGGGTTCCAACAGTTGATAAGCCTAGATATCGAACGCGAAAAGGTGACATAGCAACAAATATGCTAGGTGTTTGAACACATGATATGCAATTTGTTTATGTTCTTCCTGGTTGGGAAGGTTCAGTTGCTCATGGTAAAGTGGATAGTTAGAGGACTTTGAATTATTCATTAAGATCAAATTTTTTGTACTGAATTAATCATTTTAAAAAAAAATTATTTTATAGGTTGTTATTATCTAGTTGATGCTAGATACACAAATTGTGAGGGATTTCTTGCACCTTTTAGAGGACAACGATATCATTTGAACGAGTGGCGTCAGGGTTATCAGCCAAGTTCTCCGCAAGAATTTTTTAATATGAAACATGCCTCAGTACGTAATGTTATTGAAAGATGTTTTGAGTTATTAAAGCTTAGATGAGGAATACTTAGGAGTCCATCATTCTATCCTGTAAGGGTGCACAATAGAATCATTATTGCATGTTGTTTGCTCCATAATTTTATTCGAACTCATATGAGTATTGATCCTATTGAAGCGGATGTGGGAGAAGGATTACCTAGTAATGTGGTGGATGACGATGAACCGAATATCGCAAATATTCATCCATCGGATGCTTGGGCTACTTGGAGGATGGAACTATCCAACCAAATGTTCAATGAATGGCAAGCATCTAGAAATTAGTTATGTTTAGGGACAAAATGAGTTTGAGTTAATTTGTTTATGTTCTTTTATGTATCTAGTTTGTGAAACTTTGGTGGTGTTTCAATTGATTTTTCTATTGTACTAAACTTGTTGAATTATAATTTAATTTCTTTTCATTCATGTTATTGAACTTAATTATAATTTTTTAAAGTTGTCATATGCTTATAATAATCATATACCTAAACAAATTTATTCTAAGGGTATTCCAGTCATTTTAGTTTTTTCCATTATGCTATCACACCTCCATTCCATTCAACCAAACATAAGAATACTATTACGCCTCTATTCCATTACATTCAACCAAACAATTGATTTGCTATTACGCCTCTATTCCATTACGCCTCTATTCCAATACAGCGAACCAAACGTGGTGTTAATGTTGAAATTCAATCCCTATTTATATTGTTGATCTCACTTCATCTTTTCTATTTTTAGGCATAATGGTTCCGTGATTTCTTCTATCTTTATAGTGGTTCTATGATTTTCACTTCCCACAATCTGATAGTAGACTAAATCCCTGGAGCATGTAGTGGAGTTTGACTAGCCATACCATAACTCACATATCTATGATATGGCAAAATGTGGTATGTGTGATCTCTATGCATGTGAGTTGTGCATTACGAGCTGTAATGTAGGTGAGCAATACGTGTGTGTTGAAAACGCTAGCTTTGTACTGGTGAAGTGTGAGCTGTCTCCAAGCACTACATGCGAGCTACAACCAGAGAGCTTGCGATTTGAGATAGAGCTGCAAACTGATGAAATGTTAGTTTTCTACAAACAATGCATGTGAGCTACAAACATAGATCTTGCAAACTAAGATGGAGCTATGAAGTGGTGAAGTGCGAGTTGTCTCATGCGAATTACAGACAAAGAGTTTGCAAACTGATGAAGTGCAAGCTATGTTCTAACTGCAAGATATCTACGAGCAATGTATGCGAGTAGAACTCTCATTAGTGAAGTGACAACTACGACATGTCCGAGAGCAATGTGTGCTTTCTGTAGCTGAAGTTTTGATGCGTGCTGACTTTTTTTTCCTAGTAGTTGTCATAGTACCCCTTGAGCGTGAGCTAGCTTATTCTCATCGATTTTAAGGCTTACGACGTTGCTGTGGCATTGAATGGATTTCAATAGCCACCTTCAAGGATAAAATAGATATTTTAGCATAAAAATTGGCTAAAAATGTATTAAAGTAAAACCCTTCAACATTGAATACTCAATAGAATTATAGCCAAAATAGCTACTAAATAGTTATCAACCCCTCTTAACTCAATTGAAATATAAGCTTAAAATCACTTTAATAACGCTATATATTAACGCTATCACTTTACGTCGTGACATTGTGACAATTCCTGACATTTTCAGCTGCGATTTCAAGGGAAACTAAGTGCCTTTTTCCCACTTAAAACCCTAGTTGTTGGTATAAATGAGGGGGTCATTTTAGTCTTTAGATTCCTGCTTATATCATTAACTTTGTAAACAAAATTAAATGGGGGTTCTGGAGACACCAAACTTTAGCCATTATTCAATTTTGAGTTTTTCATTACTTTAGACCTTTATTATGTTTGCTTAATTAGAATCTCTTTATTCCGAACTTAGACATAGCGAGCAGAGGTTGTTCTGGATGTGTGTTGTTATCACGATTTAATCAATTAGCATTCTCTTTTCTATTCTCTTATTTATATCTACTTCATTAATATAATTAATGAAATGTTTGTATAAATATGAGAATAAAACTTGTGCTTCATAATTAGCTTGTAAAATTGAATGTTTAGCTAATTATTTAATTAAGTGATTATTTTTCTAAACTTGGGTATTTATTCGAGTCTGCTAATGTAAAATCCCAGTTTTGACGGGTACAAGGTTTGGCGTGTAGTCCTAAAATAGTTTGTTTGGCGAGGTGGTATTTGACCAAGTACATCTTTTGGCGCATAGTGCGAGCATATTCCATTATGTGAGTGTAAGATAATGGTGGTTTGATATTAGATTTCCATGATTGTTAGAGTAGGATATAAGATAAGTAAAAAGGTATTGTGGAATGAGTTCATGCCTAAGGGGTAGTATACCATTTTATCTATAGCACTGTACAAGTTAAGTTACAAGGTAAGTGTAAACTCGAAATTATATAGGGTTTTTCTATATATTTTTACCACCTTTTTACTTAATAAATGTGTTTAACTTGAGTAATTATTATTGAAATAAGTGAATTTTACTTAATTAGTAATTTTAGACATGAATTTAGAAAGTATATGAAATTATGCTTAATTACATGATTTTCATACATATTTTATATTAATTCATATTTATTTATTAATGTATGTATTTTTCACTATGTAGGAGGCCCATTGGAGACATGATTTAAATAAAACATGGACATGTAAAAGTTATCCATGTGGACGACAAGACCATGCAATTTGGGGCATGAGGTTGACTATTTGACCAATAAAGAAGGTGATAAAAGATGGACATGCCTGCTAAGTTTTTGGACTGAAGAATCGTCCAACAAGGGGAACTAAGAGCCCAAATTCAGCACTTAAAGGTGGCTGCCCATAATATGTTTTGGGATAATTAATTGAAGGTCCTTATAGTTTGAAAATAATCAAAATTAGCCCAACAACTTCCCTGTTGAAACCGTCCATTCTATAGCTATTTTTAGCTTGAATTTGAAACTCAAATGGAGAATTCTTGGTCATCCCTTGCTCCTTGAAGCATATTCGACCACATGAGTGAGGGAAGGAAGGAAATTTAAAATTATTTTTAGTGAAATCAAACCCTTACCTTCACCTATGAATACCTTGCCATCCCTTATTCATCCATTATCCCTCAACATTCCTCTCTCGCTCTCACTAGTTTCATCTCAATTCTTTTTCCCTTTTTCCATTGCATAGTCGTCCATCCCTCCTCCATTCTTTAGCCTCAAAAGCTTTGTCAAAAGCACTCCTTGGCCAACTACCCCTAAAACACTTAGCAAACGAAGCATCAATCAAAAGGAAGAAGCACCTCAGTCAGAATAAATCCGAAAGGCTACTGAACTGAGTCAGCCACAATAGATCTGAAAGGCTGCTGAACAGAATAGAGTTTACTCTTTCCTTTTGTTATTTATTTTAATCATGTTTGCTTTGAGTTTATTATTTTTGACATCAACTATGAATTTTTAAATACTATTCACTAGGATGATGATGTTAATTCAATGAGATATATTTTATTCATGTTTAACATGTTTAGGCCTCGATCAATCATGTTTTCAATTAATATCATGATGTATTTCATTCATACATGATTGTGTGCACTCAGATTACCTGAGAGATCCTAACCAGGTGACGACTAGTAGACACATAATTGAAAAGTGCAATGCTCAATTTATATCCTTAAACCCGACTAAGTTGAGGTTCATAATATCTTTAGTTAGCTCCATTGCCTTGCATAGCTTTTAGGTTTATGTAATTAAATTGTTGCAAATGTAAATGTCTCTATGACCTTATGTAAATGCTAAGAAACCCTTAGTTAATATGATCAGTAAAATGCATATTTATCTAAGTAAAAGACTCCGAAAGTATTTAATTTGGTTTCCAAACTCATGAAAGACCGAGTTGCCGTGAAAGTATTTTCGAACATTGTTAAGCATGATACAGTAAATTGAATTGATTAATATAATTATCCTAGCCCGTTTAATGTTGATTGTTTTTGTTGCTAAAGTCATTCATTCATACATTTAGGTAAACAACATCTAAATTAAAATTGCATAGGGATCAATCTTTGCATCTAATTAATTTACAACTAACCAATCCATTTGTGCACACTTTCAAAGGACTTAAGAATCATTCAAATACATATAATCATACCATTTCAAACAACCTAATTCACCTAACCAATATGCCATTCAAAGGCACCACAATTTCATCCAAACATCATTTACTTAAACATGTCAATATTGTCATTTTCCAAACATAATAGCCTAGTTTAAATATGTACTAAAACATGTCACAAGTAACCATTTTCAAGCCATCATCAACATGCCAAAAGAACCTTATAAACAAGCATTTGAAAATGACAAAAATGACATAATTTGGTGAGAAGATAAGGTTCACCAAACCAAACGTGAAAGTCAAAGCTCATACATATCAAATCACCCTTAACACATTTACAAAGTACCATTACTAAACAACCTATACATGTCATTATTAACCTTTGCCAAAATACACAAAATCTACAAATTTAGTTGTTGGATAGTGTGACAGGTCACCGACGAGCTTCCAACCGATTGAGCTTCCGATAATCTATAAAACAAAAGAAAATAACAACGTAAGCAACGAATGCTTAGTAAGATCGTATAAACTTTAAACATAACTTACCACTTCCAAAAATACAATTCATAGATTAACTATAAACCATTACCAATTCCATTATCTTAGTAGAAGCCTATACAACATCATCAAATTCACAAGTTAGTACACTTGTTCATGATACATATAAAATCAACCATACGATATGTAGTTTACCATATATATACGGAACATTTAACGCATCAATGTTGCCATAAGATCATGATACATTCCATTTGCATACTTACCATTTCATTTCCCTTTTCTTACCCATTGAACCATCTTGAATTACATCAGATACTTGGGAAAGCTCACACATAGTGTGCCTTTACATATAACTGTAACATTTCCTTTACATCAATGCTCACACGAGTTGTAAATAGGCCTGCTCACACGAGCTGTGGGCTAGAATGCAAGTTACACGATGCTACTCACACGAGCTGTGGAGAATCTGCAATAACTACAGGACCTTAACCATCGGTAGGACATTCAAGACCAGAACCCGAAACATGAAATCCCTAATGACATTACATTTGTATATTAAGAATTCTTAAGGTTCAACTGTGACTCGTTACCCGTCAATTCATCATAGCATTGATACATTTGTATTCAAATTCAATTATATTAAAAAAAACATAGTAAATAGTTAATTTGGCTAACATTAAAACGATTGTAGTTCATACGAACTTACCTCGATAACTAGGGCATAGTAGTTTAGTCGAACTATTTTGAAGCTTTAGCTTTTCCTCGATTTAAGTTCGAATGTGGTTTATCTTGATGTAAATAGATAATTTCAATCAATTAAGTACTTCTAGTATTCAATTTAATCAATAATTCATATTTATGCAAAATTATGAATTTTCCCTAATACTTTAACTTTTCACAATTTAGTCTTTAAGCTCATAACTTAAATATAATACATTTTAACCTAAATCCATATTAACCAAGGTTACAAGGGATCTTGAAACAACCCATATTTACCAAAATTTCAAAATAAAACCCATAGATTTACACTTTTAACAATTTAATCCCTAATTTCAAAATTCATTAAAAATCACTTAACAAAACATATTTGTTTTACAATCAAAACTAATAATCTTCCAACTAACATAAAATATTATTCAAAATGTTCATGGAAAGTCATTCAACCTTTAACATTTTTGCAAATTGACCCCCGGGATAGCTAGATTAAGCTAAAACAGACTCAAAAACATAAAAATAATTAAAAACGAGGCTTGAATTCACTTACATGCAAGGTGAATTGTTTGGCCGAACCTTTCACTTCTCTAATGGCTAATTTAGGGTTTCAAAATGACAAAAATATGAAGATGATAACTTTGGTTCATTTTTTCTTACCTAATTTTCTTTTTAATTACTAAATTACCAAACTAACCTTTTAAAATCATTAAAATTTCATTAAAACCTTGTTCATAACTATTAACTAACTCATTAAATGGTATATTCACCATTAAAGTCCATTAACTTAAAATTCCATAACCATTTGACCCTTTTAACTAATATAACTCAACTTTTACACCTTTTACGATTTAGTCATTTTCACCTAATTAACCATTTTAACATCAAAATTTCTTAATGAAATTTTAATACGACCTTAATATAATCCCATAGACATTAAATAAATAAATAACAATAATTAAATCATTATAATTGTGGTCTATAAATCACTATTTTTGACACCACTGAAAATGAGCTATTACAATGTGTCTATTCTCTGCCGAGTTGTCTAAAAGGGGCCCGTCAGGACTTTAAACATGAAACTTTGAAGGAAAAGTCCATGGCCATGGAACCCTCTGAAAGGAATTAAAGGATGGTGATTACCCAATGGGGTTCTCTACGTTTCCCAGAACGACAATGGATAAACCTCACATATCGTGAGTTTAGACAAATCCATGTCGTAAACACATCAGGAAAGAATAAGCCTTTCTAGTGAACAACGAAAGAATAAGCCTTTATGGTGAACAACAAAAGAATAAGCCTTTATGACGACCTATAAAAGAATAAGCTTATGTGACGAACTATGAAAGAATAAGCCTTTGTGGAGAACTATGAAAGAATAAGCCTTTGTGACGAACTACGGAAGATTAAGCCTTTGTGGCAAACTACGAAAGAATAAGCCTTTGTGGCGAACTATGAAAGAATAAGCCTTTGTAGCAGACTCTGTATGAAACGATATGGCATATCCTGAAAGACCTTTAATCACAATCAGAAAGACTAGAATAAGTTAGAATGTTTGATGATTTCAAGGTAAGGACCAAGTAAATTCAAGAAATGACTGAAGATGATAGTTTTAAGAAATAACGAGATGGATGAGCTTTCATTTAAAGAAAAAGTCTGAACAAAGGTTGCGTCTACTAATTTGAAGAAGGGTATCTATCTGTAAACAATAATAGAAAAGAGTAGTAGAAGTTAAGGTTAGGTATGAAAAGTAATTTTGAGCAATGGTTTGCAAATAATACGGGTTATGATCCATGATCAAGATGAGCTGAAGGAGATTCCTGAGAGAATGAAGTTATTGATATATGATGGTAATGGATTCAGACTAGGATATAGTATATATAATGAATGAAAATGTTTTGCAATTTTTATGACACTCGTTGTGATAGATAGTAGATGAGGCAAGAAGAGAAGCTGGTGGTGATGAACTATCTAGCGCTTTATTGAAACGATGACTAGGGTATAAGAGGTTATTTCTCACTGAGTTCTTATGAACTTACATGAGTTACACTTTATATTCTAGGTTGAATGTGAATATGTGCCAGGAGGGATGATACTAAGACTACGTCGAACGAAGTGGCGTATCGGTTATTATGCATACAAAGCAAGTTTGGTAGCTTGTTCGAAGTCTGAAATATTACTTAAAAAACCATATTTTGGGATAATTATAAGAGATTAGGATTTTGAATTAGATATCCTTGTAATTAAATTATCATGTGCCATAGTTGTATCTACCTATTGTATATATATTTGTGTAATTTAGTTGAATCTGTCTGAAGTTAACTTGTGAACTAATTGAAATTTGTATAAGTAGCATTGACGTTTGGGGCATTAAATTATCATGCCCTTAACAAACATCTTAGAGGTAAAATTGTTTGACATTTAGGGCATTGATTTTTTAGGCTTCTTTCCTTCTTCTTATAGTAACAAGTACATCTTAGTGGTCGTTAACTATGTATCCAAATGGGTGAAAGCTGAGGCATACCCAATAAACGATGCTAAGGTAGTCGTGAAATTCCTACATAAGCATGTATTTACAAAGTCTGGGACTCCTAGAGTTATAATTAGCGATGAAGGATCTCACTTTGTAAATAAATAGCTTAAGTGGTTACTTAACAAGTATGATGTGAAACACAAAGTAAAGACTACCTATCATCCACAAACAAATGGGTAGGTTGAGCTTGCAAACCATGAGATCAAAGGAATAATTGAGAATGTGGTTCAACCTAACAAAAAAGATTGGTCTCGGAGGCTTGATGATGCTCTATGGGCCTATCAGACAGCTTTAAAGACACCGTTAGGAATGACTTCTTATCGGTTAGTCTTTAGAAAGGCATGTCACTTGCCACTTGAGTTGGAAAATAAACCTCACTGAGCCTTGAAACAATTAAACTTGGATGTAAAGCAAGCCGGTGAGAGAAGAATGTTACAACTTGATGAGTTGGAGGAATTGAGGTTGTTTTCATACAATGATGCTAAGATGTATAAAGAAAAGACTAAGAAATGGCATGACAAATGTATACAACCTCGAGAATTTAGAGAAGATGAAATAGTTTTTTTGTTCAATTCAAGACTAAGGTTATTCCTAAGAAAGCTCAAATCCCGATGAATTGGACCCTTCACCATTCACAAAGTCTATTCATATGGAGTGGTAGAATTACGAGATCAAAAGGGAGGTACATTTAAATTTAATGGTCAACATCTCAAGCTTTATTAGGATGATGAATTTGAGTGAATTAATAATTTTTTCAATGTAATTGTTAGAATAAATGACATAGTTAGAAAAATTATCTTGAATTAGTACATTAGATTAATTTTGTCTAAGGAGATTGGAACCTAAGCGGGACCAATTGTGACCCCTTCAACCTTTTCTGGGAGTTTAATTTAATGTAGTCTTTCGAGAAAAGTTTCTAATTAGCCTATAAGGAACTTTTATTTTTATATTTATTTTTCATCTTTGTGCTAAATAAGAGGGTCAAGTTGGCCGAAGCACTGATCTGTTTATTTTGGTTCAATTTAATTTATAATAAAAGTAATAATTACAGTTTAAGCTTGAGGCCTAGAACAATGAAGAGGAGGAAAATACCTAAATTTTTGCTACCCTTAAGCTTTCCCAAAACCCTAAAATTGCGGCCACTTATTTCTCTTCATGCATTGTTGCTCAAGTCTTTCCTTAGCTAAATTTTTGCTTAAAATTTGCCTTAGTTTACCACTATAAAAACCCCATTAACACCATCTTATTTTTCATAACACTTAAGCCATGAACCCTAATTTTTCCCTTTATTTTTCTTCCTTTAACCGTCGGCCTCAAAGCTCAAAAGCTTTCTCATTAATTTCCTTTTGTTTCTTTCTCTTGCCACTGCATTACCCTTTGCCGTAGCAAATCTTCCCCATCACCGCCGCAACTCTCCTTCTCCGTAACAACCGTCCCCAGTCCTAGCCAAGTTTTACCGCAACCTCCACAATTAACCATTCCTTTTTACCACCACAAAGCCCTTGCCACAATGCCATTGTCGTCGCACCATTCTTATTATTATCCCAAAATCCTTGTCAATTAACCATGACTCGAAAAAGAACTAGATCTTCAAAAGCTTTTACCGAAAACCCAATTTTTATTCAAGATGAGGAAGCAAGAGAAAGATTTGATTCCATCTTCAAAAGCAGCCTATGATGCCAAAAAAAGGTTTCAACTTGAAAAGAAATTATAAGATGATTGTGTCATTCTCAATTCAGAAAATAATAGATTCCTTAAATCGGATGTAACGACCCAAAATTTCTAATTTCGTTATTGTGAAAATATGATACAAATATCTGTCAACTTTAGTGATTATGTGTTCTGGGAATGTTTGAGAGGTCCTAAGTTCAAGCCTTCGCTTGGGCAAATTTTGGTATTTTGAATTAATTAGGCCTTACTCTTGTTTAGTAGGCTTTTATTTGATTGTTGGGTGAATTACATCAGAATGGGCCTGCTGCTCTGGTGGTTAAATGATGTGTTATTATGGTGGAGGTCTTGTATTTGAATCCCTATGCAGGCAATGATATTTTTTTTTTGCTCAGATTTTGGGATAGAGTTGTATAATAGGGGGATTCTGAGTAGTGGATGTGTAGTGGGAATTAGGGGAGAAGATTAAGGGATTTGGAGGGTTATTGGGATTTTATTTTATTTTTTTCCCATAACCGAATTTTGACTTTCTTTTCCAAAAAAATTCTGCCGCCTATTCTTCTCCCTCTCCTCTTGTCGAAATTCTTTGAGTTTTTCCATCTTTCTCTTCTTTTTCTTCTTCTTGATTTTTCCCTAATCCATTTATTTTTCTTCGTTTTCGCACGCGGTTAGTGCTCACTTATTTTCGGTAAGTGTTTCTCTTTGTTTCTGTCATGAATCTCTTAATGACTGAAGTGGTAATGTTTTTCTCTACGATTTGCGCATAAAGGAAGCCTTAGACTGGTGAATTCAGTGTTCTCGTCTTAACAATATTTAAACAGAGGGTTATCGATGGTGGTAAGTTGGGATTTTGTTAGTTCTTGGTTGTCAATTCCCTTGTAAATCCGTTAAATTGATGTTGAGTATCATGATTATAGGCTTTAGAGTGCTCGGGGACTGTTTTAGCATCAAACAAAACCAGGTGTGTACTCGAAACGCAAAAAAAAAGGATTCAGTGAAAAGCTGAAATTGCTTGCTGTTTTGACAGTAGCAGTAGGCTAAATTCTAAAAATCGAGATAAATTATGAAAATCGAACTAGAGGATGAACAAAATATGAAATTAAAACTTATTAATTCTAGTTTCTTATAGACAAAACGGTGTAAGTAATGGAATTGTAAATCGTGAGGTACAATAAACTTTGTGAGACAAGCTCAGATTGAATTCGGGTTCCCCTATTCTGATTTTGGAAAATCATCAAACATTAGCGAAAAATAATTAGGGGTTAAAATTTACTTGTTTAAATTATTAGTGAGTCTATTTTCAATAGAAACAAATAAAAAAAATATTTCAAATTTTTTACTAAGAGATAATTAATTTTTAGCAAAGAAAGGACGAAGATGTTAGACAGCAAAAAAAGGGTAAGTTTGAAAATTTTATTGTACTTATTGGCTAAACGAAAAATTCTAAAAATTTTATGGTAGAAAGTTATTTGAGTCTAGTTTCAAAAACATCAAGTGAATCTTAATTCAAAATTCTGTAGCTCAAGATATAAATAATTTAGTAACAGTGACTCAAGTAGACAACTTTGAAGGAACATATAAGTAAATAGTGAAAACATATATAATTAATTAACTAGCACGAGTTACATTAAAAATGGATCACGTGGCCAAGGCCAATTTGGGCCTAGTGGGCCACATGAGCGTGTGAGCCCATTTTTTTGGAAAGTTCTATAAGGTTGTACGGGTTCCCCAAGTCGACTGTGGACCTATTGTAGATCGGTAAGCTTTACTTAGACCCCTATCAATGTGATCTATCTGACTGATTTCTATACCGAGTATGACTAATGATATCTCAATGTATGTACTATTAATTGTATAATTGCATGACATATTTTGTATGTTGCATTGCATCGGGGTGGGTCAATGATATTTGGAGGAAGTGTCTGAATGGCTATTAAGCCTGTTATCTGGCAGCTGAGCTGCAACCTTCTAATTATGTGCCGCATTTCGGTACAACATGGTGTGTAGGGATGGGTGGGTTGATTTACTCCCCACATGGTGTGTAGGGTTGGACAGAGATGGTGTGTAGAGGCTGGTGGGTAGGATTCTGATTTACTGTATCTACATTCTGTATTTGATATGGGGCAAAGCCCTAATGTATTTCTTAGACTGTATCTGAATGGGCTAAGGCCCAAGCTAATTTTTTGATGGGCACGGTCCCTAGACTGTATCTAACTGAATTATGTTGATTATCTGTATGCATGTTTTCTGTGGGGATTACACACTGAGTTTGCAAAAACTCACCTTTTCTCTGTTTAATTTGTGCAGCGGAGGACTCGACGGTGGCCACACGTAAATTTTACACTATTTTTTGTTAATGCCTAGAATTTATTACTTATTTGGGGTTTTTGATGTATCTTCGGGATTATGGACTAGCTTGCTTTAAATTTGGGACTTCATACTGTTTTTTATGGATTTTTTTAAACTGCAACTCCACAAAACATGATTTTTTTTCTAAAAAATAAGTTTGTTCGTAAATAAAAATGATTTTCCCTAAATTAATTGGTTACAAAAGCTTCCGCTAAGAGACAAGTTTTAAAGCAAATCAACTAGTTTTTTTTCAAATTAAATAAAAGCTAACTTACTGTAACGGTTTTTAAACTCGACAATCTTGTCTTCAAATCCCTTTTCATGTGACATCGCCAGATTCAGCTATAACGTCTAGGTCGGGTTTGGGGTGTTACATTTAGTATTATCAGAGCCAGGTTACAAAAGTCGGCTGTGGATTTGGGTTTTAAAACTTGGTTTTAAAGAGATAATTTTTAAATGGTTTGAAATATTTTTGACTGAGTATGTGGTACACCGAGTGTCCGGCACCGATTTTGTAAGTGTTTTGAAAATTCTGATAAGTTTTTTAAAATATGAGTAGCATATTCTGGAATTACTATAGGTAGTACACTTTATTGAGAACACTATAAATAGTGTATACTAAAAATAGTAGCGAAGCTGAAAACTGTAGTAAGACTGCGATTTGTGATAACAGACTCTAAACTTCTGATACTATTTTGCACAAAATATCTACTAATAGATATCGAAACTGTAACTAATTCATAAAACTGTTAGCACAGATAAGCTACAAATTCTACGATAAGTGCACGAGGTATCTGTAGACGGGGTACTAAAGGCCGAGGTAGATGACGTAGAGGGGCTCGAGCTGAGTCCTCGTCGTTAGGCAGCATGCCGAATCTGGCCGAGGGTGACGCTTTATCCCAGGCTATGCTGAGGATATTAGAGAGGGTTGCTAGGCCCAACACTGAATCTGGGGGCCAAAGGTCGGTTACAGAACGACTCCAGTCCAATGGGGCTGAGCTATTTAAGGGTGTCACTGGAGTCGCCCCTAGTGTGGTCTGGAGGCCACGGAAAGAATCATGGACGATCTGCACTTTACTATTAAAAAGAAATTGAAAGGGGTTGTTTCCTTGCTTCGCGATGAAGCATACCAATGGTGGCTGATCGTTAAAGAAGGCACTCAATTCGAACGACTGATTTGGGATTTTTATAAGGCTATTTTTCAAGGTAAATATGTGGAGGCAAACTATATTGACGCTAGAAGACATGAGTTTCTAATCTCACGTAAAAGGATCGTTCAATGGCCGAGTATGAGGCCGAGTTTCTGAGATTGAGCCGCTATGCGCTAGGCATGGTGATGACTGAATATGAGCTTTGTGTCCACTTCGAGGATGGACTCAGGGACAGTTTGAGAGTTCTGATAGCTCCGCAGAGGGAGCGTGACTTTTTAGCACTAGTAGAGAAGGAAAAGATCACCGAAAAGGTGAAGGCGCTGAGTGCCAAAACCAGGATAAAGATAGGGACAAGAATAAAGGGATTCGAAGCCCTTGATTTCTGTAATGAGGCCTAAGAAAAAGGTCAGATCTAGTGGGCCAGTTAGAGTTGAGACCCCTATTGAACCTATTGGGATCACACTTTGTGGGCATTATGGAAGACGCCATCCGAGCGAATATTGGAGGACGACTGGGGCTTGTTTAAGATATGGGTCTATTGAGTACCATGTTCGAGAGTGTCCACTGAGGGCCGATCAGGTGCAAGTTGTGAGTTCTGCTACTGCACAGCCACCGAGGGTAGTTCAGCAGCCGCCTAGGGGTCGAGATCAAGCTAGGGGTGGTAATGGTATGGGTCGTGGGCAAAGTGCACTGGACAAAGGTGCTGGACAGGCTGAGGTGAGACAGTCGACCCTAGTTTATGCTGCTCGTCTCTGAGAGGATAGAGATGCTTTAGACGTCATCACGTGTATGTTTTTTTATTTTTGATCTGCCTTACATTGCGTTGATAGATATAGGATTTACGCATTCCTATGTTTCCTGTTCTATTTCCAAAAACCTAGGGATTCCTATTGAGAGTACTTCTAGTGAGGTGACTGTGCTGAGCCTGCTGGGGCAATCTGTTAGAGTTAGCAAACTGTACAGGAATGTTCCTTTAGAGGTTCAAGGGATGGTATTTCTGGCTGATTTGATGAAGCTTCCATTTGGAGAGTTCGATATGATATTAGGGATGGACTGGTTGGTCAAGTATCGTGTCAGTTTAGACTGTGAGACTAAGAGGGTTCTATTGAGAACTGAAGGGGGTAATAAAGTAGTTCAGACTGTTAAGGATATTAAAACTGTAAGGGATTTTTTGGACATCTCTCCTGAGGAGTTATTGGGTTTACCTCTGAATCGGGAAGTGGAGTTTGGGATTGAGCTTCTCCCTGGTACAGCTCCAGTGTCTATCGCTCCCTATCGAATGACACTGAAGGAGCTTACGGAGCTCAAGGCTCAAAACTAAGAGTTATTGGATCGTGGGTTCATCCACCCTAATGTGTCTCCGTGGGGAGCACCGGTACTGTTTGTTAAGAAAAAGAATAGATCCATGAGGATGTGTATCGACTACCGATAACTAAATAAGTTGATTATTAAGAACAAGTATCCACTTTCAAAGATTGATGATTTGTTTGACCAGTTCTGAGGGGAGTTTGTGTTCTCCAAAATTGACATGTGTTTTGGGTATTATCAGTTAGGGTTAAGGAGGCTGATGTGCATAAGACGACATTTAAGACTCGTTATGGCCACTACGAGTTTCTAGTGATGCCTTGGACTGACTAATACACCAGAAGCTTTCATGGATCTGATGAACTGAGTGTTTCAGCCCTACCTAGATTGGTTTGTAGTGGTGTTCATCGATGACATATTGGTTTATTCAAGGACTAAGGATGAGCATGACGAGCACCTTAGGTTTGTTCTTCAAATTTTAAGGGAAAAGCAGCTCTATGCTAAGTTTAGCAAGTGTGAGTTCTAGTCACGTGAAGTAACATTTCTAGGTCATGTGGTGTCTGCTGAGGGGATTCGAGTCGATCCTCAAAAAATTGAGGTTGTATTGGACTGGAAGCAGCTTAAGAATGTGTCTGAGATTCGTAACTTTTTGGGGATGGCAAGTTATTATCGACGGTTTGTAGAAGGATTTTCACTGATTGCAGTACCCTTGACTAAGCTGTTATGTAAAGGTGTACCATTTGACTAGACTAATGAGTAGCAAGAGAGCTTTGAGAAGTTTAAGACTGTACTGACTAAGGCTCCTGTTTTGCTACAGCTTGAATTTAGAAAGGAGTTCACAGTTTATAGTGATGCATCACATGTCGATTTGGGATGTGTGTTGATGCAGGATGGTAAGGTGGTTGCCTATGTGTCTCGTCAGCTTAAGGCACACGAGGTGAACTATCCAACGCACGATTTAGAGTTGGCCGTCATAGTCTTTGCATTAAAAATCTGGAGGCATTATTTGTAAGGTGAGAAGTGTATTATCTACATTGATTATAAAAGCCTCAAGTATCTCCTCACTAAGAAGGAGTTAAATCTTAGGCAACGTAGATGGGTTGAGCTACTTAAAGATTATGATTGTACCATTGAGTACCATCTCGGCAAGGCTAATGTGGTGGCCGATGTGTTGAGCTGTAGGGTTATGACCGATCTGAGAGTGATGTTCACTTGACTTAGCTTATTCGATGATGAAAGTCTTTTGGCAGAAATTCAGGTCAAATCGACATGGATTGAATAGATTCGAGGTAAACAGTTAGGGGGTAAGTCTCTCAAGTTACATTTTCGTGAGGTTGAGAATAATGGCACTACTGATTTGGGGATAAACAATAATGGGGTACTTTGTTTCCGCAGTCAGATTTGTGTACCGAATGATGAGGATTTAAGGCAATCGATTCTGAGAAAGGTGCATGGTAGTCCCTATACTATGCATCCCAGGGGGAACAAGATGTACAAAGATCTTCGAGAATTGTACTGGTGGCCAGGGTTGAAGCATGACTTACCGACTTCGTTGCTCACTGTTTAACTTGTCAGCAGGTTAAGTCTGAGCATCAGTTACCTTCGGGTTTACTGCAGTCGGTTAATATACAGTTATGAAAATGGGAGCGAGTAACGATAAACTTCGTTAGTGGGTTGCCTCTAACACCCACTAAAAAGGATTTTGTTTGGGTCATCGTGGATCGGTTGACCAAGTCTGCTCACTTCATCCCGGTAAGGACAGAATTTTCTCTTAAGAAATTAGCTAAGCTCTACATATCAGAAATAGTGAGACTGTATGGGGTACCTATCTCGATTATTTACAATCGAGATCATCGTTTCACGTCTTAGTGCTGGAAGAAGCTTCATGAGGCTTTGCGTTCAAGATTAGACTTCAGTACTGCTTTTCATCCTCAGACAGATGGTCAGTCGGAGAGGGTGATTCGGATACTAGACGACATGTTGAGGAGTTGTGCTACTGATTTCTGAGGTAGTTGGAAGAACTACTTGCCGTTAGCGAAATTTGCCTACAATAATAGCTTTCAGTCTAGCATCTAGAAGGCACCTTATGAGGCACTGTACGGTCGTAAGTGTCGCACTCCTTTATGTTGGACTGAGTTGGGCAAGCGACGTGTTCTGGGTCCTAAGTTGGTCTCTAAGATAGAGGATAATGTTAGATTGATTTGGGATCGTTTGAAAGCGGCTTCTGATAGGCAGAAATCGTATGCGGATTTGAAGAGGCGTGAGATCGAGTATTCTGTGGGGGACTTAGTTTTTCTCATGGTATTGACATGGAAAAAGGTCCTGAGGTTCAGTCGCAAGGGCAAGCTGAGCCCTCGGTTTATTAGACCTTACCGCATTTTGAAACGTATGGGACTTGTCGATTATCAGTTGGAGTTACCTCCGGAGTTGGACTGCATTCATGATGTTTTTCACCTCTCGATGTTGAGGTGCTACCGCTCTAATCCCACGCATGTTGTTTCTGTTGAGGAGATTGAGGTTAGGCCAGACTTGACCTTCGAGAAGGAGCTGGTTCAAATTCTAGAGCATGATGTAAAGGTCTTTCAGAAAAAGTCTATTCCTTTAGTGAAAGTTCTGTTGCATAATCATAGTACTGAGAAGGCCACGTGGGAGCCTGAGGATGCGATGCATCAGCAATATCCTCATCTGTTCTGATCAGGTAAAATTTTGGTGACGAAATTTTTTTAAGGGGGTAGAGTTGTAACGCCCTAAACTTTCTAATTTCATTATTGTAAAAATATGACACAAATATCTGTCAGCTTTAGTGGTTATGTGTTCTAGGTGTGTTTAGGAGGTCCCAAGTTCAAGCCTTCGCTTGCGCAAATTTTGGTATTTTGAATGAATTAGGCCTTACTTTTGTTCAGTAGTCTTTTATTTGATTATTGGGTAAATTACATCAGAATAGGCCTGCTGGTTTGGTGGCTAAATGGTGTATTATTATGGTGAAGGTCTTGTGTTTGAATCCCTATACAGGTAAGGGTATTATTTTTTGTTTTTTGCTCAGATTTCGAGATAGAGTTGTGTAATAAGGGGATTCTGAGTAGTGGATGTGTAGTGGGAATTAAAGGAGAAGATTAAGAGATTTTAGGGGTTATCAGGTTTTAATTTAGTTTTTTCCCATAACCGAATTTTGACTCTCTTTTTCAAAAAAAATTCTGCCGTCTATTCTTCTCTCTCTCCTGTTGCCAAGAATTTCTAAGTTTTTCCATCTTTCTCTTCTTTTTCTTCTTCTTGATTTTTCCCTAATCCATTTATTTTCCTTCATTTTTGCACGTGGTTAGTGCTCGCTTAGTTTCGGTAAGTGTTTCTCTTTATTTCTGTCATGAATCTCTTAACGACTGAAGTGGTACTATTTTTTCTCTAAGATTTGGGTGTAGGGGGAGGCTCGAACTAGTGAATTCGATGTTCTCGTCTTAACAATAGTTAAACAGAGGGTTATCGTTGGTGGTAAGTAGAGTTTTTGTTCGTTCTTGGTTGTCAATTCGCTTGTAAATCCGTTAAATTGATGTTGAGTATCTTGATTATAGGCTTTTGAGTGCTCGGGGACTGTTTTAGCATCAAACAAAACCAGGTGTGTACCCGAAACGCAAAAAAAAAATGAATTCGGCGAAAAGCTGAAATTACTTGCTGTTTGGATAGCAGCAGTAGGCTAATTTTGAAAAATCACCATCAATTATGGAAATCGAATTAGAGGATGAAAAAAATATGGAATTAAATCTTATTGGGTTTATTTTCTCATAGAATAAACGGTGTAAGTAATGTAATTGTAAATCATGACGTCTAATAAACTTTGTGAGACAAAGTCAGATTGAATTCGGGTTCCCCTATTCTGACTTTGGAAAATCATCAAAAATTGGAGAAAAATAATTAGGGGTTAAAATTTACATGTTTAAATTATTAATGAGTCTATTTTCAATAGAAATAAATACAAACATCATCCAAATTTTGTACTAAGAGATAATTAATTTTTAGCAAAGAAGGGACGAAGCTGTCAGACAGCAGAATACGGGTAAGTTTGAAGATTTTACTGTACTTATTGGCTGAACCAAAAACTCTGAAAATTTTATGGTAGAAAAGTATTTGAGTGTAGTTTCAAAGACATCAAGCAGATCTTAATTTGGAATTCTGTAGCTCAAGATATAAATAATTTAGTAATAGTGACTCAAGTAGACAACTTTGAAGGAACATATGAGTAAATAGTGAAAACACATATGAATAATTAACTAGCACGGGTTACATTAAAAATGGATCACTTCGCCAAGGCCAATTTGGGCCAAATGGGCCACATAGGCGCGTGAGACCATTTTTTTGGAAAGTTCTGTAAGGTTGCATGGGTCACCCAAGTCGACTATAGACCTACTGTAGGATCGGTAAGCTTTACTTAAACCCCTATATGTGTGATCTATCTGTCTGATTTCTATACTGAGCATGACTTATGATATCTGAATTTGTGTACTATTAATTGCATAATTGCATGACATATTTTGTATGTTGCATTGCATCGGGGTGGGTTGATGATATTTGGAAGAAGTGTCTGAAAGGCTATTAAGCCTTTTATTTGGCAGCTCAGCTGCAACCTTCTGATTATGTGCCGCATTTCAGTACAGCATGGTGTGTAGGGATGGGTGGGTTGATTTAATCCCCACATGGTGTGTAGGGTTGAACGGAGATGGTATGTAGAGACTGGTCGGTAGGATTCTGATTTACTGTATTTGTATTCTGTATCTGATATAGGCCAAGGCCATAATGTATTTCTGAGACTGGATGTGAATGGGCTAAGGCCCAAACTAATTTTGTGATGGGCACGGGCCTTAGACTGTATCTAACTGAATTATGTTAATTATCTGTATGCATGTTTTCTGTGGGGATTACACACTGAGTTTGTAAAAACTCACCCTTTCTCTGTTTAATCTGTACAGGTAATCCTTAGACTTGACGGGTCGGTGCCGTGGAGGACTCGACGGTGGCCACACGTAAATTTTAGACTATTTTCTGTTAATGCCTAGAATTTATTACTTATTTGGGGTTTTTGATGTATCTTCTGGACTATGGACTAGTTGGCTTTAAATTTGGGACTTTATATTGTTTTTATGAATTTTTTTAAAAACTGCAACTCCACAAAATACGATTTTTTTTCTAAAAATTAAGGTTTTTCGTAAATAGAAATGATTTTCCCTAAATTAATTGGTTACAAAAGCTTCCGCTAAGAGACAAGTTTTAAAGCAAATCAACTAGTTTTTTAATTAAATAAAAGCTAACTTACTGTAACGGTTTTTAAACTCAACAATCTTGTCTTCAAATCCCTTTCCTTGTGACATCGCCAGATTCGGCCATAACGTCTAGGCCGGTTTGGGGTGTTACAGTGGAATCAATTTTGTGGTGCACGATCACTGCCTGAAGAGGAATTAGTACGAGAATTCTACACCAATTTAATTGTGTCAGACGCTTCTGAAGTATTTGTTTGTAAAAAGAAGGTACCCCTTACATCTAAATCCATTAATAGTTTGTTTAATTTTCCTGATGTTGAAGAAGATGAATACTCTACCATGATGATAAATATCAATTGAGATTTTCTTCAACGAGTACTTAACATTGTTTTAAATCCAGGATCCCAATGAACCATAAGAAAATATGGCAATCACTTTTGCCGAAGGGAGTACTTAAAACCAGTGGCTAAGGTATGGTTCTACTTTATATGATATAGCTTCATGCCTATCTCACATAGTTCTACCATCTCGATGGAACGAATGCTTTTGTTATATGCAATTATGATAGAAAAGTCAATTAATGTGGGAAAAATTATTCTTAAGGAAATCCAAGATTGTGCTAAGAAAAAAGTAGGAAGTGCTTACTTTCCATCATTGATTACTTCACTCTATTTACGAGCTCAAGTTCATTCAAAAGCGAACTTGAAAGGTCGTTATGTTCAAGGCTGCATAACAAGACACAATCTTGAAAGGTTAGTAGAGAATGTTGAACAGTTGCATCAGACTGAGCCAGACAAACTAGAATCTGACGAGTCATCAACCGAATCTAAACCAAAAGCTGACTCAGTAACTGAATCAAGAAAAGTAGAATCTGAAGGCAAATTGAACAACCCTTGTAACAGCTCGATTTTGACCCTAATCGGACAAAGTGGTTTCGGGACCACAAATCTGAGTCAGAAAAAAAATTTAAATTATTTTGGTATTTGCAATATGTGAATAACTATGTGTGAAAATTTCGTATGAAAATTTGATCGTTTAAGTGCTCAATTTGATAAAAAGGGTTTAATCGTGTAAAATGAAAATTTAGGGATTTAATTTAAAATCATCTAATTGTTGTTGTCTATTAAATTGGGAGGCTTAAAGGTGCAATTTAACCACTATATAGATAGTAGACAGTTAAAGTCAAGACTAACCTTAATGTATATATATTTTATATTTAGTAAGTAAGGTTAATTAAGTAAATAGACATATATTATAATATATGTTAATTAAAATTAAACTAAAATTCCTATGTTATCATCTTCTCCAAGTCGAATGTTAAGCAAAAAGAAACTCAACTATGGCTTTCTAAAGTTCGGCACTTTCATAGCTTGATTAAGGTTAGTTTTGTTTCGGTTTTTGATAATTTTTACGTTTTTGAGATCGTTGCTTTGTGTACTACAAGACCCATGCTTTAATTTTTGAATTTGGTGTTGATTTTGTGATATGTCATTGATGAATGTTTAAGCTTTGTGATAGTTGATGATGAAATATGTAAGATATGTGAAAGATTAACATGTTTTGTCTTTGAATTTTTGGTGAAATTGAGAATTTAGGGTTAAATTATGAAATTAAAATTTTGAGGGACTAAAATGTGAAATAAATGAAATGTGTGGACTTGTATGAACACAAGGAACATTCGGCCCTTGTATGGTGTGGACAAATTTTGTGTATTTTGTGTTTTATGCAATAGGGACTAAATTGAAAAAAGTGTAAATGTCAGGGGAAAAATGGTAATTTTCCCATTTATGTGTTTTTGGACTAAATTGAATGTAATAATATTTAAACTAGCTCATTTTGAATATATTTAAATCAAGAACCAAATAAATCGGAGTTGGATCGGGGAAAAGCTAAAGTCGTCGACTAATCGTCCAATTTCGATTTTACACTGTCCAAGGTAAGTCTATTAGCAATTTAATGTTATTAAATCAACATATATACATGTATATTTATTGTATTCTTAATGAGCTGCGATAAAAAGTATATAGAATGAATTTAATTAAAGTGTGAATGATATATATATTGTTCGAATATATATGTATACACATATATAGGTTCTTGAATTTAGTTGAAGTATGGAAGTTATATATATATATAAGGTCCGAATATATATGTATATACTTATATAAATTTTTGGAATTGATTTAAAGGTATGTATGTTATATTTTATATGTGAGTTTTGAATATATATATATACAAGTATAAGTTTTCAAGTTGAATTAAAGATGTGAAAAACATACATGTAAATGTGTGAGGTTCGAATATAGGTGTATGTATATATATAAATTCTTGAAATGAATTTAAGGTATGAACTTTATATATATATATATGAATGTGTGTGGTTCGAATGGATATAAATGTATATACAATTACTTGAGTTGAATTAAAAGTATGAATTTTAAATACCTATATAATTCGAACATGGTTTGCAAATTTCTTGAAGTGAGGTTAATGTTACATGAATTATACATAAATGTTTCAAACATGTGTATTGCTAGTAAGAATTATATGAGGAATTATCTTCATATTTGTGATATTCAGGTTCTGTGCCTAGCAGGCTTAATGCCAGTGAATTTTTCAGACTTAATGTCTAGCAGGCTTAATGCTGGTGAGTTTTTCAGACTTAATGTCTAGCAGGCTTAATGCCGGTATTCTGAGTCAGGCTTCAAGCCTAACAGGCTATATGCTTGTGAATCATTTTAAATATGTGTTATTTATATCTTAATAGAAGTTAGTTAAGCACATTGATAAACTGTAAATAAAATACAAAAAAATGTGGTTGTATGTATTCGGTTCTCTACTTAATGTATATATGCATTCAATTATAAGTATTTGATAAATATATATGAGCATTTGATTATATACATTTAATGTGTATATGCATTCGGCTAAAAGTATTTGATAAGTACATATGCATTCGGTTATACATATATACCTTGGATGGGTATATGCATTCGAGTATAAGTGTTTGATAAATATATATTTATGCATTAGTATATATGCGTTGATGTGTACGAATTAGGTTAAATGTATTTGTCGAATATATGCATACATTCGGGTATATGCTCTTGATGTATATAAATACTCGGTTATATGCTCTTGATGTATATCAATATTCAGTTATATGCATTCGAGGAGTACATATATTTGATTGTTAATACAATGATCATAAGAAAGCAAATGTTTAAATAGTGAGCATATGTAGTAATTGCGATTAAAATAAATTTGCTTAGAAAATTATATGATTATTTGATTTATTTATGCTAAAGACTTACTAAGCTATTAATGGCTTACTGTTTGTGTTTGCTTCTGTTTATTTTGTCTTATAGATTTTTGAGGTTGTTACGAGCTCGGGAATCGTCAGTAAAGTTTATCACACTATCGACAGATAACGGTATCTTAAATTGAATTTTTTTTTTAAGTATATGACATGTATAGACTAAGACTAGTTTGAAATTGTTTATTTTGGAAGTAAATATGTATTAAAGTCATGCGAATGTGGTTTAATTAGTTTGTTTTAACCGTTTTTGGTTTGAGTGAATAATTATGCATATTTTGGTTAAGGTTTAGTATTATACGAGACATATTATATTTATGCATGGTTGTGCGGTTTGTTTGAGTTAGTTTCAGATGAATATATATAGATATATATATTATGCATATAAATGGAAGTATATATGCGAAATTTTGGAAACGTTTTACTAAATATTATAAGTAGATTGAATGAATGTTCAATTATATAAATGTTTTAGTTGTTGGAATTGAGTTTGATCAGGGTTATACAAATGGGAAGCTAAATTCATAGGACTAAAGGTTGAATTTATATGATAGTATATATGTTTAAAATGGGATATGAAATCCATTGTTATAAGGTAATGAAATGAAAAACTTTTGTAAATGTTTTTTTGTATAAATAATTATGAATATGTATATGCGGTTTTGGTATTTATATATAAACTTGATTGGTGAAAATTTGGCTTTGTGGTTTATAATATTTTGAGATTAAAATGATGTTTGACTTTGCATGTTTGGTTGGTGTATTTTATGAAGTATAAATATATTTATTTGAAGATCATATGACAAACAAAATTTCCTTTAGTAAATTAAGAGATGATAGTACATATACTTATATTTATAGGATTTGATAATCGATATAAACATATATACTTGTAACTCGCAAACATGAAAGCATAGGTTTAATATATGTTGAATATATATATGTATAAATATTTATATTCGAACATGCTTAGATAAATTGATTTTGGCTGTTTAATATGAGATGTCATCTTGTTTTAAATTGAATGGTTCACTATGTATAATTAGTTATTTTTTTATTTAGAAAAATATATTTATTTCTTTAAATCACTTTGTGAATTATGACTTTGTTTTAATTGTATTCAATTGTGCTATGTCTGTTAATACCTCGTAACCCTAATCTGGCGACGGATACGGGTTAGGGGTGTTACAACCCTGAACCAGGAATGAAACCAAATATTGTTGAACCAGTTGAGCCAAATGTTAATCTTGAGTTGACCATTCCAATGACCACTGCTTCGAACACCATTAATAAGTCAGAACTTTTAACTATGATGGATATGTGGAAATTTATGCATAACAAACAACAAGTTTAGTGGAAATATACAAAAATTATAGATGATTCCATAAGGAATACTTTTAAGAATTTCTCTAACAATTTCATTCCTGAGTTTCTAGATCATGTTTTCGAGTCATGGGAGCAAGATTCAAGGCAAAAAGAGTTCGGGAATTAGAGCAAAAAGGGGAAGGAATAAGACAAAGGGGATGATACAAATTAATAAAAGGGGGATTTCTTTTTCTTTTTTTCGTAGTATTGTTTTTAAGACATTTTTATATTTACTTTAGGAATATTTTATTTAATGCATAATAAAATTAAATAATTTTCAATTTATGAATAAACTAAGTTAATGTTTTTCCATTAATTTTGTACATGTCTAGGATTAGACTTTTTAAAAAAAGACTTAGTATTTAAGCAGTCTTCATGACTCACCTCTCTTTCGTAAAATCCCACATGGTGGATAGTTCCTATTCACTACTTTGTTATTTTGCAATGAGAACATTGCTTCTTTTTAAAAGGGGTAAGGGCCAATCTTGAATGATTTTTTAATTTTTTTTTCAATTTTCACTTATAAGTATGCTAAAATAAAGTAATGCTCATAGAAGATTTTTGTTAATAAGTTAGCTCATATGCAAGTATCATTTCTGATTTTATTTAAGTTCTTTTTATATGTTAGCTCAGTTATGATATGCTTGTATTCTTCATTAGTCTTATATAGTCTTTGCTATGAAAATTTACTTTCCTTAGAAATAGACATGCATGAAGGTTTAAGTCTTTAGAATTATCTTAGTAACTTTCTTAAGGCAAAATTCTAGTCGACAAAAGAATCTGAAAATGATATAGGCACATTTTGTTTGGATCGTTTGAGCCTTTTCAAGCCTACCATATTTATAATTAACCCTTGAAACCTTACTTTGAGCTATATGGCCTTTGTTATTTGATTTACCTATATCATAAGTCATCTTACCTTCTTTTCATTAGTTTTACCTTATCTTTGCACCAATTTTAACTTTACTTGCTTTGGTGAAAAGAAATCTTTAGGAAAAAGTTAGAATAAAGTATATGCTTAAAAACAAAACATGATCAAATGTTTATGTATGATTAAGTGTTATGATCAAAGTGTTCAGAAGCATGAGTTCAAAATTAAGTTTAGAGGTGTTAACCCAATTAATAAGGTGGATTGTGCTATAAATATCCGAGGCAAGTTTAGGGTTATTTAGCCTAAGAATCACTTCTCTATATCCCTACATTGAGCCTAACCCCATTACGACCTTATAAAAGACCTATTGATTTTAATAATTATGCCGACTACATTAGTGGAGAGAAATTACTAAGTTCAACATATGAAGACAATTAATTATATCTTAGGATCGTTTTGTCTAATTAGATAAGGAAAATCTGTCGAATGGTTGATTTTATATGACTTTGAAATGCATGCAAATTATGACTTATGATAACATTTTCTTTTACTTAATTTTGGGAATAATATTTGCATGTGAGTGACTTATCAGCAAGAAGAGTTTGTGAGCATAAATTTTTTGATGCATGGTTTTGTGAAAAGTTGATTCTACTAAAATATTGTGTAAGATTACCATAAATTTTTGCTTTGCATGAAACGTTACTCAGGAGGAGCAATGGATTAAGTTTGAGGGTGTGATAAGTCAAAATTATATAAGGTTATTTAGCACATTTTTACTTGGAATTTATGCATATCTTGAGCATTTAGATAGTTAATTATGTAATTTTAGTTCATATTAAGACATTGGGCATAATTTTAGTAAAATTTGTAATTCTACATAATTAGGTGTTAACTTTACATAATTTCACTTTATTATGCTACATGTTAAATTCTTGCTTAAATTGTTACAGTTGAACCATCGAATTGCTCAATGTTGGGAGCTATAATAAGGACACAAATGCAAGAAAGATATTTATTTCATATTATGGACGACAAGCTGATGAATTGGACTTAAAGAATTTTTTTAACCCAGCTTGGAAGACGATTTTTGAAAAGAATTAAGTCTGCCTCTAATTGGGTTGCCAAACCGTCCAATAGGGAGGAGAAGAGCCCAAATTTGACAAAGACATGAAGAGCAGCCCACAATGACTTTTGGAAAAATTATTTAAGGGTCCCTACATGTGTTAAAAATCACATAATTGCCCCAACAAGTTGTCATGGTCGCCGCCCAACCCTTCGCCTTGAATCAAGCACAAATTGAGCACAAATTAAGCAACCAACAACTCCTCATCCCACAAATCAAGACTAGTCATGCATGGGAGATTTCTAAGGGATGTGCATGTTTTTTTAGGAAACTCTCAAGCTCCACCTCACGTATAAATATCACATTCCCTTCACCTTCTAAATCATCCATCATTCTTCAATCATCACTCATTCCTCTTCTCTTTTTCTCACCTAAAGCCTTCATTCATCTTCATCTTCCCATTTTCCCTTAGCAAGCAATTCCTTAAGAGAAAAACTCTCTTGGCTGGCCACCTTGAGGAGCAATTTGCAAAGGAGCAATTACGAAAATCGGAAGAAGCCACCACGAATAGTCTTCAGGAAATTCCTAGATTCATATTAGAGTTTCTTTTTCCTTTATCTTTAATTTGTTTTTAGTTTATAAACATGTTTGCAAATTGTTTGATTGTTTTTCCATTAATGATAATGGCTTAAATTATTTCAGCTAGAATAATTGCGATGCTTTGATTAAATTCATTCAATTCATGTTTTTATTGTTCTGTGCCTCAGTTGTTCATGCTTCCGATTAAAATCATTCATATTATTCATACATTAAAATATGTTCAAATGCATTAGAATTAGTTACTTAATCCAAACCAGATGGTGATTAATAGACACAATAATTGGAAGGTGCATGCTTAATTTATATCTGACCTAGAATAAATTAAAGGTTCGTAATGATTCCGAAAGAATACTATTACCTTGCATAACTTTAGGTTTATGCGATTAACTTGTTTGAAACTGACTCAATCCCTGTTACTTCACATAAATTCTAAGAAATCCTTAGTTAAATATTGACATAGAAATATATATGTTTTCGTAAGTATAAGACTTCGAAAGAACTTATATGAGATTCTAAGTTAATGAATGATCGAGCTGCCATAGAATTTGTCCGGAACATTGTTAAACAAGATAAAGAACAAATTGAGTCGAGTGTTGTAATTGCTCTAGCTTATTCATGTTATTATTGTTAAAACTTGTGAATTGCTGCTAAACCATTTCATTGCATTTAGGTTAATTCATTTGCATATAGTTTATTAATTTAATTTTAACATCCATCGTCTCAAAATATTGTGTTTTCTTAGCCAACTTGTAAATATTAATTTTACAATTATTGATTTAAACACAGCCCCTGTAGAGACGATACTCTTTTTATTTACTTATTACTTGATAACGACTGTGTATACTTACACATTCCGTTGCGAACCGGCATACACCAAGTATATCAAAAGCTTGGAACATTAAAACTAACATTTTCTTTAAAAGTTAATACTCAAAATACATTTTTTGGAGGGCTAATTTCATAGTATATAATGTGCCACCAAAATTTTCCCGCTCCATTAGAATCTTGGTAATGATTAAGTTATGCATTCTTCTTAAAACATTAAAGCAAGGTTGAGAAGATTTTTTTTTGAAATGCAAGATGGAGTGAAATATTTATATCAATAAGTATTAAATTTCTTGAATTAAGTGGGTTGGTTGTCACAACATGCAAGTAAAAACTTAGTCTTGTAAACTGTATATTTCAATCCTTCTTTTCCTGATAGACAAGATAACTTGAATATTCAATGAACTCAGACATCCATAAATGCCAAATTAACTTTAAAATGAAAAGAAAAAAAGTAATCCAAAAATTTACTTTTGAAGAAACCTAAATTGGATTTAATTTCTTCTCTCACAATATTGAAGTAAAGAAAAAACTATTAAATCATCCTGGAACTTTGCAACTTTAGATGATTCCATGTTTCTTTTACCCTTAAGCTTTTAACTTCTACCGTTAAGCCTTCAATGTTAATCAACATTTCTTAAACTCAACACTGATATTATCTAATAAAAGAATAGAAATTACTAAAATAAATGTAATATTAATCAGTTGCCTTGTTTTTAGTCTTTGTAATGGTTGCACATTTAAAATTTTAATGGTGAAAATTGTTGAAATTAAAATAAAAAAAGTTACTCGATTTAATAAAAAATAATAATAATAACTTGTAACTTTAAATCCGGAAAACAAAAGAATTAAATTCCTAAAAATAAAAAGCGAATTCCAAATATACATAAAGTATTGGGATTTAAATCATATTTAAACTTTTTGTTTAGACATCTATTTCCTAAAGAACGAAAGTATTACATCAATTGAGGACCAAAATTCTGAAACATACAGAACGAGGAAAGCAATTGAGGACCTCAACCCCGTACAAAACAAAGGAGAAACAAGCCTCCATTGCTTGAATCAGGTCCCTGTCAATAGAATGGAAGCAAAGAGAAACCCCCATATGATCACACGACCATTTCAGTCCTCTCGGCCCTCTTAGCCATTAAGATAAGTATACCCTTTGATGCAGTGAATCTCTATGAAAATCTTTACTACTGTGACAGTGGACACATCTCCGATCTGAATCAATAAATACAATGGACACTCAACCAAAACTGAGTTCCCCCAAACTCGAGAAACAAAGTCATAGAGGAACCTGTGGAAATTGAGTCATCAAGAACTCAAAAGAGACACGGGTAGCAGCCACCTGATGCAAATCATGACCAAACTCATAAATACAACATGCCGAAATAGGTGTGATTTTCTCATGCAACTTCAACCAAAAAAGGTTTGATGCTCGGTTTCTAAGAAATTCATTATACAAGAATTGGGCTTTCCCTTTCAAAGGACCCTTTCCAAGTTCTTTTCAAGGCCGCACAAAGAAGAAGGAAGTTGCAACAAGTACTGTAAAAGTGCTAATCCATAACAAAACGTTGAAAGCTAGAATGGGGACTAACTTCTCAAAGAAAAGCTACAAAGCATGGATTCTAATCAGTCGTGAACTAGTGAAACAGCTTTTCCAAACAGAAATGAAGAGTACCAAAGACCCAATACTTTGGATAAGAAAACCAATTCATGCTCCTTGTTCTCGAAAAAGTCAAGCAACAATCTGAAGATATCCCGGACAAAAGTGCAAGGTGCCTGCATTGTAGTTCCTCTCTAAACCACTGTGTTCTATTAGATAAGTGAAATCCTCTCAAAACCAAATATAGAGCTCAGCATCATCAATAACTCAAACTCCAAGTCAAACTTTTTACCTGTTCAAACTCAGAGCTCTGCCTCTTCACAACTTTGTTCACTCAATTCCCCATTCTTTGCTGCCATCATTTCCATATCCTTCTTAACTTGTTCTCTTTCCACCCTCAACATCTCGGCTCTCTCCCTCCATCCTTCCTCCAGCAACTCAACAAACTTATCCTTTATCCCAAGTAACGGATCTTTATCAATCAACTCATCACCCTTATATGCCTCTCTCAGCACTGCAGTCTTGATCCCACCTTTCAGTGACATATAGAATATCCCTGAATGCCTCGTGAATGCACTCGAAAAAGCATTCGAAAACCTGTAGTCATTGGTAAACTTCCCCAATATCGGCACAGGAACCCGCTTCAACAATGACAGGGAAAGCAGCTCATGCAAAACTGCCACCATCCTCTTCTCCATTTCTCGTGAGGCTTGGTCCAAATGTGACACATCCTCATATGGAGAAATATAATCTAACTCCAACCAATCCCTAACCCATTCTCTCATTTCTTTCCTAAGAGAAAACCCCGGTGGTAACTTATAGTTAAAATTTGGCCTAACTCGAATCCCTGTTAACTGGGATTCCTCTTCTGCTCTTTGCTCGATAACAGATTTAGCGAACTCAGGATGCCACTCAACCAATTCCAGAAACGATTGCCCCTCTCCAGGGGACCCTGTTAACCTAAAGTAATTCGAATACTTGGGCACTAAGTTAACCAAAAAATCATTTGGCAAACCAAATTCCCTCTTCACATGAACCAATTTATCCACACTAATCACCTTATATCTAGACATCATCAACAACTTACAAAGCTTAGAAACAACCAACTCCTCATTTTCATCATAAATCCGTTTTTCTTCTTCTAGGAAATTCCTCAGCCTGTTACTAGGCCGCAAAAACGGGACAAGATTGGATTTTGGTCTAATCCGATCATAGTATGTATCGAAAAGACCCGGGTTATTGTTAATGAAGGTTTTAACTCCGACATTAAGGCGTAACCTCTTCCGCCTTTTGTCTAAGTAGCGGAGTGGGATGGCTTGACCCGGTTCCTTTAGGACTTGCTTGACGACCCGGGCACAGAGCTTGTATCGTTTATCGTTTTCAATGGCTTTATCTAATGTCCAATCTTTTCTCCAAACAACTTTGAGGCTTGAAATGGGGTTAAATTGGAGGGTGAACTTAGGGTTTAAGAAAGATTTGAAGTTAAGCTTAAGGTTGGAAATGGAAGAAAAACTGGTTTGGGATTTGAAGAGAATACCTGGAATAATCATCGAGGGAGAAAGGAAACCCCAAAGCAATTGATCAGACTAAAACATTGAAATGATTCTTGGAATTCTCAGTAGGAAGTTGGGTGCAAAGCAGAATTTGTGAATAGTAGAATTTAGGGTTTAGGGGGTGAAGTAAAGTAATGAAAACAGTTAACAAGAGGCAAGCCCAATAGGACCTGATGGACTACTCTGAAATGGATAAAGAAGATACGCTTTCTAACCCTAATAATATAAAAATAATAATTTTTTTTACTGAAATAGGATAGAAAATTTATTTACAAAAATAGGCAAAATAGATTGTCAATTGGCGACATTATCTTCATCGGCCACCAATCATTATTGAAATAATTGAAAAGTAAAAAAAATAATACTTTTTTGGTGTCGCTTGAGAAATCGATAGCACTAGTATGTATTGCCTAAAAAATATCCGTATTTTTTATGAATATCAAGTTAAGAAAATATTTTTTTAATGGTACCGTTAATATGTCAGTGGGCACTAGTTGAAAATTTAGAATAAAAATTTTAAAGTAGATAAATTAAAAAAATAAAAAAAGGCTGAAAATGGAGAAATTAAGATGAAACAGTGACCGATCAATCACGATTTATGCTTAATTTCCCTTTTTTTCTTTTTTTTTATCTGTTGTTGTTATTGAATTTTAAATTTATTTTGTGTTTAAATTTTTAGTATAAAAGGGGGGTTTGGTCCCCCAACACCCACACATGGTAAAAAAAATGTCCCCACAGCCCACAAAAAAAAGGGTTAGAAAAAAAATTTGAGTGTTTGTTTGGCGGTTTGAGGAGAAAAAATTAAGGAATATTAAGGTGTGTTAATTATTTTTTGTAATATTAAATTTGCAAAAAGAAGTATTATTTATATTTTAGATTAGATTATTATTAAATTAGATTTGTGTTAAAGGTTTATTGATATATTATTAGATTAGATTATTATTATTAAGGTATGTTAATTTTTAATATTATAATTTTTTGAATTATTAGAATTGTGTTAAAAGTAATATTAAGATAATTTTAGTAGTGTATTTTTTTTATATATTGTAATAATAATTTTTATATTTTAAGATATAGCATTTAATATTATATTTTTGTTTGAATTATTAGAATTGCGTTAAAAGTAATATTAAGATAATTTTGGTAGTGTATGGTTTTTTATATTCTAATAATAATTTGTATATTTTAAGATATAACATTCAACATTATATTTTTGTTTGAATTATTATATTTGTGTTAAAAGTAACATTAAGATAATTTTGGTAGTGTATGTCTTTTTTTTTTGTAATAATAACTTGTATATTTTAAGATATAACATTCAACATTATATTTTTGTTTGAATGATTAGATTTGTGTTAAAAGTAATATTAAGATTGGTTTGACTATTGTATATATTTTTTATATTGTAATAATAATTTTAGATTTTAATATTAAGATATAATTTGTATTTAAAAAATGTATATAAAAATTTAATTACGAAAATGGGTTAGGAAAAAAATAATTTTTGTTATTTCTATATTGTTTATTTGGTCAGTCGACGATTTGAATTTTTATTGTTTTTGCAGATATCGAAATGGGTTCTTTGATAAGAGCAAACAATCACACAATAAAGATGATTGATGTGTTGGTAAAAAAATGTGTTATTTTGTATTCACGAGTATATATATAAAGTTGCACGTAATTTTTTTTTAATTGGAAGATTTTAACTAATGTAATAATTTAATATGGTTAGGGAGAGTATCACATGTTGAGGGTGCGTGTCCATGGTTCAAGCTACCAGTCGGACGAACAGATTATGCCCTACCTAAATGTTTTTGGATTTGGATCAGCGACATTGATCCGGATGTTTGAGTTGAGGGCAGACATAATATCCACATTGGTTGAGTGGTGGCGCCTAGAGATGTACACATTTCATTTGTCGTGTGGGGAATGCATCATCACACTAGAAGATGAAGTAATGCAACTAGGGCTCCCCGTTGACAGTGATGCGGTCGTCAGTTCAAGCAAAGTGTTTGAACATGCGACGTTCTACTATGACTTGCTTGGAGATTCACCTGATGATGGTGAAGCTGTTTTATTAACCAATTTGTTTGAAAACAAATCAATTTATTACGATTAATATACTTTGTATTATTGTCCTCAAATGGTTTTTGCAGGCAAAGCAAAATGAAAGCAAATGTTGCTCATTGGTTATCTAATGTTTAATTAATACTAAATGGTATTACATATCATAAAACGAAAAGATAGGTTGGATTAGTAGACGAAACTAAACATGTCCTTAGTTTAATCAGAAATGATAGAACTGATTAAAAGACTAATATGTCTTCTATCAAGTCTAATTGGGGAAATGTCTTGTCTTGGGCACTGAAGCGGATGACTCCCAGAAGATAGACACATATATGTGACTAACTGAACTGACAGTACATCGGATAGGACCTAAGCAGAATAGATTCTAAATTTTTTTATAGATTTATTCACTTATGACGTTTATAGTGTAGCATACCTAAATCCTAAGTGGATGGCGGACTATGTATGCGTGACTCGTACACTTTGATGTAAGTAAAAACTTGAGTTCAAATAGATAAGGAACCAAAAGTTGATGTGTTGGGTGTACGACTTTTGTAGTATGTAGTGTCATTCACAACAGTGGAATTCATAGCCCAAAACATAGGTAAATGATATCCTCTCATTGGCATTACATGGTTGATGAAAAGTAAACGTGGTTACGGGTCATCCGTCTTTATGATAGATGACTTTATCACTAATTATAGTGATTGACTTTTCATAAAGGAAGATTTAATGATTACCATGAGATAAAATAGAATTATATTAGAAGAACGGATATTATCCCAAAGAGATCAATGATATACTATGAGGGTAACACACTAATGATAAGGTCATTGGACAAGCGTTAAATAGTTTCTTTCCGTAATGGTATGTTGTTGGAGAGAGCTTAGTCACGATATTATAGTGAAATGACTTCATGACTAAACAAGGTTATAATTAATGGGTGAAAAGCTAGAACTTAATGATAAATCATTTGAGCTTCAACTTCATATGTCCAATCGGTCCCTCCGCTAGCTCGTTGAAACCAGAAATGAATTGCGTGTTTGAATAAAAATGAACAGAATAAAGAGAAAAAGAGAAATGGGAAACATTCAGGAATGATTATGGTTTTCTCCGAAATTGAGAAATGAAATCATTTGGAAATGAATGTAGATTTTCAAAAATAGAAATGAAAATAAAAATAGAAATTTGCAATCTTATATAGGATTACTTAAAAAAATGATGGAAGAATGAGTTCATGTTTTTGGACTGTTTTGAGGCCCAAAAATGAAAATAAACCATTAAGTCATAATGAACATGCTAAGGCATATTGAACGAATTTTCTCGAAATTTTGTCAGGGGTAAAATCATCAAAATTTTACTAAAACAAAATTGGGATGATAAAATTATTTAATATGTAAACATTAAAGTTTATTTTGAGAAATAGAAAAACTGAATCGGGTTGGATCACATTACTGAGTACAGGGTCAAAAAGGCTCAGAAAGTACTCGTAATTGGACCCGATATGAGAGAGGCCCAAAACCCTTCATATAACATGAAGGTGGTGGCAACCCTAGTAGAAATACAAGGGTGAATTGTTCACCCCTCTCTTACTCTAAGTAGGATGTTGTTTTTCCATTTAAAATAAATCTCTACAACTCTATAAGGGCTCCACTTTCTCTTCCTATAAATAGATGGCACCAATAGAGCTATTAACACAACTTTTGAGAGATTGTTATTCTGTCGAAAAATAAAGAATTTATTCTCAACTTATAAACATATTTTTTAAAATAACAATTTTACCGGTTTCTATTAAAGAAGAGAGAATTTCCATTTTCACCCCTAAAAGGAAATTTTTTTCTAGTTTTGTGTTTTGATTCAATTGGTTTGAGCCTACACTTGTAGCAGTTCATGGTACGAGAATAGCGGAGAAGATCATTTGGTTGAAAGCCGAAAAGCATCAAGAATCCGCTTATCCAAAAACACAAGTACGAATTCGGTTAAGGTTGATTCACAAACCGAGTCGATTTTTAAAATTTTAATTTTTCACCATGCAAGAAAACCATTTTCAAACCGGGTTTTTTTTCCAACAGAAGCGACTTTTACAAGTTTGAAATTTTCTTGGTTAAAGATAAATTTCGAAACTTTATCGAGTAATATGATTGAGTGGGAGAAGATGTGCACTTCTCGGGCATATATACTACAGGTTACAAAGGGCTACTTATGTCGGACGCCAATAGTAATAAAGTTCACTTGATGTACTTGTCTCTATTATCTGATTTGCGAGCTGCCCATTCGTACAGTTGGAGATCAGCAATATTAGCAATATTGTACCGTGAGCTTTTTTGGGCGAAAAAATAGTATTAACAACATTTCTAGGTGTTATACAGGATACCATTCTAGGCTCAGTGGGTCACCAAACACGTGTTCCCACTTGTAAATAGGTAAAAAAAATTTTGAAACTTGGATCAAGATTTATTGTTCGTGAAAATATGTTCTTGCAAGTTTGCTTTTTTAGATGGTATACTTGTCTGAATATTGAGAAGTCGAAAACACTTGTTTTCTATTGACAGATGATCGAGGCACACGTCGGAGAGGGTGTAATTTATTTTCATAAAATAAAATTATATTAATGTCATGTAATTACTTCATTTATTTATTTACGTTATTTTAAGTATTTTAATCATGTCACCGTAACCATGTTATTAATTATGAATGTAACACCCCTAACCCTTGTCTGTCGCCGAATTTGGGGTTAAAAGGCATTACTAATCAAACATAAATCAAAACAGACATCCAGTATAAAATAAGTATAATATATATAAATTCTACTTTGACCATTTTAAACAGAACATAAGATTTCAATCCAGTTAAACTATAAGAAAATAAGCCATATTCGTATGGCTATTAATTACATATATTGTACATAAAAGTACGACTTTCAAAATATTATCCAGTCTATACATGCCATAAGTTAAAATTTTAAACATTTCAATACCGAGACTGTAGATAGAGTGATGATTTACTGACGATCCCCAAGCTTGTAACTTGTTCTTTAAGTCTATAAAACAGAGAAATGTAAACAAACAAAGTAAGCTTTTATAGCTTAGTAAGTCTATAGCATAACTAAAATACTTATAAAAGACTCATATAATTCCTTAAGTAAATTTGTTGAGATCACAAATATCAAATATAATTACTACTCAAATATTAATATCTTAAGTCATTTTGTTGATATCTAAAGAATGTATATTTAACTAATACATATAAACGAACATATGCATATACATTATATGCATATAACCAAGTTATCAACATTCTCATTAATTGCATATATTGATTTCTAGTGTACTTATCGCTTGCACTTCATCGAATGCATATATATATTATTCAAATACATATGCCAAAAGCATATATTTATACTTATCAACCACATGTGCCGAATGCACATATATATATACTTATAATCCACATATGTCAAATGCGTACACATATATATATCCAACAATTTCATGATAACCAATATATATACTCACTAAAAACAAAGATTCGAACGTTTATATGCTCATAAAAAACATAGAAACAAATGTTCATATATTTATCCAATATAAATAACCAAATCACATATATACCCAATGTATATAATCACTTAATTTAAACAGATTCACCGGCACTTAGCCTGCTAGGCCTGATTCAGATCATCGGCACTTAGCCTGCTAGGCTTATAGCCTAATTCAGTTCACCAGCACTTAGCCTGCTAGGCTTTTAGCCTGAATTGGTTCACTGACAATATACTTGCTAGGCGCTGAGCCTGAATACTCAATTGACATAAGATATAATTCATTTTTGAACTATATACGTATACAAAATCCATGCATAAAGATTCATCTTAAAATTCATAACTTATATATTTGATACACATAATTATATAAAGTTCAATCACCAATTCCAAACTTGATAATTCAATGATTCAACCGAATACATTTATATATAACTTTATACTATAGATTCAACTACTACTATCATAATATTTAACTTATATTATACTTAAATAATATACATTTAACATTCGAACATATTAAAATAATCTAAGCTAACAATTTCATACTTTTGATTCAATGCAAATCTTAAACATATATATATACATATACATTCGACCTCATATATCAATATATAATTCCATACCTAATTTCGATACAAGAAATTATACCTGTACATATATATATATCTTCAAATTTATCATGTACTTATATAAACTCATACTTAATTTCATAACAAGAATTTATACATGTATAATGTATAATCGAACCTCATACACTTAAATAGTAACATATCTAAATTCAATACAGAAACATACACATGTATATTTGCGTGCTTAATCGAATTTATCATATACTTTTATAACATACATATCATAAATCAAATCCAAAAGTTTACCATGTATATAAATTTAAATTCATTCGAACCTTTTGTATATATTTATGTTACCTATAACTTTGATTAAATCAATAATTTATACATGTATATACATACGTGAATTTGAATCTTGTATATACATATGAAACCCTCATACTTCAACCATGTTCAAGAACATTTATATATATATACTTATATACCTTTCATACTTTAACCATTTGCAAAAATTTATATAAGTATAAACTTATTTGTTCAAAATACTTATATATAAATCATTCATACTTTAAATTTATTAAATCAATATACTTTAAATTATAGTCCAGCAAAAATACAATACATATACATACATATATACTAATTTAATAACATTTAATAGCTAATAGACTTACCTTGAACAGTGAAAAATTGAAACCGGCCAATTAGTCGACGAATTTAGCTTTTCCCCGATCTAACTCCAATTTCTTTGGTTCTTGATCTAAACATATTCAAAATGAGCTAGTTTAAATATTATTATATTCAATTTAATCCAAAAACACATAAATGGACAAATTACCATTTTGCCCCTAATATTTATATTTTTTGCAATTTAGTCCCTATTGCATAAAACACAAAATACATAAAAATTTGCCCACACCCTACAAGGGCCGAATGTTCCTAGTGCTCATACAAGTCCACAAATTTCATTTATTTCACATTTTAGTCCCTCAAAAATTTAATTTCACAATTTAGTCATAATTACTCAATTTCGCCAAAAATTCAAATACAAAACATGTTAATCTTTCACATATCTTTCATATTTCACCATTAACTAACAAAAAGCTCAAGCATTAATCAATGACATATCTCAAAATCACCATCAATTTCTAAAATTAAAGCATGGGTTTGATAGAACACGAAGCAACGATCACAAAAATGTAAAAATTTTCAAAAATCGAACAAAAACGAACTTTGAATCAAGCTCCCTAATGGCCGAACCCTAACTTGGATGTTTCTCCCTTTTATTTTCTCAATATCAGCTTGAGGAAGATGACAACTAACCAATTTTTATGTCTTTTAATTAAAGTATATTATATAATATATATCTATTTACCTATTTAACCTTATTTACATAATTTATAATATAAAATCATTAAGGTTAATTTAGTCCATAACCATACACTATCTATATAGTGGGTTAATTACACTTTTAAGCCTCCTAATTAAAAAGACATCAACAAATAGATGCTTTTAAATTAAATCCCTAAGTTTTCATTTTACGCGATTAAGCCCTTTTTATCAAATTGAGCACTCAAAGGATCAAATTTTCATATGAAATTTTCACACACTGTAATTCCCATACTGCAAATACTAAAATTAATTTTAAAATATTTTTCTAACTCAGATTTGTGGTCCCAAAACCATTATGTCCGATTAGGGTCAAAATTGGGCTGTTACAATGAAGTTCGTGTGGACGCCATATAGCATCCCAGAGGTTGCATCTATCATTCCTCTGTCAACTATTGTCTACTCACTCATGTGGTGCATTAACGCACCCGTGTTCAATTTTTCAACAATTGAGTGGTACAACGGGGATTGAATGCTGCATCAATTTAGGTGCAAACAAGATATTTCAAACGTTCCACAAAATTTTGATAAAGTCCACGGAATTGGGCATTAAAGCATAAAAAATATATTGCATTATGGAATGCCCGGTTTGAGAGAAGGCATTGGTTCGAATCATGTATTTTTAATTTCACACTCTCGATCAACTACCAGCGGTGGTATATAGAGAATGGGTTGTTGTATTTGATCTATCGGAAATGATATAAATATTGTCTTGTGTAACAACATACCTTCGCAAGGTCATCAGAAAAATTACCACGATTCTATGTTCTTCGACTCCACAATGGAAATGCTATCGGTAGCAAATTTTAGTTTCTGTTTTCTGCAACCGCAATAAGGAGGATCTGCGTATATTTCCCGTACAACCAGGTCCCATTAACCTGCACAAGCGACTTACAGTGGGGAAAAGGGAAAGGCCCGAATGCATAGGTCGAATGTCCAAAACATCTGGTGGAAAATTCTTTTCCCCAGATATAGTTGGCCGCCCTAGTCGTAATAAGGCCACGTCTGTAACTCAACAACAGTCTTGGCACGTACTCTTACATTGCGACTATCCATTCCTGAAGTTCATTGTACGATGCATTTCAATCTCCTTACAATTGCTCTATGGCCATCTGTTTAGCCAACCATGCCTTTTAGTATAACACTCGGTACTGAAATCGTTCTTGCATTTCGAAAATCAGTACCGATACAGTAATGATGGGCATACCTTTAACCATTGGCATGATGCAGTTGCAGATAGTTTTCGAATCAAGATTGTAGTGGTCTTGAATTACACGTGCAGAAGTGCACATATGAAGCCCAACATAGTTACGTATCTCCCATAGTTGGAACCTCTGGATAAATACAACTCATACTCGCCACTTGCACCATTCTACCGACCTTCAACACTCGCCAACATATATTGTTGATTTAGAGTTAGCGACTTTGTAGTCAACCGACATTATCATACTATACCGCTTGATGGCAGTGACACAATTATCTTTGCTCGCAAATCTTTAGCCCATGAATAACTCTTCCGATTTAGGATCTTTCAAAATCAGGTGAGCAGGTATTATATACAGGTACTCAGGGAACTCGAAAGCATGCACCGCATTAGGATCAACGCTCAACATGTGGGTCCCAAGATCATTGCGTATGACATACCACGACTTGGGTTCAGGGGTCGCCACTTGTATGTGCGAACTATAGAGTTAATCAAAAGCCTAGGGCTTTATCCTAAGTTTTGAGAGTAAGTCTTCTCTAAACTCTATTTTGTGATTGTGTTAAATATGTGTTTTATAAACAGTGATATGCAAGTTCTATATTGCGAGCTAGATATGAACAATGTTCTGCGAGCTCCTCATAATTTGCGAGCTCTATGTTTAAGTATGTGTATTGACATTATAATCTTTTGTAAATTGTTGGATATAATGACATGTCATAGGATTGTGATTACTCACCTTTATGTTTTGCGATTTGGGCGAGTGGCCCTAAGACAAGTTAGGAGAAATAAGGGAATAACGAGCCAAGCTTCATTTAATGGGAGATGCAGGTGTGATAAGAGTGTTAGCTAAATACTACACTTATAGGATATGTTGAACTCTTTGAGTCAAATTGAGGGGTTATAAGGAGATTCGTTTATCTAATTGAAAAGAACATGCGAATAAGATTGTGTGTTCCAAAATATTATGTTTTATTGTTTTTAGCTAACTAAGGGCAGGTAGTCGCGAACCAGGCTTCGCGTAAATATGACGAACCTAGTTCGTAAAACAGTAACTTTGTTAAAACTCTTGTTTAACTTATGTTTTTGTGCATGTTATGCGATTTTCTTCTACATTCACTAAGTTCGCAAGAGTTGACTCACTCATTTCTAAACATTGTCGACATTTAGATCGCGCAGTGTGTAAAGGTGAAGTGAGTGATCCAAACGAAGCATAAATGCTGAATAGGTGGTAGAAACAAACTCTGGACTTTAAGGCAATGTGGGATTCCACTTGGGCTTAGAGATATCTTTCTATCTGTTGACTTCGCCGATTGTTCTAGGACTTAGTTTTTTTTTCTTAATATTTTTATTACCTCTTGTGAACCGATAAAACTATATATACATACCTTAATTTTAAGTATATGAATTTAGTCAAATCCTGGTTTGATGTCCTTTAAATAACAAGTTCATGCTTAAGTATTTAATTTCTAACAGAGTGTTCACCGTAAGCAAAAGCATGAAATAATCAGGATTGTCTAACTTATACAGAGTTCGCCAAAATTGTTGCAAAGTAACAAGTTTGTCAAACTGTACAAAGTACGAACCTTAACGATTGGTGAACTGCTACCTCCGAACCCTTAATAGTTATTGAAATGTGGGAAAAGGAAATACCCTACGAAAACATGTTTGCAGAATCTAAATGCGTAGGGGTCATTCGTGAGACTTACCTTGCTTAAAAGGACTTACTCTGCGAAGACTTAGAATGCGTGAGCTGTGCAAGGTGCGAACCCTGATGTCTGATAGTTGAATTACTGTGTTCCGCAGGGTGTATTGTTTTGCATGCTTAGGGTTCTCATATTACTACTGCTGCGTACCATAAAACAAGCGATGAGAGTTCGCAAGCTTGAGTTTTCTTAAATCTGAACTTGTTTTGTACGGTGTGTTGGAGGGTCGGTTGGTATTCGGCCAAAGAGTCATTTAAATGGCTAATGTGGTATTCCATGGCTTCAGTCCGGTGATCGGACTGAGTATAAGATGTTGCAAAAATTTATAAGGGTAAAGTGTTATAAAAGTGTAATAATAATAAAACATGAAAATAAACATAATTTTTGATGATATTTGGCCTAATAAGACAAGCTTAATATGTGAGAACTTCTTTATTTTTAAAGAAAATACATATTTAGGTAAGTGTAAAGATGGCCTGATACTACTAGAAACAAGTAAATTCGATAAGTGAAATAAATGGTTAATGTTGCGACCCTTTTCGGTGGAAAATAAAAAATAAAAAAAAATAGCTTGATAAAATTTTTATTTTGACAAAACACATGGTTGTATTTAAAAACAGGAGTTTAAATTTAAAAGGGAGTTGTTACCGACTCTTGTTTTTTTGGACACTTGTAAAATCGATTTTTTTCTTTTAAAAAAATATTTTTAATTTTTTTTAAAAGATAATCTTAAATTTGCGTTTAAGTTCAGAGAAAATTTTAAATTTAAGGTTCTTATGTGCAAAGAAAATTTAGCATCCTCGTAACGCCTAAAATGATATTTTATTAAACATATATTGTTTAATTTTAAAAAATGTGACTTCAATTTTGATATTTAAATATAATCATGTACAATTTTTTTTTGGAGTAAGTCACATTTTATTATGGAGCAAAAATATCTCTCATAGTTTTAAATAACATCGAAAACATCAAGTTTTGTTTTGAAAAGGTAAAAATTATGGCGAAGGATTCAAAATCCCTATTAATGCACCAAAAAGTATTTAAAACATTCCAAGAATGCAATAATCCATAATTATGATGTTTAATTCCATTGCAAATAATAGAAGAACATTATATTTGAAACAAGGTCAATAAAATATTAGAATCAATACGACAATTGTAAAAGTAGAGGAGTTGAATGTGTAATTTAAAGGGTCAGGTGATGCTGAAAAATAAAGAAACGAAAGTGGAGGGACTTAAAACAAAATTTGTCCAGCCAGTTCATTCAGTTTTGCCGTCCGCATATAAATTGTTTTCATAACTCTCAATGTTAAACTTATAAATTTTTATTAATATCTATTTTTTATTTAATGATAAAATATTATGTCATTGTTCCATCAGCAGAAAGTTATGCTTCAAATGTTCTTCCCTAAAAGAAAGTTGTTAGTTTCCTCTTTTTTTCTTTTTTAACTCTACTTTCATCCCTCTACTTTCTCAAGTTCCTTTCTCCAAAAAAACTTAAGGATCTTTAGTTTCTGACATTGGAGGAGGTGCAGTTGTCCAAAGCTCAAATTTGGAAGGGGCCCAAAAAAATTATTTTTGAAAAAAAATTAGCTTTTCTCATAGACGTTTCATAGTAGGCAAGAAAAAAAAAGAATAGAAAATAAAAGTGCTTTCAATTCTTCCCCATAAATGCTTAAGGCCAGTTCTTCATTGTTTTTGAATAGTATTTTTAAAAAGTGTTGTGAAAAAATACTTTTGAAAATTTTGAGTGTTTGGTATTCTGTCAAAAAGTACTTTTGAGAAATAAAATATCCATTTTAGACATGATATTATAAAGTAACAAATATGTATTTAAATAATGTTAAAATTAGTTAATATTCTGATATTTTAGCAAAAATATAAAAAATAATTTATTATAACTTATTGTTAATATAATTTTAAATATTTCTAAGTAATTAATATTAATTATTTTTTAAATTTAATTAGAATATATAAACTATATTTAAATATTTAAATATTTGTAATTAGATATTGACACAATTGTATTATTTTAATTTTTTTTTATTTTTAATTAATACTTTTAACACATTTGTATTATTTTATTTTAAAATGTATTTGAATATATAACTCATACTAGATATTAACATAACATAGAAAACATAAACCTAACAAATTAAAATATTACATATATTTGGATTAAAGTTTTAAAAAGGGATAATATTTATATACCAAATATAAATACTAAAAATTTTACAATAGCATTTACAATTTAAATTGAATTCATTAAACTAGAAGGTATAGCATCTCTTGTTAATTTCATTTCAAAACCACTTGAATTGTTTGATTCACCGTCATCATCACCATCATCGTCATCACCATCATCGTCACTTTCTCAACCATGCGCATTTTCTGAATCAATAATATTCTCATATGCCCAGTTAATATTTTCGTATTCCATAAAATCTGTATCATTTCGACCGGCATGTTTTCGAATAAAATTTTGTATCGTCATTGTAGCAACAACGATCATTGTTTGCTTTTCAAAACTATAACTTGGCATATCCCTTAAAATGGCCTATTTTTTTTCAAAACACTAAAAGTTCGTTCAATCACACTACGTAATGATGAATGTGAATGATTGAATATCTTTTCTTTCCAGATACCGGTCTACCTCTACGAAATTCAGGTAAATGATATCGCTGACCTCTATATGGTCCAAGATAACCTTTCATTTGAGGATATACAGAATCAACAAGATAATATTTTCCTACAAGTCATAATATAACAAACAATTAATTCAAGAATTTTTTTTTATAAAATTATCAATTAAAGAACTTATACTTTATTATTTAAAAAATCACACATAAATAAAATATCTAACCATTTGGTGGGTGCGGAAATTGTATTTTGGATCTCGAATTGTATCAAGAAATATTCTAGTGTCATGTGTCGATCCTTCCCATCCAGCCATGACAAAGGTGAAACACATATTAAAATCACATACTGCCATAGCATTTTGAGTCGGGATACCTTTTCTTCCAATATAGGGAATTTGTTCATTTGGTGGAAGAATAGCGGCAATGTGAGTACCATCAATTACACCTATGCAATCCTGAACAAATAATCATATTAGTCTCGTACATATTTTTAGTCGACCAAATATATTAAAATATAATAATATAAAATTAAATTTAACCTTAAAATGCGGCATATATCTAGAATCATTACGTATTTGTTTGGGTATTGAGCTAAAAAAAGGATCTCCGGGTGTAATTAGATCAGTGGCCATCTTTGAAACTTTCTCAAGCACAATTGCAAAGTGTCGACTTATTGTTGATTCAGACCTTTGAAATCTTTCTCAACATTGGGAAACTTTTGCACCGGTGCCCAAGATGTATAAAAAAATTCCCAACATTTCACTAGAAAATATGTTTCTTGAAGTTTGCAAGTTATATCTTGTCTCCAAAATTCTCAACAAACTTGTGAATACCATTTTAGACATCCTAAAATTAATCATACAATGTGATTCGAGCGGATCTCTCGGATCCATGTCTCACCTGACTGTTTTGAATCCATGCATGGTTGCTTCAATATATACTTCTCGTAATATAATTGCACGGAAGAAAATGCAACAACAAATAATCGGTTAAAACATTCCATGCATTACAAAATTCATTCTTTTCCCTTTCATCATCACTTTCATCACCGCTATAATTCTCAACTATACTTATCACCTATGAATAAATTTTATATCCAAAATCATATATAAACAACTATTGATAAAACTAATTTAGTATAAATAAGTGAACATAAATTCAATATCCAAAGACCGAACATAAACAACTATTAATAAAACTAGATTACACATAAATAAGTAGAACATAAATTCAATATCCAAAAACCAAACATAAACAACCATTGATAAAACTAGATTACAAATAAATAAGTAGAACATAAATTCAATATCCAAAAACCAAACATAAATAATTATTGATAAAACTAGTTTAGCATTGTTGTTTAGTCACATAATAGATATCTTTGAACCCTAGAAGATTAAAAAATTTTCAACTATCATCCATTTCCGTCTTAAGCCACAAAGCTCTAATCTTGGGATTAATTAATAAAAACATAATTCACTTGTCCTTATTAAGCAATAATTTAAGTGCGAAAAAGTATAGCGGACTAGCTTCTGGAACTTCTTCTGACATGCTGTCAAGCACTTTGACTGCTTGTGGAATACCATATGGATCCATAACAGGAGTCAAACTAGATATGGCTTGACTCATATTGTCAGCTGCATTGCATAATTTTTCCATTTGACTAGACAATCTTGCAGCCCCTCCAATTTGCTTTAAGGATTTCTTTCTTTCAGTTTTAAAATGTGAACTTGATATCTCAGGGTTTTTTCTTTTTTGACCGTTTCCATCAATTTGAACATCATTTGAAATGTGAACATCATTTAAAATGTGAACACCATTTCTTATATTTTCTTCTTCATTCTCTTCAGGTATTTTGTTGTTAACATCCTCAAAAAAATCACTACGGAGTGTACCAGAAGAAGGTGCCCATGCTTTATCACCTGTTGCAACTATCCCCATAAACATTTGTTCCAACTTCTCTTCGAATTCAGGATCAATGCCCGATGTTCTAAATTTTTGAGCTTCAGGCACAACCTACATATAAAATGATAGTTTAATAACAGTAATTATCAATCGCCTCATAAATAAGAAAAAAACAAAATTATTCAAAATTATTAATGTACTTGTAGCCTACTCTCCCACCAATCATCTGATGCATCAACGATTCTTTTTATAAGATTCTACCCTAGACTAGTATCTTCGCCTTTAAGTTTCTTCCAAGTTTTCCATTCTTTTTTTAAGGCATCCCACCTATTTTTAAGTTGTCTTTGTGAAAAAGCCTTGCCCGTTTCTTTCTCAAAGTTGGTCATTATTTTCAACCATCCATCTTTTGTGAAATGAGTACCAGGCCTATTGCCTTTCAATATCTCTTTAATACAAATATCACAAAATATTTATGTCAATCTCTTATCCCATATTGCTTTCACTTTTTCACCACTAACTTCAACCGCCGAAGTACTCATCTATTGTGTATACGAACAGATTCGTTTCAGCCAGTAAAGCAATCAAGAAAATCAAATGTCACTTAAGTATATTTGTTTACATGTGTATCAATGTTAACTGCATCCAACTATTTAGAATCCAAGGCAGAATCAATGAAAGAAACGTAATAAGCTCAGAAACTTGGGATTTACTTTGTCAAGTCCAAGAACCAAGGGTAGGTAAAGATTGTGCCCTTTTGAAGTCAAGTAGTTTATTGTAGGTGAAAAGAACCTGCAACAGAACACAAAAATACCATACTACTATATTAAATTGATTCAAATAACATTCACAAATGAAACCTTAGAACCAAAGATAGAACTGCAAGAGCAAAGTTGTCACTTGAATCACAAAAAGGTTAAGGGGAAATAAATTAAACCAAATCAATCATTTACAAAAGATATTGTACTAACTACTGATTTTATCAATAAATTCACTCAAAAATCCATTCTCATCCATAGAATAAAGAATTTATAATTGAAAAAACCTAAAGTGTACTTGGAGACAAATGCAATTACTGATATTCAAGGAAAATTAAAAACGTCAAATAAATAAATCAAATGAGTTCACTCATATATACTAATTTATGTCATGAAATCAATTGGTAGAAAGGAAACAAAGTAAGGCAGTGCATGGAAACAACTTAAGAATAAAGCTATAGGAGAGCTGAAGCCTAAGCCACGAGCTAAAAAGATGGACAAGTAGGAGCTGAGTATAGAGCTTGAGCCGGGAGCCGACAAATTGAAATATCCGTTGAGAAAATGTTATGGTTGAGCTGTTAATTGCTTATTAGCTTCTAGATACTGTAGAAGACACATGTCTATTTGCAAATATATATGTACCAGATGATTCACATTTTCTCATGAATGAAAATTATCAAAATTTATCTTTCATCTCTAAACTCTTCTCTTTTTCTGGCCTCTATCTTCTTCCCTCTTCTCTCAATTACCCCTTCTTCTTCAAGTGTTATTTACTAGTCATTTATTCTGTGACAAATGGCAATTAGAGCCACATTGGTTCCACTCAAACAAGTGCACACAAGAAAAAACTGAGAAATGACTGGAGATATTAGCCTAGATTTTGCCCAGAAATTGTTCGACAAAATGCTAGGACTAAAATGCCGTCCTACTATATTAAATTGTAGAATCGGTAGAAGACATATGTCTATTTGCATATATATATCTGTGTGTGTGTGTGTACATATATGTACCAGATGATTCACATTTCCCCATGAATGAAAATTATCCAAATTTATCTTTTCTCTCTAAATTCTCCTTTGTTTCTGGTCTCCATCTTATTCTCTCTTCTTGCAATTACCCATTCTTCTTCAAGTGTTCTTTACTAGTCACTTATTCTGTGACAATTTCATTCAATCATTTTGCAATCATTATAATTTTAGTTTTAATAGCTTACACATTATAGAAAACAAAAGCATAAAAAATCAACAATGTAACAACAAACGAGAGGTCAATTCGTTCTAAAAGTCGAAAAGTAAAGAGCTTTCTTCAGAAACTTACATGGACTCATCATCAGGGTGCGCAACAACCAACAAGACATTTTTTTGTGCAAAGGTGTACCTGGTTTTGAATATTAATTGAAACAAAATCAACAGGTAAAAGAAATCTGAAAAAAAAATAGAGTTACCTTCATTTAAAAATGTGGGTTTTGAATGGGAGAAGAAAATCTTCCAAAGAGAAGCTACCCAGATGATGGAAATTGAAATAATGATAAAAATCAATCCCATAAGAAAGACGAACAAAAATATACAGAAGAAGTGAAGAAAAAGATAAACTCACCGGTGGAGAAGAGGAATAAAGAGCTAGAGGTAAAAAAGTAAAATACCAGCAAAAAGTACTTTTGGGCTGAAAAAAAGCTAAAAATTTCTGCTGCTTTTTCATCTGTGAAAAAACACTTAAAATAAGTTAAAAATTTTCACCACTGACATCTGTTCTTTATAAAAGTACTTTTACTTAGAAAAGCTCATCTGAAAAGCAACAAAGAACACATCCTTAGTCTCTAACTTTTGGCTTCTCCAACTCTCTCTACTCCCTAAATTCCAACTCCTACTACTAAAACAAAAAAAAATCAATTTTTGCCAAAAAAATCAACGGTTCTATTTTTCCATAACCCACTCTCACAACATCCCCTTCACAAATTAAAATTCCATATCTCTAATCATTTCCTTCTCAATGAAGATTTGCATAATTTTGAGGGTTCTAGATTTTTTTTACTCCTATGTTTTTTGGTTCTTGATCAGATTGAAATCTGATAGCTTGAGTCTTGTTTATTTTCTCTTGTAGCTATAAAATGCTTTTTCTTTGACTATTTTAGTGATGAAATTGTTGATCACTCATCAGTCATTGAAACCCTGATGATAGAAAGACTCGAATTCTATTTCCTGGTAAAACTTATCGATTTGTGAGCCAATTGGAGTTATCATCTTCTATCTCTGGTGAGTGCTTGTGTTTGACTCTTTACATGATATGGAAGCATATACTTAAATCTTTTTGTTGTTATCATCAATTCCAATTTGTTGATGAATCAATTCTTATATTTGTTTTGGTATGTTCTGTTAAATGTGCATCCTAGATGGAAGCTGAGATCATGTATTCATGTTCTAAATTCCTATAATGATATTCTACTTTGTTTGTAATTGAAATTTATATGATAAAGCATCTACAAGTTATATTTCATTCTCTTCAAATTCAATGTTTAAATTCCAATATTAGATAATCAGTGTTGAATAGATTTGGATTTTGGTATCTCATCCGCATTAAGAAAGTTCCCATCTAGCATTACGTACATCAGTAGGTTATTTCCCTGACATATGAAATTGGAGACATGCTACATTAGCATGCCATATTTCATGAAAATGATGCATAGCTAGTTTGCTATAGAGCAATAGTTACTCACCTCCTATTCAATTGCACCATTTTAACTATGAAGTATTACGTCATGGTCCTATTAAAAAGGTTTCCTTGATTCTATGTTTCATTTAAATTTTTACTTGAGGCTATGTTTTTGTTACTCATTTAAATTTTTTACTTGCATTTCATTTAATATTTTAGTTAATTACAATGTCTATTTGTAATTGATTATTATAATTATATTTACAGAATTTCAATAACTCAATTTGACTTTTGGAATTAGCAAATGTGAAAGTAAATATTCAACTTAGAATTCTTCTATTAGGTGCTATTGTTTTATTTTCTTGTATTAATTGAGTATCTGATTTGTATTTTATATATAATGTTGTCTAAAAAGCATTTATATGGAAGTGAAAAAAGAAAAAAGAGAGAATGTGCTGAATAGTTAAAAAAATCACAGCAAGGCGCTATTGATAAATTTATTTTTAAAAAAGTAGTTTTCAATGAAAATTTAGATCAATCAAATGAAAGTTTGCATAATGATGTCCTTGAGAATGAAGAAATTAATTATCTAAATGAGCCTTATGATGTGCCAAATGTATCCAATATTAAAAATCTTGGTCTTAATGAAGAACAAACAATTCCTCCTGATACTGGCATTGATGAAGAACAAGTAATTCATTCTTTGGATATTTATGATCTTAGAAATTGGGCTAATCTTAATAACAAAATAAGGGACATTTTAGTTGAAAAGAGGCTTATAAGAGAAATGAAACTTGATTTTCCTCTCGATAATAATAATAGACATTTTTCATATGCTTATTTTTCTAGGAAGTTGAGCAATGGTGAGTTTAGCAATAGAAAATGGTTGGTTTATTTCAAACATGTTGACAAAGTGTTTTATTTTTGTTTTAAGTTGTTCAAATCTATTAGTAACAAAAGTTTGTTAGTAAATGAGAGTTTAAGTGATTGGAGGCATATTAGTGAGAGGCTCAAACAACATAAAAACAGTGCTGAGCATATGACTAATATGAATACTTGGAATGAAATGAGAGTAAGGTTGGATAAAAATGAAACAATTGATAAAAGCTTGTAAGAACAAATTATGAAAGAGATAGAACAAATGACTTTGATAGTACGATATAGAACAAATGACTTTGATAGTACGATGTGTGAATATGTCAACTAATAAAATAAAATAGAGTACCTTTTAGAGTTTTTGAAGGTGGATGATACATCTGGATTGGGACTTTTTAATGAATTACAAGATGTTTTAAAGTCTCTTGGTCTTAATGTTGATGATGTAAGGGGTCAGGGTTATCATAATGGTTCTAATATGAAAGGGAAGCACCAAAGTGTTCAAAAGTGATTTCTTAAAATAAATCAGAGAGCATTATATATGCCTTGTCCTTGTCATAGTTTGAATCTTACTCTTAGTGATATGGCACATTCTTGCATTAGAGTTATTTCATTTTTTGGAATTGTTCAACACATATATTTATCATTTCTGAGTTCTACAAAAAGATGGAATGTAACACCCATATCTTGGTCCGGTCGCCAGACCCGAGTAATAAGGTGTTACAAGGAATCACCAATCAACAAACAATTTACAATTTAAAAGAAGTAACTAATTACATACGGGCATGCTTATGATCATTTTTAATATAATTCAAATAAATATTGAATACACGGAAGCTAAAAAAACAATTTAAGAAAGATCAGGGATTGATTTGAAATAAAATGAGAAGTTGGGAAAAATCTGAAAACAGGGGACACACGACCGTGTCCCCAGACCATGTGAAAACGTCTAGCCCGTGTGTGGCACATGGTCGTGTGCCAGACCGTGTGCACTTAGAAAATTTCGTGCTAAAACATGTAATTTAACCATATGACACTTACACCACAATCTACCATTTACATCAACTTTAACCTATTCAAAAGCATTTAATTTAAACCCAAATCGTCATTGGTACAATCATCTTAAGAGTCTAACCAATTTGCCACAATTGACACCCAAAAACACCATTTGAAAACTAGTTAATTGACCACATTCATTCGTGTTAATATACCCTCAATGATGTATCAAGAATTCAATCTACACACATATACATTCAACCATCACATATCTAAGTATCAAACCAAGGCAACCTATCAAAATACTAATCACAACTATTACCATCACACACATGCATACTTAGATAATCTCAAAATGACTAACTAAATATAAAATGACCATTTAGAACATTAAACATCCTAGGTACATGTCAACACCAAAAAGAACCATTCACCAACGTTGAGTTAGGGATTCTCTACTAGATGCTGAGTGGACAATCGGATCAATGAATACCTAACCTGAGCACACAACAAAGAATAAATCATACGATGAGTAAAACCTCATGGCATTTCTATATTTTGAATATTTAAACATATTACGAAATAGCCAAATACGTAATTTAAATACCATCAGAAGTATACAAAGAAACGTGTAGCTTTCGTATTTTCGGAACTACATTCATCAAATCTTTCTAGAATTTCTAATATGAAGCATCTCACTTTATTTTCTTTACTCACTAAAAATAACCACATTTATATATATATATATATCTTATTTCATTCTAACTTTAGTATCGTTCATTATTCACATATTAATTTCCATTCCCATTCTTTCTCTTCTTGTTAACGTGACTTGAATTCAGACGTCTACGCGAATTCAACAATCACACCAAATTTAGCATCAAGTGCTTGACGGATAAATCCGTAAATAATGAATTGCGCCCTGCGGCTGGCCGATAAAACCGACAGTAAATATGCCCAACACTGGTTGGTAAAATCGAGAATAGATTTGTAATAATGCATTGCACCTTGTGCTGGCTGATAAAACCGACAAATGGGGTGCCCAACACACCCCGACACGTAGTCGTAAAATCTTTCTTATTCTATTGCATGCTCATTTATGCAAAACCATTATCTCAATTTCATTTCAAAACTAATCTCACATATAGCACATATTATTTGTACAATTATTCAAACACATTGCTTCTTTTCAAATTTAGCATTACACCATATTATTTCAAAAGACCACCCACCTTATATACTTACCAAATAATGCAATATATATATATATATCTAAAAGCAACAAACGAAATAGTTTGGGTAATAGAAACACCATCCTTTGAACATTAGAATTGAACATACATACAACATAGTTTATAACTTTCACCCACTTTATAATATTCTAACTACAGTATTAATGGACACTCGAATAACATTAATATCGTAAGAACCAAATAGTGTAAAACAACAATATTTTAACAACCTTGAATTACACCCGTTTATCCTTCCCATTGAAACGATAATATAACAGACAAACCAAGTAAAACATTAAATTAGCATGAAACGTATCAGATATAACTAGCTTCGGAAAAACACTTATTCACCTATAATATTAGCATTAAAATCGGCATAAACACTTATTTAATCTTAACATTTAAATTAACATAAACACTTATTCGCCGACAATATTAACATTAAAACATGCTTTGGATGACATTCAAAACATATTTTGGACAACATTTAAAACTTACTTGGACATTATTTGAGACTTACTTTTGTCAGCAGCTAAAGCATATCAAATGTTATAAGGATACAAACATGCTCTTGTTCGATTCCAATCTGATTAATATATGCAAATCAATTCCATATAATTTACTTCAAGATAAATCAATTCTTTCTTGGCATTGGACTGAAACAATAAATAATATAAATTATCATAACATATAGAATTTAATAAACATCAACCCAAGAATTTTCTTATCGTAAACTTCGAGCTATTCGTATCGTAATCATTTAATTATATAAATAATAGTAAGTCCCATATGATGTCAATTAATATTATATAAATCAATTAATATTTTTCGATTTAATCCTTTGATGTTAAAAATATTAATATAAATAATAGTTCAAATAGCAAGCAAAACAATATAATAAAAATGCATCATTAATTAATAAAGTAAGTCCCATATGAACTTACCTGATAAAAATAGCGACACACTAAATGTCAAGGGCTAATCTGCCAAAAATTGACTTTTCCTCACCTATTTTCCAATTAGCTCAAATCTCGATCTATATAATAATTTATTTCAATTATCAGTCTCAAGTGTCTTATAACATTCAATATAATGCATAATTCCTTCTATAAACATTTTTCACAATTTCCTTAAAATTTTTCATTTTATTCAACTTAGTCCTTAAAATTGAAATGATTATATCTTTTAAATTTGAGCACAAATTTTTAAAAAGATTTCAATACACCTTATTATAGCCCTCTACTATCAATAATTACTAAAAATTCATACCAATTTTTTTGAAATATTTACACTTTGGTCCCTATATTCAAAACTAACAATTAAACTTTACAAATTAGTCTCTTTAGCAAATTTAAGTTTAAAAAGTTAATCATTTAACACCAAAACTTCAAACATTCAACTAAAGTAACATCCTCAAATTTTAACAATAAAAAATTACAATATGAATCAACTAACTTATAATATTGGAATTCCAAAAACATAAAAATTACGAGAAAATAATTAAACCGTAGAAACTAATTTAAGCTTAAAATTTTGAACCCCTAATTTTTGCTTCGAAATTATGGTTTGAAAAGGGAAGGTTCTTTCTCTTTCCATCCACTATAACTACCCCTTCTTATTCTTCTGTTTTCTTTATTATAATTTCATTTTATAACTTTTCTTTCTTCTCTGTTTTTTTTCAACCTTCGTTTGTGTATATATATTATAACATATATATTAACCGGCCACGCAAAGAATTTTAGTGGTTAATTGCCACTTTAACCCCTTTATTTAATTTCATACTATAATATTTTTATAAATTACATTTTTACTTCTTATGTAATTTAGTCCCTATACTTAATTTAAGTACTAAGCATTCGAAATTACCTAACTAAAATTTAATTTGCCTAAAAATTAACTCCATAAATATTTTTATAAAATATTTACAAGTCTAGTTTACGGAAATGAGATCCCGATACATTAATTTCTAAAACCACTGACATTAGAAATGATACACTTGTACTTTTACTAATTGTCCAATTAGCAAATTTGTCCGATCAAAATTTAACGTAAAATTATAATTAACTCATAAATATTATTTAATAATATTTGTTGACTCGGTTTATGAAAATGGGGTCTCGAAATCATAATTTTCAACCCCACTGGCTTTAGTATAATTACACTTGTACCTTAATTTATTATCAATTAAGCAAAATTACTAGACCAACTTTGATATGTTTCTATACTAATCTCATAAATATTAAATATTAATATTTACAAACACGTTTTATGAAAATAACATTTCAGAACTGTAATTTTTTATACCACTAGAAACTGGGTCGTTACATGGAAAATTTTGCTTGACAATGTCCCTGAATTAACTGTTAAATTTTTATCTAATACTCGGTGGGAGAGTCGAATTAAAAGTGTTAAAGCTATTAGATTTCAAGCCTCCCAAATAAGATTGGATTTGTCAGAATTATATGAATCTTGTGATGATGCAAAGTCAAAGAGTGAAGCGGAGAGTTTGGTCAATGCACTTGAGAGTTTTGAGTTTTTTCTTAGTATGGTAATTTGGTATGAAATTTTATTTGCTATAAATATGGTGAGCATGAAATTACAATCCAAGTCTATGTGCATTGACACCACCATAAAGCAATTAGAAGGGGTATTGTCATATTTTGAAAAGTATAGAGATGAAGGCTTTACTTCTAGTAATAATATTGCTAAAAGTATTGCACTTGATATGGATGTAGAGCTCACCCTTCCAACAAAGCATTGTGTTATTAGAAAAAAAAATAATTTGATGAGAATAACCAAGAGGATGAATAAATTCAGTCGGCTGATGAATTATTTAGAGTTACCCACACTTTTCTATAAAAATCATCAATAAAAGTTAGCATATAATTAGCTCCACCTTTCGAAGGCACTCTGGATGACCCCCACAGATCAGAATGAATATACTTCAACGTTCCTTTCGTGTTATGGATTCCTCTGGTGAATCGAACTCTCTTTTGCTTCCCAAAAACGCAGGCTCACAGAACTTCAGTTTGCAAATTCCTTGCCCATCAAGAAGTCCTCTTTTGCTCAATTTTTCCATGTCATTCTCACTCATATGCCCTAGGCGCATATGCCAAAGTTTAGTAATATCATCATCTGACAAGGAAGAGAATGCGACAGCTACATCACCAGTAACAGTAGAACATTGCAAAACATATAACTTGGCAGTCTTTCTCTACCCTTTCATCACAATGAGGGAACCTTTGAAAATCTTCAAAAACCCACTTTCAGTTGTGTATTTGTACCCTTTTGAATCAAGAGTAGTCAATGAAATTAACTTTCTCTTCAATTCTGGAACATGTCGTACATCACTAAGTGTTCTGACAACTCCATCAAACATCTTAACTTTAATTGTTTCAACACCTGCAATTCTACATGAAACATTATTTCCCATCAAAACAACACCTCCAGACACTATTTCGTAAGTTGTAAACCAATCCCAATTGGGACTCATGTGGAAGGTGCAGCTCGAATCAAGGATCCACTCCTTGCTCACTTTAAAATTATTGACAAAAATGACTAGAAGTTCACCGCTGTAGTCTTCTAGAACATCAGCCTTACCAGAATTTTCTGGTTGTTTTCCATTTTGATTCGCAGCCTCCTTTTTTATCTTATTCTATAGCTTATAGCACTCAGATTTAATGTGCCCTTTCTTCTGGCAGAAGTTACAAGTTTTACCTCTGTTTGAAGACTTTAATCTACCCTTAGATTTACCGCGAGGATTCCGTTCCTATGTTCTTCCACGATTATCATCAGCATTCTGATCTTGTCTCCCACGAACAATGAGACCCTCTCCTTGAGATTCAGTTTTAACCACGAGATACTTCATCTTATTATACGAGGTTAAAGAATCATAAACCTCATCAACTGTGAGAGACTCTTTGCTATATAAAATTGCATCTCTAAAGGTTGAATAAGATGGGGGCAACGAACAAAGTAGAATCAACCGTAGATCTTTCTTATCATACTGAACCTCCATGGCCTCCAAATTTGAGAGAATTTCTTTAAACATTATCAAGTGTTTGTGCACAGAAGCACCTTCCTCCAAAAGATGAGTATAAAGATGTTGCTTCATATGTAGCTTACTAGTTAGAGTTTTCGACATACATATTTGTTCCAACCTCTTCCATAATCCAGCGACGGTCTTCTCCTTCATCACATCTTGCAAAATTTCGTTAGACAGATGTAGATGTAACTGTGTTAACACCTTTCGATCATTGCGCTTCTTCTCTTCCTCCGTCAATGTTGAAAGCATCTTATCTACCCCTAGCAAGGCTTCCTCTAAGTCCATCTATGTAAGAACTGCCTGCATCTTTATCTGCCACAACACGAATCTGGTGTTACGATCCAACAACAGAATTTTATGCTTCAAAGACGTCATTACCTTGATTGAAATGAATAACTCGGAAGCTCTGATACCAATTTGTAAAAATAGAATATCGGTAATAACAATATATCACAAAGAAAAGAGAAATAAAAATAAAAAACACATAAATTTTACGTGGAAACCCTTTCGGGGAAAAATCATGGGCAGAGGATAAGAAAATTCACTATGTTGAATTCGAATTAATTACAAGAGGAGTAGACTATGTATATTTATAGGTTTGTAAAATCATATTCTAATAGAAGTGAAACACCTTATTCTAATCAATATCAAATAGATGGAGTTTAATAAGGTTTAAAAAACCTTATTCTAAAATAAAATAAAAGAAGTATAATTATATATGGATTTTACTTTTATTTTATTTTACCACAATATTTTATTTAAATGAGGATTTGGGTCAATTAATTCTAACATTTAGCCTAGAATTCCAAAAATGTCAAGAATGTGTCTGGTTGGAGGATCGATGGCTTGCCAGAATATCCATGGTTTCAATTATTATTATTATTATTATTATTATCTTTTTTTTTTAATTATGCACTTCTTTTTGTTGTTTCGAAAAAGATTTTTTTTTAAATGATGATCAAAGCCTAAGGATCTTCGCTTTCCCGCAACTTAAGTCCAAAGACCCGTTGCTGAATTGGAAGCTCGTCTCAGACCCCTTTCATTTTGTTTTATGAACAAAGAAAATAGACGCCGACAAGAGGTAAAAAGGAGAACTACCTTCAATCTCTAATGTATGTTATTGGTTTTGTAGATTTCTGTTCGCCTGAGTTGAAATTGGTGTTTGTTGGTGAGCGATTGTTGTGACCCAGCCCAGCAAGCCACATGAAGAACCACATGATCCCAGGAGGAGCTCACGCCAGCGCAAACAACCACCCAGACATGCGGATTTTGTCATCTAATACACGTCAGCAAACCTAATCGAATCTGAGTAGTATAAGAAACCATGCAATAATAGGGTAGTCATGCAATACCAAATTTGTCAAACAAATTCTAATTTCTCACCTCCTTCTTCGAAGTCAGTTGCTGCTACATTCATCTATTGTACTACAATTTGCTGATATTGTACTGCAATTAGTAGAATCTCATAATTGTGCTCCATTTTCGGTTAAATTTTGCTCCCTTTTTGTTTCCACAAACCTCTGGTTCATTCCAGTGAGGCTCAATGATAAAGGATGATTGTTGCTGGGTAGTGAGGTTAGACCTGTCCATGGGCCGGGCTGGGTTGGGTTTGGGCCGGGTTCGAGTTGGGCCCGGAAAAAATTTGACCCGACTCTTAGGCCCGGGCCTGGCCCGAAATATGGGCCTAAAATTTTGCTCAGGCCCGGCCCGGTTTTTAATAAACACAAAAAATATTTTAAAAATAAAAAATAAAAAAAAATATTTTAAAGTATCTTAAAATTAAAAAATAAAAATAAAAAATATATTTATTATATTCGGGCCGGGCCGGGCCGAGCCCGGGTCAAAAAATTGAGCCCGAGTCTGGCCCATTTTTTAAACAGGCCTCATTTTTTGCCTAAGCCCATATTTTGGACCATATTTTTACCCAAACCCTCCCATATTTTTTCTGTATTTTTTTTCTCTATCAGAAGCCAAGATTGCTAACTCCGTTTTTTTTTTTTTTTTGTTCCCGTGCTGCTTATAACAAGGCAGAGGTAATGATCACCAGGTATGGGACTTGCGTATAATGGTGCCAAGCTGGTGACGAAAATGACTGGCAAGTGAACATAAGGCAAGGCTGTACAGGATTGCAGTAGTAGTGACGCTTTTAAACCTAGCCGACAGGGGTCGTTGTGGCAAACATTAAATGGGACTTGATGTTTTAAAAATGAAATAAATAAAATTGAAGATAGTGGGCCTTTTAAACCCAAATATAGATAACTGCTTGAGATCTGAACAAAATTAACAGGCCTAAAGTTGACCCAAACATAAGATGGCCTTAGCCCACGTTAAAACTCCATAATGTAAATTGTAGACAAAATTCAATTTGGCCCAACTCATCAACCTCAAAAATGGGTTTAGTAGAACTAGGCTTAAATCAAAATAATTTTTCTTGCATAAAATTGCATGTCTACATTAACTGTAATAAATGTATCATGCTTAATAAATGAGCAAAGGAGTTATTAAATGGTAATCACTCATACTCTCTTAAGTGACCTAATTGAGAATCAGGTTTTAAAAGTGTAGTCACTAATAGTATAAGTTGGACTAAAATATTCATCTGAAATAACAATATTAATCTACTACGTCAATTTTCGTCACAATTATTAACAATTTAGTGACTATAATATAATAATATAACTATTTCTTCACCAGTTCGATAGTTGACCCACTCCCCCAACCAATAGTGTGATTCAGTTAAATTTTGCATTAGCCCTTATACTTTGTGAAAATTGACAATTTAGTCATTATACTTTAATTTGGTCAATTTTAATCATTGCATTTTTCGTATAGGTCAATTTTAATCCCTATTCTTTTCAAATTTTGAAATTTTAATCCTGACCCAAATAGTAGCAGTTAAGTTCATTTAATTAAATTCAATTACTAATCTTATACTATGCGTATAACTATCGATTTAGTTCATATTCTCTAATTGAATCACTATAAGTCCTTATACTTTTTGAATTTTAAAATTTCAGTGTTGAGGCAAATGACAATTGTTATTCCATTAACCAGATCTTTAGTGAGTAATATGTGAAAATCACAAGTTGATATGGCGTCACAATATGATAATATATTTGTCGCAACAAATTTTGGAAATAACATAACTTAATGAATTTAAAAATTATCGTTTGATGAGGATTGGAATTTTAATATTTGAAAAGTACAAATACTAAAAATGACTAAATAAAAAATACAAAAACTAAATACATGGACTAATAATAAAACTTAAGCGTGTGATTCACACCCACTCACTGGGAAAAGAGGGGGAATTCATGGCTTTATTTTTGGGAGGAATAATTTCATTGTATGTTCTGATTATATATGCTCTTTTTGATACAATGCTTAGAACTATTCATATCTCATCCCCAACTCATAAATAGGATGATAATGTGCTTCAGTGCACTCGAACCCACGTCTTCCTATTCTTGACAACAATGCCCATACAAATCGAGTTAAGACTCAATCAACAATTCATGACGTTTCTTAAATTCCCATTTTGGTAAGAATTCTAGCTTAACAATAGATCAAATTCACGATGAAAAGGTGATTAAAGGTGGGTTTAGATGGGCGATGAGGTGCGGTGCGGTGCGATGCGTTTAGTTTACTTTTTGTATAACGCTACAGTATCTAATCTCACTGCCACCGCTGATTTTACACTAACCGTAAGTAAACGCAACGCCGATCCAAACTCAACCTAAATTGGCTTAGACAAATCCTTAGAATGGTGATTAAAATCATCAAAATTTATTATTTATAAATTTTTATACTTTAATTTAATATTTTTTAACTTTTATAATTTTTATTTTTGAATTAAACAATTCTTGTCAAAATTATTAAACTGAATTTTACAAATTTTAAAATTTTATGTTGCAAATATATCACATGTGTAATAACTAAAATTTTAAAATTTAACAAGTATAAAAATTAAAAAAGATAAATTAAGGAATATAAATTAAATTTACAACTTACATATAATATATTACTAATTACAAAATTTGACTTTAATATATTATTAATTGAATCAATATAGAAACTTCAAAATTAAAAATTCAACATTAAAATTAACAAAAGTAGGGTGTCGGCCATATATATAACAAAATTCATCCTTAATAATTATTTTCCACTTAAGTTTTGAATTTAATATTCAATTTGATACTCAAATTTTTTTCCAATTTAACATCTGAGTTTAACTTTTATGTTAGAATTTGGTTTCTATATCAAATGTCATATCATATGGTCTAATGAACATTGGACATGTTTGTTATAATAAAAAACTTAGGACAAAAAACTAAGGTACTAAATTAAATATGAATTCCAAATAAACATAAAAAATTTAAGTATCAAATTAAAAAAAAATTCAGGTGATCAATTGAACATTAAAGAAAAACTTAGGTACCAAATGGTATATTAACCCTTAAAAACACTTTCTTTTTGGTTTGAAGCAGAGATAAAAGGCCGAAAGGGCAATGCCAGTGAAGTTGCTGCTGCTTCCAGTGCTTTATAAATATGTAAACGCATTGGTGTTGGTGGCAGTGATTTCTGTGTAACGGCTACTTTTGATTGTATTGTTGAAGCAGTAAAGACCGAGAAATTAAGATAAACAGAGGGGTAGATTTGACTCAGTTTTGAAGGGAACCAGAAGAAATGAATTACAACAATGATCAGTAAATTCCCTTTTTTCTGTCTTTTGATTTTAAAATGCTTGCTTTCTGATGGTTGTTTCTGGGCTTTTATTGCTTTTTTTTTATTATGACAATTTATTTCTCAGAAGGGTTTCTGCTGGATTTTATGGGTTCTTTTTTTTTTTTGTTATTTCCTTTAACTTTTGAAGTGGGGATATGTTGGGGGTGTACTTTTTACTGTAATGAAAGTGTGGGCTCTGAATAAAATTGGGTCTCGCTGTGTTTTAGTTCTTTTCTATTACCATAAACATCAGTCCTGAGAGACATGTAGACTAACCATGATTCCCTTTCCTTGTTTTTCCCTTCTTTTATGGACTGTGCTGGTAATTTGATTCTTATTTGTTGAAACCCTGTCTATGATTTTGCTTAACGTGGTATACTTTACCACGGATTCCTTTTTCAGTAAAGCATTGGTTGCGAGGTCCATCTGCATTGGCCCTTTCTTTGGCCTGAATACTTTATTTTCTATGTTCATTGTTTGATTGGTGGCAGGGAGCCTTGGAATCGGCATGGGGAGAATCATGGTGTTCAAAAGAACTATAATTTGGGTAAGTTATTAACACAGATGATGACTTATTTCAAGTCAATATGTTTGAAGTAGCCAAGTGATAAAGAGATTTTTCTTTTTTCTTTTTTTAAAAAAATTGATTACTGATGTCTGAATAAAATCGGAGCAGATCCCTCCCTAGGTGCATGGACTCAAGTGACCTTGAATGAGGAAGACCTTTCCTACATGTTTGATGAAACAACCCCTGTTAAAGATTGTGGGAAACTGCCGTATTATGTTACACATAACGGTAAATTATGTTCCTTGAAGCTTTCTTGTCTTTATAATAGTTGATCTTCTCTTTCCTTTAAAGTACTATGACCATCAACTTCAGATAATATAACCAAGGAACTGGAAGAGAAGAGGGAGACTTCTTCACAAGTTAAAAGGCGAAGAATGCTTCAGTTTGACACTCATGTAGTAGATTCTTCCCTCATCTGCAATGAGATGCCATCTGCACTCCTAAAACCAAGGGTGAGTGCTAGATAACATGTTTGTTGCTCAGAAATGAACAAAAGCATCTCATTATATCATATGTTTTGACCTGCTATCTCTAAACTAGGTTTTGAAAATGGACTTGGACTGTATTATTGAGATGGAAAAATCCTTCATCTATGCTATTTGTGCATCCATCTTATCTATAACTTGTTTGGACTAGACAACCTTGTATAGCGTATCTAATGGCTAGAGCTTGGTTTTTTTCCCTTTCAAATTTGATCATTATTTATAATTCATTCATCATCCATAACGAGTACTGGAGTTCTACCTATTCTGGTGGCCTTTTAAAAGTTTACATATTGCATCTATATCTGGTTTCTTTTTAATGTTATGCAATTAAAAGTTTCAAGTATTGGTTTAAGTGTACTATGCTTATACCAGGTTCTTGCTCTCTTTTTTTTCTTCTTTCCATGCTTAGGAGAGGGATGATTCGATTGAAGAGGTTTTACCTGGTTCAGCTCAGTGGACTGCTGGATTTTCAGGTTTCCCTTGCAAGTCCATTTTCATACAATAATAATCAAATTGAATCAAATGTGTACTTGAGTTTTTAATCATAACAAAATATAGCAGAGGATGCATCATCTTCCAGTTACGAGGGTCTAGATCAGTCGTGTGAAGAGTGGCTTGCTGAATATTTTAACGATGCAGAGATGCTTCTCAGCTCTGATGTGTTGTATGCTTCTATTGACTTGCAGCGTTTTTTGTTTGATCATGATATCAATCTATTCTGATTGCTTTATAATGTGAGCTTCAGGAATCTTACGGGCACATCTGATGTTCAAATTGGTATTTCAGGTACACAAAGCCTTTTCTTCTGAATAAGTATTTCTTTCGTTGTCATTTATCTTAACTTTATGAAAAAAACTTGATTCTCTGTTCATAGAGTTGTGCAATTCCCGACCTGAGTCTGCAGTTGATGCTGTTCAAAAGCAGGCAATTCAAACTCCTCAAAATATTGTCTTCAAAGGTAATCACATTCATTCTCGTTTTCCTCCTGTTTGTTATGCCTTTGCCTTTTCTATCACATTTTAAATTAAATTTTATTACACTAAGTAAGATTAACACTGTCAGATTGAATGTTGCTCATTTAGGTAGGAAGTCTATCATACACGCAGCCCCTAAGCTAGCATCTTCTGTTGCCTACCCGTTTGCTTTCATTAAACCCTGTGGTTTCCATGGAGATGTTACCCTGAAGGATATAAACCAGCGAATCCTAACCCCACCACCATCAAAATCAAAACAAATCAATGAAGATCTTGCTGCTGCTTTCCCCACTTCTGCTTTTTCTGGGAAGCCTGTTGTTGGCAAAACTAAAATTCGTACTGAAGGAGGAAAAGGCAGCATCACTATTATGAGAACCAAAGGCTGACTAGATAAGCGTTGTTCTGAACTTCCTTTCTTTGGCCCTTTGATCTCCCTGTTAGTTAAATGTGGTGGTTGAGCTCGGGTCTGACTGGTATATAATCCAGTACTGCATTCTTTTGTGGGATGTGTTGGAATTCATAATACACATCAAAGTGTTTATGTTTTCAGTAGTGCTGTATGTGTCAAATAGTTGTTTCATATACATGTGACCGTAACCTATATATGGAAGTCATGATGTTTGAGAACCCACCTATTTTAGGTGGGTTTCGGAAAAGACGTAATGAAAGCTTTTGGTAAGCAGCGGTTGTGTATTCCTATGGGTACATGTAGTGAAAGGATAAGGTCGTATGGTTGTGGATGACAACGTAAATATATTGCTGTGTAAATGGTTCATCAGCATCAACAGTGCTAAAGCATTTCTTTGGTTGGAATTCTCAGCCTGAATGGATCAGATAGGGTTCTGTGAGGAAAAATTCAATTAAACAGTGCTTTCATCCTTGTCTTTGTACATTTACAGTGGTATTAAGGGCAAATAAGGATAATCAGTCAAACATGGCAAGAATAAACAAGCAGCAAAACAACAAATCAAAAAGAATAACCTTTCTTTATCAACAGCATCACATCTCCAGCGTATGTGGTTGGAATTGGAGTATCATCCTTACAATCATCTCCGTTCTTCATGGTTGTTTGAGCACTTGGAAGCCAAGTAAAACAAACACCCAAGGATCAGAGCACCAAAAAAGGAATAATCACCACGCCAAGAAGGAATGTCCCAAAAAGGTGTCAACATTCCTAGATTTTTAACGCCAGAATTAACGTTTTTAGATTTTTTCTTTTCATTTTGCCTTTTTGACTTTTTTTTTCTCTCATTTTCACTTACAATGTTACAATCCGCATGGGCCGCGTAACTTCCCTTTTGGAAGTTTTAAACATTGAAAAAAGCGCAGGGGCAAGCATAAGTGTCTTTACCGGTGCCGTTAACCGGCTTTTGCCTATAGTTCTCTTATGCGTTTTCAAATGAAGAATCTGTTACTTCTGTTTTTATTTTAGGATTTCATGAAATTTTCGTCCATGTAAGAAATATTTCTCCATTAAAGTTTTGTTAATACGGTTTCGACTTATTCTCTGGTACGGTTATGTCTGTTTCTATAGCACGATAGTTTGGGTTTTTGGTTAGTTTTTTTGGTTTTCCAAGTGTTTCGGAGAAAGAGGGTAAAATCTCAGTTCGATGATTTGTTGAGTGGTAATGGTAGTGATTCTAGCGGCGTTGTCCATAGAGGGTTGGAAAGTTGACGAGTGGCATATCAGTTTTGACGAGGGGGAGGAGGAAATCGGGCGAGAGGCAGCGTCGGATGACAGAGGGATGGGTTACAGGAGAAGCCTTTCTGTTAAGCGCCGTGGTGGGTCGGGTGGACTTCAAATCGTCGAGGATGTTGCCACTGGATCGAGGAGTGGACACGGACTGGATGCTATCGTCTTGGAGCGGAACGAGGGAAGACTAGGGGTGATCAGAGGATGGTGATCTTGCCGGAGTCGAGGTCTCTCATTATTCATTTGTCATGGGAGACATGTGGTATCAAGAGAGCTTTGTACGTATCAATGTAAAAATATCGGTTTGCACAAGGGGCAGCTCAAATAGTGGCGGGATATGCATGGATAATTTATTATTGATTCTAAAAAAATATAACCCTCAACATTTACACATTGTATAATTTGGTCATTTTTATAGTTTTGTTACATTTTTTTTGTGACCTTTTTACCTAAAAAGCTAAAAAACCAAATTTGTTAGCTAAATTTGATGAAAGTATACCAAAAAAAAAATGAAAACACCCAAAAATCCAAAAAAATAATTTTCATCTTTTCTCATTCTTTTAAATGCCTCAATTGGTTACTAGTGCAATAACATGAGAAAAAAAGTTTATTCATTACATATGTATTAAAATAATTAGACATAAAATAAGGAATAATTAATACAAATTTAAACTTGAAATTAGAAATATGAGTAATAACTTTTGTAAAAAATAAAACCTTTTCAAAATAAGCAAAAAAAAATCTCTTTTTGTTAAAAATAATTCATGAGAATGGCTAACTATTACTAATTAAGTTAGTTTATTGTTAAATCATATATTAAAACATGCGTAAAAAATAATACTCTTACTAAACGTAACATATTAATGCCATAAACAAAAGCAAAACTCCAAAAAGAAAAAAAGAAAAAAAAGGGACCAAATTATGCAATGTATAAATGTTGAGAGTTAATTTTTTTTAGAATTAAGATAAAATTGACATAATTTAAAAATGTTGAAGGTTAAAGTTATTATTACGTCAATTTTAAAAATTGTCATTGTTAGCCAGTTGGTTATAAAAAAGAAAAAATTGAATAGTTGGGTGATCATTTTGTAACATTTCATAGTTGAGTGATAAAAAAATTAATTAATAATTGGACGACCATTTTATAACTTTTCATAGTTAAATAACTAAAAAAAATATTTACTAGTTTACCAAAAAGAAAAAAAAGAAAATACTAATGTAAAAAGAAAACAAAAGAAAGGCAATCAACACAAAGAAACACGATATTTGTATTTATCCACCAAATATCAAGTGACCTAAACTTCAACTTCTAAATCCTATATAGATCCTCATATCTGTTAATCTTCACTACAATTACAAATCACATAGGAAATCCAAGCATTAAGAAATCACAGCTACAGTGATATGAAATCACAAATACACATAGAACAAATAGTAGAACTTTTTTTTTTTATGAAAAGAAGGCTTCAACAGCATGTCATTGAGTAGCTACATTACTAGCAGGATTGCTTTTATTGTTAGAATCGTAAAAATAAAATTTACTATAAACTTGAAATTGTAAAATAAAATCTATTATGTCAAATCATCAAGAATCAATTTATATGCAGAAGCGTATCTAAATTCATCGATTTCTTGAAATTTACGGATCTTGCAGTTTTGATCTTATAAATTAGCACACAAGTAATCTAGAGAATGTGACTCTCTCTTTTCTAAAAGTAAGATATTAGAAAAGTTACCTATGTGTAATTTGGGAACCATAACCTTAATATATAACTTTTGCACATTAACCCTAATTTCTAATCAGCCCATCATTAATTAGAAATTAGTTATTAGAGTATCTACACATATTTGACCCATAATTTATTAAATAACTAAAGCCCAATAAACCTTAACCAAATTAAATCACTTTTAATTTGGGCTAACATTTTATGATAGTAAATAATGACATGTAATTACTCTAGTTATACATGTGATGTCCATATTTTCCAACAATCTCCCACTTGGACTACATATATATACTAATTACTCTATAATCACACGTCATTATAAAACCTTATGAACTCAAAACTTTACCATCATATCCAAAAGGTATTTTGAACAATCTCGTCTATTAATTATGTTAACATAGAACCAAGGCGACTTTCGTTACATTTATTGTAACTAAATCCATCCATGATCACGTATATTAACACAACCAAATGACATAAATCAAGTATGGATGTGTAGAATGGAAATTACATGCAATATGATCCAAACATGCCTATTTTCAATTGGTCCTCCTTAACCTTAGTGAGATCAAACTTTACCAAAATCAGAGTGTAAATAAACCAAATAAACTTTATTTCTGCAGAAAAAAAACTTAATACCTGTAAACTACAATAATTGAAAATGTGTCTATAACATAATAACATTTAAAAGTTCAAACTCCCACTAAAACCAAATATTCTTAAATGACATGACACCCATATGAGTAGTGTGCTCATGAAAAACCTTGGGTGTAGTCCCTTAGTAAGCGGGTTCACAATCATTGAGTTTGTCCTAATATGCTTTATAGGCACCTAACCACTCTAAATTTTTACTTTAACAACTACGAACTTAATGTCTATGTGTTTTGACTTTGATGTGCTCTTGTTGTTATTGGAATAAAATACTACCAATTATTGTCACAATTTGCACCCGAGTGACAAAATTTTGCATTACTTTTAACGATCAAAATTAGAGTCTATATACCTGATGATCTCTAACTTATCAGACCCCCGATATCTGAGCATGTAATCTTTTGTTCTCTTAAGATACCTCATAACCCTCTTGGCTGCTATCCAATGGTTCATACTAAGGTTACTTAAATATCTACCTAACATCCCAACAATGTACGCAATGTCCGGACGCTTACATACTTAAGCATACATTAGACTCCCCACTCTTGAAATATAGGGAATCTTATGCATTTCCTTAATCTCAAAATCATTCTTGGGGTATTGGTCAAGACTTAATTTATTATTGACAAGCAGTATGTCATTAACATATAAAACCAAATATAGAATCTTACTCCCATTGAACTTGTGGTATATACAATTATTGACCAAATTAGTCTCTAAACCGAATGAGATAATCATTTGGTAAAATTTGTAATACTAATGACGAGAAATCTGCTTAAGCCCATAGATGGAATTCTTTAATTTAAAAGTAATTAACTTTGCATCATCAGACACAATTTTCTAGTTGCACCATATAAATGTATGATCCATGTTACCATTGAGAAACCATTAACCTAACATTCATCTGATGCAACTTAAGGTCAAAATATTCCAGTAATGTAACAGCCTAATTTTCAGTGGTGCCGGAAATAGTGGTTCGAGGCCACTAAATCCGACGAGTAAGTTCGTAAATATTATTATTTAATATTTACGAGTCAAATGTGATCTTTTTTAAAAAAATACATTCCCGGGACTCTGTTTCGGTAAATTGGATTCATAAATATTTTTTAAAAATATTTACGAAGCTAGTTGTGTAGTTAATTAGGTTTTGATTAGGTGAGTTTGACTTAATTAAGATGAATTAGATAAAAGGACTAAATTAAATTGATTGTGAAAGTTTAATTATGAAATAGAAAAAAAAATCAAGGGACTAAATTAGTAAATAAACCAAAAATGTGACACTTGTGTGGTAATAATAAAATACATGTGTAATAAAATATATATATACATTTGTAATAATATGTATAATTTCCTTATTATTTAAGTATAAGATATTTTAGATTAAAATATTATTATATTATATTATTATATTACATTAATTAATCAAAACAAAATAAAGAAATGAAATAAAAAGAACAAAGGAAACAGAAAGCTTAAAACGAAATAGAGAAGGAAAGAAGGAAAGAAAGAAAAGAAAGAAAGAAATGGAAAATTTGGGGTTTTGAAGTTCCAAGCTCATTTGGTAAGTCAAGTTAGTCACTTTTCTTATAATTTTGATGTTTTTGGAATCCTAGAACAAAATACTACTTGATTTAAGTTGAAAATTTGAAAGTTAGTAAATTTTTAGGTGTTGTTCATGTTGAATTAATTGATGAATTAGGGGTTAAATTTATTGAATTTCAAGTTAGGAGTTAGTAAAGGGTTGATTTGTAAACTAAAACATAAGTTTTGAATAGTAGGGACTAAATTGAGAGAATTTCAAAATTAGGGATTTATGGTGAAATTAGAGAGTTAAATTAGTTTAAAGTGGGAATGGAATGAAAATATGAAATTAGTTTTGAGAATAAAAGTTAGTCTCAGTTCAGGGACTAAATTGGAATTTAGGCAAATATTAAGTAAAAATTGAAATATTTAATGTGAGATTGAATGGTGTTGTATTGATGATTTTTAATTTTTTTTAATTTCTTAGCTAGCGTTGTACCGAAATTCTCGACTAAAAAGAGGAAAAATATAGTTGACAAGGAATAGCTCGGAATTCTTGATTTGTATTTCTATAATCCGAATCTAATTATTAATTGTTGTATTTTGATTGAATGTTATAGTAAGTGATTGAGGTGAGAATTATTGTGTTTTATAATTGAAATGGATTGTCTTGATATGTGATGAAATTATATTGGTTGAATTGAATTGGAATATATATATTATGAATATATATATGTGTAAATGTGAAATTGTGCAAATATGATAATTGGATTATTTTTTATATGTCTAAAATTCAGTTTTAATGCCCAAGTAGAAAGAATTTAGAACTACTGGGATATTAGTGGCATGCCATTAAGGAACTTTAGCGTGCTCTCTGATTATTAGCACGTAGGTGCTCTCTGATTACTAGCACGACAGTGCTCTCCGTTTTGCACATCTGTGCTCTCTGTTTAGCACTTTAGTGCTCTCTGTTCATTAGTGCATAATAATGCACCTCTGTATTTGTTCCGTATATCCGGTGTGTTCTATAAAATCTACTCTGGGCTAAGAATATGATATAGTAAACTAAAAATAGAATGTGAAATATGTTGTAAATACATGGAATACATGAGTTATATATTCATAAATTGATTGTGGAATGGATAGTGCCATTGTTTAAATGATATGTGAATAAATTATGGAAATGTATTATATATAGCAAGTGATGACAATTGAGTATTGTGTGATTTTAAATGTTCAATTGTGCTTAACATTTTATTATACATATTTTTTTTTTATTTTTTTAAAAAAAATTAGATTATAGAAATACCACTGAGTTTTTACTCAGCGTACGGTATTGTTTTCCGTGCGTAGGTTAAGTACTTAAGTTTGATCGCTGATTCAGCATCCAACAACGATCCCGAACTCAAATATAGTGATGTTTATTTCTTTGAGTCAACATGTACCTAGAGTGTTTAAATATTAGTGATTTTGTGGTTTGATTGTAAATGAAGTTATAAGATTTATTTTGAAGAGTTTATAATTTGGATTAAAATGATGCTTTGATGACTTGTTTTGATGATATAAAATGTTTAAGATTTCTGTCTGTTTGATCTGTAATCTCCGATAATGCTCTGTAACTCGGTTCCGGCGAGGGATACGGGTTGGGGTGTTACAACTAAAGTCATTATAACCCTTTCTCTAGTGAACATTCTTAATGACATTTGTTCCTAAGGTTGTTGAGTTTGTTCTTCTAGAACAATTACCTCATCTTGAATAGAGAGTTGTTCAACATTGTCTTGTTGAGGTATTGGATTCACTTCTTGACCAATGATAGGTTTGAGAACCTGAAAATCATCAAAAGCGATAGCAGGAACTGAGTTAAAATCCAATTCCTCCTCAAAAGTAATGTCTCTAACCTTATTTCTCCCTCCAAACTCAAAATCCTCAAAAAATGTTGTAGTTTCTGCTTCAAAAATATTCTTAATTGTGAGATCATAAAACTCATAGCCCCTAGATCACTTTGAATAACCAATAAATTAGTTGCTCACTATTTTAGAGTGCAATTTCTTTTCATGTGGCCTATAAGGCCTTGCCTCAACTGGACATCACTAAATGTGAAAGTACTGTAGACTAGGCTTTCGACTTGTCCAAAGCTCATAAAGTGTTTTTGCAGCTGTTTTAGTGGGTATTCTATTCGGAATATAAGTTGTTGTCTTTAGAGGCACTTTGCGAAATGAGCACTTTCAAACTTATCATGTTTCAACCTTTCTTCCTCTTGCACACAATGAGAAATGAGCTCATTTAGAATCCATTTTTCATTTTGATAGTTGTAACTAATTTTAAATTGTTTAAACTGTGTTGGAAGTAATACCAAAACCATAAGAACAAGCAATTCCTTAGAAAGCCCGATCTTAAGTGCCTTAAGTCTTGAAGTAACATGGAACATCTCCATAATGTACTCCCTCATATTTCCTTGACACTTATATTTTAAAGACATCAAAGAAGTCAAAAGTGATGTCATCTCAACCTTATAGTTTTTGGTAAAACGTTTCTCAATTTCGTCAAGAAAACACTTGACTTGAGTAATCTCTTCAAATTCTGTCCCCCTAAAAGCTTCTAGAATGTTGTGCTTAATGATTGTTAGACTCATACGATTTGAACAATCTCACCTCTCAAAATCTCTTTTAGCTTCAGGGTTGTTTTCCGCGGTGAGAGGTGCAGGTTGTTCTTCCCTTAATGCAAGGTCTATGTCAATACAACCAAACACTATAAGTAAGTGTCTTTTCCATTCATTGAAATTAGTCGCATTAAACATGGGTATAGAATTTATATTAGCAGATATTGTGATAGCAGAATATGAACTAGCTGAATATAAAACAAAATATATAAAAATAAGCTCACAACAATATTCATAAGTAAACAATAAATTCAAGATAGTGGCTAATCCATTTTCAAGATACCAAACACAATATTAATATCAAGTCTTTGGATAGCAATATTAACAGTAAGTGATACTCTTGTTGTAGTAATCAAACATTGACAATAAATTATGTCAAACAATGAATCAATCTTTGGACTAACTTATTGCTCATATAAAGTACCATATAATTGTCACACATTTATCATCACAGATGTCGTTGAAATTCTGCCAAATATTAACTTACTGTTGGGTCAATTAATAAACGCATGAATCACAAAAATATATAATCATTTTGATATTTTAAATAAACTAATCTACGCAAAAGAGACCACTTTGATGGCATTTTGTTTCAACTAATCTATTTAAAATATTAGACATCCTTAATTAAATTCCAAAGCCAAAATCTGAATTTATTTGTTTCAATTCAAATTTAAACCAAAATAATTTGAATAGAGGTAAATCTCATCTCAAGATACCGGACACTCCATTAATATTCCATTTTTGGACAAAAATATTAACTTAAAAGTAATATCTTATTGTAATAATCAAACACTGACAATAAGAACATGTTCAACAATAAACCTTCCTTTGGGCTAGTTTATTACTCACATACAAAACCAAATAATCGTCATATGTTTATTACCACAGTTGCACATATAATTTTATTAAATATTAGCATTCCTTTGTACGATCAATATTAACGTAACTTAAGTTACATGCACACAACCTTTTATATTTTAAAACAAAATAATTTCAATATCAGAGCTCACTTTGGCAACTTATTATTTCAATTAAGTTATTTTAAAATATTTATAAACATGCCAATATTTAAATTTAAATTGTTCATAACGATAACCCAAAATAAGGTTGTCTCGTTGCTAAATGAAAAACTGAATATCTTAATCTCACATATTAGATATCAATTCAAATGCTGCCAAATTTGCAGAGCATTTGTGCAGAAAAAAAATTAATTGCATAAATCGATTTCAACTATTCAAGAATTTACAAAGCAACCGAAGGAAAATTTTAAAATTTAAAGATGATTGCTTTTGTTTTCTCTAACCAGCGAGAGGCCAAACCAAATAAAATGTTCCTTAATCACATAAAAATCAATGGTGGTCGACTTGGTATGCGCATTCTTCTAACTTTTTTTAACACATATAATAAAATTATAAGATTTATATCACATAAATACATTCATATGAAATAAACTGATGCACTAATTTTAATCTGAATCTACCACCATCTTTCACTTAAATAATCCATGTAAAAAAGCACTCATCTATAATAACAACAAACACAGCAAAAATCAAACAATTATTGATTCAATTTATATTGCTTTAAAACCCTAAAAATTTTAAATCTAAAATATTTAACAGATGTATGATCAAAACACCAAATCCATAAAATCTAAAAAAATGAATCAATTTAAAAATAATAGAGAATCAATTCATTCCCAATGATTCAACATGACGAGACTCGGATGCCACTTGTTAGAATTGAAAAAACAAGATCTAATATAAACTTAAAACCATAAACCAGGATCTGTCATGTCAAACCATTAAGAACAAAACTAGATGCAGAAGCGTACCTGAATTTATCGATTTCTTGAAATACATGGATCATGCGGTTTTGATCTTCAAAATTAGCGCACAAGTAATCTAGAGAATGTGACTCTCTCTTTTCTAAAGATGGGATATTAGAAAAGTGACCTATGTGTAATTTGGGAACTATAACCCTAATATATAAATTTTGCATATTAACCCTAATTTCTAATCAGTCCATCATCAATTAGAAATTAATTATTAGAGTATCTACACATATTTAGCTCATACTTTATTATGTAACTAAAGCCCAATAAACCTTAACCAAATTAAATACCTTTTAATCTGGGGTAACCTTTTATGATAGTAAATAGTAACATGTAATTATTCTTATTATATATATGTGATGATATCCATATTTTTCAACATTTATCAGAAAGAATTAGGCCTGCAACAGTATCTGGTGGCTTCAAAAGTCTTCAAGTGAAAATCATCTTGTATTACTTCTTTTGCTAAGGTGTCTGCAACGTGATTCACATCCCTGCTTTCGTATTTAAATTGAACTTCCCCATTCTGCCTTGTGAAATATGAGATACAATATATCACGGGGTCGATATTCCCATCAATAACAACATTCATGAAGATCTCAACCATGACTTGTTATCTCTTTCAACTATTACTTTCTGAATACCTTTATTCCATGTCAAATATAAGTCATCATAAACAGCCCAAGCTTTTGCATGTTCGACTTAGCAAAGTCTCGGGTTCCTAGAATAACTTGTAATCCACTCATCGACCAAGTTTCTAAGCATGCCTCATGCAACCGCATTATCGCTCTCCTTGATCACCGTGCCATTTGTATTCAGCTTCACTCAACCTTCTGATGGTGCTTTCCAACCACCAATCAGCTTTGCACCAGTCATCATACTAACACCATGCAACTTACCCTCCATAATATTCCTCGTACAGGCCTAGCTGTTGCTAAGTTCCTTTCAACACAAATATTCCTATTACAGAAAAGGAATTCATTCCAACCAATGCTGAATAAAATGCTCTAGTCCTCTCCAACCTTTATCCCATCAACATTTTGTAAGTTCCAAATAAGCCATCTTTACAATGGCAAGAAAAAACAACAAACAAACCTTACTAGTAAAACAACCTCTTGAAAGGATCGAGTAGCATCGTAATCCTAAACTACATGAAGTCTACTTTCATTCCATAAAAAATTGTAACTTGACACGATTATATGTTCAGTTTGGACGAGCAACAGATGTGATAACACTAGTGTATTCGAATTCATTTATTGAGTTTTATTGGATAATATGGATACTATTAAATGAGAAATCGAAGTGATGCAAAATGTATCAATGTTCAATTGTGATATTAAAGAATTAATTTAATGTAAAATTTTGGAATACATTATGAGTACTCAAATGTTATGTATTGATATATTATAAATTTGATACATGACATGATTGGTTTTGTGATTAACACTCACCTTGCTATTGTGATTTGTTATGTTAGATAATTTTTATTAAATCATTTAGTTTAAGTTGTTAAATTGTAAATCGAGGTAAGTTTATTGTTTAAATACATATGAACTTACTAAGCATTTGAAATGTTTACCTCACTGTTTTCCCTTTCTTTGTAGATTACCATTTTGCTGAACGTGTTGATCGGATCTATGAGAATGTCACACTATTTCGTTATTGATTCGGTAGTCTTTTAATAGTTTTGAATCTCTCTTTTGTGGCATGTAAATAGGAGTTATGCTTTTGGTAACATAAATGTTAGCATTGTTCAACCTATTCTAATGTTTGAACATTTGGTAAAGTAAAGCCAATTTAAATATGTTTGTTTTGGTAACATTTTGAATTAAAAGTATGATACTTGATATGATGTATACTTGAGTAAGAATGATATGACTAAATGATGGTGTGGAACGACTAGATGTAAACTTGAATTGGTATAAGTTGAATTAAATTGATTTGGTGTCAAATTGTGACATATTGATTTAGTTGATTGAGAAAATGGTTAAATGATTGTTTGACATGTGTTTTGGCACATATTTATGCAGTTAATTGTGATGCTAAATGCACCAAATATGTATAATGGTTTAGTTGGTTGAAATAGACACCAAAAGGCTTAGTTTGTGTCAAAAACAGAGTCTACATTGCGACGTTAAGCGATGGTCATCACGACGAGATCTGGGTTTTGGACCACAGCGTGACGAGGAACCCCGTTGTCACAACGAGGTAAAATAGACAGTCACATCGTGATGAGGAACTCCTCACGTCCCAACATCATTTTGAAGTTTTGGAATTATACAGTTTGGTCCTAATACGATTTCGGGTTAACCTCAAAGCATTCGTAAGCTCGTATTACGAGAAAGATCGTATAATGAATTTATGATCTATAATAGTTGTGTTTGCATGATTGACATTTTAATGTGAATGTTAATTGTTCATAGTTGCTCTGGCAACGACTGTAGCATTTAGGTCGGGCGAAGGGTGTTACACAAAGTATGAAAGATAGTAATTTAATTATATGGAATTTTATTAGCCAACCTATTTAAAAAACTACAAGTATGAATTACAAAATAACTACACTAAAGGAACAAAATCTTAACAAACATACGAGTCAATGTCTCGAGTAGGGGTAAGTATTCGATCGAGTCAAGTCGAATCGAGTCAAAAAATTTCGAGTTAGTAGAGTTGACGAATCCTATTTTAGCAACCGAACTCAATTTGAATTTTTTTCGAATCAGATCGAATTGAGTCAAAAAATTTTGAGTCAAGTTAACGAATCTTATTATTTATACTCAATGTTGCGTTTACATGAACCGATTATTTAACTAGTAAATGATGTATACAATTATTTAACTACATAAACAATATAATGGTTTTGCCTTTTAACTTAATGAGTAAACATTTATCAAAACAACGTAGTTTTGCCTTTTAACTTAATGGTTTTAACTTTTAACTTTAGAAAAGGTAAACATTTATCAAAATGGCGTAGTTTTGCCTTTTCTTATTTGGATTTTTAGATAACTCGAATTGTGTAATTCACATTCGAGTTAAATCGAAAAACTTAATTTTTTATTAGAGTTGATCGAAATAACTTGATTAACTGAAATAACTCGAACTATTTAATTCAAAAATTGAAAATTTTATCGAGTTTTTCGAATCGAATCGAATTTTGCTCACCCCTAGTCTCGAGACATGATTCTTCAAACTTTAAAACTAAAAATCATGAAATAGAAGAGACACATCTCAAGACATGGCTTATTGTCTCAAGACATTACTTTATATTTTGCTACTTTAACCCAAGATTCGTAACCTGGCTCTATTTCTAAGCATCCTTGATCTCAGTTTAATGTATGAGGGCCTGCTTGAGTTCATTTAACACGCATAACATGTATATTTGTATAATTTGCTTTAAATTTTCATAAATTTTGTATGTATGTAGATCAATTTTGAGTTGCTTGGACAACAGATGTGGTATCTTACATCCGATCATCGTCCAAATTGAATGTAGGGTGTTACAAGCAAGTTTTGAAGGGTCGGATTAATCATCTAACCAATGTAACTTTTCGATCTATAACTTAATAAAAAATTTGAAAAAAATTTAACCTCCTGTTGTGATGTTGTGATTATTGAAACATTTTTTGATTGAAAATTTTTCAATAAAAAATTATGGTTTTTTTAAGTCACCTAAAATTTTATAAAACTTATTTATTATACTTGAATATTTATTTTAAATTACAAAGCGATATTTTTCATTGGAAAATTTCCTGAATTTTTTTCCTTCCAATACTTACTCTACATTATGTGATTTACCTGTATTCATTGTAGGAAAATAGAAGAGTAGATCAACTAAATTCCTTTTCTCAGCTCCTCAAAATGTCAACCACTTTGCAGCGATAACCTTTCATTGCATTTGGGAATACTCTCATTATATCATATGTTGCTTACTTAAATCACATATTAAACAAAACCTAATCAAAATTTTGAAGAAAAAATTGGTAGGGGATTCCCAAGTGCTATTGTTTGCACTAATTCATTCATCCATGGAGGGATAGAACTTACTACTATCAAAAGATATCAAGAATTTCCAATTTTAAAAATTCTCAATTTCAACATTAACATAACCGGCTTTCTGGTTAACACCCATCTTATTGTTGTGATTTGTTATGTTAGACAGCTTTTACTAAGTTATTTAGTTTGAGTTGTTAAAATGTAAATCGAGATAAGTTTATCATTTAAATATATATGAATTTACTAAGCATTTGAAATGCTTACTCCGTCGTTTTCCCTTTCTTTGTAGATTACCATTTTTCTGAACGTGTTGATCGGATCTACGAGAATTTCACACTATTTCGTTATTGATTTGGTAGTCTTTTAATAGTTTTGAATCCCGATTTTGTAGCATGTAAATGAGAGTTATGCTTTTGGTAACATGAATGTTATCATTGTTCAACCTATTCTAATGTTTGAACATTTGGTAAGGTAAAGCCTATTTAAATATGTTTGTTTTGGTAACATCTTGAATTAAAAGTACAATACTTGATATGATATATATTTGAGTAAGAATGATATGACTAAATGATGGTGTGGAATGACTAGATGTATGCTTGAATTGGTATAAGTTGAATTGAATTGATTTGGTGTCAAATTGTGACATATTGATTTAGTTGATTGAGAAAATGGTTAAATGATTGTTTGGCATGTGTTTTGGCACATTTTTATGTAGTTAATTGTGATGCTAAATGCACTAAATATGTATAATAGTTTTGTTGGTTGAAATAGACACCAAAAGGCTTAGTTTGTGTCAAAAACAAAGTCTACGTTGCGAAGTCAAACGATGGTCGTCACGACGAGATCTGGGTTTTGGACCACGGCGTGACGAGGAACCCCGTCGTCACAACGAGGCAACATAGGCGGTCACGTTGCGACGAGGAACTCCTCACATCGCGACGTCGTTTTGAAATTTTGGAATTATTGTAATTTGGTCCTAATGTGATTTATGATCTGTAATAGTTGTGTTTGCATGATTTATATTTTAATGTGAATGTTAATTGTATGTAGTTGTTCTGACAATGACTGTAACATCCCGTAGCTTGGACCTATCGATCAGGTCAGGCGAGGGGTGTTATACAAAGTACGAAATATAGTAATTTAACCATATGAAATTTTATTAACCAATCTATTTGAAAAATTATAAGTATGAATTACAAAATAACTAAACTAAAGGGACAAAAATCTTAACAAACATACGAGTCAAGGTCTCGAGACATGGTTCTTCAAACTTCAAAACTAAAAATCATGAAATAGGAGAGACACATCTCGAGACATGGCTTTACTGTCTCAAGACATTACCCTGCATTTTGCTACTTTAACCTAGGATTCGTAACCTGCTCCATTTCTAAGCATCATTGATCTCGGTTTAATGTATGAGGGCCTGCTTGAGTTCATTTAACATGCATAACATGTACTAATTGCCACATTTATATAATTTGCTTTAAAATTTCATAAATTTTGTATGTATGTGAATTAATTTTTAGTTGCTTGGACAACGAATGTAGTATCTTGCATCCGACCATCATCCAGATTGAATGTAAAGTATTACAAGCAAGTTTTGAAAGGTCGGAATAATCATCTAACCAATATAACTTTTTGATCTATAACTTAAAAAAAATTGAAAAAAATTTAGCCTTCTCTTACGAAGTTGAGATTATGGAAACAATTTTCGAGTGAAATTCAATTTTCCAAAAAAAAAAGTCACCTAAAATTTTATAAAACCTATTTATTATACTTAAATATTTATTGTAAATTGAAAGGGGATATTTCGTTAAAAATTTTCCCTCCAATACTCACTCTACGTTCTGTTATTTACCCATATTTATTGTAGGAAGATGGAAGAGCAGATCAACCAAATTCTCTTTCTCAGTGTCAACCTTTCATTGCATTTGGGAATACTTGCTTACGTAAATCACATATTAAACAAAACCTAATCAAAATTTTGAAGGAGAAATTGGTAGGGGATTCCAAGTGCTATTGTTTACACTAATTCATTCCTCCATGGGGAGATAGAAGTTACTAATATCAGAAGATATCAAGAATTTCCAAGATGTAGCCATTGCAAAGCGGGCAGTTACCTCTCTGAACCATTAGCTCCCTAGAACAAAGCCGGCAAAAGGTATGGGCGCATGGAATAAACGCCGACCCTTTATGCCTAACCATGCACACGCCACACGTGTATTCCATCCCTCCGCTCAATGACACCGCTACTTCATCTTCCTCTTCATCTTCTTCTTCGTCGTCGTAGTCGTCATCATCTTCGCCCATCCCGTATCCCGTTTCCCCCAACAAATCCATTAATGACATCTTAACTGGCTCCACCACCGCACCCTTCCCCGCCGCTGCTTCCGCCGCTTCCTGTGCCGCCACCGCCTCCCTCGCCGACAATGATCTCTCCTTGGATAGTACCTCTACCGGAGGTTGCGATCCTTCATCTTCCTCAGGAGACTCGTATTCTTCGTCATCGCTGCCCTCAGCAACGTCGTATTCGTCTCCGTCGTCGTCGTCATCTTGGTGGTGGCTTGCGGAAGACATACGAATCGATGGGTGGCGGGCCATTTGTGGCTTGGAGCTTCTTGAGCGTGGAGCATCGCTGGGCATGGTGGCATCAACAGAATCATTGTGATCGGCGTGAGAGGAATTGTTGCCAAACCGAATAGAATCCCTCCGCACCAATTGCATCTTAGAGTTCACAACTGGCGGGTCAGAAACCGGGACACATTCGCCTCCATCCTTGGCATGGGTGGTGTCAGAGGAGTTAGAACGAGGCGAACCGTGGCGCGGGGACCGTGATCTACTACCTTGAACATTAACATCGGAAGTGGGGACACGGACGGAGGAGATCCAGGCCGAACCTGCTCGCTTCAGCCGTAACTTATCCCGAAACGTTTTCCAACTCTTCTTGTCTTTGAGGGTCCTATCGTCCCGTATAATATCCAGAAGCGTACGGTGCCGAGGCGACGATTTTCCATCATTATTTAAACCAGCCATACTAATCCGGCCGTTCTCAACCGCTGATATCTGCTCCAACAGCGTAAGCCTCCGGTTACCACTTTCCATAGCATTACAGTTAACATATATTGTTTATGGTTAGTAATATGAAATCATCATAATCATAATAATAAAGATATTTGCATCTACAGAAATAAAACAAACATCGGATACCTTAAGATTGGTGTGACGGTTTATCGGGATTTACATCTACAGAAACAGAACAAGTCTGACGAAAAAGACTTTCACAGCCTTCAATCATTCACCTGTAAAAGGAAACAATACAATTATAGCTAATTATTCATAATTTTGAAGTAGAAGAAGAAATATATTAATCATTATGAAGTATGGGACACGCACGGAAAAAGACTTACTTTGTCTGGCCTGGTCTTTTGTTTGTCTCTGTCTGTGTTAGAATTCTTTCTGGTTTCAATGTTAGGGTTTGGAGAGGGAGATAAAAACAGAGATTGTGAAAATGGAGCGAGTCTTATGGGGGAAATTAAGGGAGGGGCCTTGCCTGTTTTTTCTTTTTTAATTTCCTTGCTCCACGGAAATTAAATGGAAATAAACCCAAAGTATCCAACTCTCTAACACTTAACCTCTTTCCTTCTATTTCTCTATGTAGTCCGCTAAAAACTATATAAAAATAATAATTTAAATAATCAATTCAACTCTTATAAAAAATTATCATCCAACAAAAATCAATTAAGATTTCTATCTTAACAAAAATTATTAATTGACCAATTTAACCATTAACCGAACTAATATGACTGACAAAAGCCACTAGAAATTATGTCACCAAAAAAAATGCAGAAACTACTATATGATATTATGCTAGCATGCCTATATTAACGTGGCATGTCTCATCAGCAAAGAATATTTTCTTACAAACTAAAATATATTTTTTTAAAATTTAATTAAAATGTTCATATAGAATGAATATGAACAAATAATTATTTAGATTCATTTTGGATGGGTCAAAATTAAAAAAATTATAAATTTTAAATATGTAAAAACTAAATAAATATATAAGATTTTTCCAAATTTGATTGAGAAATTAAATACATTATCCACAGTTTAATTATTAAAACAAAATGAAAAAGATGAGAATATAGAGAACTCTTTTATTTAATTATTTGACCTAAAAATTAACTTTTATCATAAGTTAATAATGGTTGTGAATAACAAATTTATTTAATAAAATAATTTAGTAACTTTTTTTGTGTCAATTATAATTTTGTAACTTTCTAGACCTATGGTTATATGAAACGATAAAACATATAAAAAATAAGAATGAGAAAAGAATATATATAAATATTTCACAAATTTTAGAATTTATATAATATATAAAACTTTCAAATGTTAGCACGTATCCTAGATCGGTATTGATTATCCGTAGTTCCAAGACGAGTACAAAGTATTTTTTTTAATCTCTTTCTAGGAGTGGTTCATATGGAACATGTAGAATTTACGAGGAGCTATGCCGAGCTAGTTATGTACAAGTCATTGCAGATACATGTTATTCTAGGGCAAAGAGCTATGCCGAGCTAGCATTGAAATTGGTTCAACCCAGTCCCATGCCTACATTGTGGCATTGGTCTCGACTGGAGAGGAGATGGATAAAACTTAACACAGATGGTGCGGTTTCAACTACCAGTCTTACTGTATTTATTGGAGGTGTACTTAGAGACTGATGCAAATTGGCTGTGTGGTAAGGATTTGTTTTTTAAAGTAGAGGCAAGAGCGGTTCTAGAAGGCAGTCTAACCTACAATTCCTACATAGCTTAAATGGAAATTTTTTGCCCATATTCTACGGAAAAATAATAATTATTTCATATAAATACAAGTGCTAAATCAAATTTGTAGCTCGGAAGAGTTGGTTACCCTATGTTGGTTCTTTATTGTTCTTTCTTCCAAGATTGAGGGTGGTTAAATCTAAAAAAAAACGAAGATGTTCCAAAGAAGTCTCAATTTTATAATGAATTAAACCTAATCTATGATCTAATTCTCATAAAAGAATTGTTGTTTTGGTTCAAGTAGATATCAAAAAGTGAATTTTCAAAAAAAAAGAGAGAATATAATAAACTTATAATGTTATAAATAATAAGTTATGATCAAATCAATCTTAAAAGTTAACCTAAGCCTTAATTTTTTTTCCTATTGCTCATAAATATTCATAAATACTATAATAAAATTGAATTTTAAATTAATATATCAAAAAGAAAGGAGAGAAAACAATAGAAAATAAACATAATATGTAAACGATATACTATATAAAAAATAAAATTAGGAAAAAGAAACTTTCTTGCAAAGAATTCGTTGAAGTAATAGAGAAAATCAAGAAGGAATGAGACGATAGCTTTATTTTTACATTTATTAATAGATTAAGGTAGCGTTTGGTGCTTTTACATCTTTTTATTCCAATGGAATGTGATTGTTGAGAATGTGATTGTCAGGAAAGTTACTTTACAACGTTTGGTATACATTGGAAGGTGTTGATTAAAATCTCAAGAAAGTTACATTATCTTGCTTAGTTCACTAAATACTTTCCTAAGAATGTAGTGATAATTTATGATATTACCCTTATTAAATAAAAATAATATTAATGTATTTAATTTTTATAATAAAAACTATTCTTAACAAATATATGGATAAAAGATTTAATAATAAAATTTAATTGATACTTTTTAAATTATTTTTTTATTTATAATTTTAATTAAAAGTAAAATTGTTTTAAATTTATCTTGTATGTATATTCTAAACATACTAATGCATATATAAAATCGTGAATATATAAAATTTGTTTTGGAATAAATTAAAAAAACTTAAAATCACGTTTTGTTTTAGGTAAAGGCTAATCATTGGTAGTCTTGTAACGCCCCAGTTCTAACGGAAACAAGGTTTGGCGAATAGTCCTAAGATATTATGACTGGCGGAGTGGTATTCGCCCAGGTACATTTTGGGCGGATACAGTTATGTGTTTCAGTTAATGAAATGTTATGTCAGATAGCTATGTCAATTGGAACAAGGTAGTTACCAAGTGGAAAGGTATTGAGAGTGTGTGTAATAGCCCAACTTGCCCAGCCCAATTATATAAAATAAATAAAATAAATAAAGCCCAAATTAAACCTATTACATCAGGTCCAGCCCCAGGCCCAAATCACCTAACCCTAATCCAATGCAAAACAGTTTTCAGCCAACAAAAACCCTAAGCCTCCAGCGCCGCAACACCCCCAACCCCCCGCGTGTGCGCCTTCGTCCGTTGCTCTGTCATGCGCCTCCAGCAGGCCTCCGTATAGGGGTGTGCAAAATTCGGGTAAAACCGAAAAAATTCGGTTAACCGACCGAATTCGGTTAATCGGTCGGTTAACCAAATTTTTTCGGTCGGGGGTCGGTTAATTATTTTTTAATTTTTCAGTTAACAGTTAATTCGGTTCGAAACTGGTCGGTTAACCAAATTTTTTCGGTTTAACCGAAAAATTTAATAAATAAAATTATAATATATAAATAGGCCCACTATTCACCTAAACCCAATCCAAACCCAAGTATTCAACCCAACCCAATTACCCAACCCAACCCAATCATAAAAATTACAAATAATTTAATAAATAAAAATAAAATTCTAAAACTGTTTGGTTCGCTGTATTGGATTAGAGGTGTATTGGATTAGAGGTGTAATAGCAAATCAACTGTTTGGTTGAATGTAATGGAATAGAGGCGTAATAGTAATCTTGTGTTTGGTTGAATGGAATAGAGGTGTAATAGCATAATGGAAAAAAACTAAAATGACTAGAATACCCTTAGCATAAATTTGTTTTGGTAAATGATTATTGTTATTGTTATTTAAATTTTAATAAGATTATTAATATCAATAATAAATAATTTAATCATATTTAAACATAATTATTATTAAATATATTATAATTAAAATATATAATTTAATAAAATTCTTAATAATCAATATTCTTATATGAATTTACTCAAATCATAATTTAATAAAATTCTTAATAATTAATATTTTTATATGAATTTACTCAAATCATAATATATGATACTATAAAAGATAATTTGAAATAATTAATATTAAAATTAACATGTAACTGTTTGTTACTCATTCTTTGTTTCTTATTCTTTTTGTTTTGATCATGTATCAATCATTTAAACCAAATGCTTGGTTGTATTGAACAGTGTTTTATTACTTTATAAATGCATGATTTTATATACACAAATACATATGTATAGGAAAATTATCTGAATGAATGGTTAATATTTATTATCAGCAAAACTTAGTATATACACACATAAATTAAGGTAAGATAATTAACTCGATATCTAGCTTGAGCAGCTCGAGTTTGTCTAAACAATACATCAAAACTTTTTATTTTGAAGCTTATAAACTTAAACAGCTTAAGTGTCTTATTTTTCATTATGCTATAAAGGGAATATAAATAAATACCAGAATTTTGATAAGAAAAATTGCAGCAAGCAAAGCAATATCCTGCTATTAAAGTCACTATAAATATGTAATATAGCAAACAAAGATCTCTCAACTGATCTTTAATCTTTTTAATCATTTGTAAATAAAAGAAAAAATTACAAAAAAGAACAACCTGCAGAATGTTTGATGACAAAAACTAACAAAAATCCATGATTCAATATCAAATTCAAGATGCATTCTCCTTTTTCAGCTTACCAAGTTCTTGCTTGATGACTCCAAACCTCTACAAAACCGTATTACAGCTCATCAAGCTTCGATTAAAGTTTTGAGGAAGTGCTTTCAAGAAAATAACTCTGGTATAAAACGGGTAGACACAATAGGGGGTGTATCGGAAATTGACCTTGATCTTAGCCAACATAAGCTTGAACCTATCAAAGTCGTTGAGAGATGCTCTTCTCTTCTGGACAATCAACTTTCTACCCCACGAGCTACTTTCCCATTTGTTCTTACCATCTGCAAGTTAACATAAGAGTGATAAGAAAGAAAACATATATTCAAGAAACAACATTACAAATGCTAGTGAAAGCTGTCGTCGTCCTTACCAGCCTTCTCCATAGCTTCGATCAACCCATTTGTTCTTGGGAACACGTGGAATGTCAATTGTGATATCTGTCAATGTAAGCCTCTTGAAGTTCATTTGGCCTCTTACCATATCTGGGGCATCAACAAGTGCCTGCCACATTAAAAATACAGTCACTTCTTACACACATCTCCAAATAACACCTATAGGACTTCAACTAGACTAGTTGGCTGATAAAGGAACATTGATAATTGAGCAGACCATAATCCAAAGACTAAAACCAGCAAGATGGGTTAGTAGAAAAATTATGCAGCCAAAATCTAATGGTCACATTAAAGACATGTTTAAACCCTTCATATGACAAGTGATAAAGGAAAGGGCTTTCTTACATGACCACAGGTAAGTTTGCAGGCAATTGCATGACTTGCTTCATGCAAGAATACTGTAATGAGCTTAAAAGGCAGCAACAACACTGTTCTCCATAGCTACAACAATCAGGGGGAAACATTAGGTCAATCCATTTAAGCAAACAGAGGCAACCAGTTCAAATTCCAAATAATGCTGTATCTTTTAACAGAAATTCAACTGCAGTGAATCCTCCTAGAAAACTCCTAAAACTTTGGCATCCTCATCCTTATGAACAACTTATGAAAATTGTTGTAAATGCCATAGCATTTATGAGTTCCTTATGAACAGATTTACAACAAGTATTACAAAAGTAAATCACAAATGCTCCCAGAAAAGAACCCAATTTCCTTCAACGTGCAAACCAAGAAACTATTTAAACTGTTAATCTATTTCGTAATTCAAATTACCATCAATTCGATGGTTTCTCCAAAACAAGAAACTTATTAAATTTTAAACTAAAACTAACAATCATGGCTTAGTCAACTAAACCGTAGATATATCATCCTTCAAACAAACATAACCAGGGAGCTCTTACCAAAATTACCCCATTGTTTTTACCGTGTTTATATTGTTTCCTTACAACAACCAAAAGCATAGCAGAGAAAAAGATGATCTTTGTTATAAACAAGAGAAAAAAAATTCAAGAAAGAAGCTTACAACAAGAATGACAACAGTGAAGACACCAATTGTAACCAGAAAGGTAACTTGGCCATTATTGCAGCAACTGTTTAGCTCCCAGTTCACCATTTTTCTGCCTTTATTTCAAAATCTAAAAAGAACCCCTTTTTTTTTCAGGGGTCTTTTGTTTGGGATTTGAGAAAGTTAGATGAAAACACAATATATGTTCCAATATCCAAATCATTGAACTTCAAATAAATAGAAAAAAATATCTCAAAAAGTTTATAATAAAGGCTTCCTAAATTACCAAGCATCAAAAACCCAGAAATTTTCATCATTTTCATTCACAGACCAAATAAAGAACTATGAAAACACACTAAAAGGAAAAAAAATCTCGATAAGAAGAACACACCCACAAATGGTACGCCAGAGGATGTTAGAGGAGCAGAACACACTAGATGTTAGAGGAGAAGACGGTGAGGAGAGTGGAGAAGAAAGGTAGAAGGAAGAAACAGAACGTGGATTTTGGGTAAAACAGAAGCGTGAATCGGGAGGGTAAAACAGGGACCAAAATTGAAGCAGCACCTAATCTGAGCTCAAGGAAGAGATTAGAAAATGGTGGATTTTGGGGATTAGATCAGTAGTGTATTAGACCTGTAATAGCAATACACTGAACCAAACAAAGTATTAGAGGGGGATTAAGCGGGACCCACCGATTAGGGGTGTATTGGCTATGCCAATACACCCAACCAAACATGGTGTAAAAGTCTAAAAATAATTTAATTATGTAGTGATTCAATTCGGTTAATTCGGGTAATTCGGTTAATTCGGGTAATCCGGTTAATTTGGTTAATTCGGTTAATTTTTAACCAAAAATAAAAAATATATAATTTTTGGTTAATTCGGTTAACCGACCAAATTAACCGAAAAAATTTCTGTTCGATTAATTTTTTTTGAAAAAATTTCGGTTCGGTTAACGGTTAAAAATTTTGAAAGGTCGGTTAATTCGGTTAATGTTATTTCGGGTCGGTTAACCGGTCGGTTAACCGAATGAACACCCCTACCTCCGTACACGCCACGTCCACCACCTCCGTACGCGGTACCTGCAAATAGAACATAAACAACGCAGCAAAGAAAAAAGATTGTATTTTTTTTCTGTTTTTTGATTTCATTTTTGAAGGAGGCTATAAAATCAGAGAAAAAGCCCTTTGTTTTTTTTACGCGCATATTGAAACAAAAAAAAAGAGAGAAAAGAAATCAAAGATCGTTTTTTTAAGGTGAATCCCAAAGTTTGCTTTCGTTTTTTTTCCTTTTTTTATTTTTCTTCGATCTGTTATTCATTACCATATATGCATATATGAGATAATAAAAAGGAAGGGGATGGAATCCGTACTTGGTTAAGCCCGCCGTCGAATCCTTCATTGGTTCTAATCGGAACCGGATGGTTGGGGGCTCCGATGTTGAGGCGGCGCAAAAGGGATGTTAGAGGGTTAGTGTCGTTTTGTTAGTAAACTGGTAGGGTTTTTGATTTAGGGTTCTTTAGTGGCTTTTATAAGGAGCGAAAAATGGCACCGTTTAGGGCCTATTTCAGTGGCCTTAGAACGGTGCTGTATTGGTGATTCAACCTCAGCGACCCGCGCGGTGACCCGACCCGAGGGAAGGATCCGCGCGTTTTTTGCTCAATGGTCTATTTGCGCAATAAGCCCCTTTGTATTTGGTGTTGTTTCGATTCAGTTTTCTTCTTTTTTTAATTTGTACTATGCATTTAACTTCGACTTCATTTAAGTCCTCAGTTAAGCGACGTCGTTTCCACTGTTAGGATTTGAATGCCCGGATCTGTGTGTTTATTTGTTGTTTTAGTCCTTCGATTTTTAGTCGAATACAACTTTAATCCTTTTTTTATTTATGTGTGCTGCTTATTTAATATTGTTTTATTACAATTTAATTTTCGTTCCATTATTTATTTTATTTGGTTTTATTTTCTCTTTTAATTTTGTTTTGATTTTAGCTAATCTCTTATTAGTTTAATTTTAAGTTTAAATTAGTTCTTATTTTAACAAATTTAGTTCTTATTTATAATATTATTTTAATATTTCAAATTAATATTGTTTTAAATTTATCATACATCAAATTTTTAAATCTATTATATTCTTTTATTTTCAAACTTGACTTGTTATTATTTATTTCATTATTGATTTTTCTATATATATTTTATGAAATTTTGATATGATTTGTGTAGGTTTTTTGATGTTTTTTTATTATGTTTTAAAATTCATCTTTTGTATATTTTACATATATATATTATATTTACATGATAATATTTTTCATATAATATTATTATTCTTTCGTATATAACTTATTAAATTATCCATTTCTAAAATATATATTGTTGTTTTAATATTATTTTGAAATTTTTTTAAAAATGGTGTTTCATTAAAGCACTAAAGTCATTTTATTTCGTAAATTTTTAAAAAATGCTCGGTGTTCACGATTCTCGAGAGAATTGTGCCCTAACTTACTGGGCTTCAATTTTTTTCGATGAATTTAGATAGCCAAGTATTTATTTTGCAATAAAACCATACAGGTTCTAAATAAAGTTTTTTTGGGATTTCTAAATGTTAGACCCTAACTCACTGGATCTGACATTTTGCTACCTCGAATTAAAGATTTTTGAAATAAAGGCAATATTTGGTGTTTAAAAATTTCGAGAAATTGAATTCTAACTTACTGGGTTCTGATTTTTCGTTTGACCCAAATAACCAAATATCCTTCTCAAAATGTATGAGTTTTAAAAGTTAAAAGATAAACTTAATTTCGAAGATTAAACTGTTGCACCCTAACTCACTGAGTGTGACAATTTATTTCTTTGAAATGAGTGTGTCTTATCATCCAATTCGGTTTGTTCAAATTTACTTTTAAAAGGATCGTATTTTAAAATCTTTTCAAATCTTCAACACTAAGACATTAAACAATCAATTCGGTACTAATTTTGGGCATTACGAGGGTGCTAATCATTCCTCGCGCGTAACCGACTCCCGAACTTGTTTTCTCAAAATTCGAAGACCAAAATCGTTATTTTAGTAAATCCAAATGTTTTATTAAAATCTTAAGGTGACCCGACCACACCTCGAAAAAGGATTGGTGGCGACTCCATTTTCATTTTCAAAGTTGATTCCCTTTTTTTTAATAAAAAAATAGTTTCGACAGTGTGAGTTCATGTTAGAAGAATAGTGTGTTTTAAACGTGATACTGTGCAAGTTATGTTGTAAGGTAAGCTGGTTAGGAACCAACTGGATGTGAACCAGAATAGTTAAAGGATAAAGGGGTATTCAAATAGGTTTCTCGAAAGTTGTGGACTTTTAGATAAAACATTATAGAAAAAAGTACTTGTCAAGTTCTAATAAGGACTTAGATTATATTAATAGATATTCAAGATTTGGGATAAAGGAGTTCCCTTTTTCCTTCCTCTAGAATATTATTATCTGGGGCTTAATAAGCAAAAAGGTATTTCTTTGAGTTGAAGATGAAATCTTGGATTATATGGATGATTATTCATGTCAAGGTAAGTTTTATGGCTTCGTATGTTATGAAAGATTAGGCCTTTAAGAATGTATGAACTGTAAGATGAAGAAGTAAGAATTTTTATGTGGGTTATTTGGGTTAGAGATGATGACAAGGTTATTTGAAATGAGTTTTAATGGTGATTTTCTATTTTATAAGGCAGTGGTTGCTATAATCCCTGATTGGACGTTGGATCTAAGGTTCAAGCTACTATCTATGGTTGTCAAGTGAGTCTCTAAGCTGACTATTGTTTGAATATTGTTCACGTGAGGGATTTTGTGAAAGGTGATTGATCTATGAAACTGAATCTAGAAAAGTATGACATGATGATTATGTTATTGCATGAAAGTTTGATGGACTTTGCATGTGTAGTTTGTATGAAATCTGATGAATTTAAATTAGTGATAGGAATCCTGAAGTTAAAATATTATTGTATGGGCATGTCTGGAAATAGTTTGGGTGTCTGTATGAATCAAGTGTTGAGTCTTGAATGATGTCAGTGTATGAAGAGTCTATGTCTGCTCATCGCGGTGGAGTCTAAAGGGATCCGTCAGGACTAAAAACATAATCTCTGATATGAATCTCTGAAAGAAAAAGTCCATGGCCATGGCACCATATTATGTAAGACCATAGTTGGGCTATGACATCATATGGAAAAAAATTAAAGAAATGTTATTACCCAATAGGGTTCTCTACGTGACCCAGGACGATGGGGGTAAACCTCATGAAATGTAAGTCTAGGCGAATCCCTATTGTAAACATGCTAGAAAAAAGGAAGTGTTTGCGTCAATCTATGAAAAAGTAGTCTTTTTGGCGATCTATGAAAAGAAAGCCTTTGTGGCAATCTATAAAGGGAATGCCTTTGTAGCGCACTCTAAAGAATGACCCTTATGGCAACCATCTGAAGGAAACGCTTCTGTGGCAGACCTTGAAAGAAAAAAATGGTATTTATGATGAACTCTAAAGGAACGATAGTTGCAATGAACTCTGAAGGAAAAAACCCATGTGGCGTATCATGTTACACCTTCGATGAGATATTCTAATGAGCTTCCCTTATGGCGAGCTTCGTATGAAATGTTATGGCGTACCCTGCATGGTCTTTAAAGAAGAACAGAGAAACTAAAATGCGGCAAAAAACATGGCGAATTCGAAGTATGGGTTAATTATACTTGAAGAACAAATCTGAGTAAGGGCTATGTCTAGTAAATTGAAAAAGGTTACATGTTTGTAATTTTTAGAAGAAAAAGAGTATTCTCCATAAATGATCAAGTTGTATAATTAAAGAATGTATTTTCTATTTAAGTACGAAATCATTTATAGATTTCGAAGAAATGATGACTTAGAGTATGTATATAAGAATAACAATATTTTGTCTAAATGAACCTCTGGAATGGGTATGATTAAGGAATCACGAAGCTACAGAGTGAAGAACGTGAGCAATGTATCAAAGATGCAAAAAATAAGACATGACTTCAGAGTCAGGGGTGACATCTATGGTAGGAAGAATGACATTCTTGGAAGTTATTCTCTAGAGACAAGTTGAAGAACAAAGAACAAAGAACAATGAGATGGTAAATTAAATTACTAGATGTGAAATACAAAAAAAAATGATTCAGGTAAATGGGTGTCTATCTCACTAAATTCTCATGAACTTACATGGATTGTGTTTTCTATTCAAGGTTGAATGTGATGTTGTGCCTGGGGGAAACGATACCAGTACTACACCTAAGAAATGGCGTATTGAATTATTATGCATACAGAGCAAGCTTGATGGCGTGATCGAGTTTGTTTGGCACATAGAAACCCTTGAGTTGGGATAACCACATTAGACCAGGACATTATTTTAGTAATATTTGTAATCAAATCTTTATGTATTATAAGGGAAATTCTTCAATGTTTATACTTATGTATTGTATTATGAGGTCTTGTAATTAAGTAGTTCAAATCTATTGTAATTTGTGTAATTAAAGTTGGGTTACATTTGTATTAGACTGGTAACACCCAAGATTCAGATTCGGTTGGTCGGATCAATTTTAGGGTGTTACAGGTCTAATTCATAATCCCTACACAGCTTAAATGGAATAGTTCTACCGATATTTTACAAAAAAATAATAATAAGTATTTCATACAAATACAAGTGCTAAGTTAATTTTGTGGTTGGGAGAAAAAAACAAAACCAAAGAAAAAGTCTTACTTGCAAAGGATCTGTTGAAGTAATAAGTAAGACTAAGTATTAAGAAAGAGGCAATAACTACCCTAAATCAATATAAAATAGAGTTAATTTTTTCTTAATATTTTTTAAACTTTCCAATCTACATGAGAAAGTAACTTTCCCACCTTTTGTCATGGGAATCACATTGCGATGTTTATGGAGAAGTAACTCCAAGGGGAAGTTAGATTTCAAGGAAAGTAAATAAAATTTGACATTATAGTTGTTGGAATAACTTTCTAACGGATTAAATTCTCAAGAAAGTAACTACTTTCGTTCATACCAAATGCTACCTAATATCCTAAATCAATATAAGATAGGGTTAACTTTGTGTTAATATTTTTTTTAACTTTCTAATCTACATGGGAATCACATTGCCATGTTCATGGGAAAGTAACTCCCAAAGGAAAGTTAAATTTTAAGGAAAGTAAATAAAAATTGACATACCAATCATTAGAATCACTTTTCAGTTAAATTCCTAAGAAAGTGACCACTTTTTGTCATACCAAATGCTACCTAAGTTTGGATTCAAAGTAGGAAATGAAAAGAAATTAAATGAAAAGAAAGTAAAAGAGTGGAAAATTAAAGAAAGTAAATAATTACTATTGTGATAGTTAAAGTTAATGAAGAAAAAAAAATTAATGTTTTTGTTGGGATAGAAAGTGGAAAGGAAAGGATTAATTATAAAGAATTTTTATAATTATAACCTTTTCATCAAACAATTAAATGAAAGAAATGACAAATATATATTTTACATCTTAAATTTTATTTTGCTTTCACTTCCTTAGCTTTTCTCCCAAAGTGGAGGTAAATAAAATATTTAACTTTTAAGAAAAGTTTACTTTTTCTCATCTAATTATAATTTTTTTCTCTTAATTTCCTTTTATTTCTCTTCTACATTTCGGGTTAGTTTAGATGGGCGGTGCGTTTACTTTTGATAAGGTTAAAAACAATGGTGATGGTGAGATTAGTTATTGTAGCGATGAGATTGATGTAGCAGTGAGATTAGAAAGTGTGGTCGGTTATGTGTTTAAATTAGAAAATGACTATTAAGAATATTAGATTAGAAATTATATATAATAGAAATTTTTTAAATTATTTCACTTTTACGAAATTATTAAAAATATGTGAATTTCTAAATTCATTTAATAAAATATTAAAATGTATCTTCTGATATATTATTATAAATATTTTAATTAATTATAAAATTAATTTAAATTATTTATTAGATAAAATGATAATTATTTTTTTGAGGTAAATCGGAGTGGGCTATATTATATAAAAGAAAATAAAAGCGTGACAAACACCAAGTCCAACAGTAGCCGAACACAAAACAACCAACGACCCAAATATGGCCCCAAAACCTACCCAAAAGTAATAATAGGAAGGAAAAAAAAGAGCAAAAAAAAAAAGAAATACTAAAAGGCGTGCCCATCATTTTGTTGCCCAAACAGAAACCTTCTAGATGCCCGCCCCAACAACAATCAATCACTCTTCATTTCCAGACAGTTCGATTCTCAGAAAAAGCCTCCATCTTCCCCAAAACTACACAGAATACAACTTTCCTCCCAAAAGACTTCCAAAATTGTTTGGCCTTCCTTAATCTGGTTCCCTTATCTTTTCTGCAGCAAAACGACTTCTTGCAAAGGATGGAACACCTCCCACAAGGTAAAAGCTCCAGTTAATTTAAAGGCTCCTTGTGTGATTGAAACCAATTTAACCACACTGTTGAATGTCATCCAAATATTGCATCAGTGAGGTTGATAAGAGTTTTTTACCCCTAATTGCATCACATCGGCCTTAATCGCCAAACCAAAGGGAGCCTTAGGTGGGTTTAGATGCATAGTACGTTTACTTGTAGTTAATGTAAAAATAATAATGACAGTGAGGTTATTTCATTTCTCTGCCGAAGTATGAGAAGTTAATCTATTTGTTAAAATTTAAAATTCATACTTAAAATTTAAAATTCATACTTTATAAGAATTAAAAAGTGAGTCTAATTGTTTGTAAATTTATAAATTTAAGCTTAATTTTTTTAATATTTATTGCATATAAATGGTAGAAGTGTTGATTTTTTATTAAAAAAATTCATAAAGATAAAAGTTTAACACTTCTAAAATTTTGTAAAATATGAAAACCAAATTTGGAAAAAGCTAAAATTAAAATCAATTTTCAAAGATGTAATTTGTAATTTGATTTTTTTAGGGTAAATTATTTAGTTAGTCATTCAATTTTTAAAGTGTTTTTATTTTAGTCACCCAAAATTAAATCTTTGCGATTTCGTCACCTAATCTTTAGGGTATTTTTATTTTAGTCACTCAAGTGTTCAATTATATGCGTCACATCATGTTTACACTTTCATTTTTGTCACTCAACTTTTAGGTCGCTTTCATTTTGTTCACTTCAAAATATATATATTTTAAGTATTGTTTGGGGTAAAAAACCAAGGATTAAAGTGAAAAAATGGTAGAAACTAAAATAATACACATAAATTATCAAATTGTACTTGTTTATTCCATTGCTGAAAATTCTAAATTTCTTTTTAATATTGAAATTTTAAATTTCAAAACATCAAAATAAATTAAATAAATTGTTTAAATTTTTTTTATCCTTTGATAATGCCAACTGATTTGTTACCACAATATTGAAATCAATTAATTTAATATCCTTCTAAATCTTAAAATTTATTTTATGTTCCTATATCATCCTTAAGGAAATCGATACAAATGTCTCATATTTAGTAATTGTCTACTATACTTAAATTTCTTTTGATTATATAGTCTCGAATCTTCCATGCAAGGCTAAAAGTAAAGGAGAAAAATTATTGCAATTAATTAAATTAATTGCTTGTTCTTTGTTCGGGTAAAAAAGTGATAAAAAATATGCATTTTGTTTGGCATGGAAGATAAAATTAATTAATTTAATTAATTGCAATGATTTTTCTTTGCTTTTAGCTTAACATAGAAGATTCAAGATCATATACAATTATTAAAGATAAGTTATTAAGTTGATTTTAATTTGAAAACATAAAATAAAATTTAAAATTTTAGAAGATTAAATTAATTAATTTTAAAATTATAGTAATAAATCGGCTCACAGTATCAAGGATATATTTTTTAATAATTTATTTAAATAGTTTTGAAATTTAAAATTTAAAGAACTTTCTAGAATAGGGTAAACAAGTAAAATTTGACAATTTTTTTAATGTATTATATTTTCATTTTAATCCTTAATGTTTATCTTGACCAATTGGTGGGATGACCAAAATGAAATTCACCTAAAAGTAGATGACAAAAATGAAAGTGTAAATATAATGTGTGGTGATAAAAATTGGAGGATGAAATTGATCAAAATGAATCCGCATGATCACAGTTGACACTTTTCTATTAATTGTAATTCCTTCGGGAAATATAAATCCAAATTTCAGCAAGCCGAGCAAAGACAGGAGTCGAGAAAAAATTCCTCTTTTCCTGCCGTCAACGGTATTTTTCTTTATCATTCTTCCGATTAAGTACATGTTTCACCTTTGTTTTTCTTTTAACTGTTTGATCTGCTTATATGTAGTTTGAATTTTACAGGGCTTAATCTTTGTTTGGTTCCCGAGAATATCAACAATGACTCATATCCTTTTGATTAAAATAATAATTCGTGTAATCGGGAACTTAATAAAATAGATTTTTTTTTTATGTTAATTCCCTTAACCTAAGCTAACGCGGCAACCAGAGAGAAAAAGATAGAGAAAGGGCTCAATCCAGGTCAGGCAACAAAGGGAAAGCTGGTTCCAAGGACGATGGATTGACCCCTGAACAACGCCGTGAAAGGTTTCCTTTATTTTTTCTCTTAATTTTCTTTATGAAATCTAAATTACCTTTTTTTCCCCCTCCTTAGCCTTCTGATTGTGATAATGGGGTCCATTTTTTAATTTGCAGAGATGCAAAGGCCTTACAAGAAAAGGCCGCAAAGAAGGCAGCGCAGGCGGCAGCTGGAGGTAACACTGCCGGCGGTGCTGGTGGAAGTAAAAACAAGAAATAATATAATAAAGACGGTGAGATGATCTACCGTGGAGGTTAAAGTTAGTGTTAATCTGTTGATCGGGGAATTTGATCTTTGGTTTCCAGTCTTCGTTTCGTGTTTTTTAAAGTTCAACAAACCCTCGGCTTGCTTATATATTTGGCATTGATGTTGACTGTTAATGGAATTGATTTCCTATATAGCATTATGGAATTTTTCGTTTCTATGATTACCTGTAGTTATCAATTCCGGTAGATAAAACCCCGTATCGATTTTGATCATCTTGCTGGTTTGATTGTTTTCCCTTCTATTGCATTTCTGGTTTGTACATATTTCTTTTGGAATGGTTATGCCTTTGAAGGTAGGTTTACTGTTACAGTTGTTTGTGTAAATAGCTTACTTATGGTGAAACTATGGTTAAACCATTTGTAATTTCCAGAGGATTATGATTCATTAACTGTTTTCGGTGATAGTGAACTAATTAGATGCAGATGTGGAGAGTAGAACTAATATGTTTGTTGCATTTTCTTTTCTCCTTGAGACAGATTTATCCGTGATATAATTTCTAATAGTTGTAAATCAAATTCTGTTAGAATCTAGTTATCTATGGCTGGCTTCAATTTCCATGCTAGACTGCATAAGTTGAAATATATTCCATGTTATTTATTTATGATTTGATATAACCATAACGACAATTTTTTCTTGTTATGATCACGGTGGCTTGGTTGGTATATTAAGCATCACAGTGTTCCAGAGTCAGCTGAGTTTGAGCATTTGTGTTGCTGCTATTCATTTGCGGCTGGCATTGTAGTTTTATTGTCTCAATTTTAGTTTTAAAATGGTTTCTTGCAATAAATGAGGACTGATAACCATAGTAGCTGGTGTTTTCTCAAGAATATACTGCTCCTATTTATTATCATAGGGTCCTGCTTTAATTTATATATCTATATATTTGCTATTTGGAGCTGTATTCATTTTGTCATTGCAATGTTTGTGGTTTTCTGTGTTATAAGCTTGAGCTGCTATCAGGTAACAATGATGTTGGATGTGCTTGGTCCGAGTCTTCTTGTGTTTGTTTCACGGTTGTACTTCATCCAAGTCCCTCCATCTAGGGGCCGGGATCATATACTTGCTTTGTTGCAGACTTTCTGGTACTTAATTTTATAAGGATGAGATAGAAGTTTCAGCAAGTATCACCTGTGGCCTTCATTTTGGTATGACAAATCAATCCAGAAGCACACGTTAGGATAACTGGTGAAAGGTTCTTATTGGTAGTGTATTCGATGGATTGGGTGATGATGATCTTCTTGGTTTTAAGTCTTATTACTTGAGTTTTTATTTTTAATTTATTCATCAAGAGTTCGAAGCTAATGAATTTGTTCGACATTATGTGGTATGTACTATTTTGTATTCTTTTCATACTCTTTTGAGAAAAATGTTGATTATTTCTGATAACCATAGCAATTTTCTTTTTTCTTTTTTACATTTTATTTATTGAACTGATTGTAAAATACTTAATTAATTTTAATTACTAATATGCAAATAACGTGGTTATGATTTTATGAAATTCTAATAAAAAAATATGTAGAAAAAATATAATTGTTGCTCTGATCTGGCGCCTTCGATTGTAACACAGTTTTTAATCTCTTAATCACCAGCTCGTTTGGAATGTTGGCTCCAAAATCATTGTTTTATTTGTTTGTTTTTTAAACATTTCTTGCAAGATTGGTTTTTCTAGCCTTACTTCGTTTTTTCACTTTGTTTTTTTTTTCTGTCACATTTCGGTTCTTGAACTCTGTTTCGTTGCTAATGGCCTTAAAAAAGGATGACTACTGCGAATATGCCATTCATGATATTGTATGTTAATCAATGTTGATCAATGATAATCACGTTAACCATTGTTGGTCAAACAAAAATCATTAAAAATGTAAATTTTATTTAAAAAAGTAATGACTGTTTAAAATTTTAAAAATTGCAAAATATTAAAAATATGCAATAACTAAGGAAAAATTATATAAAATGTTTTGTCACATTTTAAAAAAAATTTAATTTTTTTTAATAATATTCACATTTATAGTTTTTAATAATTTTAAACCTTTTAAATAATATTTACTGTATTTAATAATTTGTTGTCCCATCAACAATGGTCAATAGGCCACGACATTGGTCAAGACACCTTGTCACAGAGGACATAACACGTTCTCATTGGCCACCTTGTTTTAAACATAATTAGCTTTTAAGTACTAAAATAGGTTATAGAACAAAGTTTGGGTATTAAAATGGGACAAAAAAAATTTATGAATCAATGTCCGAAAACGCATATATTTGGGGGTCAAATCATGAATAAAACCATTTTTTGAAGAAAAAAATTGATAATAGCTAATGGGGCCTTGCCATTATTGGTTAAGACGAAAATTTTGAGTTTTTAGATACTTAGGTTTGAGTTTTATGATGCACAATTGCAATATGTGGATCTCTAGTATAGTGGTCCATTTCATACCAGTACCGCTTGTAATGGCCAAAACATGCCATTTCGGTAGTAAATCGGGACAACAACCTTTAGATTCCGTTTCGGTTTAAATTTTGTCTCTATCAATTTGTTCTGAAGCATTTCATCTATTTCGCCCAAAATTTCATATTTTGTTTGCTACATAAAAAAATAACTTTAAATTAACAAGTTTGATGGTACTTATGATGAATCGTTGATATTTACAAAGAACCATGCATAGGAATGACAACTTGGATTGCAAATTCGAATATCAACGTATATTTTATTCTTTTTTTTTTGTGGATTTGAATTGTATTCAATCATTATCAATTGGTTCCTAAACTGAATAAAATTCATAGCTATTAAAATTTTATTACTTTTACGATCTAATCTTTCAATCAACAAAATTACTGGACTAACATTCAATATAACCCTAATATAGACTCGTAAATATTAAATAATAATATTTACTAACTTAATTATCGGAAAATGAGATTCCAAAACCATCATTTTTGACAACACTAAAAACGGATTATTACATTGGACTCCGAACATAACATCTTTAGGTTCGAAATCGAATTTCGCACCATTGAGATTTGGTTGTCGTGACATTGATGCCTTAATGTTCCTTTTCAGCTTCAAAGTTGGACGTTGCGATCCATCTTGAATATTGCGACAATTTGGGGAAATCCACGGTCTCCTTGACCAAAATGATATATCGCACACTTGAGTCCTTCCTTAGGTTTGAATTGGCCTAATAGGTCATAAAACAAACTTAAAGTGCTTATTTTATTGAATTCAAATATAGAAGTACTAAATTGCGAATCTAACTAAAACAATAACAAATTACTTGATATAAGCTCATTAATTGTCAAAAAAGAGCTCAATTTTCCACAACGAATAGTGGCAGATCAATGCCAAGGCTAAAACTAAGTGATAATGTCTTCACGAAATACAAATTGCGGAGAATATTTGGCGATGTTACTTGATCACGAACTCTTCGGTCTAACTATTACCTGCACACAGAATTAAAAACTCGAACATTGAGCTTTTCACAACTCAGTGGTGTGCAATATCTATTGCAGTTTAACATAATATTGCATAATTATACTAAATTACCATCATACAAACAACTATTATCAACTATATAACATATAACAAATCAACATAATATACCCACACACTCGACATAGGTAAGACAAATATTTAAAATTACATTCGATATAATGAACAATTCAATTCAATCTTTAATATATCTGGTAAGCTTGAGTAACCTTATGCGGGAAATCATGTTGGATACATTGAGTATCCAACCAAAACTAGTTACGATACACTAAATGTTTAACGATACTCTGGTGCGTGCATAGCACAACTTAACCAACCAACACACCAAATGCGCAAAGGGCAACAATGCAATACTTTCAGGCGCTCGCTAACAAACCCGCATAACAAATCTTTAAAGAGTTTTATACTTTATGGCATGCCAACTATACTTGGATAGTTTCCAACATCGTTTACAGGGGTTGAAATACATAAATTAAAATTCAATTTAATGCAAATGGATAACGATTCCAGAAATAATTAACCAAACCATTCATCACAAATTATACATTTTCATAATGGTTACACACACACAAGTAATTTAGCATATTATACAATATTATCAAATGATAGAGAGCACAAATTTTAATTCTAAGCGTTCATTGTTTAGAAGCGACCAAAACTTCAATGATATTCAGTTTCAACATTCCATCTATCTCTTTCGCTTCAGTGAAGAAAATCATACAAACTTATTAAAACTAAATCTAAGTTATCACTTACACGACAATTAATCTAATCTCAACCATAAACAGATTTTATTTATTCTAAGTAAAATTAATATCTACTTTAATATCATAAGAACTTCTAATCCAAGAAATATTAAACATGAATGATGATAAATTAATCTAATGGATCTTATTGATAGACTCAAATAAATCAACATTTAACTACCATTGCTCTTATTCTAATCTTCTTATTAAGTTACAATATTTTTAACTATCGTTGTTCTTATTTTAATTGTTTTTCTTATTCTAATCTTCTAGATCTTATTTTTGTTGAAAACAAGTTTTATCATTCTTAAACTAAATGAATCTACCAAACCGACTTTATAGTATTCCAAAATTAATCTCAATATATACAAACCAATCTCAAACTAAAGGTGTTCCAAACCTAAACATGATATTAACATTTTTTATTCTTGCCCAAGCTTGACCCGACCCAAGATATGAGCTTAAAATTTTGTCCAAACCCACCTATATTTGCAAAAGACTAACCCAAACTCATTTTAGGCCCGCCCATATTATATTTTAATTATTTTTTAAAAATATTTATTTTATTTTAATATTAATAATTTTATTTTATTTAATTACTGAAATTTTTTATATAGTCATCTTAACATTATTTTAATGTTTACATTAGAATAGTATTATATATTTAGTATAGGTTTATTTTTTTAATGTGTTATAAATTACATAATATATAAAAATAACATAATATAAAGTATTATAAACTTAAAAATAGATTGGGTCGGGCCGGGCTTAGGCCTTGAATGTTCAAGCCCAAGCCTACCCTATATTTTAAATAAGCCTATTTTTTTTTGCCTAAGCCCATTTTTTGGGCCTAATATTTTTCCTAAACCCTTCAAAATTTCGAACAAGCCTTCGGGTGTGGACGGGTAGCCCGACTCATGAACAAGTCCGTTGATACAATTTATCAACAGAAATGGAGAGATCGGAAGAGCTATGGAAAAAGTGGGAAGAAGATCCCAAGGTAGAAGCATGACGAGGATCCCCCCAATCGTTTGAAGTCTGTCTCTTTCTATTATACCGGGTTGAACCTCGGGTCGAGTAATTATATAATAAAATATAAAATATAAATTAATATAAATTATTATCACCGTATAACAATTTGTCCCCCACCTGGTCGAAGAAGAGTTATAAAGTGACTCTTCTTAGACGATCTGACATATATGAAGTGCATGTAATTTGGGGATTACCATATAGATTTTAACTTGAAGCATTATTGAACAATTTTTGTTGTTTGATAGTGTGATACAGGAGTCAAAAATTGCATTGCAGAATACAACGAATTGTATTTCTCGTAAGAAAAATAAAATAAAATAATTGATGACATTAAATCGAATGAACTTAAGCTGCAATCTTAAATCAACGAGCCTTAACAATATCAGCTACAATATTAAATTAGCGAGCTGTTCGAAAACTACGATCTTAAATCAACTAACCTTGGTAACATCAACTGTGAACGTAGGTCAATGAGCTGTTTTGGAAGCTGCGATCTTAAATCGGCAAGCCTTTATAATATCAGCTAGGAACGTAAGTTGGCACTAACTATTTTGGAGGCTGCGGTATTGAACCTGCGAGCCTTAAGATATTAGCTGGGAGTGTAAGCTCGCGCTAACTATTTTGGATGCTGCGATATTGAACCTGCGAGCCTTAGGATACCAGGTGGGAGCGTAGGCTCGCGCTAACTGTTTTGGAGGTTGCAGTATTGAATCTGCGAGTCTTAAGATACCAGTTGGGAGCGTAAGCTCGCACTAACTATTTTGGATGTTGCGGTATTGAACTTGCGAGCCTTAGGATATCAACTGGGAGCGTAGGCTCACGCTAATTGTTTTAGAGTTGCGGTATTGAACCTGCAAGCTTAGGATATCAGTTGGGAGCGTAGGTTTGCGCTAACTGTTTTGAAGGCTGCGGTATTGAACTTGTGAGCCTTAAGGTACCAACTGGGAGCATAAGCTCGCGCTAATTGTTTTGGAGGCTGCGGTATTGAACCTGGGAGCCTTAAGATATCAACTGGGAGTGTAGGCTCACGCTAATTGTTTTAGAGTTGCAGTATTGAACCTGCGAGCCTTAGGATACCAGTTGGGAGCGTAGGTTCGCACTAACTGTTTTGGAGGCTGCGGTATTGAACCTGCGAGCCTTAAGATACCAGCTGGGAGCATAAGCTCGCACTAACTATTTTGAACGCTGCAATATTAAACCTACGAGCCTTATGATACCAGCTGGGAGCGTAAGCTCGCGCTAATCATTTTGGAGGTTGCAGTATTAAACCTGCGAGCCTTAAGATATCAGCTGGGAGCATAGGCTCGCGCTAACTATTTTGGAGGCTGCGGTATTGAACCTGTGAGCCTTAGGATATCAGCTAGGAGCGTAGGCTCGCGTTAACTGTTTTAGAGGTTGCGGTATTGAACATGCAAGCCTTAGGATACCATCTGGGAGCGTAAGCTCGCGCTAACTATTTTGGAGGCTGTAATATTGAACCTCTGAGCCTTAAGATACTAGCTGGGAGCATAAACTCGCGCTAACTGTTTTGGAGGTTACGGTATTAAACCTGCGAGCCTTATGATACCACCTAGGAGCGTAAGCTCACGTTAACTGTTTTGGAGGCTATAGTATTGAACCTACGAGCCTTAGGATATCAGCTAGGAGTGTAGGCTCGCGCTAATTATTTTGGAGGCTGCGGTATTAAAGCTACGAGCCTTAGGATATCAGCTGGGAGCGTAGGCTCGCGCTAACTGTTTTGGAGGCTGCGGTATTAAACCTGCGAGTCTTAGGATATCAGCTAGGAGCGTAGGCTTGCACTAACTGTTTTGGAGGCTACGGTATTGAACCTGCGAGCCTTAAGATACCAGTTGGGAGCGTAGGCTCGCGCTAATTGTTTTGGAGGCTGTGGTATTGAACCTGCAAGCCTTAAGATACCAGTTGGGAGCGTAGGCTCGCGCTAACTGTTTTGTAGGCTGCAGTATTGAACCTGCGAGCCTTAATCGTCAGCTGGGAACATAGGTCAAAAGCATACAAATATATAATTAAATAACATTCATGCTGTAATTTCGTACCATGAACCTGTTCTCAATCTAATTTTGTGAATAACATGCAAACTAGCATGGATTTCATGACAAGTACCAAATGTTGTCCCTACCTCAAAGGGATGTGCTATACCTTTATTTCACCATATTAATAGTTGTTTAACTAGAGGACTCTATAAGATGAAATTAGTCCCTTGGATTCACTCCGCTTAATAATTAATCACTAAGGATACTATCTCTTCATCTTGGATTGGACTACATGTCTTGTATTGTACAACTATAAAATATATACGTATATTTCCAGCATTTATTTAGCATTTAATGGAATGAAGGGAAACCTAAAAAACTTCATATATCTTAGAAATGCAAAGACAATCAAATATTAGGTTGAACAGTGTACCTGGTGATGAAATACCACATAGGAAAAAGCATAGAAGATGATGACAAAGGAAGAAGTTTAGGAGTGATAGCTTAGTAAACAAGTGTTCATATATTGCAAAGTTCAAACAACCAGGATCTACCGTATGCAGTAGTACATAACATGAACTTCAGCAAATGGGAGAAGTGTAGGGAGAATAACATCTACTATAGATGATTTAGTTTGATCTTACCTGCAAAATGTTAGCGTATACAAAAACCAATTTCGTATACAAAAATATCATATATGAACTACAAGTTCTTTTTTAAACAAAACAAACCAATTATCACCAATCCTGCATGCCATTCTAGTAAAGGATATGCAAAAGTAATATATCCTCAAAAAGTAATGTTATATCAAAAGGCTGCAGAGATCTGCACATGTAAATGCCTCTACTAAAAGGCAAAATGTCTATATTTATAAAAACTTACCATTAACCAAAACTATCAAACAAACAAGCAAAAAGTACCATGCTTAGTAACACTAATTCGGAGATAAAAATGGATATCTCATCAAAGCAATAAGAAACTATACAAGCCATAAATAGTTGTAGGAAGCTAATCGTATCATATGTGCACTCAAAAACATAACACATGGAGTTATACCCAAACAACATAAAGGAAATTGAATTTGAGTGTCAAAGATTTCTTTATCCTAGAACTTTAATAAAATGAACCTCACACAACTAAATGACAAAACAAAGTTTTATTTTTCTGGAAAACGAGAGTTTTAGATAAGGGCAAAACTTTTTCCCCCTTGTTCAAGTCCATCGATGAGCCATCAGAAGTAGTCACCATTCACCAAGATAAATGACTAGAAAAATGGTAACACTATAGTTTCCATAAATCAAGTTTGCAAATGAAAAAAGTAATAGTCGACAGTAGAACATGTAATGGAAGTATAATTAATGCAGGTGCTACTACTATTATAATGTTATTTTATTATTTCAATCTCATTTATTTATTATTAGACATAGAGAAAGTTGAAGCTTAGATCTACAGCATAACCACAGAGGCTACATTACAAGATCTGTAGAATGTATGTACAAAGGCTACATAGTTAAAAGAAACCAATATGATGGATCTACAAAAAAAAAACTATAGAAGCTACAGAGCTGGAGCTTTGCAAAAAATTAGAATACAAATTACTAACAAGAAAAATGTTATTAAAAATTAACACTTTTTTAAGCCTATATCAGTCTTTGATATTTCACCAATGTAATGGCAGATTATAATCAATTACTCCCTAACCATTAAAGAGGAAATTGCAATAGTTAGTTAAATGTTACAAATTAATACAGTGGTCATTGCATTCCAACAAAATTCAACCCAGAAATGAGAAATAATCAGCAAACAGTCCTTAACCCAATTAACTTAATTGAAATACACCGATTTTGAATTGATTATTATTATTATTAGAGCCAATTTTCAGTGTGTGTTTCTTCTTCTTCTTCTTTTTTTCAATTTTTCAAGGGCCTGGCCTGGACAGGTCGTGAATCCATGGGAGATAACAGCAAAGCCAAAAGATCATCAATCAGCAAACACTCGATCTACAGAGGGATGAGAATGAGGAGTTGGGGCAAATGGGTGTCCGAAATTCTTGAGCCCCGCAAGAAGTCCCGCATTTGGCTTGGCACTTTTGCTACCCTAGAAATGGCAGTACGCGCTCATGATGTAACAACTTTAAGCATCAAAGGTGAATTCACGATTCTCAATTTCCCTCACTTTGTAATTTTGCTTCCTCAACCAGTTTCATTAATGCCTCACGACATTCAAGTCGTCGTCGCTAAAGCTATCTTCCGAGTTGAAATTCCTTCTGCTCTTAATATCAATTCCTACAACAACCCTACCATTCTTCAATGGACCCAAGCTCTGACAAGGAATAGTTGATTTATGTCTCTTCTGCATGCTTCTCATCTACTGCTTTTGAACCAGAGTTGAAGAACCCAAAGAATTTACCAGTGCTGGAGAAGATGATGACGGGAACGTCAACATCACAAATAACGGTGAACTCTTCAGGCTGCGTGTTCGATCCACATTCACCGTACCAATTGTTGATACAATTTATCAACAGAAATGGAAAGATCGGAAGAGCCCTAGAAAAAGTGGGAAGAAGGTCCCTAAGTAGAGGCATGAGGAGGATCCCCCAATCGTCTGAAGTCCGTCTCTTTCTATTTCTATTATACCGGGTCAGACGCTGGTCGAATTAACAGACATTTTAAAATTTTTAACTATTAATCGAATCGAATTTAAAAAAAAATTAACCGAATTGAAATTTTTTCGGTTAATAAAATCGGTTAACCGAATTAACCGAAAATTATGTGTTTTTTATTTTTGGTTAAAAATTACCCGAATTACTCAATTAACCGAATTAACCGAATTAATCGAATTAACCGAATTAACCGAATTACCCGAAAATTATCCGAAAATTACCCAAAAATTTCGGTGTTGAGCTTGAGAAAAAATTGGGCCGGGTTTAATTTGACCTAGTTTAGGCCCTACCCTGCAAAATTCGGTTTACCTAATTTTTTCGATTAACCAACCGGTTTCGAACCGATTTAACCGTTAACCGAAAAAATAAAAAAAATTAACCGACTCCCGACCGAATTTTTTCGGTTAACCGACCGATTAACCGAACTCGATCAATTAACCGAAAAAAAATCGGGTTAACCGAATTATGCACAGCCCTAAACCTGGGTGGGATTATTATATAATAAAATATAAATATATAATTTATTAACAAAGTCTATCTCAAATCAAGTGGGAAGCAATTCCTCGGAACTTAAAACAACCAAATTAATCTTAAAGAGGCATGGAATGTGATTATAACATCGATTAAAAACAAACTACGGTTCACAATTGAAGCAAATAAGGGTGAGTTTGGATGGGCGGTGCATTTACTTGCGGTTAGTGTTAAAATAACGGTGGCGGTGAGATTAGATACTGTAGCGATACTGTAGCGTGAGACAAAAAGTAAGCTAAACGCACCGTACCGCACCGCACCCAATCGCCCATCCAAACCCACCCTAAATTAACAAGGTCAATCGACATCAAAAAGGGTGCAACAACTAAGAGCAAAATAGCCAAAAACTTGTAGTGGTGGTGTAACAAAACATCAACTAATTATAGACGCAACCAACAGCTTATTTGGACAACAATTAAGGGCTACTGTTTCGATGAAATTGTAGTAGAGATACGCAACAAAAGTGCAACAATTCTTGAAGCATACGACACAACAAAGAGTAAGTGATAGGCTACGATTTAAATAAAGTAAAAGCAACCATTTGAAACAATAAAAATTTGAAGCAATTGAATGATGGTGGCAAGCATATTGTAACGATCCGAAAGTTAATGGTGTCAGAAAATGCTATGTCGGAATCTTGTTTTTATAAACCGAATCTATTAATATTTTTATTAAATAGTTACGGAGTTATATTGTAGGTGAATTGAATTTTGGATAGATAACTTTATCAAATTTGTGGTTAATTAAGGTAAAAGTTCAATTGACATTAAATCTTTAATTAGAGTTTGGTCAAGGGACTTATGTGGTGATTAAACCACTATAACTTTGATGGTGGACGGTGATGGCTACCGGGAAATGTTTTAATTATAAGTTTTTATTAAATAAAATTTTAATAACTAAAACTTAAGGTATATGTTAGTATAGTGGAAAGAAAGAGAAATTATTTTATCTTCTTCATCCTCATGCTAGAACCGAAAACACCATATCTAGGGATTGGGAGCATTCAGCCAAGGGGTTTCAAAGTTTAAGCCTTCAATTGGTTAGTGTTATTTAGTTCTATTCTTGCAATCTTTATGTTTTTAAAATATTGGGAGCTTAGTCTAGCTAACCAATATGTTATTTTTCGGAACTGTTAAAGTTTTAGAATGATGTCATTGTTGAATCTTTGAATTTTTAGGTATTAAATTGATATATTTTAAGCTTATGAGTGAAAAGGGATTAAATTGTGAAGTTATTTGATAGTTTTTAAAATAGAGACTAAAATGCATAAGTTTTAGAATTTGTGGTATAGATGAGAAATAGGTCTTCAAAGGACTCTAGTGAAATCAGCTTGAAATTTTAAAGTTTAATTGATAATTACTTTAGTTCCGATTTTAGGCACTAAATTGAATAAAATGTAAAGTTACCCAAATTTGCAAGTGAATGTGAAATTGCCTATGTATTGATGAATTATTGTGTTTATATTAATCCTTAGCTAAGGTCGACCCGAATTTCTCAAAAAAGAAAGGAAAAGACAAGGTTGTCGACGAATAGCTCGGAGATTTCGGTTTGTGTAACAGCTCAATTTTAACCGTAATCGGAATAGTGGTTTCGAGACCACAAATTCGAATCCGAAAAATATTTTAATATTTTTTTCTGTGTCTGTGATATTTGAATTTGATTGTGTGAAAATTTCGTAAATTTATTTGGCCGTTTTTGTGTTTAATTTGATAAAAGTACTAAATTTCATAAAATGTAAAAGTTGATAGTTAAAGTGTAAAGTACCTATTTGGTAATGGCTTTTTAACTTGAAGTCCTTAAAGAGCAATAAACCCATTTAAAATATAGTGGACGGCAAGATGGCTAAAAAGCCATGTATTATATTTTACAAATGTTAAAATAGTAAAAGAATAATAATGTATACTATATCATAAATATTAAAAAATAAAGTCATTTTCTTCACCTTTTTCCACCGAAAACAAGAGAAAGAAACTTTGTTCTTCAAGCTTTAGCATTCGGCCATCTTAGGGATTTCAATTCAAGGTTAGTTTGATTTTAGTTTTTGATAATTTTTACGTTTTTGTAATTGTTGCTTTAAATACTTCAAAACCCATGTATTAATTTTGTGAATGGATGATGATTTTGTGTTTTGCCATTGATGAGTGCTTGAGCTTTTTGATAGTTGTTGATGAAAAATGAAAGATATGTTAAAGATTAATATGTTTTGTATTGGAGTTTTTGGTGATTTTGAGTAATTAGGGCTAAATTACAAAAAATTAAATTTTTGAAGGACTAAAATGTGAAATAAATAAAATGTATGGACTTATATGGGTACTAGGAAGATTCTGCCCTTAGGGAGTATGGCCAAATTTTGTGTATTTTGTGTTTTGTGCAATAAGGACTAAATTGTGAAAATGTGAAATATTAGGGGTAAAAATGTAATTTTCCCATTTATGTGTTCTTAGACTAAATTGAATGAAAATATGTTTAAATGAGATTTAGTTGAATATGTTTAGATCAAGAAACCAAGAAATCGAATTTAGATCGGGGGAAATCGAAAGTAGTTGAGTAGCCGATCTATTAGTCGACGACATCCGAGGCAAGTTATTAAGCACATATATAATTGTATCGTTTTAAAATCAGCTTAGTATCTGAGTAATTATGCTGAATTGAATGATATATATATATGCATGTAGTGATAAAATTATTGAAATAAGATGTATTGAGTTGTTGACTTTCGACATTAAGTGTGCGAATTTAATTGTAAAGCACTAAGTGTGCGAGTTTAATTGTAAAGCACTAAGTGTGCGAGTTTAATGGTAAATCACTAAGTGTGTGAGTTTGATTATTGAGCACTAAGTGTACGAACTTATTAAATATTTTCAAATAACTATTAGTATTGAGTATTTGTCTTATTGAGAAATCATGATTATTAAAATGAGTAAATACTTGGAATTCTTGAGTAATAACCATTATGGTTGTATTTTAAGGTTAAGCTTTGTAGGTATTAAACCTATGTGGTGATTATATTTGGAATCATATATATATAATATGATTCTTTATATTACATGATGAGGAAATGCATAATGTATTTGGTCTTGTGATTAAATTTGAAGAAATGTTTATGGTCGTGTAATTATATTGATTTTAGTTAAATCATAGTAATAAGTGAATAATTATCTTATGATATGGTAGGCTAAAGGTAAGATGATTTAGTAATATGAATTGGTTGAATATTATTTGAGATATCGGTTTAAATAGTAGGGTTTATTTGCTTATAACTTACTAAGCTAAATTAGCTTACAATGTGTTGGATAATTGTTTTGATGTATAGATTTTGGTGATCGCTACGTGTTCGGGGATCGTCAGCTAAGCTCGTCACACTATCGATATTTTCTTTTGGTATTTTGCTAAATCGTTCTCAAATATATAGCATGTATAGTATAGTTAAAATATTGATTTTGGAACCAATGTGTATATGTATCTAAAAGCCATGCAAAAATGGCTTATCTCTTTTGGTTTGAATTCGGTATTAATGCATATGTTTTAACGGTCTAAAATTGATATATGTATGCTGCCCAATTTTGGTGAATAAATGTTGTCCAATTTTGTATATACATGCTGTCAAATTTTGTGTATAAGTGCTGTCCAAATTGGTATATGTATGCTGCCCAATTTTGGTGAATAAATGCTGTCCAATTTTGTGTATACATGCTGTCAAATTTTATGTATAAGTGCTGTCCAAATTGGTATATGTATGCTGCCCAATTTTGGTGAATAAATGCTGTCCAATTTTGTGTATACATGCTGTCAAATTTTGTGTATAAGTGTTGTCCAAATTGGTATATGTATGCTGCCCAATTTTGGTGAATAAATGCTGTCCAATTTTGTATATACATGCTGTCAAATTTTGTGTATAAGTGCTGTCCAAATCGGTATATATATGCTGCCTAATTTTGGTGAATAAATGCTGTCCAATTTTGTATATACATGCTGTCAAATTTTGTGTATAAGTGCTATCCAAATTGGTATATATATACTGCCCAAATTTGGTGAATAAATGCTGTCCAATTTTGTATATATATATATATGCTGCTCAATTTCTGATGTATAAGAGCTAGCCAAACAGGGTAGATTACCTATGTTTGTAATATGTAGTATAGTTAGTAAATTGAAATGAAATAAATGCTTCGATAAATGTTTGATTTATGATATTAAATTTTGATTAGGTAAATGATAATGATATGGATGAATTGTTGAAACATGGTTAGTATTAGACCTGTCCATGGGCCGGGTCGGGCCCGAAAAAAGTTTTCGGCCCGCCTTCTAGGCCCGGGCCCGGCCCGACCCGGCCCGACCCGGCCCGAAATATGGGCCTAAAATTTTGCCCAGGCCCGGATCGAGAAAAATATCATAAGCCCGAGCCCGGCCCGGCCTGGCCCGGCCCATTTTTTAATAAACATTAAAAAATTATTTTAAAAATAAAAAAAATAAAAAAATATTTTAAAAGTATTTTAAAATTAAAAAATAAAAAAAAAATATATATTTATTATATTCGGGCCGGGCCCGGGCCAAAAAAGTGGTGCCCGAGGCCTGGCCCATTTTTTAAACGGGCCTCGTTTTTTGCCCAAACGCATATTTCGAGCCTATATTTTTACCCGAACCCTCCTATATTTCGGGGGAACCGTCGGGCCGGGCCACCTGGCCCATGGACAGGTCTAGTTAGTATATGAAACTTGATTAAAGATGCATGTTTGATTTTAATTGGTTATGTGATAATATATATATATATATATAGAATGAAATTTCGTGGTTGAGTTAAAAAATAATAATTTCTGAGTCGGGTTTTGATTGATAATGCCTTGTAACTCTAATCCGGCGACGGACATGGGTCAGGGTGTTACAGTTTGTGTTTCTATAATTCAAATTACTTCAATTATTGCATTTATGAACTGCTTTGCATGGTAAGATTACAAGGTGAGTTAGAATTGATTAAACGAGCTGAGTTGATCAATTAAGATTGATTATTTGTGATAAGGACTAAACCAAATGGTTTTGAAAATATTATGTATTGTTATAAATGTAAAATTGATTATGTAATGGAAATCAATTATGTTGGTACTGGTATGAAATTATGGTGGATTGAGGAAATAATGGAATTAAATTATGAAATTGATGAATAAGTGAAATTGAGAAATTGTACCCTATTAATTGTCTGAGCAGAGTCGGATATAGATGGCATGTCATAGGATAGGAAGATTTCAGGGTTACTTCGACTACGTGTCAATGAGGCACTGGGTGCTAAATCATTTTGGTTATACTGATGAGTGCAGGGCACAACTTATTCTTCGAATTTGTTTGATAAGGCATTAGGTGCCAGACTGGGATGATTGGTTGGATCCGTGTATCTGTTCAAGTGCAAGTCATGTTAATTGGGAGTTATAATGTGAAATGATATATTGAAACCTAAATTGGGTTAAAAGATGTTTGATAGAATCATCAGATTTGTATAATCTAGATTTGGTATGGAAATGTGGTATGAATTGGGTTTTATTCTCATGTTAATGGAATGAATATAGTTGGATCATTAAACTTGATAAAATGGTTATATGTACTTAGATCTTGCATATGGTTGATCAATAAATCATGCATTTATATGACTTATTTTGTGTTATAATGCTTGGATTATAAAAACACCATTGAGTTCATACTCAGTGTTTGGTTTGTTTTCTGTGCGTAGGTTAAGTTTGATCGTGATTACCCTATTGATATCAGCATCCAACTGAAATCCCAAACTCAACAACATTGGTGAAGTTTCTTGTTGTTTTGTTGGCGTGTACCTAAAAGAGTATTTTATATTCTTACTAAGTAAATGTTAAGTCTTGAAGTGTGAGACACTTGATATGATAAGTATATGTGTGTATGTATGTATTTATATACTTTATACTTGAATCATATAATCTAGTGCATAAGTATGATATATATATCGTGTTGGCATGTAATTAGAGATGGATAATTAGGTATAATGATGGTATAATGATAGTATAATGAAGGATAATTAGGTAGATTATATAACACCCCGCAGACGGGCCTGGAAGTTTTGGCCTCGCAAGTGAAGGGTTCGCCAGGTTCACCAACGTTTAGGTGAACTAGGGGTTTACCAAAAGAGAGTATTAGTAAGGGGGTTTGTCGGTAGTAATGTATGCTTGAAGTTGTGGTAAGGGGTTAGCCAGATCCATTACCAAGATGGGTTCGCCAATTTCTCTACAAGGTAGGTTCGCTAATGTGTTGGCAATCTAGTGTTCACCATTCTTACAGGGAATAGGAGTTCACCAGTTAAGTCGAACTAGGGTTCGCCATCAAAGATATAGTCAGACTCAAATTAGGAAATAAAGATTTAGGAAATCTAGGAATACTTTACGTACAAGTAACAACTTTCTTAAATCAAGTAAGGTATCCAAATATTATTAGAAGTCTTAGGTCTAGAAATACGACCCTTAATTCTGTGAATTATTCACTGAATGTTCTGCCGTCAAAGTCTCTGTTCCAAGTTCTGATCGTAGCTATCAGGGTAATTCTCTATCTTATTTGGTGTAATTGTCCAGATTTGCATTGCATGAACTCTGTATTTTTTTTGTTTAAATAAAATGTGTGTAAGTTGTTTGTTGCGAACTAGCCAGACCGTCTATGTAACACCTCTAACCCATATTCGTCACCGAATTAGGGTTACAAGATATTACTATAAGAAACATAATTCAATACAGTCATAAAAATAAATTTAACATTTATATATAATTCGTTTGAATACAAGTTTAAAACAACTATTTCCAAATCAAAATATATGCATTGTATTCGAAATAAATATATGCATTTAAATATATATATTTAAACACACTTAAAATAAGACTGATCATGCAATCTGCAATCTCCAGAATGCCATTTACCACAATGCCTGCACTCTGATCTATTTTGTCGAACATTGCCAACACTAGCAACTGATGTAGCTCGTGAACTCACAGGAGGTCAATCTCGATCCCGTCTAGAAAACCCTGCAGTAGCTTTAGATCGGCTGTGATCTTCTCTTAATTTCTTTGAAGTTAACTGAAATGATTTGTTGAATGTTCTTTTACGAGAATCTCTAGCTTCAAAGTCAGCCTTCCTCTTCTCTTTCCCGAGCTCTTCGGCTTTGCAAGCTCGTTCAACAAGTACCACAAACTCTTTTATCTCAAGTATACCAACTAACAGTTTAATGTCTTCATTCAGCCCGTCTTCAAATCTCTTACACATAACAGCTTCAATTGACACACACTCTCGGGCATATCTGCTAAGTCGTACAAATTCCCGCTTATATTCTGTAACAGTCATACGACCCTGTTTAAGTTCAAGAAATTCTTTACGTTTCTGATCTATGAATCTCTGACTGATATATTTCTTGCAAAACTCCTTCTGAAAGAATTCTTAGGTGACACGATCTTTTGGTGCTACAGACACTAGAGTATTCCACCAATGATAAGCAGAGTCACGTAACAAGGATATAGCACATTTCAAACATTCTTCTGGTGTATATAACAGTTCTTCAAATACACGGATAGTGTTATCAAGAAAAAATTCAGCCCGTTCAGCATCATCATTAACTGTGGCCCTAAACTCTTTAGCCCTGTATTTTCTAATTTTATCAACTGGGGGCCTGCTTAACCTCATCGGATCAATCATTGGAGGTATCACAGGTATCGGAGACGGATTATTCTGATATGGGGGTTGTTGCATAGCCGGATTGGTTCGAATATATTGTGTAAACCAATCATTCATCATTTGATAGAAGGCTTGTTTAGCCTCCCCCTCTTGGCTACTCGAGGTAGGTCGGGAATCAATTGGCACTGCCCCTTGCATGGGAGCAAGTGCTATACTTTCAACACCATCAGCTATAGCTCGATCGAGATCCATTACTATACGAAAACATATTTTTAGATGTCAGAAGTCATCACACTATCGAAATATAAAGTATGACATGTATAGCTAGACTCACATGCGCTACGTTAGTCCTAGAACCGACTAAACCGTAGCTCTGATACCAATAAAATGTAACACCTCTAACCCATATCCATCACCGAATTAGGGTTACGAGATATTACTATAAGAAACACAACTCAATACAGTCATAAAAATAAATTTAACATTTATATATAATTCGTTTGAATACAAGTTTAAAACAACTATTTCCAAATCAAAATATATGCATTGTATCCGAAATAAATATATGAATTTAAATATATATATAAGTAAATAATTAAAATTTTTACTTAAACCAGTTAAAATAAAACTTAGTACTTCAATCTAGTTTAACCATAAGGAAATAAGTCATATTCATATGGCTAATAATTATATTTACAATACATCAAGTACGACTTTCAAAATATCATCTAGCTTATACATGCCATAAGTTAAAGTTTAAACGTTACAGTACAAAGACAGTAGATAGAGTGATGATCTTTTCTCCCTGAGCCTGCAACTTGATTTTTTTTTAGTATCTATAAAAACAGATAAACAAAAAAAAAAACAAAGTAAGCTTACAAAGCTTAGTAAGTCAATATCTCAACTAAATACATGTAAAAGAATCGTGTAATTTCTTTAAATAATTATATGTATTTATTTGAATCTCATATACTCATAAACATGTAAACATATACAAATAAAACCTTTATACTCCAACTAAATTCCTTAACATTTGTATATATATATTTATATACTATTCATAATATAACTAAATTCCATGGTATATATATAAGTATATACCTACATGTAATCGAACTTTAAAGTACATTTAATTTATTCATACTTCTAATTTTATTCAACCAATATACTAAAGATTATAATTCATCAAAATATAACACATGTACATACTTAGATACTGATTTAACAATATTGAATAGCTATTGAACTTACCTTGGACAGTGAAAAATTGAAATCGGACAATTAATCGACAACTTTAGCTTTTCCCCGATCCAACTCCGATTTCTTCAGTTCTTGATCTAAATATATTCAAAATGAGCTAGTTTAAATATAATTACATTCAATTTAGTCCAAAAACACATAAATGGGCAATTTACCATTTTTCCCCTGATATTTACACTTTTTGCAATTTAGTCCCTATTGCATAAAACACAAAATATACAAAATTTTCCCACACCACACAATGGCCGAATATTCATAGTACTCATACAAGTCCAAAAAATTCATTTATTTCATATTTTAGTCCCCAAAAATTTAATTTCACAATTTAGCCCGAATTACTCAAATTCACCAAAAATTCAAAGACAAAACATATTAATCTTTCACCTATCTTTCATATTTCATCATCAACTAACAAAAAGCTCAAGTATTCATCAATGGTAAATCTTAAAATCACCATCAAATTCTAAAATTAAAACATGGGCTACATAGAACACGAAGCAACGATCACTAAAACATAAAAATCATCAAAAACCGAGACCAAAATATACCTCAATCAAGCTAAGCAATTGTCGAAACCCTAAAGGCCATGGTTGAGTTCTTCATAGCTTAAATTTCGGCTTGGAGAACATGAATGAAATAAAATTTTAACTTAATTTTAATTATAAAGCTTAATTTGTTAATTGACCAAATTAACCTTATTATTAATTTATAAAAAATATATGCTAAGGTTAGAAATGTAATATGCCTGTAACACCCCTTACCCGAGACCGTTTCCGGAGTCGAGCACGAGGCATTACTTAGCTTATCTTACCAATTCGGAGCATAAAAACTAGGTTTGAAAATTTATTTCATTATTCGCAGCAAATCTGTCCAATCGCGCAGCAGTTACTAAATTAATTATAACTTGAGCTACAGAACTCGAAATTTAATTCCGTAAATTTTCCCTGAAACTAGACTCATATATCTACTCAGCATAAAATTTTTAGAATTTTTGGTTCAGCAAATTAGTACAGTTTATTAGTTAAAGTCTCCCCTGTTTCACCACCTGACTGCCCTGACCTCTAGTCACTAAAAATAAGTTTTCTCACTGTAGGATTTTCATATGAAGTTCTTACTTGTTTCTACAGAAAATAGACTCATTAAGAAATCTAAGCATGTAAATTTCAACTCATAACCATTTTTTTACAATTTGTAATTATTTTCTAAACTCAGAATAGGGGACTCCAAAAACAGTTCTGACCCTATCTTACTAAAATTCACATATCTTAAAATATAAATTTCCTTTTTCTACACCGTTATTTTTCCATGAAAATAGACTCAACAAGCTTTAATTCCATATATCATTCACCCTCTAATTAATTTTATACTATCTTGGGTGATTTTTCAAATTCACGTCACTGTGCTGCCTGAATTCTGTTTCTTTGCAAAATTTTATCCTTTCATGATTTCCATGCATAATTTATCACCTAATCTTTCATAACAACAAACACCTTCATCCTTAATCATTTTAATAACCATACATCATCAAATACTTACACATCACTCATTAGCAAAATCATCATTACAAACATACAAAATAACTAAATCCCTATACATGCCATAACTCAAACGTGTTTCGATATAAAATACCGAGCAGTTGTAGTGATAGTGTGGACGATCTCCGACTTCTTTAGGATCCTTGAAGTAGCTTTGCAATACTATAAGAGAAAGAGAAATAAAAGAAGTAAGCATAAAGCTTAGTAAGTTTACTAGCAAATAAATAACAATATTTAACTTAAATAATTAAACTCAATGTCTATATCTCTAGTTTACTCTTTAGTTAATCTCATACTAGTTCTCTTACTTGTTTACTTAGAATACTTGTGTGCATAACTTACTCAATCCTTGCTGCATCGTTGAACATCAAATGATAGTATAATAAGTTCTTAAGTCTTACAACTTACCTGAGCTTGCCATTTATGCTTTAAACTGAACTTTCATGAACATGATTCGTTTACAAGCCCGTTGAGCTACATTGGAATAATAAGGATACTCGGGTCTCTTCTGATAATAACATGCTAAAGCCATGTCCCAGACATGGTCTTACATGGGATGTTCTCGTGATGGTGCCCATGCCATGTCCCAGACATGGTCTTATAGGGGACCTCTCATCTCGGTGCCAACGCCATGTCCCAGACATGGTCTTACATGGGACCTCTCGTCTCGGTGCCCATGCCATGTCCCAGACATGGTCCTACAGGGGACCTCTCATGATCTTAAGGATGCCAATGCCATGTCCCAGACATGGTCTTACATGGGATCTCTTTACCCAAATGTCATGACATTCGTATCCAGTACCATCCTTATGTATCAACGGGACTTTTAAATTTTAATTCTCTATCATTTCATGCTTGGATCATCATCAAATAAATTCATAAAATAAATTCATAATTGCTGGAAATTAACAGCATTAATAATAAATATTGAAATATTGCATTTATTTACCGTAAACTTACCTCGGTACCAATTATAGCCAAATTCACCAACTTAGTCTTCAACTTTATTCTTCCCTTTGTCTAACCTCGAGTTTCGTACTTCTTGATCTAAAATAGTAAATTTAACTTATTTAATAATCACATTCATCAAAACAGCCCTCGACTCTAACTTTTTCAAAATTACAATTTAGCCCCTAAACTTTTACATAATTACATTTTTGCCCCAAGGCTCGGAAATTAAACTTCATCTCTTATTCTTATGTTTTATAACATTCTGAATATTTTTCCCTTCTATGGCAACATCAAATTCCCACTCTAACATGTACTTATGAACATTAGGTATTTTTACCGATTATGTCGTTTTACTCGTTTTCACTTAAAATCGCTTAGCAAAAGTTGTTTAACATAATTTCTAGCTTCATATTCTATCATAAAACATCAAAATAAACACTTTTCACCTATGGGTATTTTTCCAAATATAAACCCTAGGTTAAATTATTGCTAGAATAAGCTAAATTAAGCTACCGGGATCTCAAAAACGTAAAGAACATTAAAAACGGGGCTTGGGATCACTTACTATGGAGCTTGGAAGCTTGAAAACCCTAACTATGGCTTCCACCCTTGCTGATTTCGTTCATATGAAGAAGATGATGATTTTTGCCATCTTTTTCCCTTTTAATTCATTTTAATTACTAGATTACCAAATTGCCCCTAACTTAAAAATTTTCTATTTCACTTATCTCATGTCCATTTTTGTCTACCAAGTTACCAATGGTATAATTACCATATAAGGACCTCCAATTTAAAGTTTCATAACAATTGGACACCTCTAACATGTAGAACTCAACTTTTGCACTTTTACAATTTAGTCCTTTTGACTAAATTGAGTGCCCAAACGTCGAAATTTTCGAGCGAAATTTTCAAAAAATCATTTTGTGAAATTGTAGACCATAAAAATATAAGAAAAATAAATTTTTTCTCATCGGATTTGTGGTTCCGAAACCACTGTTCCGATAACCTCAAATTTGGGCCATTACAACTCTCCCCCCTTTTTAGGATTTTCGTCCTCGAAAATCTTACCAGTAAAGAGATTCGGGTATTGCTTCCTCATTGTCTCTTCCGGTTCCCATGTTGCTTCCTCAATCCCGTGCTTTTGCCATAGCACTTTCACCAGATTTACCTTTTTGTTTCTAAGCTCCCTTGTTTCTCGTGCTAATACTTTAACCGGTTCTTCATTATAAGTCATATCCGGCTGAATTTCTACTTCTGTTGGAGTAATAACATGTGAAGGATCTGATCGATACCGTCGTAGCATAGATACATGAAATACATTATGAATTTTGTCGAGTTCCGGTGGTAAAGCCAATCGGTAAGCAACTGGTCCAATTCTTTCTATAATCTCATATGGTCCGATAAATCTTGGACTCAATTTACCCTTTCGACCGAACCGGAGAACTTTCTTCCAAGGAGACACTTTTAAGAATACTTTATCACCCACCTGAAATTCAATCTCCCTTCGTTTAAGATCGGCGTATGACTTTTGACGATCGGAAGCTGCTTTTAAACTATCCCGAATCAATCTTACTTTTTCTTCTGTTTCCCGAATCAAATCAACCCCGTGTATCTTTTTTTCACTGAGCTCTGTCCAATATAATGGTGTTCTACATTTTCTACCATACAAAGCTTCATACGGAGCCATTTTAATACTGGACTGATAACTGTTATTATAAGCAAATTCAATCAAAGGTAGATACCTTTCCCAATTACCTTGAAACTCTAATGCACAACATCGGAGCATATCTTCCAATACCTGAATTACACGCTCAGATTGGCCATCTGTCTGAGGATGAAATGCAGTACTGAAATACAACTGAGTACCCAAAGCTTCTTGCAATTTGTTCCAGAAACGAGACGTAAATCGGGGATCTCTGTCTGATATAATGGAGACAGGCACTCCATGTAGTCTAACAATCTCAGATATATACAATCCAGCCAATTTATCTAAAGAATAATCCATACATACTTGGATAAAGTGCGCGGACTTTTTCAATCGGTCGACAATTACCCAAATGGCATCTTTCTTCCTCGGAGATAACGGTAACCCAGATACAAAATCCATAGTGATTCTTTCCCATTTCCATTCCGGTATAGTGATTGGCTGAAGCAACCCCGAAGGTACCTGATGTTCAGCCTTAACCTGCTGACATACTAAACATCTTGATACAAACTCAGAGATATCACGTTTCATACTCGGCCACTAATACATCTTTTTCAAGTCATTATACATTTTATTACCTCCCGGATGTACGGACATAATACCACTGTGTGCTTCGTGTAAAATCTTCTGTACAAGTTCTGAATTCTTCGGTACACATACTCTGCCTCTGAATAATAAACAACCATCAGTTCCAATCTGAAATTCTGAATCATTACCTGACTCACAATGCACCCGTTTAGCCTATAATTTCTCATCATTCCTCTGAGCTTCACATATTTGTTGACGAAATGTCTATTTAGCTCTCAATTCAGCTATGATTGAACCATCATTAGACAGTGACAACCGGGTATTCATAGCTCGTAAAGCAAATAGAGATTTTCGGCTCAAAGCATCAGCTACCACGTTAGCCTTACCCGGATGGTAATCAATAACCAAATCATAATCCTTTATCAATTCAAGCCACCTGCGTTGTCTCAAATTCAAATCTTTCTGTGTCATCAAATATTTCAAGCTTTTGTGATCAGTATAAATATGACACTTTTCACCATACAAATAATGCCGCCATATTTTCAATGCAAATACAATAGCAGCTAACTCGAGATCATGTACCGGGTAGTTTCTTTCATGTGGCTTAAGTTGTCTTGAAGCATAGGCTATTACTTTATCTTCTTGCATCAAGACACAACCCAAACCATTTAATGATGCATCACTATAAATAATAAATTCCTTACCCGATTCAGGTTGTACCAACACAGGTGCTTTCGTTAACAACTCCTTCAATCGGTCGAAACTTTGCTGGCATTTTTCTGTCCATTCAAATTTAACATCTTTTTGTAATAAACGGGTCATTGGAGAAGCTATCATAGAAAACCCTTGTACAAATCTCCGATAATAACCAGCTAAACCCAAGAAACTTGTAACTTCAGATACATTCTTCGGTGGACTCCAATTGACAATAGCTGAAATTTTACTCGGATCTACCCTGATGCCTTCTGCGGATACAATATGTCCGAGAAAACCTACCTCTCGAAGCCAAAATTCACATTTACTGAATTTAGCATAAAGTTTCTTTTCACGCAGAATTTGCAACACTATTTTCAAATGTTCTGCATGCTCAGTTTCATCCCGAGAATAAACTAAAATGTCATCAATAAAAACTACTACAAACCTATCTAGATACTGTCTGAATATCCGGTTCATCAAATCCATGAATACTGCAGGTGCATTAGTCAACCCAAACGACATAACCAGAAACTCATAATGCCCATACCTGGTTCTGAAAGCTGTCTTTGGCACATCTGGCTCTTTTACCCGTAACTAATAATAACTCGATCGGAGATCAATCTTTGAAAATACTGTGGCACCTTTCAGTTGATCAAATAAGTCATCAATTCGAGGCAATGGGTACTTATTCTTTATAGTTACCTTATTAAGCTGCCGATAGTCAATACACAATCTCAAAGACCCGTCTTTCTTTTTCACAAACAGAACTGGAGCACCCCAAGGTGAATGACTCGGACGAACAAAACCTCTGTCAACAAGTTCCTGTAACTGTGCCTTTAACTCTTTTAATTCTGTAGGAGCCATACGATACGGAGCTATGGAAATTGGGGCAGTTCCCGGAATCAGATCTATTGAAAATTCCACTTCTCTTTCTGGTGGCAACCCTGGTAACTCCTCTGGAAATACATCAGAAAATTCACATACAACTGGCACTGCCTGTATCTTTGACTCAGATACCTTAGTATCCAACACATACGCCAAATAAACATCATACCCTTTTCTAACACACCTCTGAGCTGTCATAACTGAAATCATATCGGATAATCCCTTTGTCTGATTAGATTTAACCCAAAGTAATTCTCCATTCTGGCATTTCAACACAACATATTTTTGTCTACAATTTACTACTGCATCATGCTGAGTTAACCAATCCATGCCCAATATCACATCAAACTCATCAAAAGGCAATAACATCAAGTCAACCGGGAAACAAATACCTTTTACCATCAGTGGACAATTTTTACAAACTTTATCCACTATCACAAACTGGCCCAGGGGGTTCGAGACTTTAACCATAAATTCAGTAGGTTCAACAGACAAATTTTTAACAAAAGCTAATTTTGTGCATATATATGAATGTGTAGAGCCAGGATCAATTAATGCAATAACAGTAGTATCATAGAGAGAAAATGTACCCGCAATTACATCAAGAGAGGACGCCTCTTCACGAGCTCGAATAGCATATGATCTTGCAGGTGCTCTAACATCTGATCTAACCGCTGAATCTTTGAATGCACCCCTATTACTTGCCCCCACTCCTGGGTTTCTCTGCGGTCTACCTCTGGTAGGAGCATTACCTGATCTCGCACTCGTTATTTCTTCTCTTTTAGTTGTTTCAGGACAATCCCGAATAAAGTGATCGGATGCTCCACATCTGAAACAAACATTTTCACCTGCTCTACACTCTCCGGGGTGGCGTCTCCCACATTGAGGACATTCCGGTCTAGGAGGTCGAGTACTGCCAGTACTTGCAATTGTAGTGGTTTGAGCTCTAAAACCCTCGAATCTTCTACTTCTGCTTCGGCCAGAATATATATGTGGAAAATGTGATCCGCTAGAGAGCTCCCTAGGCCTCTTAGATGTAGACTGAAATGATTTACTCATTTGCCTCTTCTTTGTATCCTGCGCTCCAGCTTCAGCTTTGCTCTTCTCTTTTTCTTTTAACAAGTCTTCTACTTTACAAGCTCTTTCTACCAGAACAACAAACTCTCTGATTTCCAATACACCCACTGATAGTCGGATGTCATCATTAAGCCCATCTTCAAATCTCTTGCACATGTTGGCTTCGGTGGATACAAATTCCCGAGCATACTTACTAAGTCTGACAAATTCACGTTCATATTCAGTCACGGACATCTTACCTTGTTTTAGCTCAAGAAACTCCTTCCTTTTCTACTCTGTAAATCTCTGGCCGATGTACTTCTTTCGAAACTCCTCCTGAAAGAAATCCCAAGTAACCCTCTCACTCGGTACGATAGACACGAGAGTCTTCCACCAATGATAAGCAGAATCTCTGAGAAGTGAGACCACACACTTCATACATTCTTCCTGTGTACAAGATAATTCTTCAAAAACCCTGATGGTATTCTCAAGCCAGAATTCTGCTTTTTCTGCATCGTCATCTTTGGTAGCCCGAAATTCTTCAGCCCCTTGCTTCCTAATCTTATCAACAGGTGGTCTCTCCCTGATAAATATACCTGCAGCTGGGGAAGCTACATGGGGAACCTGTGAATCTTGAGGGGGTGGAGGTCTTACAGCCGGATTCGTACGAACGAACTCGGCAAACCAATCAGTCATGGCTTGGAAGAAGGCTTCTCTAGCTCCTCCTCCCTGTCTATCTGATGCAGGTCTTTCACTAACATTAACATCTAATGGCACCGTCCCTTCTGCGGGAATAGGCGCATTACTCTCTACTTCATCTGTACTAGCTCGTTCAGGATCCATAACTATAAAAGAAAACATTTTAAAATCATCAGGAGTCGTCACACTATCAAAATATATAAGTATGGCATGTATAGGTAGACTCTTATTCTTACTGAGTATTTCTGAGAACCGACTAAACCTGCTCTGATACCAATAAAATGTAACACCCCTTACCCGAGACCGTTTTCGGAGTCGAGCACGAGGCATTACTTAGCTTATCTTACCAATTCGGAGCATAAAAACTAGGTTTGAAAATTTATTTCATTATTCGCAGCAAATCTGTCCAATCGCGCAGCAGTTACTAAATTAATTATAACTTGAGCTACAGAACTCGAAATTTAATTCCGTAAATTTTCCCTGAAACTAGACTCATATATCTACTCAGAATAAAATTTTTAGAATTTTTGGTTCAGCAAATTAGTACAGTTTATTAGTTAAAGTCTCCCCTGTTTCACCACCTGACTGCCCTAACCTCTAGTCACTAAAAATAAGTTTTCTCACTGTAGGATTTTCATATGAAGTTCTTACTTGTTTCTACAGAAAATAGACTCATTAAGAAATCTAAGCATGTAAATTTCAACTCATAACCATTTTTTTACAATTTGTAATTATTTTCTAAACTCAGAACAGGGGACTCCAAAAACAGTTCTGACCCTATCTTACTAAAATTCACATATCTTAAAATATAAATTTCCTTTTTCTACACCGTTATTTTTCCATGAAAATAGACTCAACAAGCTTTAATTCCATATATCATTCACCCTCTAATTAATTTTATACTATCTTGGGTGATTTTTCAAATTCACGTCACTGTGCTGCCTGAATTCTGTTTCTTTGCAAAATTTTATCCTTTCATGATTTCCATGCATAATTTATCACCTAATCTTTCATAACAACAAACACCTTCATCCTTAATCATTTTAATAACCATACATCATCAAATACTTACACATCACTCATTAGCAAAATCATCATTACAAACATACAAAATAACTAAATCCCTATACATGCCATAACTCAAACGTGTTTCGATATAAAATACCGAGCAGTTGTAGTGATAGTGTGGACGATCTCCGACTTCTTTAGGATCCTTGAAGTAGCTTTGCAATACTATAAGAGAAAGAGAAATAAAAGAAGTAAGCATAAATCTTAGTAAGTTTACTAGCAAATAAATAACAATATTTAACTTAAATAATTAAACTCAATGTCTATATCTCTAGTTTACTCTTTAGTTAATCTCATACTAGTTCTCTTACTTGTTTACTTAGAATACTTGTGTGCATAACTTACTCAATCCTTGCTGCATCGTTGAACATCAAATGATAGTATAATAAATTCTTAAGTCTTACAACTTACCTGAGCTTGCCATTTATGCTTTAAACTGAACTTTCATGAACATGATTCGTTTACAAGCCCGTTGAGCTACATTGGAATAATAAGGATACTCGGGTCTCTTCTGATAATAACATGCCAAAGCCATGTCCCAGACATGGTCTTACATGGGATGTTCTCGTGATGGTGCCCATGCCATGTCCCAGACATGGTCTTATAGGGGACCTCTCATCTCGGTGCCAACGCCATGTCCCAGACATGGTCTTACATGGGACCTCTCGTCTCGGTGCCCATGCCATGTCCCAGACATGGTCTTACAGGGGACCTCTCATGATCTTAAGGATGCCAATGCCATGTCCCAGACATGGTCTTACATGGGATCTCTTTACCCAAATGTCATGACATTCGTATCCAGTACCATCCTTATGTATCAACGGGACTTTTAAATTTTAATTCTCTATCATTTCATGCTTGGATCATCATCAAATAAATTCATAAAATAAATTCATAATTGCTGGAAATTAACAGCATTAATAATAAATATTGAAATATTGCATTTATTTACCGTAAACTTACCTCGGTACCAATTATAGCCAAATTCACCAACTTAGTCTTCAACTTTATTCTTCCCTTTGTCTAACCTCGAGTTTCGTACTTCTTGATCTAAAATAGTAAATTTAACTTATTTAATAATCACATTCATCAAAACAGCCCTCGACTCTAACTTTTTCAAAATTACAATTTAGCCCCTAAACTTTTACATAATTACATTTTTGCCCCAAGGCTCGGAAATTAAACTTCATCTCTTATTCTTATGTTTTATAACATTCTGAACATTTTCCCTTCTATGGCAACATCAAATTCCCACTCTAACATGTACTTATGAACATTAGGTATTTTTACCGATTATGTCGTTTTACTCGTTTTCACTTAAAATCGCTTAGCAAAAGTTGTTTAACATAATTTCTAGCTTCTTATTCTATCATAAAACATCAAAATAAACACTTTTCACCTATGGGTATTTTTCCAAATATAAACCCTAGGTTAAATTATTGCTAGAATAAGCTAAATTAAGCTACCGGGATCTCAAAAATGTAAAGAACATTAAAAACGGGGCTTGGGATCACTTACTATGGAGCTTGGAAGCTTGAAAACCCTAACTATGGCTTCCCCCCTGGCTGATTTCGTTCATATGAAGAAGATGATGATTTTTGCCATCTTTTTCCCTTTTAATTCATTTTAATTACTAGATTACCAAATTGCCCCTAACTTAAAAATTTTCTATTTCACTTATCTCATGTCCATTTTTGTCTACCAAGTTACCAATGGTATAATTACCATATAAGGACCTCCAATTTAAAGTTTCATAACAATTGGACACCTCTAACATGTAGAACTCAACTTTTGCACTTTTACAATTTAGTCCTTTTGACTAAATTGAGTGCCCAAACGTCGAAATTTTCGAGCGAAATTTTCAAAAAATCATTTTGTGAAATTGTAGACCATAAAAATATAAGAAAAATAAAATTTTTCTCATCGGATTTGTGGTTCCGAAACCACTATTCCGATAACCTCAAATTTGGGTCATTACAATGCCGCCCACTATCTAGTTTATAAGCTAATTGCTTCTTAACTCCTTCCACTTTAAAAGACAACATCATTTGAATGCTTTTAAAATTAACCCCTAACTTTTTATTTTATGTTATTAAGCCGTTTTTATCAAATTGAGCACCCAAACGATCAAATTTTCTTACGAAATTTTCACACATAGTAATTCACATATTTTAAATGCCAAAAATAATTTCAAAATATTTTTTTGACTTGGATTTGTGGTCCCAAAATTACTTTGTCCAATTAGGGTTAAAATCGGGCTGTCATAGTCTACCAACAAGGATAAAGGAAAAGCTAAAATTGTTTAAGTTTCTCTATTTTCGGTGAGTGGTCTGGAATTATCTAGGGTATGTTAACTGTCATGTTGTTCAATTTATATTGATATGTTTCTTTTAAGAATTATGCTTTCAAAACAAGTTTCAAAGGCAAGTTCTCTAAAAAGATATGTTTTAAAGCTACGAACCTTTGTTTTTAAATACGGTTTGGAAATATGATTTTTAAAGTATAGTTTCGTGCAAGCTCTTATGAGAGCTAATGTTTTAAAGAATGTTTTCAGAAATGGTTTTATAAGATGTGTAACAGTAGGGGTGTTCATTCGGTTAACTGACCCGAAATAACATTAACCGAATTAACTGACCTTTCAAAATTTTTAACCGTTAACCGAACCGAAATTTTTTCAAAAAAGATTAACCGAACTGAAATTTTTTCGGTTAATTCAGTCGGTTAACCGAATTAACCGAAAATTATATTTTTTTTTTATTTTTGGTTAAAAATTAATCAAATTTACCGAATTACCCAAATTAACTGAATTAACCAAATTAATCGGATTACCCGAATTAACCGAATTACCCGAATTAACCGAATTAACAGAATTAACCGAATTGAATCACTACATAATTAAATTATTTTTAGACTTTTAGATTTTAGTTTTAGTTTTAGTTTTAGAATTTTGTTTTTATTTATTAAATTATTTGTAATTTTTATGATTGGGTTGGGTTGGGTAATTGGGTTGGGTTGAATACTTGTGTTTGGATTGGGTTTAGGTGAATAGTGGGCCTATTTATATATTATAATTTTATTTATTAATTTTTTTCGGTTAAACCGAAAAAATTCAGTTAACCGACCGGTTTCAAACCGAATTAAATGTTAACCGAAAAATTAAAAAATAATTAACCGACCTCCAACCGAAAAAATTCGGTTAACCGACCGATTAACCGAATTTGGTCATTTAACCGAATTTTTTTGGTTTTACCCGAATTTTGCACACCCCTATGTATCAGCGAAGCTCCCCCGTGAGCTTAGTGATAAGCTATGTATCAGCGAAGCTCCCTTGTGAACTTAGTAAGAAGCTGTGTATCAACAAAGCTCCCCTGTGAGCTTCGTGATAAGTTGTGTATCAGTGAAACTCCCTATGCAAGCTTAAGTGATTGTTCTCCTTAGTGAGCCCAGCTCTATGCGAGCTAGTGTGATATGTCTCAAAGTGTGTACTCCACTGCGAGTTCAGTTGGATTATATCCAACGTGAAAAAAAGATGAGCCAGTCTTGCAACTTAAGGTAGATTCTGCTCGTAAATGTGAATCGGTCTTGCGAGCTAAGGCAAACCTTGTTCAAAGAAATGGTTTTTTCTGAAAAGTACGAGTTGGCTTCGTGATTTTAGAGCAAACCCAAACTTGTTCTTTTTAAAGGTTTTTTATAAATGAAATAGGCATCGCGATTTTAAGGCGAGCCTTGTCAAATATGATTTAAGAAAAGGCTAATGAGTTTTCAAAACTGGTTTCCAAAGTTATTTTTTTGACAGAATGTGTGAACTAGGTCTTGCAACCTCACCCGCGAACCTAGCAAGCGAAACTTTTTTAAGACTAAAGTTTCTTTTAAAAACTCTGTTTCTCAATATATCCTAATGTTTCTGATTGTTCACTAAGTTCACAACAAACTCACCCACTCCTCTCTTACTTCTTCTCAGGTAAGCAGGTCGTAGATTAGCATTAGTGAGGTAGATGAAGTGGCGAGGTACGCTCTTGAGTAGATGTTGGTGAACCTGGGTTAAAGGCAATGGGATTACTATTATAGGAATTCCTACAATATTTCTGATTTCGTGATTATGATTGTCGAAACCATTTTTTGAAAATAAAAAATTTTAGTTATCGACTTATTAAAAAAGAAAATAGGAGTCGCCACCGATCTTTTATTAAGGTGTGACCGGTTCACCTTGAAAATAATTTTAGGTCTGCGAATTTTGGGAAAAACAGGTTCAGGAGTCGGTTACGCACGAGGAAGGGTTAGCACCCTCGTAACGCCCAAAATTGGTTCCGAATCGATTGTTTAATGTCTTAATGTCGAAATTTTGAAAAGATTTTAAAATACGATCCTTTTATTTTGAATAAAATGAATTGGAAGATAAATAAATTGTTACACTCAGTAAGTTAGAATGCAACATTTCAAATCCTCAAAATTAAGCTTATCCTTTGATTTTTAAAACCCATGCATTTTGAGAAGGATATCCGATTATTCGGGTCAAATGAGAAAATCAAAACCCAATAAGTTAGGGCTCAATTTCACAAAATTCCTAAATATCGAAGATTGCATTTATTTTCATTTGTTAGAAAAATCCTCGTCTCGAGAAAACAACATGTGATATCCAATGCGTTAGGACACAACGTGTCGAGTTCCCGAGAATGAGTTTTTTACCTATGTTTTAATTGAAAGGGACATTCTCGATTATTTAGATTCGTCGAGAAAAATTGGAACCCAATACATTAGGGCTCAATTCTTTCAAAGATTCCAAATACCGAACTTTGCGTTATCTTGAAAGTTTTTGAATAAATTGGTTTTGATACTTAAACCATCTTAAACACCACTTTTTGAACGAATAAAGTGCGATGGAATAACAATGCACGACGCGAGGCGATAATTCGTAAACCATAATATATGTTAATAAATACTAATAATAAATGAATACCAATAAACAAATACCATACGCATAAAGACAATAATTTCACATCACATGTAAATATCAACATTAACATTTAAAAGCTAATGAATTAGAAATCAATAATATACGTATATATTTATATATGAAAGTATACATATAAAGAAAGATAAATACACCTATGTGAAAGTTTGAAATAAATCAATAAATAGAGTTGAGAAAAAAACTTCATAAAATAATTAGTGTCTAAATAAATTTTAAAGAAAATCAACATACATAAAAATACATATATCAGTTTAATATGAATAATACATATGAAATGAAATATTTAATATCAACAACATATATACATATACAAAGAGTAATTCAATATAAAATATATATATGAAGTAGAATTATGAAATATTATTGTATAAATCTTTAAAATTAAATATATATATATATATCCACATGGGTTTTTTAAAAAATAAAATCGTAAAAATGTATATAAATTATACTAGGCTAACATAAAAATGTATGGAATAAAATATTTGTAAAATCAAGTAATAATATATAAAACATAGAATAATACTACATAATGAAATCAAAGAATGCATATAACGAGGTTTGGTAATTTGATGAATAAAAGAGAATATATATATACTAATAATAATAGTAATAAAATAATTAATAAATTAATAAAAATGTAAAAAAAGGAATTAAATTGAAATTAATCCTAAATTAACAGGAAAATAGTAGAATTAAAATAAAGTGGAGGACTATATTGCAATGCGCGAATTATATGGGGGGTTGAGTGGGAAATATCCCTTCCCTTCCAAAACGCAGCGTTTCATGCGAGACTGATTTGAAACAAATTCAAAATCCATGCGGGAAATTTAGAAAGAAACAAAAATGAAATTAAAAGATGGAGTAAAACTGAGGTATCGAAGGTGCAAATAGACCATCAGACCTAAAACGCGCGGATCCTTCCCTCGGGTCGGGTCACCGCGTGGGTCACAGGCCTTTAAACGGCGCCGTTTCACATCACGCATTTAAGTTAAATTTCTGTTAAAAAACATTTGTATCAGCAAAAATAAAAAAAATAAAAGGAAAAGACTTAAACTCTCTGCTAGGGTTTTAACCCCAGCGTTTGCGCTGCTCGGAGGCTCCGTCGGTCCTCGCCTCACCGTCCTCGCTCGAACTCCGATCACAATGAAGCGAACAAGGACTTAATCGGCGCCAAGAAGGTAAATCCCTCCCTTTCCCTCTCTTTATTTATTACTATTAAAAATAATATATATGAAATAGAGATAAAACTGAAGGAAAAAGAACTCGAAAAAATAAATCACCTTTAGAAAACTGATTTTCTATTTCTTTGGAAAATTTTTTTCTCCATACAATATTTGTGCGTGTCCCTCAATACAAAAGGCTCTCTCTTTTTCTTATAGCCGAAATCAATCCGAAAATGAAAAATCCCCCCCCCCAATCCCTTTTTTACATTTTTTATTTTCTCCTATTTTTCTGATTTGCTGTCGATTTGTTGTTTGCTGCAGGTACGGTCGTACGAGGGGGCGAAGGCATCGCGTACGGAAGCAGAGGCTGACGTGGAGCGGCTCGGAGGCTGAACCTACTGGCTGCGGCGTTGAAAGTCTCAGAAACCCTAGGGTTTCTGTTTGTTCCAGTTTGGGCCAAGGGTATTTAGTTGGTTTGGGCTTGTAAGGCAATTGGGCTGGGGTGTATTTGATCTGTATGATTTTTAATTATATATATTTTATTTGGGTTTTAATATTTGTATCGGGCCAGGCAAATTGGGCCTATTACAATGATAACGATAATTAAAGTTAAGATGTTTTGTTATGTTTAAATTCCAGTATATTGATTTGTGAACCATGTTTTAAAGTATCTAATTAGTTCATGAATAAAAATTTATGTTATCCATGCATGAGTATATCGCAATATACTTTATGTGCTATATTTACATGCGTACCCATATAGTGGTTCTTTTATTACATGCGAACCATTGGTAAAATGCACAAACCCATGTATGTTTGCGAACACATGTTTTTATTAGGGGTGAGTATTCGATCGAGGTGAATCAAATCGAGTCAAAAAATTTTGAGTTAGTCGAGTTGACGAATCATATTTTAGCAACCGAACTCAATTTGAATTTTTTTCAAATCGAGTGAAAAAATTTTGATTGAAGTCGAGTCGAGTTAACGAATCATATTATTTATACTTAATGTTGTGTTTACATGGACCGATTATTTAACTAGTAGACGAAGTATAAGATTATTTAACTACATAAACAATATAATTGTTTTACCTTTTAACTTAATGAATAAATATTTATCAAAACAACGTAATTTTGCCTTTTAACTTAATAGTTTTGACTTTTAACTTTAGAAAAGGTAAACATTTATCAAAATGATGTAGTTTTGACTTTTCTTATTCGAATTTTTGGATAACTCGAATTTTGTAATTCATATTTGAGTTAAACCAAAAAACTTAATTTTTTATTCGAGTTGATCCAAATAACTTGATTAACTCAAATAACTTGAACTATGTAACACCCCTTACCCGAGACCGTTGCCGGAATCGAGTACGAGGCATTACTTAGCTTATCTTACTAATTCGGGGCATAAAAATTCGTTTTAAAAATTAATTTCATTGTTTACAGTAATCTGTCCAATCGCGCAGCAGTTACTAAATTGATTATAACTCGAGCTACGGAACTCCAAATTTAATTTCGTAAATTTTTCCTGAAACTAGACTCATATATCTTTCTACCATAAAATTTTCAGAATTCTTGGTTTGACCAATTAATACAGTTTATTAGTTAAATTCTCCCCTGTTTCTTCACTCGACTGTCCTGACCCCTTGGTACTAAAAATAAATTTTCTCATTATAGGATTTTCATATGATATTACCACTTATTTCTACAGAAAATAGACTCAATAAGGATTCTACACATATAAACTACAACTCATAAATATTTTTATACCATTTTTAGTGATTTTCTAAACTCGGAACAGGGGACTCCAGAAATAGATCTGACCATTTCTCACTAAAATTCACATATCTTAAAATATAAATTTCTTTTTGCTAAACCGTTATTTTTATATAAAAATAGACTCAATAATATTTCATTTCATATATCATTCACCCTCTAATTCATTTTATACTATCCTAGGTGATTTTTCAAAGTTATGTCACTATTGCTGCCTGAATTCTGTTTCTTTGCAAAATTTTACCATTTTATGATTTTCATACCTAATTTATCACTTAGACTTTTATAACAATAATTAACTTCATCCTTGACCATTTAAACAACCATTCATCATCAAATACTTACACATCATTCTATAGTAAAATCATATTTACAAATATACAAAATTACTAAATTCCTATACATGCCATAACTAAAAGAAATGTTCACCACCACAATTAGCTCAGAATCGGCTTTGGATGCTGATTCAACAATCCGACTTTGACCTAACCTGCGCACGGAAACAACCGTACGCTGAATATGGAAATACTCAGTGGTATTACCATAATTCGAATTAATAACATTAATCGATAAATTATATACATTTTATAAATGTCTACAATTATTCATTAATTATCTCATGCATTAAATCAACTTGATAATTAATAACAATAAGCTATAATTCAAATCTTGTATTTAATTGTATTCATACCTTATTTCACTATCTCAATTCCATGGGATTTTTCTTTACATCTCATTCCAATAGTTCATTTCAATTCATATACAATTCATTTCATTTAATTTATATTCAACATAAATTTTATTGCAATTTGTACTCACTAATATCATATAACAAAATTTACTCTTTATCACATCATGAACTTTGGGCTCATATCTTTAAATCTCTTATTTCGATTTCCAATTCACACATCAATTCACAACTTCACTTTTTCGTTTCTTCCCATAGCTCAATCAATCACATTTATTCAATTTTCTCATTTCAATTATTTACCCCTATTAACAAGACTCGGACCTTGGCGGTTACACGGATCCAACCAAACACACCAGAACGGCACCCAGTTGCCTCATCGGATAGTTCGAAGCAATAGTTGACACCCAGTGTCTCATCGACTCAAGGTCGAAGTATCCCTGAACTCTTCCAATCCTATGGCATGGCAACTATATCCGACTCAGCCCGACTAGTTAATAGGGTTTCCGAATCACATTTCAATTCAATCACTTTCTCATACTTTCAATTCAAATCATTCCCATTTAATCACCATTTGTTTCAATACATTTTTCTGTTTCAATACATTTTTCTATTTCACTTTCGATTTAATCGCAATTCAACTCAGATTCACTTCCCACTTTCAAATCAATATACAATTCAATACCAATACATATTTCAGATATTCACATATAATCATACTTCGATTCAATTCACACCACTTTTCAATCAATACACAATTCACATATTCACATATCTCAATTTAATATCTCCTTTATTCAATTCATATTTTAATTCATTCAATTAAATATTGATATTCTCCTTATTTTTATTTACTAACATATTATTCAAAATTCAATAATTACTGTCAATAAATTCAATATCAATACGTATATATATATTATTCAATTCAATTATGAAACTCACCTCAATTTGCTTATCGTGTATATTAATTTAATTTTCAACGATTAATAATTAAATTCGAATTATAGTAATACTAACCGTAATTTCTCTCGAGTCACTCCTTGTCCACTTTCTCCTTTCCTTTCTCGGACAATGACTCGTACACGACATTAGCTACGTAATTAAACAATTAAAAATCATTAATACACAATTTCATTAAAATATTTCCTTTTATACCTAAACTTTACCCAAATTCTAATTTAATCCCTTACCAATACTAATTTTATTTTTCCCAATCTAACTCTATATTCTCTCTTAATTCTTACTATAAAGTCAATTTAATTCCTCAATTTCACCATAAATCCCTAATTTCGGGATTCTTTCAATTTAATCCCTATCGATTCAAAACTTATATTTTATTTTACAATTACATTCTTTACTAACTTCTAACTTGAAATTAAATCAATTTAACCCCTAACTAAACCTATATATTTTTCTTTCTCAATTCATACCCTTATTCTACCCAATTTCTTGCTAAACTCATATTTAACTATTTAATTTTTATCATGTTTTCATAATTCCGAATTTATTTCAAATTAATCCCTAAAATTCAAAACTTATAGTTTAGTTTACAATTCAATCCTTTATTCAATTCCAATCAAAATTTCTATCAAATACATCCCTAATTTAACAATTTATTCAACATGAACCATGCTTAATAATCTACTAACTTCCAAAATTTCAACTTAAATCAAGTAGTATTTTATTCTAGGATTTCAAAAAAAATATCAAAATTAAGAGAAAAGGGGATTAAATTGACTTACCAAATTACTTTGAACCTTAAAACCCCAAATTTCTCTTTTTCTTTTCTTTTTTTCTTTCCTTCCTTCCTTCTCTGTTTCGTTTTGCTCTTGTTTCTTTCTTTCTCCCTTCTCTGTTTTGTTTTGCTCTCTGTTTCTTTTCTTTCTTTCTTTGTCATATATATATAATAATAATATAATATAATATAATATAATATAATATAATATATTAATAATAATAATATAATATAAAAACATAATTATTACTTACGCATGTATAATATAATATATATTTTAAATTAAAAATATCTTAGATTTTTCTTTTGTTATGCCGCCTCAACTTTAGAAAAAGGCATAATTGCCTATTTGGTCCTTTAACTTTTCTTTAATCTATAATTAAACTTTTATCCTTATTTCAATTTAGTCCTTTTTCATAATTAACTATCAAAGCGTTAAAATTTCTTAACGAAACTTTAATATTATCCTGTTGACACTCCGTAAATATTTTTATAAATATTTACGGCTCAGTTTATAATATCGAGGTCTCGATATCTCGTTTTCGACCCAATTTACCTAATAATTTCTTTTAAATCACAAAATTCACTGATTTAAAAATATTTCTAAAATCACACTTAACTTATAATTATTAATTAATAAATTTTTCTAACTTTTTCATCAATTTTAGTGATCTCAAATCACTATTCTGACACTACTAAAAATTGGGCTGTTACAAACTATTTAATTCAAAATTTGAATTTTTGATTCAGTTTTTTGAATCAAATCGGATTTCACTCACCCCTAGTTTTTATGCGAACCCTTAGGTTATGTGTTTTCTTGATAAGAGTCTTAAATATGTGAGCCCGTGGTTTACATTGCATTGTATATATTTTTCTTGTCGTGTGAACTATGTTGCTGAATGAAAGTCTAAGTTATGCTGTAAACTCTCAAGTATGATATTAAGCATGCCTACTTATGTTTGTGAAGCTTGTATGTTTGCTTTTTATTTCTGCTGTTGTGTTTTAAGTTAGCGCAACTTTTGTTAAGACTTAAGTGGTGAGTTAGAGGTTAGGTTGGGAGTCAATGGAGAGCCACTTCGATGGCTAATGTAGCTCGCCAAATTTGGGCAAAACTCGACCAAGTTTAGGGTGTTACAGATGACTAGTTTTAAAAGAGTAGGTTTTGATTTGAAAATGTTAGTAAGTACATATTATTTGATTAATTGATTATTTTGAAGTAATTGGTTGAATGGATGTTTAAATTGCTATGCTTGGTGTTTTAAGGCATGTTGAGTAGGTATGTAGGGTAAAAAGATGATATGGTTGAATGATATGTACTTAAACTTGCTTTGGTATAGTTTGATGATTGTGAATGAATTGAGATGATGTGAACATGTGCTGTTTTAAGTTATTATTCAGGTTGAAAGGCTTGGAGTAGGTTTTTAGCTAGTGATGAATTTTGCAAATTTAAAAAACGAGTATAATAGAAACAGAGAGTAACGTCGTGACATTGTTCAAACTTTTTCATGACGATAAGGTCATGTTGCGACGCCAAGGTTGGTCATGGGGCGAGAAATGGCTTGTAAGGTCACAGTGCATAGAAAGACATCACGACGATGATTCCTTATTTTGAAATCTTTTCAATTAGCTCCTATCACTTCCTCGAGTTAGCTTTTAAGCTTACGTAAACTCATGTAAGACCCGTAAATGATTCCATCCTGTATTAAATGCATGTTTTAATTGAATTTAGTTATTAAATTGCTATGAAATGCTTGTACTTTTGAAACTTTTCATTTTAGTCCTTTATTGATTTCATTGAAGCTTCAGAGTTTTAGTAAGTCGAATAAAAACCAAGAATAATTACATTTCATGTTGAATGTAGATATAATTGTTTGATTTTAGCATTAAATTTCATAATTTAATCAAGAATTGATCGCAGTTGCTTCGGCAATGAATGTGACACATTGTAGCTGGGACACAGCGATCGAGTCAAGTAACGAGGTGTTACACATATAGCTAAAGCGAAATGAAAGCTTGTTGAAAGTGAGCAAACTAGCGAATTCAGCATCAGTGACAACATGTGTTTATACTTCCGTAAAAAATTATGTGTGTTGAATGATTCAGGGTTGAAATGAGATATTCTCCATGAAGCTCACAACAGTATCTAGGCAATACATCTAGGTGGCAACAAAATCTCTAATTATTTGAGATCATTCTATTAGTGGCTAGGCATGAAAAGGGAGATAATCGAATACATGGCCAAGTGTTTAGTATGTCAGCAAGTAAAGACAGAACATCAAGTTCCTTCGGGATTGTTGTAACCTATAATGATTCCTGAATGGAAATAGGAACGAGTCACTTTGGATTTTGTGATAGGATTGTTGTTATCTTCGAAAAAGGACTCAATTTGGGTGATAGTTGAAAAATTGACAAAGTCTACTCATTTTATCTTGGTGAGAGTTGATTTTTCGTTGGAGAAACTAGTTGAATTGTATATCTCTAAATTTGTGAGATTGTATGGAGTACCACTGTCTATCATTTTGAATCTGGATCCGATATTTGCCTTTCGATTTTGGGGTAAATTGCACGAATCTCTAGGCACTAGATTGAATTTTAGTATAACATTTCACCGTCAAATTGATGGTCAATCAGAGTGAGTAATTCAAATACTCGACAATATGTTGCGATGTTGTGTAATTGAATTCGATGGAAGATAGGAAAAATTCCTACCTTTGGCTGAATTTGCATACAATAATAGCTATCAATCAAGCATCAAAATGGCACCTTACAAAGTTTTATATGGTTGTAAGTGTCGAACTCCTTTGTGTTGGTCGGAGTTGAGTGAAAGAAAAATTATGGGAACAGACTTGGTGCAAGAGACTAAAGAGAAAGTAGGGGCTATTCAAGATTTCTTAAAGGCTATTTCTGATAGACAAAAGTCTTATCCCAGTCTAAAAAGTAAAGACATTAAGCTTGAAGTTGGTGATAAAGTCTTCTTGAAAGTCTCGCCTTGGAAGAAAGTCTTGTGATTCAATAGAAAAGGGAAACTCAGTTTGAGGTTTATTGGACCTTACGAAGTTCTTGAAAGAATTGGACCTGTAGCATACTGATTAGCTCTACCTCCGAAATTAGACAAAATCCATAATGTTTTTCATGTGTCGATGCTAAGAAGATATAGATCCGATCCCTCTTATGTTTTAACTCCTAGAGAAATTGAGTTACAACCTAACTTGACTTATTGCAAGAAACTAATTAAAATCTAAGCTCGAGAAGTGAAAGAACTAAGAAATAAGCATGTGGAATTAGTAAAAGTATTGTGGCACCATCACAGAGTAAAAGAGGTTACTTGGGAGCCAAAAGAGATTTTGAGATCTTAGTACCCCTATCTTTTCTCAGGTAAATTTCGAGGATGAAATTTCTTAAGGGGGAAGAATTGTAACGAAACGATTTTTAGTGTTATAAAAAATGCAGTTTCAGAACCCCATTTCTATAAATCGAGTTCGTAAATATAAAATAAGAATATTTACAGAGCTAATATAAAAATATATTGAAGAATGGTCAGGGAACTTAGTCGATTAAATAGTTAAGTAAGGCTTATAGACTAAATTGTAAAAGACCAATCACTATAAAATTTTAATTGACAAAAGGCTTGAAGACTTATATGGTAATCAACCAAAGATCTAAAATGGCTATTAAACCATTTTCCATAAGGGCCTAGTGGAGGATGATGACATTCTACATTATATATGTTTAAGAGATAATTATGTTAATTAAACCATGGTTAAATTAATTAAACTAAGTTAATTAGTAACTAATTAAGGTATAAAAGCATAAGTTAGTGGCATTTCGTCATCATCCTCATTAAGCCATCGTCCTCCATAACCAAAAACTGAGGAAAAATCCAAAGTTACTCCTTTATATTCGGCCAATTTTTAAGTATAGAAATTGAGTCATTTTCTTGTAATTTTTATGGATCTGTGTAACACCCATGCCTGGCCCGATCACCAGACCCAGGTATGGTATGTCACAACTTAAAACCATTTAAGTTTGTTAAAAACACTTGAAATTTTTATAACTCTAAGGGTCTCGGTGTATACCCCCGAATTGGCGTTAAACCCAGTATAATAATAACGAAACAATCAAATAAACATTACGCCAAGTAAAATAAAACATAGTTTAAACAAACATCTTGCAGAAGCCTTATAAAAGTCGACAGGATTATATAAAATGCCAGGTGAGTTATTTCCCAAACAAAAGTTTCATGTGCATTTTTGGCAGTTAAATATAATTTAAAACAGTTTGGCGTATAGTCTTAAAGATGATCTCATAAAACATATTTCACTAATATTTAACATATGTCTTAGGAGTACGTAGAAATTCTCTTAAAACAGTGAGTTGGTGTAAGATGTAAATTATTAGAAAGTTTATTACAAAACAGTTCTACACGCTACCTGCTCAAACGGTCATGCATGATTCAGAAAACAAACAAGTAGCTCACGAGCAACTACAACTTTGGCGTAGTCCTTTTTCTACTAACTTGTCTGAGAAAGAAAATAATAAAGTAAGTTCAAACGAACTTAGTGAGTTCCAAATGTAATTACAAACAATATACAAAAATTCTGTTGGTAAATAAGCACAAACTCTCATAAGATACTCAACCTTTTAAAAAGATTCAGATGTACTAAACATAATACGCCCAATGGCGTTCACAAAACTCAAATGAACTCGTTTCGCCATCTTAACACGACATCATAGAACTTACTAAGCATTTATATGCTTACTCTAGTTGTTTCTCCTACTTGTAGATCGTCAACTTGCGGAACTTGCTGAACCGGATCAGCGCGAAGCACACACTATCATCAAGACGATAGAATTATGTTCATTTTGAGTTTAAATATTGTAGCATGTATATAATGGCATCTTATTATGTAAATGGTCATTTTGAATAGATTGTTATGTAGTAATTGTGGCTATGGTTGGACTTGTATGTTAAGCTTGAAATATGACATATTTGACGCATGGTTTTGGTTATGTTTGATGCTATTAGGAGTGATGATCATAAACTTGCATGGATTTGGTATGTTAAGGGTTGCAAAGTGAAGTAGTTAGGTAAGTTGATGAATGGTTTGAAAATGGTATGTTTGAATGTTAAGCATGAATTATAGTTTAGCTTATGCTTTGTTTGGTTCATGTTAAGGCCATGTAAGTTCTTGATTCTCAAATTGCATAGGTAAAAATGTATTTGTGCTTGAATGAGGTAACTTGGTATGACTAGATGGATAAATGGCTTGGATGAGCTTAAATGATGATCATGTGATGCATGTCATATAAAATGCTTGGTTTCAAATGTTCATATGATTGAATTGGCATAGATTGATATGAAATGATATTGTTTTGGTTGTGGAAAGATGTTATGAAAGTTTATAGATGTTTGATTAAAAACATGTAAGATGTACCAAATTTATTTTGTCAAAGCAGGGGCAACGTCGTGACATAGATTGACAGTGAATGATGCCGTGACATCAAAATTCTTGAAGTCGCGATGTAACTCACTAAGTAATGATGTCGTGATGTGAAGGTCATGATGTTGTGACGTTAACTCACAGGTTTTGAAACTTTTCAATTAAGTCCTTAACTGACCTTAGGTTAGTAAATGAGCTTTCGTAAGCTCGTATAAGATTCAGAAATGATTTTACATCTGGTTAAAATGTGTTTTATACTTGAAAGCATGTTAAAATGATTAAAATGTATTGAAATTTGATGTAATTTTCTTCGGTAACATCCTATAGCTCAGACCCGACGATTGGGTTAGGCAATGAGTGTTACAGCTCTTACCACTTATAGGAGCATGGTTGGAAGCTTATTGTATTCGACTATAAGTGGACCAAATCTATGTTTCTGTTTTGGAGTATGTATTAGATGCCAATCAAATCCCAAAGAATCTTATGTCAAGATAGGTTGAAGAATTATGAGATTTGTTAATGGAACACTAGATTTCAGAATCTAGCTTTCAAAAGATAACATAATGAGCTTGGTGGGGGTATAGTGATGTTGATTAGGTTGGCAATGTGGATGATAGAAAGAGCACCTCTAGAGGTTGTTTCTACTTGAGATCCGATCTTGTATCATGGTAAAGAAAAAAACAAGAATCAAGATCATTGTCAACAATTAAGGCAAAGTACATTGCAGTAGGTAGTTGTTATGCTTAGCTCCTTTAGATGAAACATGTGATAGAAGATTTTGGAGTGACACTACCAGTTATAATTTCATAGTATGACAATTTAAATTCCATCAATATATCAATGAACCAATGATGCATTATAGGACAGGACATAGATACTTGCTATCATTTCATTCAAGAATTAGTAGAAAATGGCACTGTAGAATTAAAATATATGCCTACTGAAAATCAATTAGATGATCTCTTTACAATGGCAGTTGGTTTAGCTATGTTTGAAGCCTTGAGAAGTTATATTGGTGTGTATGGAGTTTAAAATTTAGCGGTTGAATGATGGCATCCAAATGTTAATTCTTGATGTTGTTTTAGCAAGTGCTTATTTTTGGTGAGTTATTGGTTCGAAATCTTTTCTTTTTGGTGGGTAAAATATTTTGTAATTTTAAATTTCCAAATTTTAGAGGGTAAGTTAATAAAGACAATGGTTAATGGTTATTTGGGTATTTAATACCCTATTAAAGTTACAATAGGTTTCTATCACTACTTTTCATTTTAATAGAAACTTAGACTCTCAAGAAATCCCCTATGATTTTAAACTATCTTTTGTTCAAAATCCTTTCTTTCTTGCTTTAAAAAAATGTTTTTTTTCTACAATGGCTTGTGTTAAAGTTACATCTTAGGAGCAATTCGATTGATTGTCTTGAGAAGGTTTCTATCTACTGAAGTAGGTTAATCAAATGATAGTATTTCTTCCAACGAAGCTCAACAACCATTGGAATCTTCTGTACTCGATGTTCCAAATGCAATCAAGGAATAGTTGCCATTGCAATTGGCATTGTTTTCTAAAGGAAAGGTTCCTATTGCTGAAAGGGCCTCAATAATTATTGGTTCAAATTAGTACTCGAACTTGGCTTTTGGTCCATATTAGTACTTACATTAATTGATTTACTTGAATCCATTTGAACTATGAAGTCAAGTTAATGTACTAATTTGAATCAAAAGGTCAAATTTAATATCTAATTGGATCAGAAACGGTTTAGTTATCAAATTGAACATTGAGGCCAAGTTTAAGTAACTAATTGGACAAAAAAAACCTAAGGTACCATTTTGAACCTTAAAATAAAGTTTAAGTACCAAAATATATATTTACCCAGTGATAAAAAAGCCCGAACTTAACCAAAAAGGCCCTTTTGTATCGTCGTCTTCCTCAAGTTAAAAACCCAGGCCCAGTACTCACTGAGACTACTCGCATAGTAACCCCGAAAATCAGCCTAAACGAACAAAACCTACACAGGAAAAAAACCCCGAAAAAATATTAAAATAAATCCATTTTTCTTATTTTGAGTGCCAAAACGAACAAAATTTATATGGACTTTTAATAGTAGGACTCTACAACGTGCCCATGGCTTGCATTTGCAGGGAGGTGTCGTATTTTAGGGTCATTTCATGTCGTTTTGATTGAGGGCAGGACGTTGAGGAAGAGTTCGAAGCTTAAAAAAAGAAAAAACCCTGGACAGAGATAAGGAGAAGAAACGAGAGTATTAAAAATAGCGGAAACGTTTTGCTGTGCCCTATCTCTCAATTGTTTGACTCAGTTTCCTCATTCAGGTTATTTTCGCGCCTAATTTTCTTTTTTCTTTTTCCTTTTGTTTTGGAAACCCTAGAATCTGGTCAGTGTTTGAAATTAGGGCACAATTCCATTGATTCAATGCGTTTAGGGTTTATCTCGTGGTTTATACAGACATTTCAATTGAATGCTTGTGAATTTACGGGGCAAGTAGTCTTCTTATATGTTTATTAACATTACTTGGAAGATAAATGCTGGTGAAGTTCTTTAGGCTCTTTGTTGTTTTATTTAGCTACCGATTTTCCACTTCTAGTGGTTGTGTTCACTGGAATTTGAAGAAACTTGCTGGTGCCAAAGCTCTTTGCGGTGTTATTTGGAATGCCAACAAATCCGGTACGAGGAACAGAAATCAGCACACAAATCGCTACTTCCCTAAAATCTAATTTGATATGGTAGTCTTTTCGATCTAGGAACAAAATACAATTAATTGGAACCTAAGACATTTTTTACAAAAACATAATTAAATAATAGTATAAATATGTATAAATTATTAATAAAATTAATTAGTTTTTTAAAAAAATTAATGTTAACCAATCATTATAATGTTTACAAATGATGTCAAGGAAAAAGAAGATGCATTTTTTTGTTTAATTAAAATCCTATTATTAAATATAATTGGTTAAAATGTGCCACAAGTACATGTATTCTCTGTAAATTTGGAATTTAGTCTTTGTACTTTTATTTTCAGGAATTTAGTCCCTCTACTTTTTAAATTTAAAAATTCAGGTCCAGTTGTTAACATTGTTAAAATTATTTTGTTAAATTTGTTGGTGTGACATTTTGAAATTAAAAAAAAAATAATCGCATGGTAACCTTGTAATTAATTAAAAAATGGCTTTGTAATGAACATGAATGTAACAAAATAATTTTAATAGTGTTAACAATTGAATTTAAATTTTTAAATTTGAAATGTAGAGGGGCTAAATTCCTGGAAATAAAAGTACAAGGATTGAATTTTAAATTTACGAAGAGTACAGGGACTTATGACATATTTTAACCTTAATAATTATATTTCAATAATTATTTTTTAAATCTTATAATTTAAGTGAAAAATTTTCAGAAACTCTCTCAGTCTCTCTTACATTAAATCACTTGCAAGGTTAAGAGAAAGCAAGAAACAGGTTTGCTCTCCCACCGACTTTTGAACTGTATTGTTTTACTGACAGGTGAAATTAAAAATTACCCGTTTCTATCTTCAAGTTCATGCTTTTCTATTTATTAGCAGGATTGTAGATTTTCACAAATTGGATTGCAAATTGTCCAAGATTTTGAACATGCCATCCAATTCGAAAATCCTAGGGGGATTAGCTTTTTTGGTACATGCTATCATCTGTACCTATGTGTATGCTTATGTCTGTATGTAGTTTAGCTTTGCTTTTGGCGTTCCAATCAATGGCAGACTTTGCATTTCCTTTACGGGGCGTTTTATCTATCCAAAATTTAGTGGCAACCTCTCCCATACAAGTACAAGTTTGTTTTCTGTTTTTTCAATAGATATAAGGTGGTGAGTGAACTTTGATAACCTTTTGAGATAATTTTGTTATGTTCGGTTGCTGTGAAACTACTATGCTGGAGTGGGAAGTTGAAAGTTGAAAGATTTGCAATCAATATTCTTTTGGTGATATATTTATTTAACAACTCATTGCGGAGAAAATTTAAAAAAAAAAGTAGGAAGCACCTTTATTTCCCCGAGAAGTGTTAATATTGCCTCAATCTAGTTCAAGTCAGTTTGTTTTGCACTTTGTTCTTTCCCTTGAAAATCTTTGTACAATGATACTTCTTATAGTAGTCAGTGTATAAACTTCATGCATAATTCTTCTCTTTCATCTATTCGTTTCCATTTGTTGGGTGTTCTACTTTTGTTTTTTGCTGGTAGTTTTATACATATCAGTTTGATGACATCAGTTTTATACATGAGAATGTATAAACTTCCTATTTTTTTGATTATGTTGAGTGACTTTGATGATATCAGTTTGTGCATTTTCTAATTGTTTCAAGCTTGAATCTTTGGTTGAGTGAAGAAAATTATTTTTACCATCTTTTGTAGGTATTACCAACACTCTTCTTTTTTTGCATCGATGGGAAGGGCCAGCCTGTAGATATTTAGGTAGGGATGCATGGATGTAATTCAGGACCTGCTCTCTTAGTAATTGCTGAGATTGGTTCCATGGGACGGGTGGTTGATGGTGGAGTTGGGATTGATGTCAAAACTTCTCCGTGCAGAGCAGCTATTGAGAAAGCTCAAGCAGAGCTTAGGTCATATTTATGTTTCACTTTTGTTTACTCATACCCTATTAATTTTACAGAAAAGTGCACTTGGTTCACATCCCTATGTACAAGCACCTTATTTTCTTTCGTTTTTTGCTCTTGTCTATAACAGGCAGGAGTATGATGTTCGAGAGGAAAGGAGAAGGGAGCTAGAGTTTCTTGAGAAAGTATGCGTTTTTACCTTCTGCTGCTTCTGATTTCTTATAGATTAATATTCACCATAAATCATGTTGCTGTCAGGGTGGCAATCCCTTGGATTTCAAATTTGGCAATGCAGCTTCAGTTAGCGTCCAGTCTATTTCTTTCACTGATCAACAAGCAGAACTTCTTACCTGGTATATTCTTTATACTGCTGTGTGCTACAGAACTATGGTTCTAAATTGTATTGTAGTAAATAACTTATGCTTCCTCTATGCATAATTTTTACAGTGAAGCAAAAGGTAGTTTCGCACCAACTATTTCACCTCATGGTGATTCCATAGAGAGTAGTGGTAGACCACGGGTTCCTGCAATTTGTGAACCTAATAGTGCTGATAATCTCTTGCTTTTTGATGGTGAAAATGAGTTACCTGGATGTGAAAGGAAGTCTATGCATCCTCATAAGAGGAATAATGTTGTTCCATCAGAGCAATCTTCTCAGATAAATGGGACTCGAAATGCTAAGGAATCAGAAGATTCGGCTATTTTTCGCCCATATGCTCGAAGGAACAGGTCCAAAAAAAATCGAGATGGAGTTCGATCATGTTCAACAGATATGGTTCAGGGTCAAGGTGGTCATGGTTCTTTATCTGCCCATATAGCATCAAAGGACTTGAAGACTTCAACATGTGAAAAAAATGACCAGAAGGACAAGAACATACCTTACGCAGATACTCCAAAATCTGCTATTTCGAACCTTGATTTGGCTTCAAGGATGATAAGTCCTGATAATCTGTCGAATATGGAGTGTGGGCTGGCTGTGGAGGAAACTACTGACCAGTCAAAATGTTATCTATCTGAAAGCAAGGTTGATGTTACAGCTTCCAAAAGCTTCATAGATGACTTGCCTAATGAACCTGCCCAATTGGTGGCTAATGGATCTACAGTTAAAATGGCTTCTGAGGAACCTGATCTTGTTGGAAGGAAGGAGCAGGTAGTTCCAACTGGTCTTGAATCTTCACCTGGTACTGGTGCAGCTGCAGCAAATGCTGACAATGAAACAAGTTCTAATCAGCTAAATGAGTTTATTGATCCAAATAGAGATATGAAAAACATACCAAATGAAGGAAAAAATTACGATGCAGCTATAGAGACAAAGGGATTAGATTCAGAGTCCTCTTGCACTCAGAACAGCTTAAACACTTACGTAAATAATGGTAATGATGTGTGTATTAATCCAGAAAACATTGACTCTAATGGAAAGCCCGTGGAACAAACATCAAGAAAAGAGGAGTCACTAAACTCATCTATTGGTGAATTGGCAAAAGAAACCAATGAGATCAAGGCTGTTGATAATGCAGCTGTTGTTCCTGGTACTATTACTTCTGTGAGTCAAAAGCACACTCTTAGTTTTTCTATTGTCAAAGTAGTGGAAGAAATTAGATCTGAATTGCAAAATGAGCTGACTTGCCCTTCCAACAATGAGGTGCAACGAAGCAGTCATGCTGTATCAGAAGCTGATAGGAAAATTAGTACTGTTCCTGCTGATAATTCTAATTCCAACAAGGAAACTTTTCCTTCTAGTAAGCCTCTGGGCTCAATGGATAATGCTATTTGTGAGGTTCCTGAGGTGACTTTGTCTGAAAGAACCTCAACTCCTATTGCTGAAACTCAATCTTTTTTGGATAATCATGTGAAAGTGGTGGACAAGGCACATGAAGATTCCATCTTGGAAGAGGCACAGATTATACAGGTGTTCTGTTATAGTTGATTAAGCTCTTTTTTTTTGCCCTTCTAATTTAAAGAAGCTTAAAAGGTCTGGAACTATGGTAAACAGGCTAAGCAGAAAAGGATTGCAGAGCTATCTGTTGGTACTTCACCCTGGAAGAATCACCAAAAATCTCACTGGGAATTTGTCCTTGAAGAAATGACATGGATGGCAAATGATTTTGCTCAGGTATTATTTTAGTATAGAATATAAGTTCGATTTATTTATGCATCCTTCTTGTTCCTTTTTTCTTTTTTATTAAGAGCTTTTTAATTTTATTGCCTTTACTCAATCAATGTACTTGTATTCAGTTGACTAGATAACGTATTGACAAAATTTGCCTCTAATCTTCCCCTTTTTTTCTTTATGTGCTTATAGGAGCGTCTTTGGAAGATGATGGCTGCTGCTCAAATATCTCGACATGTTGCTTTTACTTCGCGATTGAAATTTGAAGAACAACATCAATATTCAAAACTCAAAAAAGTAGCATTAAGCCTTGCTAATGCCGTCATGGACTTTTGGCATTCAGCAGAGGTGCTTCTAAATAGGAAAGATGCAAGTCTTGGCCCAAAGAAAAGTGGCCATGATTTAGTGCACTTACCAGCCAATGAAGTTCCTAAGAACATGACTGCAAAACTTGATATGGTACCGATTTTAGTGTTGGCTTCAATTGGTCTTTAATTTTAATCAGTTTGTGCATGTCTTTCTTGTGATGACAGTAATGATTATAATTTTTCACATTTAATTTTCTGTAAAGCTTTGTGCTAGTTTCTTTTAAAATCTTCAGTTTCAATAATTGGTTTTTATGATCATTCATATCAGTTGTCTGCTTTTAAGTTATATTTTTCAATACGTGGAATCTCTTGATAGGAAGGTAATTTCACTTGATTTTGGGAGGAAGTGACTTATTTTAAATATGGGGGTTGTGGGTTTTACTCTTCTTTTAATTGTAACCTTTATGAACCTTCATTGTGATTTCTAGTAAATACGATCTCCATGGTTTTTTAAGTGTATTGGCTTGCTGAGGTTGGTGGATTATTTGATGATTGAGTTCACAGGCTCTGGATGGTAAATTAAATTCAAATTCAAATGCGTAAAGGCCTTTGAATTCCGGAACTGCAATCCAAGTATATACTTAAATATTTGGAATTGGGTTATATGTCTGAGTTGTTTGGGCTCTTCTCCGTACCTTCGGTTGGTTATCCTGTAAAAATTGCCAAATAGTTCCGTCATATTCATGTTCTATATTGTATCAGATCCTTGAAATATTGTACTTTCTTTCTCATCTTTCGGTGCAACACGTTATGGAGCAGGATATGAATGAGGACCAGCAGCACTTTGGAAAGAACAGTAAACTTGCTATTCAGGCATATGCTCTTAGATTTTTGAAATATAGCAGCTCCTCTGTTTCCTCACCTCAAGCTGAAGCTCCAGCAACTCCTGACAGGATATCTGACTCGGGCATTATAGACATTTCTTGGGATGAAAACCTAACTGAAGTATGGCTTAATTTTTCTTACCTTTTCATGTTTATTTACTCATTATTGTTGCCTTTCAAATATTGCTTTTTGATTTCTCTTTTCATCGGTTGTAAATGTTTAAATCTGCATGCTCAGTTCTGCTGTTCTTATCTTGTGGAAATGTTTTCTTATTTTTACGTTCTTTGCTCTTACTTTTTTATGTACTTCATGTTCAGGAAAGCCTCTTCTATGCAGTTCCTTTAGGTGCCATGGAAACCTACCGAAGATCTATTGAATCTTATTTGATACAGACTGAGGTAAATATAGGTCCTTTTAATGAGTTTATACATGTCCTTTGTTTTGTTTCCCCTATATATAATTAAGGGCGCGTACTTCTTGACTGAACTGATGTTGTTCATCTGGAAATACATCAAAGTTATCATGGAACTATACATCTATGCTAATTTAACAGAGAGCAGCTGTTGGAACTTCTGATCCATCTTGCTTACTAACCCTCTTCTTTCTTCTTTCCTTTTTTTTTATCCCTAGAAAACTGGCAGTAGTAAGCAAGAGGAGGTTGAAATATCTGTTTATGATGCTGGGGCTGGTAATAATTTGTATTTTCCCTTTCTTTGTCATTCAATGGTCTCCTGTTCTTACTTCTTCTTTAAATTCAGAGTTTGGATATGACGACTTTGAGTGTGATGAGGAAGAAGGAGAAACAAGTACTTACTATTTGCCTGGAGCCTTTGAAGATAGCAAATCATCGAAATTAAACCAGAAAAAGTGGAAGAAAATAAAATCATATCTTGCAAGACCTTATGAAATGGGTGCTGATTTTCCACATAGACACTGTGCCCAACAGTCCATGTTGATAAGGAAAAGGCCTGCTAGCAGTCTAAATGTCAATCCAATTCCAATGAAACGTGTGCGTACTGGTTCCAGGCAGAGGGTTTTAAGTCCATTTAGCAGTGCACCTGCTGCTGGGGGTTTACAAGGTCCGACAAAAACAGATGCTTCTAGTGGGGATACTAATTCTTTTCAGGATGATCAGAATGCTTTGAATGAAGGATTCCAGATCCAGAAAAGCATGGAGGTTGAATCAATTATGGACCTTGAAAGGCAGCTTCCATACGACCATGTGGAAACACCGGTAAAACCTACAAAGAAGAAAAAGGCCAAGAATCTTGTATGTAGTTCTTCTACTTTAACTGACATGGATGGTTTTGTTATTTGCCTTCATAGTTTTTAAAAGTGCCTGAATTTTGTGTCTGGTAGGGTTCTGCATACAATCAGAGTTGGCAACTGGAATCTACTGTTCACAATGAGAAGGTGAATTTTGTTATTTTTATCATGCCAACTTGCCCATCTTGATATAAATAAATTTATTCTCTTTGCTTCATCATTTTGTTTCCATTAAAAGGATTACTATATTCATTTTGTTGTTTAAGAATGTAAAATCTTTTATTTTTCCGTGTCTGGATGTGTTATTACCATGTTAAGGTTTTTATGGATCTTAGCATGAGTCATTTTTCAAAGGTATTGCTGGTTTTTAAGGTCATCTTCAATTTTACATCAGAACAATAGTATGCAGACCAAGTTGACATCCTACTTCTCATGATTGATCATGGAACTTTATTTGCATGTTCTTCCGCTCTTCCCCTTTGTTCACCAAATTTTTGTCTTATGTGCTCTTTTCTAATTGATAATCACATGTGATGCTGCTCTTTCTTTCGCAGAGGGATTATTCCAAAAAGAGACTAGAGAGTCATCATTTCGATTCTAATGGGACCAGTGGTAAAGCACTTTTTTCTCATATTTGATTTAGTTGTTGGTTACTTGGTGGGATATATCTGCTGGTGTTTTGTTCTACACCCTTAACATTTTCAAATGTCTTTTTATTAGATTTATATGGGCAACATAATGCCAAGAAGCTGAAGATAATGAAGCAACAACCTGATAATGCTTTTGACTTCCCTCCTAGTGGAACCATTCCTTTTCCAGCAGGGTCCCAAAAGACTAATATGTCAAACCCCAGCAAAATCATTAGATTAATTCATGGTTGTGACAAGGGTAGAAATGCCAAAACTCACAAGGTATCTTGTCTTCACCCATTTTTTATGGTCTGGTTGATAATTTGCTTCATATTCGTCATAGCTCTGGTCTAATTATTGAAACCATGTAAACTTCTTCCAGATGTCTGTTGATCTGCCTGGTTCTGGTGGTTCATGGTCACTATTTGAAGATCAGGTTAATATTTTTTAAATTTTTTCTTGAAATTATTTTAAAATCACCGTTAGCATTTCAACCACGTCTTTAGTTGTTACTGTATAATATTCAGGCACTTGTTGTCCTTGTACATGACATGGGTCCAAATTGGGAGATTGTAAGTGATGCCATCAACAGTACCCTTCAATTTAAGGTTAGCGCTTGAGCAAAATGTTTTTACAGATATATTCTGTTACTCCTATGTGTCTGAAATAATTCTAAATTGCATTGCAACCAATGATGTGTCTATTGCTCTAAAAGTGCAACTCGTTCTTTCATTGATCTTTTTGAGCAAAATGATTTGTCTATTTCTTTCTATATCTAGGGCAACCTTCCTACTTCTATTTTCTTCTTTTTACCCTCACCTTGCTAGTCCCTTCCACTTTCTTCATTCCCCATTGGGCAACAATCTCCTGAACTTCTCAATGCATCCAGTGCATATTCCGCAAGCCTAAAGAATGTAAGGAACGCCACAAGATTTTAATGGATAGGAACGGAGATGGAGCTGACAGTGCTGATGATTCTGGTTCTCTGTCATATACATTGCCTGGCATTCCAAAGGTCCTCTCTCTTTGAAAAGCTAGTAGATTTATATCTTTTGTTAATCTAGTAATAGGGTACATATTCCATGAAGCTAATTTCTTCTATGATGGATTTGTACTTCTGTATTTCTTGCAGGGAAGTGCCAGACAGTTGTTTCAACATTTGCAAGGACCGATGGAAGAGGATATTCTTAAGTCGCATTTTGAAAAAATTATGCTTATTGGCAAGAAACAACAGTACCGGCGGAGTCAGGTACATATTTGAATTTTAGAATGCATTTCTTTAATCTCTCGAGAACCTGGCATGTAGGTAGTTTAGGAACAAATCAATATGATTTAATCAACTAGTTGAAGTTTAGTCTTTATCTTCGGCAATTTCAACTTTGTAGTTTCTTATGAGTTTGATGCAAATTCTGACTATTGGCTTTTCGAAGAATTTTTTGCGATGTTAATTTAATTTCTGAAGGTGTGTGGGCCTTAAAATATACTAGATTTGATCTACTCCTGTTCTTTTGAAACATTCGAATCTATGCTTCAAGGAACTAGGTGAGCTGACAACATTTACATTCTATTTGGGCTACATGATCAACAGCAGTGTGATGTCATCCTTTTTAGTGATAAAATATGTGGATGATGTTGCATATGTTGTAGTCAGGGTTGTCAGTGCTCCAAAACTGAAATGAAAGTGCTGAATTTTCAGTAAGCTATGCAAAAATTATGAAAATAATGATAAGATGATAAAAGCAGACCAGTAGTCTCATTGTCCTCTACCTCTAACTTAAAAAAGTTTCTATTAATGCTCCTTGGATAAGTGGAAGAGCAATAAAAGAAGTGCTCTGTTGGTTAAAGGTGACATCTTCTCTGCTTCCAGTCTTAGAATAGAGGTTTAATCAGCATCCATGGTATTTTTTACTACATTGGAGATTATGAATTTTGGATTTAGCTGTCTTTAAACTTGACATGTTCCCTACTGTATGCTGCATTTTGTTCAACATGGAGGTTTTACTCTTAACAAAATTTCAACCTAAATTTATTGTACCGTAAGAGAAATTTCACATTCTGTTTCAAATTGTTGTGGCATTCAGGGGTGTGGCTAAACGTATGGAGTTTATCAAAATCTACAAATCTTAATACTTGAAACCAGTCCTAGATTTGTGTTTATCTCACCTTGATTCTTCCTAACTTTCCTGACTTGGCCTTTCTATCTTTTTGTGTATTGTGAAACATGATAACCAGGATCCAAAGCAGATAGTGCCAGACCACAATTCTCATGTTATTGCTCTTTCAAAAATCTGCCCGAATAACCGAAATGGAGGAGTTCTAATGTAAGCTTTGCTGTCCCAATTTTATTAACTTTTTGGCTTGTTGATTCATTCATCTTGATTAGTTTTGCATTTTAATGTTATTCATTGTTCTTGCTGTTATGCTGGTGCTTTATCATTTTTAATCTTTTTGGTCTGGATAAAGGCCTCTCGAACTTTGTGATGTCATTGCATCAAGCCAAGATGTCGTACCCGTTGGATATCAAGCTTCTCATGCTGGTGGTTTAGCAATATCAAATCAAGGAGTTGTGGGATCAATGCCTCCTGCCTCTGGAGCAAATTCATCACTGCAGGGATCTTCTGGAGTGGTTCATGGCAGTAATATATCATCAGCGTCTGCCCCACTTAATGGATCCATGAGGTACTAAGCTAATGTGTAGCTTGCTTCTCAATGCATGCACTTCACATACAAATGGCATAAATTTTCGATCATATTTACACTTAGGGATGGTAGATATGGTGTGCCTAGAGCATCTTTTCCAGCTGATGAGCAGCTTAATCAAAATTTACCTGGATTCTGGCAGGAATATGCAGCAGTCCAACTTATCTCTACCTGGAGCTGTTTCCGGATCAGATCGTGGGGTTCGCATGGTACCCAATAAAAATGGTGTGGGCATGACTTGTGGGATAAGTAGAAGCATGTCTTTGTCAAGGCCAGGCTTACGAGGAATGGCATCATCAACAATGCTGAATTCCAGCTGCATGCTCTCCAATTTGGTGGGAATGCCAAGCCCTGTAAATATTCCCTCTGGACCTGGTTCTGGTCATGGAAACTCGATGTTGAGGCCTCATGACACCATGCATATGATGCGAGTAAGTTTTTTACTTTTCAAAGAGCAGTATGATTAAGTCTATGCTTCAACATATTATTGCAGTATGTGCTTCTTTTATTCAAATGGTTAATTGTTACAAACCAATTATCGGCATTGATATTTCCCTAAATGATTATTGTATATTATTTTTAAGTTAGGCCATTTCCATAGTGTGGTGATCTCCATCCTACATGTCTAAATCATATTTGATATTTTGTGTCAATTATGGACGATAGATGTTGATCAAATGCTTTGTGATAGTTTATTAATCTCATTGGTAATTGCAACTTCGAATGACTGAGGATTGCTTGCTGCGAACAATCCCATCATAGTGAGTTCTTTGCAACTATAAACCTAAAATTTACCTTTTTCGAAAGTTCTTTGGCTAACAAGCAGAATGAAAATGAACACTGGGTATCTAAATAATTGCATTGTTCAGATGTAATGATTTCCAGTTCAAGAATTTAAAATAGGCTGGATGGTGTTCTGGCTGATCTCTAAGCAAAATTCATTTTGCAATCAGTTGTTGATATGAATAAAACTTTCTTTAGCATTGATTTTGATAAATTATTATTCTCATATCTTATGCTTTAAAGTTTTGGGTACAGAAATGCATTTGATTTGGGTTTTTTATACATATTTAACTTTACATTGAAATTATGATAAATAATCAACGACATTGTATCCAGGAACAAGGGAACAGCCAGGGAATTCCTGCGTTCAATGGGTTGAGTTCTGCTTACACTAATCAATCAACTGCACCACCTGTTTTTTCATATCCAGTTCAACCCCAGCAGCAGCAGCAAATGCCTCCACAGCAATCCCATGCACTGAACAACTCTCATCATGCTCATCATCAGGGTTACAATCATGTTTCTGGGTCACAGCAACAAGCATATGCCATGTGCCTCACTAAAGAAAGGCAAGTGCAGCAGCAGCAGCAGCCACAGCAACAGTTTGCTGTATCTAGTGCATTGATGCCAAATGTCCAACCTCAGACCCAACTTCCCATATCTTCTCTGCAGAATGGTTCCCAGATTCAATCTCAGGCTTCTACTCAGCCAGGTTCGCTATCCCCTCTAACACCATCTTCACCAACGACTCCTATGTCATTGCAGCAACAACATAAACACCAATTGGCACCTCATGGGCTTGGTAGGAACCCCCAACCTGGTGCTACTGGGTTGAACAAACAGATAGGCAAGCAACGGCAGCGGCAGCCCCAGCAGCAGCAGCAATTTCAACAATCTGGCAGGCACCACCCTCAGCAACGTCAACAAACACAGTCTCAACAGCAAGCCAAACTTTCGAAGGGAGTGGGAAGAGGGAACATGCTGGTGCATCAGAATCCTTCTGGTGATCCTGCTCATCTTAATAGCCTTGGCGTGGTCCCTGGCAACCAAGCTGCCAAGAACAGAGAGCAGATGATGCACTTGATTCAAGGTAAAGGCTTGTGTTCTAGGTCTGGTTTGAGTCCTGTCCAACAATCTAAAGCTCTCGTTTCTTCTCAATCTTCAAATTGTTCTGAGCCACAGCAAAAGATATTTTCTGGGGCTGCAGCCCCTTCTACAAAGAAACTGCAACAAGTGGCTCCCCATTCTGATAATATTTCTCAAATGGTGCCTTCTGATCATATGCCATCAGCTGTGCATCAATCTGTCCTGCCAGCGGCCATGGGTCCAAACCACCAGCATTCACTGCTACAATCGAAGACACACCAAAAGCAGGTTAATCTAAACAGACCTGCTGTTCATAGGATGCTTCAACGGAGTCAACAAGTAAATTTTGAGCCTCCCAACAAATCTCAAGTTGAGCTAGCCCATGCTGATAAACAGACCTTGAACAGTGCTCCACAGATGGGTACGACCACAACCATGGAAATGCCCCAGGCTGCCATTGATTCAGCTAACAATGCAGTCTCAGTTGTTTCTCCTGCTGGACTTCAGTGGAAATCACCAGAACCAGAGTATGGTCCTGCTATGCCAACTGTGGCCACTGAAGTTGGATCCATAGGGAGCCCTCTTACAGATTCAATGGGTAATGATCCTGTACCTCTTGTCAGCCAAGGGTTAGGGCAGAGACAATTATCGGGTTGCTTACCCCCTGACAAGAATAATGTTGGGGCACAGTGGACGCAACAGCCACAGACACAACGATCTCATATACCACCACCTACTCAACAACACTTCCAATCACAAGAGCAGTCACAACAAGATTAGCGTAATTCTTCCCAACAGCTGCCATCGCAGCGGTAGCCACTAATAACAACAGCAAGCCTGATTCTGCAAGCAGTGCAGGGCAGCCTGTATCACAAGCCTTTTAATTTTAAGATGGAATGAAGCAATCTAGTGATGATGCAGTTCCAACGGCAGTGGGTCTTGCTATGATTGGTATGGAAGCTCTTGTAACCCCTGTGTACAGGTAAATACCGATTTACAGATTTAAGCAGATGCCATATGGTGTTATTATATGTTAGATTGGAATACTTTAGGCAAAAATATGAGCATGTAGAATTATCATGTTTTTGTAAATTATAATGATGATAAATGGTAGCCCCTCTTTGCTTAATTGGTTTGTTAAAGCTTTTCTCTGACTATTTCCCTCTCACATGCACTCTCTTGATGGAAGGCCTAAATCTCGAACTTATTTTATGGATGGTTACTTTTTAGTGCCAGCTGTTTCAGTTGTTGCTTCATCCTCTATATCTTTCCGTATGTTTGTTTCTTTGGTATCTAGACTTAACTTGAATAGAGAGTGGACACTAATTGAGCTGGGTTTTTCTTTTTTTGCTTAAATGCAGATGATGTTGGTTATTCCATCCATTTGGGCGTAGCAGTGTCTGAAACCGGAGGTTGCTATTTGCAGCAGGTTAGAAATTCACAGGAAAAGAATGGACCTTTTTGGTTTGTTCCTAGTTTTGTTTTATTTAAATTTTTGGAGGGTGGGGGGGGGGGGGTTGGGATTGTGTATATTACAGCTGGTCTAGAACAGAGAGTTAGGAAGATGGAGACAGATAGATAGATGTAGAGGCATTTGTAGATAGGTCTTATCTCCCATTTCTTTCTTCCCCTGTCTTTTCCATGGTCTGTCTGCTGATGTGGCTAGGGGGGCTATTTCTTTTTATGGTTTTTGTTGGCAGTAGATAAAAAAGTGCATGTATTCTATAGGGCTTACAGATGAAACCAGATAGCAATGATTCTTATGGGCAAAAAAGGCTTAGGAAATTTAATTTTGTGAATATTATTAGAATGAGACTGCACTGCCAATGTCCAGGTTAGAGAGCACGCAATGAATTCATTGTAGTAATTATATTTTTACAGTCAGATTTTTCATAAATTCAAACTGATCCCTTTCCATTTCCTGCTGTGTTGATGAATGATTGTTTGATATGTTTCCAAATTAAACTGGGACGGAGAATCCTTTTAAAGCTGTATTTCCAAATCTTTGATCCTTTTGATGAAAAAGAAGGGTAGGAAACTGCCTGGGCAGCTGACTTCCTCAAAAGAACAGAAATTTATATGGTGTCGAAGGTGCCAATGTTTCTTGTGCGGATCGTGCAGACATAAACAGTGAGAATAAAAGCGCGGAAAACAAAGTTTCATCATTGATGATGTCATATGGGAAACTCTTTTGAATCTTCTAAATCATTTACCACTTAAAATGGCAGTAAATGAAAAGGTAGAGAAGAAATACGAATTTTGATATATGAAGAAAAAGGAAGAAATTCATCCACGGTATGCTGTCAATAAATAAAGAGAAACATGAAATTGGGGGACCAAATGTGGAAAGTTCATAAAATGCTCCATGAGAGCCCTTGGTTGGAGGAAGAAGGGCCCCTGTCCCGTATCATTGAGAGTTCTTGGTGGGACGCAAGCAATGGTGGTTATAAGAACACGAGGATGTAGTAGAAATAGACTTGAAAGAATTGTCTTTTGATCCTAGAAGAAACAAATCACTGAGGGCCAAGGAAATCATACATTTCCATTTTGCTTGTTATTAGCTGAGGGAGAATGAGAAGAAATTTCTGAGGTTATTATTATTACTATTATTATTATTATTTTGCATTTATATTATGTTTTAATATTTGTTTTTTTGTTAAGTTTCTTTTTGCAATTTTCTTAAACCGAAGGTGAATAAATATAATTTATTGGCAAAAGGGCATCTAAGCCCTTGAACTTTGCCGAAAAATTTAATTAAATCCCTTTACAAAAATGTATTCAATTAAACTCTCAAACTTTCAAATTGCATTAAGCCTATTAATCAACGTTTTTTTGTTTTTAACTATTATAGCGCTCATTAATGGTGCTAACATCGTGCTCTGTAAAAAAAAATTATTTTTTTAAAATATTTAAAATTTGATTGGAAGAACTTGAACAAATGATTGTCCGAGTGATTTGATTTTTATAAAAATATAAAGAAAAATATTTTTAAAAAATCTATAAATTTGTACACATTATTGAAATTTATAAAATATGAAATAAAATTCAAAAGTTAAAAAAAAAACAAAAAATTAATAAAAAAAATTATTTAAAAGTTCATTCTATAATATATTTGGACATATTGTTGTTTAGTATTAAACTAAATTTGGACACTCATATGTTAAATTCATTCAAGAAGATTTTTCTAACTTATATAAAATTTAGAAAATACCAAAAAAATAATCTTTGACAATATGAGATGCTTATCAATGTTTTAATTCAATTGGTGCCTTCTAAACTATATAAAAATAAAAAATATTTTAGAAAATAAATAAATCAATAAATATATAAAAATAAATGTTAATTTTATTAATTGAACATGCAAAGTAAAAAAAAAAGTATAAATATGTCCAATTATCTGAACATTTTAGGCTACACATGTAAAAATAATAATTTATACACATTCTTTTAATTGGATATATTCACATTTAAAAAAACATTTTACACGTAAAATTAAAAAAAATTAAGTTTTATTTATACTTATTTATTTTCTGAAATAATTTTTTTTTATTTTTTATATATCCTAAAAGGTACCAATAGAATTAAAATATTGATACACATATCATATTTTTAAAGAAATATAATTTTCAATATTTTTTAAAGGCTTAATGGTATTTTAAGCCCTCAAACTTTTTTAAAACAATTAGGTCTCTCCAAACTTTTTGCACCAAATTGAGCATTTAAACTAACAAAACAGGCCAAATAGACTCTCTGACTAACGACTAACGTTGTTAATATTTAACAACAATGTTGATGTGGCCGTTAATGGTGCCATGTTAGCATCATTTGTTGACATGATTGTGCCACATCAGCCACATCAACAAAAAATAAAAATTTATTTTAAAATTACTTTTAAATAAGTACAAAATGAATTTGGACGATCTAGATTCAAGTTTAGAATTATAAAAACATAGAAAAGTTTATAAAAATTATAAAAAGTCATTAAAATTGATTAAAATTATAATAATTATTATAAATGAATTAAAAATCGTAAAATTTATTTAAAAATAATTTATTAAAAACCATAAAATTTTAGAAAAATAATTTAGAAAATTGTTAGAAATTAATTAAAAACCATACAATTTTATAAAAATATTTTTTTACAAACACAATTTATATTAGTCAAATAATTTAATAAAAATGAGAAAAATAATTTTTTATAAAATTTTGGAAAAAAATATTTTTTATAAAATTTTTTGGTTTTTAATTAATTTCCTAAAAATTTTTATAAATTATTTTTTTTTCTAAATTTTATGGTTTTTAATTAATTTCTAATAATTATTATAAGTTTTAATAAGTTTTAATGATTTTTTTATAATTTTTTCTATGTTTTTATAATTCTAGAATTAATCTAGACAATAGGTTGTCTAGATTCATTGTATACTTATTTTAAAATAATTATTTTTTATTTTTTTGCTGACGTATCACTGTCACATTAGCATTTGATGATGATGTGGCACTACCACGTCAGTAAACGGTACTAAAATGGTGTCTCTTAACACCCATGTCATTGATGCCGTTAAATATAATGGTCAACATTAGGCAAAGGGCCTATTTGACTGATTTTGTTAGTTCAGTGGCTCAATTGGGTGCAAAAAGTTCGGAGGGGCTTAAATTGATATTTTGAAAAATTTCGAAGGCTTATAATACTATTAAACCTTTTTTAAGCTTTATATAATTTAGAAAAATCCTCTTGAATGAATCTGGACTTATGGTTGTCTCAAACCATATTCCAAATTCATTTTGTACTTAAATTTTAAATGATTTTTATTAATTTTTTAATATTTTTGAATTTGTTTAGTATTTTTTATAAATTTTAATAATATTTTACAAATATATAAATATTTTTAAAAAAATAAATTTTTTGTATTTTAGAAAATTTAAGTCTGAAATGAATCTAACTTGGACGACCATATGTCTAGGTACATCCTAGTCAAAAAGTTTTAAATAACATTTTTTTTATTTTTAAAAGAAAATAAATTTTGTCGCGTTAGCAATATTAATGACCATATCAGTGTTCTAGCAGTCAAAGACAGAAATTGTTGATTAAAAAACTTAATTGATGCAATTTGAGAGTTTAATGCCTAAATTCAATACTTTTTTTTTCATAAAGAGGCTTAATTGATTTTTTCCGCCAAAGTTCAGGACTTATATACCTTTCAACCTATTTTATTTTAGTATTTATTTGTTTTCTGATTTTTTTTCTCTTTCATTTGATCTTTTATGAGGATATCAAAGTTGAATGTATAGTTTTCTCTTGTGCCTTTGAATCTTACGTACATTCATTTATCAAGAATGGGTAACAAAAGGGGCATGATTTGCGAAACAAAGATGTGCAAGAAAGAGAATGAAAAAAAGTACATCAAAATTAGATACATGTTGCTCATGTTTCAAAATAATCCAGATATAAAGTTTTATTATTCAAGGCATTATTATTTTGTTATAGGAAAATTAAATATTGTACATGATTTTAGCATTTCTTTTTTGGTATAGCAAGTATAAAATATTGAGAACAATACAAAAATGATAAAAAAAATTGGATGTACTTGTAAGTATGGTAATAGATTTTTTAGGGTCACAAAGATGTTGGATGATAAATTGATTAAGTTTGTGTTAGAATTTGTGCTTTTAGTGTAGTGGTTTCGTCGTAATTGTTTGTAATTTTTTAGATTAGTTGAATACGTAAAATTACCACATGTTCATTTAATTAGTTTTTATATGTTTGTCCTTAATTTAAGAAAAATGTATAAACAAATATAAGCTCTTTGATTACTTAAGGCTCAACTAATATGAAGTTCTATTATATGACAGATTGTAATGTGAGAAGATATCTTAGTTGGTAATCTAAATTGCCTATAGTCTACATAATCAAATTGAGTAAATGATTCAAATAACGAAGAATCATTATGTTGTCTATAAGTCCAATTAGGAAGATAGCTTATCTTGGCTATCAAAGCAGGATTGTCACAAGATAAAGAGACATAGATGTGATTGTATAGATTAATAAAACGTTAGACTAAAACAACTCAAGTTGAATTTATTTTAGACTCGTTTATGGATTTATTCACTTCTGACATTTATGTTGTGATTTACCTTAATTTTGAATAAGGGAATCACTATGCGTGTGACTCATGCTTTAATATATTGAAAACATATTCTCTTATGGTACTAGGCTGAAAATTAACATGTTGGGTATATAACTTATGTAACAGCCCGGTTTTAGCTAAATCAGACTAGTGGTTTTAGAATCACAAATCTGAGGTCGTAAAATTATTTTAATATTATTTTTTGTGTTTACAACATGTGATTATATATGTGTAAAAGTTTTGTGAAATAATTTTATTGTTTGGATGTTTAATTAGAGAAAAGGACTAAATTGCGTAAAATGTAAGAGTAGCATGCTATAAGTTAAGAGTGTCTATTTGTTATGGTTTATTAAACCAAAGGTTCTTATGATGTTATTATGCCATTGATAAGATTAATGGACATTAATGGCCTTATACTTGATGATTAAATGGTTTAATAACCAAGGGTAAAATGGTAAACTATGTATTAATGTATAATAAATAAAACAAAAACAATTTTTAAGCTTATTTTCTCATCATTCTCACAGAAAATCAAAAGAAGAAAGGCCATTGTTGCTCATTTAGGGTTCGGCCATTGTTGTTCTTGATTGAGGTATGTTTTGAGCTCGATTTTTGATAATTTTTACGTTTTTGAGATTGTTGCTTTGTATTCTAGCTAGCCCATGCTTTAATTTTTGAATTTGATGGTGATTTTGTAAAATGCCATTGATGAATATTCAAGCTTTTTGTTGTTTGATGATGGAAAATAAATATTTGATGTTAGATTATCATGTTTTATTAAGTGATTTTTTGATAAAAATGCTTATTAAGAATTAAATTGAGAAATGTGTAAATTGAGTGGTTGAAATGTGAAATAAATGCAAGTTTTGGGCTGCTAGGGACCCCTAATAAATTCGGCTAAGCATGGGTGTATTGAAATTTTGTGTAATTTGTGATTTTGTGAAATAGGGACTAAATTGAATAAATATGAAACGTTAGGGGCTAAAGTGAAAAAATGTCCAAATAGGTATTTTTGAATGAAATTAAATGGATTTGTGATTAAATAAGTTAAATTTGAATTGATTTAGATCAAGAAAGAAAGAAATCGGAGTTAGATCGGGGAAAGCCGAAAGTTATTGAGTAGTCGATCCGACCCGTTCGTTCCGTATCCAAGGTAAGTTCTTCAAAGGAAATTTTGTAAAATTTTTATGTTTAAAATATATTTATTACATGTAAGTAATGTTCGGCTATAAGGACTGTTAAGCAGAGTTTAGTAGTTTAAAATACATGTTATTTTTATCAAAATACTGCAGTTAGAAGTGAAGAAAAATTTTGATGAATAAATGCATAAGTTGCTGTCGAAATCTGCCGCATGAATGTTTATTGCTTCAGCATGTAATTGTTGTATTGAACGTGCAGTAAATTCTAGTGTAATTGGTCTGCTGCTGTTGTAACTAAGAAAAAATATTAGTTGTTAAATGTTAACCCTGTCTCTATCCAAAAGAGATAATTGCGGTCCGAATGCTGGAAATTTCAGCATTTAATTCCTCTTCTTTAAGTTGATTAAAACATGCTCTAAATGCAACATTTGTATATGTTATTCACACGCTAATTAAATTATAGGGAGCTTAAAATTAAGCTGTCCGAATGTGTTAGATTCACTGATCAAAGCACCATCATTTATGCTGTTTTATTTAGTAAATGTAGCAGTCCGAATGTGTTAAATTCACTGTTCAATGCACTATCATTTATGCTGTTTCATTTAGTAAATGTAGCTGTCCGAATGTGTTAAATTCACTGTTCAATGCACTGCCATTTATGCTGTTTTATTTAATAAATGTAGCTATCCGAATCTGTTGATTTCACAGTCAAATTTAAATGTTGTTATGCTGCCAATTGGTGTTAATTAAGCTGTCCGTTTTGGGCTAATAACATTGTCTAAATGTGATGCTGTTATGCTGATTTAGTGACTTGCATTGTTGATGATTTTACACTGTCTGAAAGAGTATATATATTAAGTATGATTTTACAAATTAAATGCCTTGTACAATTGATGAGTTGTCGTTGCCGAATTTAACTGAGTATGGGATGACCTGTTTTGAGCTTGAATTGATTGAATTACGACGTCCGAAAGCCCCGTATGAATAATAGGAATAGTATAGGATACGTATGTCATGAAGTTAGGACTTCCGAGTTGTGATTTCATGTAAGACCATGTCTGAGACATTAGCATCAATATGAGATTACGTGTAAGACCATGTCTGGGACATTGACACCGTATATGATCGTGTAAGACACTGTTTGGGACACAGGCATTGATATGTGATAACATGTAATACCATATCTGGGATATGACATTGTATGTGATATATGTGTTTCCGAGTATCTTTAACAATTCTGAATGGTTCAACGAGCAATGCTAAAACGAGTCCGAATGTGAAATTAAACTAAATGATTCAGGTAGGTATGAGGTTTATATGTTCATTGAAAAAAAATAAAAATAAAAATAAGGTAAGTGAAGTTACTTAATGTGGTAATTTGGATTATATGAGAAAAATGACTATATATGTGTATGAGATTAGTTAAATTTGGCCTATTTCGAATCAAATTATATATGTGCTTGTGATGAATTATTTGCTTATGACTTACTAAGCTTTCAAAGCTTACTTTATACATATATTTTTTTTCTGTTTTATAGATATATAAAGCTAGCTCGAGTTCGGGAATTGCCAAAGAACATCGTCACACTATCGATCGTTATTTCGGTACTTTAAGAATTTGTACTTTTGACGTGTGACATGTATAGGCTAGTTTCGATATGGTTCATTTTAATCTGTATATATGTAGCCATGCGAAAATGGCTTGATAATGATGCTAATGTTTGTGTATATGTAAATTTGGGATGCTTAGCATATGAATTTGGTATGTTTGGTTCGGAAATTGAGCTTAGAAATTGCTATTGTCTTATATGCTAATGATTAATATGCCGTGTGATATGGATCGATATGGTTTAATATACGAATTTGACTTGTATAAAAAAATTGTAAAGGAGATTATATTACTTTATGCTTGAATTGTAATGAATAACTGTTCTGAACTGTGTTTTGATCGGTAATGCTTCGTAACCCTAATCCGGCGACGGATTCAGGTTAGTGGTGTTACAACTTATGTATGACATGACTTCACACACAATAGTATTTTATATGAAACGTGGTCATTAGTCATTTTTTTGGAACGAGAGACTAATCATTAATGTTTCTAAGTAATGATCATTTGGGTCATTTGTCTAGGATGAATGACCAATCATTATTGTTTGTAAGTCATAATCTTTTTAATCAGAAGATACAATGGTGATCATTAAATAGAATGTATTTATTAGTGTTTGTATGTAACGTTCATTTTCATCACAAAATATATAATGAATTAGGTGAATAGATTAACTTAAAGGGGTCAAAGATATGGTAACATATGACAAGTAATATAAATAGCTAATATATAATGGAGAAATCATACTCTGTTACTAAATAACTTTGTAATTAATAAATGAGTCGAAATTTAATTAAAAATTATTTAAACTTGAATTATAAATGTCAGCTAAATATTTTAACTCTGTACTAATAAAATAATAAAATCCGATCAAATGTATGGATAAATTAAATTTACGAATGAAGAAATAACTTGGAGCCAAGAAAGTCAACAGTCAAGCCTAGATAGGCTTAAGTTCATGCTCAAGAGCATCCATGGCGCCAAAAGCAATGCCTTGGTGTTCGGAGTGATAATGACAACAAAGCTTTTCCATCTTGTTATGGTATTGGAGGGAAGTTTTGGCAGTGGTGTCATTGAAAAGGTGAGAGCAAGTGACGATGGTTATCTATTGACTGGCTTTAAGTTGGCCACATCACAGAGAATATCATTTTTCTTGGTAGGCTTGGATTAGGTTGAGGATTTCTTGGTGGGTGCAAGTGTCATGGGGTTGGAACTTTAGTCTAGCAAAATTTTCGTCCTCAGGCAAAAAATTTGCTTCAAATTTTCCTAATTCAACCTTAACTCTTGAAAAGTGAGATCTCAAAGAAATTCTCTAAGGCACCAAAGCTTTAGAAAAGCAAGCAAGCAAAACAAGCAACAAATGAAGAAAAAGGCACAAGAAAATATTCACACCAAGTGTTTGAGTAAATACTCTCGATTAAGACCAAGATTGAGTAATTATAAATTTGAGTGAATACTAATGAGGGGGAAGACCTCTATTTATAGTTGAGCTCTATAACACTGAGTTACCATTATTGACCCAAAAATTTGGGAAAGGTAGGATGAAATTGAAAAGATTAGAAAATTTCTAAACCCCGTTGGGACATTCAGAAGTTTTAGGGGTTGGATTGCGGTTAGTTGGGCTCTAATTCCATTTTAGTTAGATTGGAACCGATTGGTTCCATAGTGGGAGACGACATGATTAAGAATGGATGATTGGGACGGTCGGTGAAGACTATGCCTAAGGAGTATTTATATAGATGTGAGTGGTGACAGAATTTTCTCAATTTTGTTTACAAATCTTTTTCCTCTCCATAGCATCATCTTCTTCTGTCATTCTAAAGAAGAAGGGGATGCAACTGAAGGAAACTTTGCATGTCGCTATAGTCGCATGAATTTAAGTTTGGTGGGGGAGAAATTGAGAAACTGGTAAGCTTCCTTATATCTTTGTGCCTATGAATTAAAGAAAGGAGTAGAGTAAGACTCCCAAAGCTTCTGTATAATTTAAGGTTCTGAGTTTCTAAGGACTGACCACCATTAGATTAATTGGCGAATGGTTATCATGCTTATCTACCAGGACAAAGGAAGCTTAGACAATTTGGACCAACTAAACTGCTAAAGATAAGGAAGCAAGGTGAGTTTCTGCAACCTGCCTTCTAATTGATAAATGTTGTTGTGTGATCTTGTCAGTTATGTGTTGATTATTTAACAGTAGATAAATTGTATTGTACGCATGATTATTGTATACATGGTTTGGGAGGGAATCATCTACAAGATAGATGACATTAGGAATTGGGAATGGAAATTTCTATTAGATACCTCCATACGGTATTGCTGTATATAAACTATGATGTGCAAAGCTTTGGGCCTTGTGGAGGGGACACTGCGATGTTCAAACATCAAGGTTAGGAATGACGAAAAGGAGGAATGGACGAAGGAATAAGGAAATTGGAATTCCATTAAGATTTTGCCATCCAAGATTACTGGGAGCAAATTATGATGTGTGAAGCTCTAGGCCTTGCGAAGGGGACATGTTGGTGTTCGAGATCATGGTAGATACGAGATAAATCAATTTTGACAGTTATAAGGTTCCATAGAGTAACACCGCGACGAGGGTAATGTCCTACAGGGCGACACCTCAAAAGAGGTCTAACGTGTAAGGGCATAGTTCGACTATGGCAACGGAGAAGTCCCCCGTGACTGTAAACACGAGGTACTTTTTCGAAACAGTAAACATGGGGTAGTCTACTGGGATAGTAAACATATATTAGTTCGTCGAGACAGTAAAAACAAGTTAGTCTACTAGGACAGTAAAAATGGGTTAGTCCATCGAGGCAATAGCATAGGAAAACCTTTAAGATGTAAAATATGGGGATCATACTTGAAAAGTCTGCGATTCATGAAGGATGTCAAGGGTGACAGTAGAGTTCGTGGTGTGAGTGGAGCGATAAGTCAACAAAAGAAGTGAGTTTGGTGTGTCGAAGGAATATCGACTACCGAAATAGTGAGTAATGCCAAGGTTTTGTATCAACCCCGGATAGGGTAAAAAGAAAAAAAAAGGCTCATTAGGCATGGAGGTATTCATAGTATACGCATATATTAGTCTGCCAAGAAAGCTACGGATTTCATACGAATTAAACAGGCATAGTTTAATCAGCATTAATACGCAGTCATATATTGTAAGTTGACGGAAAGGTCAGTCGAAGGATTTAATAGGCTGATCAGGGTCTTCATGAGAGGAAATACATGTCCAAGGTTGAATGACCAATAATGTCCGTTAGAGGGTAGTGGAAAGTAGAGGTCAGTTATAGCTATGAAGAATGACAGAGATCTTGTTAACCTACCAAAGGTATGAATTATATGTCCTAAGAAGCCTCATTGGGAAATAGATCAATAGAGCAAGTGTAACAGTCTGCTTTCAGTGAAATCAGAATAGTAGTTTCAGGACCACAAATCTGACGCAAAAATATTTATTTTTATTATTTTAGTGTCTTCGAAATATTAGCAAGGTCGTACAAAAATTTCGTTAAGAAATTTTATCTTTTGCATGTTTAATTTGGTGAAAAGGGTTAAATCGTAAAAGATGCAAAACTAGAGTTCTATAAGTTAAAAGTACCAAATGGCTATGAAATTATTTGATTGAGGGATTTATGTGGTAAATAAACCATTATTATTATGAGTTTTCAAATATGGGCATCTTATTAAGTATTTTAAAGGTTATTTACTAAGGTTAATTTTGTAAATTAATAAATAAATGAAGTAAAAATAATGTAAAAGAAGATATCATCTTCTTTGTTGGAATTCACCACTGAAAATACAAGAAAAAACACCATTTTTGGGCTTTGAACATTCGGTCACTTCTCAATGCTTGCATGTAAGTAGTTTTTATCCTGTTTTTAATGATTTTTATGTTTTTGAAGTTGTTGTAGTTTAATCTAGTTAGCGCAGGGACCAATTCGTAAAACTGTTATAGGTTGAGAGTTATGCCATGATTGTTCTTGAGTGATTTTTTATGTTTTATGTTTGATAATAAATCCTTGTTGTGGAATAATCAAGTTTTGTAAAGTGTATTTTAATGGAATTTGTATTTAGGGATTGAATTGTAAAAAAATGGAAAACAATGTGTTAAATTTATGAAATAAGGGTTTATTTGAGTTTATATAAGTCCTTGATAAACTTGGTAAGTTTGAATGGAGGATTTGAATGTTTAGATCTCATCTTATAAGCCTAAGGATTAGATTCTGAAAGGTTAAAAATACTAGGGGCAAAATAGTAATTTTCATATTAATGAATTATGAGTTAAATTGATATCTAGAGGCACTTAATTAAATGAGATCATTGTTTTAGATCATGAAAGGGTTGACGATCGATGAAAAGGGAAGATTTCAAAGTAGTTTATGTGTTTCGTAATTTCTACAATTTAGTCCAGTAAGTTCGCTATTTGATTTTTATTAACTGTATTAAATATTTCATAATATTTCATTATTATAAAATCTTTTAATTTAATTGAGCTATCTTTAAAGAAATAGAAGCGTATAGTTAATTGGGCTTTGTGCCTAGCAAGCTTTGTGCCGGTGTATCGAAAGTTAACATCAAATTGAACAATTGTGGTTAATAATAAATGAAGCATTTATCGAACTTACTAAGCCTACTGGTGCTTATTAGTTTGATTTTTTACTTTGTGGGACTTTTGGAATCGTTGCTTTGATTGAATCAACTCGGAAGCTCACACACTATCATCATCATCTCGGTAGTCATTTTGGTTCTTGCTAGTTGGTTTAAGTGGCATATATTAGGAAAGGTCTTGGTATTTTGATATTTTCTGGAGATGTAAATTTTGAAAGTTGATATGTTTATGCTTGTTACTAGTGAGTGATATTTGAACTTGTGTGCATAACTAGGTAAGCCTTTTTGACCACATATAAGTAGATATTGTACCAATCTTTTTAGTGCAAAGAGTTGGTGCTTAAATACTTCAAATATGTGGTGTGCATTGGTTTAGTTTATAATGAGTTATGATGCGTAGTTATGATAAGTTTTTGACATGTTTAGATGACTTTTTGGTTTCATGAAATTGAGGTGCCTTGTGGGCATATTGGTTGGATGAATTTTTGGTCTTTCGAATTGAATATTACATGCATGAATTAGTATGTTTTGAGGTTTCGAATGTGGTAACAAAATGTTTGTAGGTACATATTTGAGTTGGAGATGGAAATGGCTTGAATTTGGCCAATTTCACGTCCACACGGCCTGAGACACGGGCGTGTGTCTCAGCTGTGTGTGACACACGACCATGTGGCACGAACGTGTGTCCCATGTAGGTTTTAAAGGCATTCAAGTCAGGCAGTTACATGGCCTAATACACGGCCTAGCACATGGCCGTGTGAGTCCATTTCGAGAGTTACACGACTTGGCACATGGACGTGTGGCTTGGCCGTATGACCCAAAATTAGAGAGTTACACGGGCTGGGACATGATCGTGTCCCTACTTCGAATGTCCACACGGCCTGAGACACAGACGTGTGTTTCAACCGTGTGAGTCACACGGCCTGGCCACACCGTCATGTGACCCCTGCAGGGTGAATTTTTCCAACTTTTTCCTTAAGGTTTCATACGTTCCCAATTTAGTACTGAATTGTTTTTAAAGTATTTTTAAGGCCTCGAGGGCTTGAATAAGGGACGATATGCATGAGTTTGAATGGATATGCTATGGTTTATCTAATGTTTGGAAATGAATGTTTTAAGTTATGATTTTACGGTAATGCTTCGTAATCCTATTCCGGTGACAGATACGGGTTAGGGGCGTTACATCAAGGGCTAGAATGTTGATTAGTGAGCTCTAGTACTCCAAGGCAATGAGAACATTGAAATCTGGTGAAGACCATAGACATAGCAATTATTTGGGTAGTTGTCAAGCATCACCTGCCAAAAATAATGAATATGGATATCAAGGAGATTCATTCTAAACTCGACGTCTCACATTGTTTTTTATTCTATATGCCGGTCTCACTAAGTTCCCCCAAACTTATTAGATATCTGCTTGAATGAATGTTAGACAAAGATTCAGAAATCGGTAGGGACTAAGCTAGACTTCACTAGGAGCTAGGCGAAACGCGACAACTATGCATATGTATAGAGGGGCACCCATAGAGGCTCCGCCTTAGGATTAAGTGTCATTTTACGTCATAGAGTCTTGTTCCAAAAGTTTGTAATCAACCAATGGAACAAAGCTTTAAAGTTTTTAATTCTAGTTTAATTCAAGTTGTTAAAGTATGTAATTAAGCCAGAATAGAAATTTCGTTAAGTCATTTAGGTTAGTGTGGCATTCGATACCCGGATTTGGCGAATGGGTCGGGTAGAATGTAACACCCCTTACCCGTATTCGACGCCGGAATAGGGTACGAAACATTACTAGAACACATACACTTGTAACGTATTATACCGAGTTGTAAAATTTCATCCAAATTAAAACTTTCAAATTATTATCTTTGAGTTGCTAAATAGGGCTTACGAGGTCCAATACATAATCATTCAACCAAGTCTTATAGCTTTCACCATTTGTTCATCTCATTTAATTCACAATTCTCATGTTCACAATTCAAGTCAATTTCTCAATCCAGTGTACATTTCAGTACCATAATAATTCTTTTAATTCAAATCATTTCATTAGCAAGTTCCATATAATTCACGTACAATTCAATATTAGTAAGTTTAATACTAATACGTATTTACCATTTAAATCAACGTTTATCGATTATACCATTCATTAACACATTTATGAAATTCTCAATTTTGCAATGAAAATATCACTTTAGCTTAAATAACAACATCAATTCAACTCATCATCCCCTTTTTCGTCATTTTTCACTTCAAATATGAACTTACTATTTCATTACCTTTCCATACCCATTTCCTATGCATATCACACAAGACATAAACATATCATTCAACCGTAGTCGCAAGCTAGTGCATTTAAACATAATTCTTTTTGGAACTAACTACATGGTAAACCATTTCACTAGAGATTACATAATTTAAACCTTACCACCCTGTCATGATCACAAGCATATTTCTATTTAGGCACTTACCATTTCAATGCATAACTTATAAGTTTAACGTGGCATAATCCAGCCACAACTTGGCCAAAGCCTAAGCATGTACATCAAATATGTTAACCAAATAAACATATAGCATAAGCATTATAAGCATGGATGAACACGACATTTATTCATGTATCAAGCTTACCAACATATGTTAATTCATAAACCATTCATGACATTAATTCATGCCAAATCATAGTCCAAATATGCCATATACACATACTATGAAACTTTATTTTCCCACATGAGCTTAAACCATGACAAATAATGCGCAAATATAAGCATCATTTCTATTTCATCGTCTATCAATTATAATCGAGCATATGACCAATTATACACAAATCATTCATATATTTCCCAATTTTCCTCCTCCTCCTCTCCATTCCACATCCTTAATGTGTATAACACACTTAAACAACATTAACTATAATTTCACTATTCACTCCATGTACATTCAAAGCTGTTTATCCAAGTCAGAGTCAGTAAATTATTTTTATCCGGAGATACAGAGCTCCATATTAAGATCTGTTAATTTTCCCTAAAACTAGACTCATATATATTATTACCATAAAATTTTTATAATTTTTGGTTCAGCCAAATAGTACAGTTTATTCTTTAAAGTTTCCCTTATTTCGCTGTTTGATAGTTCCGACCACTCTTTACTAAAAATGTATTATCTCATTGTACAGAATTCAGATGATGTTTCCGTTTGTTTCCTTTAAAAATAAACTCATTAAAGATTCTAAGAATATAAATTATAACTCATAATTATTTTTTTACAATTATTAATTATTTTGCAAAATCAGAACAGGGGATTCCAAAATCAATCCGACCCTGCCTCGCTAAAATTCAAATATCTCAAAATATATAACTCTTTTGCTTGCTCTGTTTCTTTTATGTAAAAATAGACTCATTAAGATTTCATTTCATATCTTATTCACTCTTTAATTCAATTTCTACCATTTTTGGTGATTTTTCAAAATCACACTACTGTTACTATCCAAAACTGTTTTGTTGCTAATTCTACTTTTTCATAATTTTACTTTTTCACTCTTAATCACTATTCAATTCAAAATTCACTTTTCCATTTTCAAGTAAATATTCAATTAAATTCCACACATATATTCATTATTAAATGACACTTAATCGATACATGATCTGATGTATTTTCACTTAGTCAATTTCGCGATGAACACTTCGGAATAATAACAAATACACGGTGGATCAGCACACAGCACCACCCTTATAGTCAATGATACTCGGTGGAATCAACACATAGCAACCACCTTTAAAATCAATGGTACCCGGTGGAATCAGCACATAGCAACCACCTTTATAATCAATGGTACCCGATGGAATCAACACATAGCAACCACCTTTATAATCAATGGTACCCAATTTACCCGGTGGAATCAGCACATAGCAACCACTGTTACAATCAATGATACTCGGTACACGTAGTAGCCTGCACATAGTACTACACACATGACCATTACTATCACTTTCACATAGTGGCCGACACACAGTCCGTGCCACACATGTGATCATTACTGTCACTTCATTCGTATCTTTTCTATTCCGGAGGTTCAACCGGGAAATTTCTCACTTTTCTTTTTCACTAATCAAAGTCCATTTCTCATCTTTCTTGACTTATAATAGCACATTTAACTTATTTAACACTCACATTCATCAAAAAAGTCCTTGACTCAAACTTTGGAAAAATTATGATTTTGCCCCTAAACTTTTGTATATTTACACTTTTTTCCCAAAGCTCGGAAATTAAACTTCATCCCTTATTCTTATGTCTTATGAAATGATGAACATTTTTCCCTTCTATGGAAATATCAAATTCCCACTCTAACACTTACTTATGAACATTAGATATTTTTACCGATTAGATCGTTTTACTAGTTTTCACTTAAAATCGCTTAGCAAAAGTTGTTTAACATAATTTCTAGCTTCATATTCTACCATAAAACATCAAAATAAACAAATTTCACCTATGGGTATTTTTCCAAATATAAACCCTAGGTTAAATTATTGCTAGAATAAGTTAAATCAAGTTACCGGGACTTTAAAAATGTAAAGAACATTAAAAATGGGGATTGGAATCACTTACTATGGAGCTTGGACGCTTGAAAACCTTAAATATGGCATCTCCCCCTGTAAAATTCAGCCATGGGGTTGAAGATGATGAAATTTTGGCCTATTTTATCTTTTTAATTCATTTTAATTACCATATTACCAAAATGCCCTTAACTTAAAAATATCATATTTCACTTATCTCATGTCCATTTTTGTCCACCAACTTAACCAATGGTCTAATTACCATATAAGGACTTCCAATTTAAAATTTCATCACAATTGGGCACCTCTAACATGTAGAACTCAACTTTTGCACTTTTTACAATTTAGTTCTTTTGACTAAATTGAGTGCCCAAACGTCGAAATTTTTGAACGAAATTTTCACGAAATCATTTTGTGAAATCGTAGACCATAAAAATATAATAAAAATATTTTTTTCTCGCCGAATTTGTGGTCCCGAAACCATTGTTCTGACTAGGCCCAAAATCGAGCTATTATATAGAAGGTGTTACAACTCCCTCAAATCCAAAAGTACAGTTTGTGTAACACCCCTGGCCCGGTATGGTCATCGAGCCCAAGCTACGAGATGCTACTACTGTTACCGAAGCCGTCACATACAATACATAGTTCAAAACTAGTTTAATCAGTAATTTCCCATCAAAGATCTGTGCATAGTACGATATACCATCAAAATCGAATCTCAATCGAGATTACAAAAGCTCTTAAGTAGACTCGAGATCGAATAAGGATCAAATTTTAAAGTTTAAAAAGTACAGGGTCGATATCACGATGACTCTCTCCAAATTGTGATGTTGCCAAATAGTATGTCACGTCACGATGTCGGACCACTTGACGTTAGGACATCACAAACTGTTGGCCAACATTGCAACAATGGAAGATCGACGTCATGACGAGGAACCTGTTTTTGGTAAAATTTGGCCATTAGGTACCAATTTCATGCTAAACCAAAGCTTTTACTCACTTAGTGCGTAATTGCACACCAAAACTTGTATAAGACCAATCAAAAAATGTATCAAAGCATCCATTTAACCTTTCACAAGATCATGCAAGCCATTACACATCAATTGAACACTTTGCTAAAGCTTAACAACCTATGAAATCATCAACTATTTAAACCTTTGATACAACTCAATTGCATCATCTAACTTAACCATTTCATTTTCAATTCATTTATTCATATACTTCAAGTATAGCTAAACATATTACCAATATGCACATTTATATACATAACCTATAACCATTCACATTCAATCATTGTTTCAGGTCCAAAATCAAGTATCATTCAAGGTCCAAACTCATGAACATTCAAAATAAGCACATACACAACATAACTCCTATATACATGCGGATAACCAAGTCCAGATCGTTCAAAAGTCTACCGAATTGAAAGTTTGATGGTGTGAGCTCTAAGGTGATTCAATCAACGCCTTTCGCAAAATGACCACTACAGAAACAAAAAATGAAACAGAGTAAGCATATTGAATGCTTAGTAAGTCCATATGAAATTTACTTAACTTACCTTAGCATTACAATAAATTTTTGCAATTGAAATTCAATGGTATAATACATGACATTCTTTGGCACCTTATGCTTTCATGTAAAAATCAACAATACAACTAATAGGTTAGTTTAATTGCATACCAGAACTTGTTACTTAAATCATATGCATATACAATCATTGAAACCATGTTCAATTTGCAAAATTAACCAATCAATTCTTGTTCACACAATTTAGTCTTTCCATTTACATTTTAATTACCGTTGCCATTTTTATTTAACACCCGGAGAACCTTGGTATATTGAAATCGGATACACGAGACTAATTTGCTCTTATGAGCTAACATATTTGGGCTGTTAACACTAACTTCAGATCAAAGTTGCTAACACTAGTTTGGTACGATGCTGCTAACACTAGCTTAAGAGAATCCGCAACAAATTTTGGATCTCAAGCCATTGTATTAGTTACTGATCAAACACTCATTTTCCTTTTTCGTATCATTTCAAACCTTGTAGCCGCATACGCACTTTTCACATTTTGAATAACATTCCATATACATTTTAAATCTTGCATCATCATCATCATCATATACATACTATCCAATCATATAACAATCTCACATCCATTCAATATCATGTATCTATTCATAGTTGTCGTGTATTTCATACTTTACAATTTAGTCCTTTTATAAGCATAAGTCAGTTCAATTTCATTTTTATTCAAATATCTTTCGATTGATTCAATTTTCGATCTATAATAATTCATTAGAATTTATCAATTCCAATTACCTAATATCGTCCTATTATAAGCATAAGTCAGTTCAATTTCACTTTTTGAAAGTTTCCTAAAGTTTTGATTGTATTCAATTTAGTCCCTAAGATCGAAATAACTATATATCTTTCAAATTTAAGCTTCATTTTTCAATATGATTTCAATTTCATCCTTCTATAACCATCTATTATCTGTAATACATAAATTTCATGCCAATTTCAAAATATTTACACTTTATCCCCTAAGTTCAAAACTATCAATTTTTACTTTACAAATTAGTCCTTTTTTACTTCTAAACTTACAAACTAAAAGTTTAACGTTAAAAACTTCAAGAATTTATCAATAGCATCATTTATAAATTTTAACCGTTTTAAAAATTTACACATGGTTTATCTAAATCAAGTTTCAGTGATCATAAAAATATAAAATTTACAAAAAACGGGCTTAATAACCTTAACATGCAAGAGGGCCGAATAATGAAGCTTCAAAAATGGCTTCTTGGATGTTTTTATTTGAACAATCAGTGGAAGAAGGCTAAATGGATTATGATGGCCTTTTTGTTTTATTATTTTTAACATATAATAATAGTTTTAATTAAAATTTTAACATATATTTCTCTTAAATAAAAGCACCTAATCGTCCACCACTATTTAAAATGGCCTTATTGCCACTTTGAACCTTGGTTTAATATTACTTAACCCTTTTATCAAATAAAAATCAATAACGATGAACTTTTATCGCATTTATGATTTATCCCTTGCATTTTAATTAGTCACTAATTCAATGAAATTACCTATCCAAAATTCAATTCACATATACAATAACTTCGTAAATATTTTTATTAAATATTTACGAGCTTGATTTACGAAAACAAAGTCTCAATGCCTCATTTTCCAATACCATTGACTTTAGGGTAGAAACACTTGTACGTTAACTAAATATCTAATTAACAAATTCGTTAGACCAAAATTTGATATAACACAATAATTGACTCGTAAATATTAATTAATAATATGTATGGACTCGATCAATTGAGAACGGGGTTTTAAAATCACTGTTTTCAGCATCATTGAAAAACGGGCTATTACAGTTTGAATTACATCGACAACTAAGATTAAAGCCTATCTACAATATGAGAGTTTTAAGGAATTTAAGCACTATACAATATTATCCTTAGGATTACAATATTTACCCTAGTAATTCTAAATTATTGGAGTGTTTCACTAGACCACTAGACTTCAAGTATATGGGCTTCTTCTTATGTTCGACGAAATTATTGCTCCATCCCCCATAAAAAGTTGTCCACATCCCTTACGAACCTGACCCTCTTGAACTCTTTCAACTTAAGGACATCCATCTTGTGCTTGGGTGTCGTAGCCTATACCATTTTACCCACTATATGTAACACCCTATACTCGACCCAGTCGCCAAGTCTGAGCTACGGGATGCCATATTCGTTGTTAGAGTGACTATGATTAATTACAATTCAATACAATCATTAATACATGCTAATATTTGTCTTTAAATTATATTATACAATCATTTTCAAGTCTTATACGAGCCTACGAAAGCTATTTTTCCAAGCCAAGGTCAAGTTTCGACCAAACTGTAAAGTTTGCAAGTTATCGGGTCGACGTCTCGACTTCAGGGATTCCTCGTCGTAACGTAACTCTTTAACTTGATCTCGTTGTGAAGTTAAGGGCTCGACGTCGCGATTTGACTGTCTGTTTGCAAATGGTCCAAATGGTACGTAATCAAAACATTCATTCAATTGAATATGCTTACCAAATCAACCAATTCACCATTCTAACCATTTCCATTTACTAAATTTCATCCTTTTCCATCATAATAACCTATACATTACACATTCAAAAAATGACACTTTCATCATTTCAACCATCTAGCCATTTCAATAACATTTCTATTAAAAACATCCAATTGGCAATTCAACATATGTTCCATTCCTAAATCAGTACCATTCAACTAATATGCCTAGTTCATCCACAATGACCAACCTTATATACATAATTCAAGTTAACATAACTACTCAAACTTTCCAATTAACCATTTATAATACAAAACAACTCAAAACCTAGGTACATGTCAGATATCAAAAAGAAAACGGACTATACAAACATTTCTGAGCCGAGTATTGTTGGCTAGATGCTATATCACATCTCAGGACTTCAAGATCCACCTAAACTTGTGTACGAAATAAACAAATTGTACGCTGAGCAATAAACCTTAGTGGTACTTTAATGATTTAAGTAAAAAAAATAGCATACTCACTACAAGAATTTGATCAATATATGCTATAAATCAAACATATCAAATTACATATTCAATACTCAAATGTCATTCTCATACATCATTTCCTTTGATAATCAAATTAACATTTTATGTTCTCATTTCTATTAACAAAGATGTAAACATATCTATTTCAATTTCATACATATACATTTATGTACCAATATGAAATTCAAACTCTTTTTTATTCAAGGCTATTCGATCATTATTTTACGATTCAGTTCTCTTTCTCGAGTCTATTGACTTGTTTAGATTTGGTTCGACCTGTAACAGCCCAATTTTTAGTAGTGTCAGAATAGTGATTTGAGATCATTAAAATTGATGAAAAAGTTAGAAAAAATTATTAATTAATAATTATAAGTTAAGTGTGATTTTAGAAATATTTTTGAATCAGTGAATTTTGTGATTTAAAAGAAATTATTAGGTAAATTGGGTCGAAAACGAGGTATCGAGACCTCGATATTATAAACTGAGCCGTAAATATTTTTATAAATATTTACAGAGTGTTAATAGGATAATATTAAAGTTTCGTTAAGAAATTTTAACGTTTCGATAGTTAATTATGAAAAAGGATTAAATTGCAATAGAGATAAAAGTTTAATTATGGATTAAAGAAAAGTTAAAAGGACCAAATAGGCAATTATGCCAATTGTCAAAGTTGAGGCGGCATAAGTATAAAAATCTGAGATTTTTATGTGTTAAAAAAATATTATTATATTATAGTAATGATTATGTTTTTATATTATATTATTATTAATATATTATATTATATTATATATATACATAAAACAAAAGAAAGAAAAGAAACAGAATAGAAGAGATGAAACAGAGAGCAAAACGGGCAGTGAAGGAAGGAAAGAAAGAAAGAAAGAAAGAAAAAGAAAAAGGGAAATTTAAGGTTTTAAGGTTCCAAGCTCAATTGGTAAGTCAAATTAAGTCATTTTCTTATAATTTTGAGTTTTTGGAATCCTAGAGATAAATACTACTTGATTTATGTTGATATTTTGAAAGTTAGTAGATTGTTAGACATGAGTTATGCTGAATTAATTGATGAACTAGAGGTTAAAATGATTGAATTTTAAGTTAGAAGTTAGTAAAAGATTGATTTGTAAAATAAAATATAAGTTGTGAATTGATAGGGATTAAATTGAAAGAATCCCGAAATTAGGGATTTATGGGGAAATTGAAGAATTAAACTGAGTTTATAGTAAGAATTAAGAGAGAATATAGAGTTAGAATGGAAAAATAAAATTAGTATTGGTAAGGGATTAAATTAGAATTTGGGTAAAGTTTAGGTATAAAAGGAAATATTTTAATGAAATTGTGTATTAATGATTTGTAATTGTTTAATTACGTAGCTAATGTCGTGTACGAGTCATTGCCCGAGAAAGGAAAGGAGAAGGTGGACAAGGATTGACTCAGGAGAAATTCCGGTTAGTATTACTATAATTCGAATTTAATTATTAATTGATAAAATTAAATTAATATACATTATAAGCAAATTAAGGTGAGTATCATGATTGAATTGAATGAAATATATAGATACATATACACACACGTATTGGTATTGAATTTATTAATAGTAATTGTTGAATTTTGAATAATATGTTTAGTATAAAAAAATAGATGAATATTGATATTGAATTGTACATGAATTTGATTGGAAAATGAATTAAATATATATATATATATATGAATGGAATAAAAGTGAATTAAATTGTGAATAAGTGTGATATATGTGAATTGCGGAATAAGTAGTAAATTGTAATGACGAAGAAATGATAAGTCCTTTTGAAATAATTCTATAAAGTATTTAAATAAATGATATTCAGATTTAATGCCCAAGTAGATGGAATTTAGAACTACCAGGATATTAGTGGCATGCCATTAAGGAACTTATTAAGGAACTTTAGTGCGCTCTCTGATATTAGCACGTTGGTGCTCTCTGATATTAGCACGTTGGTGCTCTCTGTTTAGCACATTTGTGCTCTCTGTATTTGTTCCGTATATCCGGGGTGTTCTGTAAAATCTACTTTGGGCTAAGATTATAAGCTGTGGACAAAAGTGAATCATTAATATGTTAAGGTATGTTTTATAAAGTTTATATGTACCGTTTTAGGCATAATGTGCCGTATTGGTATTGAATGAGTGAAATAATATGTGAATTTAATTGAATACAAGTTATTGAAATTTAGTTATGGATTTAATGAATAAATTGAGTGTTAAAAGATTTAAAGTACATATTGAATATAAATAGAAATGATAATGAATGAGTTGATAAATTGATTGAGTTTGTATGAATTGGAATGAATTATTAGAATGAGATGTCGAAAAATCCAATAGAATTGAGATAGTGAAATAAGGTATGAATACAATTAAATACAAGAATTGAAATATTGCTTATTGTTATTAATGATCAAGTTGAGTTAAAGTATGAGATAATTAATGAATAATTGTAGACATAAATTAAATGTATATAATTTATCAATTAATATTATTAATTTGAATTATGGTAATACCACTGAGTATACCCATACTCAGCGTATGGTTTTTTCCGTGTGCAGGATTGTAGAAAATCAGTGTTTGGTCCAGCATCCAAAGTAATCCCGACCTCAGAGGCATTTTAGTGATGTACCTTTCTGTTGATAATGTGGCATGTACCTAGGTAATGTATATACCTAAGTGATGTATAGGGATTAGTCATTTTGAATGTTTTGTATCTATGAGATTGCTAAAGAAAGATGTGTGAGTATGTGATAATGTTTGGCTTTTAAAATGGTTAAGTATGAAAATCGAGAAAGGGTAAACTTTGCAAAGAAACAGAATTCAGGCAGCAACAGTGACGTAATTTTGAAAAATCACCTAGGATAGTATAAAATGAATTAGAGGGTGAATGATATATGGAATGAAATCTTGTTGAGTCTATTTTCATAGAAAAATAATGGTTTAACAAAAGGAATTTTATATTTTGAGATAAGTGAATTTTAATGAGACAGTGTCAGATCTGTTTCTGGAGTCCTCTGTTCCGAGTTTAGAAAATCACTAAAAATGGTACAAAAATAGTTATGAGTTGTAGTTTATATGTATAGAATCCTTATTGAGTCTATTTTCTGTAGAAATAAGTGGTAATATCATATAAAAATCCTATAATGAGAAAATTTATTTTTAGTACCAAGGGGTCAGGACAGTCGAGTGAAGAAACAGGGGAGACTTTAACTAATAAACTGTACTAATTGATCAAACCAAGAATTCTGAAAATTTTATGGTAGAAAGATATATGAGTCTAGTTTCAGAAAAATTTAAGAAATTAAATTTGGAGTTCCGTAGCTTGAGTTATAATCAATTTAGTAACTGCTGCGCGATTGGACAGATTACTGTAAACAGTGAAATTAATTTTCAAAACGAATTTTTATGCCCCGAATTAGTAAGATAAGCTGAGTAATGTCTCGTGCTCGATTCCGGCAACGGTCTCGGGTAAGAGGTGTTACACGACCCCAGGGCTCGTTTTAACCCGTTCGCATGGTCTTTCACATGTTGTAGTTTTCCACATTTCATATAGAATACAAATATACCAACTCAATTGCATTCATCTTAATGATCATATAACCAATTCATATTTTTATAACCATATTAACCTGACACGGACTTAGAATGGATACACGAATCTAATACTTTGTCATCTCGGGTTATCCAATAATGATGACTACTGGAACATGTACATAGTACCACATCGGGTTTCCCGGCAACAATGATTTTCACAATCTAATTATTTTGTCATCACGGGTTGCCTGACAATGATGGTTTCTAATAATTATACTTGACCATATTGCAATCCAACTATATCTAACCCTATTCGAACAACTAATAAGGTAACCAACGTTTCAATTGCATTATATAATTCAATTCACATATCATTATTCTCAATTCATCATCAATTGAAAATTTTCTCATATCATAGAACATGTTTCAATCTATTTTCATATCACATATCATGTATCAATTAAATTATGCTACTTTCTATTTTATTCAATTCAGTCTAATATCTCAATTTTCAATATCAATCACAGTGAATCAATTCATACAACAATTATATGCTCACCTCGATGCTCAATCACGCAATTAATATGAATATGCAAACAAACAAATTTATCTCAAAGTAGAAAAGTACAAACCCAATCCTTGCGTCACTCATTGATGACTCTTGTTTTTCCTTTCCCTCTCAACGACCCCATGTTGTCTTTAGCTACGTATGATAATTCAACAAATGAACAATATCCAATTTATTCTAATTCACATTCAAATACAAAGACAAGAATATTTTACATTTTATTTAATTTAGTCATTATACTCGAGATATGCATACTTTCTATGTTTAGCTTCGAATAAAAATACAATATCACATTCTTTCATCAGGGACTATACTTTCTATTCATAACATAATTTTATGACATATTTTCAATTTATTCAATTTAGTCCCTAATGTTACAAAGTTAACTATCAAGCTTATTTAGCTTCACAATTCAATCCTTATCATGATCTAAGCTTAATTTTTATCAATTTCAAGTCTAATTCATCAATTTCTCAACAATGAAAATGAAACACCCCTAACCTATATCTGTCGTCAAAATAAGGTTATGAAGCATTACTGTATAAACGTAACATAAAACATGCATTTCATACCTCAATATAAACATGGCATAAATAGTTCATACACATACATATTGTCCCTTAACTGAGCCCTCGAGGCCTTAGAAATACGTTAGAAACAATTTAGGACTAAATTGGGAACATTTGGAACATTTAAGAAAAAGTTGGAAAAATTGAATTGCAAGGTTCACACGGCCGTGTGGCCAAGCCGTGTGACTCACATGGCTGAGATACACGCCCGTTTCTTAGGCCGTGTAATAATCGAAATAGGAACATACTGTTGTGTCCCAGCCCATGTAACTTTCGAAGTTGGGTCACATGGCCAAGACACACGCCAGGCCGTGTAACTCTCAAAATGGTATCACGCGCCCGTGTGCCAGGCCATAACTCTTGAAATGGCCTCACACGCCTGTGTGTCAGGCCGTGTAACTGCCTGACTTGCAAACCTTAAAACCTACGAGGGACACACGGCTCAGGCCATGTGGACATGAAATTGGCCAAAATTAAGCCATTTCTAACACCATTTCAAAGTCGTACCTAAACACCACTTGTGCCAGAATTCAAAGCACCAAAACCTTACCAAAACATGCATAAAATGACCAATTCAATAGACCATTAACATACAACCAATATGCCATACAAGGCACCTCAATTACAATCAACCAAACATACCTAAACATGTACACTTACCATATCTCAACCATACTTATGTAAATCAATACCACTTCTAAACATACCATAGTCATGATCATTAGAACCTCCTTATAAACATACCATTTGGTCACTCAAGCATGCATCAAATCTTAGCCAATTTAACACATACCAATAAGGCATCAAAAGTACCAAAAGTACATCAACAAAAATAACATATACATGCCAAACTTATCATCTAGCATTCAAACACAAGTCCACCTATACATGCCATTATAACTTTGGCCAAAACATTAATAACTACTAATATAATTGCTGGATAGTGTGATAGTTCTCTGACGAACTTCCAACCTGATCGAGCTTTCGATTATCTATAAAACATAGGAAAGAAAACTACGTAAGCATATAATACTCAGTAAATTCGTAAATCATGAACATATCTTACCATTTCAATGTATAACATTAAAATTAAGCATGATACAATCCAACCATAAGATTGACACAAGCCTAAGCATCATCAACAACACATGTTAGTGCATCAATTCATAATTCACTTGAATTAACATAATGTAAGTTATTATACATAAACAACTTCATTTGAAATCATCATTTTCATGAACATAAGTATACTTTCATTGAATATTTCCATTTCAATCCTTTTCATAGATTCATGACATAAGTCATTTGAACACTTATTGTTCCTTTCCTTTTCATATCTGTTGAACCATTTAGAATAACATCAGATACGCGGGAAAGGTTACACAAAGTGTGCTAAACATAATCGTAACCTTGCCTTTTCCTTTACATAGTTGCTCACACGAGCTGTGAAATTGGTCAGCTCATACAAGCTGTAGGTCAGAATGTAAGCTACACAATGCTGCTCACACAAGCTGTAGAGTATCCACAAAAAATACAGGACCTCAGCCATCGATAGGAGATTCAAGACTAGCACTCGAAACATGGAAACCCTAATGATATGTCATTTGTATCTTACGTATTTCTAAGGTTCAAACGGGACTCGATAATCATCGTAACATAGTTGAATTTTCATCATTTAATTTCATGGAAAATAATACATGAATATATAGATCAATATAACATTAAAATGTTATTTAATCATACGAACTTACCTCAACAAACAAAGCGTAAAAATGCAGTCGATCAATCTGAGGTTTTCGCTTTTCCCTATCTAAATCTATACGAGGTCTATTTTGATCTAAATAGATAAATTCAATTTATTTAATATTTTCACTACACAATTCAGTCCATAATTCATATTTTTCAAAATTACAATTTTGTCCTAACATTTTAACTTTTTCACAATTTAGTTCTTAAGCTCGTAAATTGAAATTTAAACATTCTCATCCCTAATTCATGCTAGCTAAAATCACTAAGGACACCTACCAACTCAAAAAATCACCATTTCATGAATTTAACATAAAATTTTATCATTTTTACGAATAAGTCCCTAAATGACAATTTCATCAAATATCCCTTTACAAAACTTGTTTATTTAACAAGAACTCATAATCTTCCATCAAACATCAAAAATCATGCAAGAGTATTCATGACAAAACCCTAACTCTTTAACAGTTTTGCAAATTAATCATTGGGCTAGCTCGGTTTAGCTACAACGATCCCAGAAACATAAAAATCATTGAAAACGAGACAAAATAACACTTACATGCAATGGACAATGTCGGATGTACAAGCTCCTTCAATGGAGTTTTCTTTCTTATTTTTGGTGGCAAAAACAACTAAAGAAGATGATAGTTTTAGTTTATGTTATTTTACTTAACATAATTATTAAATTACAAAATTAACCTTGCTTATTAACCTTTAAATCACTTAATAATGTGTCCATCTTTGTCCACTAATAATAATGGTCTAATTACCATATAAATCCCCTTACGTTTAAAATTCATAGCTAATTAATACCTTTAACTACTAGAATTCCACTTTTTCACCTTTTACGATTTAGTCATTTTCACTTAATTAAGCATACAAACGTCAAAATTTCTTAACAAAATTTTTATACGACCCTACTAACATACCGTAGACATTAAAATAATAAAAAAATAATAATTTACTCATTAGATTTGTGATCCCGAAACCATTGTTCTGATTTTACTAAAAAGGGCTGTTACAAACAACTTGCTAAAAATTTAACAATTGAAAAAAATTGATACATGGGCTAGCTAAATCAAGCTCTCGTGATCATAAAATCTATAAAAATTACAAGAAAAATAAATAGTTACCTTAAATAAATTGATGGTGGGATATGAATTGTAAAAATAGAGTTATTCTCCTTTTGTTTCAAATGGTGGATGGTGGAGAAGATGAAGGTTCATCTTTCATCCACTAACTTGGCAATGTATACCTTACTTAAGGTTTAATTAATTAACTAATCATGTCTAATTAACTTAATTAAGACAATTATATGTAATTATAATTTTAACTTAATGGAAATCATCATTATCCAGTAAGCCATGTTAAATAATGGTTAAAAAATTATTTTAGTCCTTTGAATAATTTCTATCTAGGTCTCCATGTAACACCCCTTACCCAAGACCGTTTCCGAAATCGAGCACGAGGCGTTACCTGACTTAACTTACTAATTCGAAACATAAAAATTTCACCTTTAAAATTAATTCTCTCACGTTCATTCAATATGTCCCTAAAAAGGATCCTCGAGACCCTAAAACATGAGATAGAAACGGTTCAGGTCCAAACCGAGAACATTAAAAATTTTCCGATTACCTAAACAAATCAAAATAATTTATTTCACTATTCACAATAAAACTGTCCACCTGCGCAGCAGTTACTAAATTAATTATAATTTGAGCTATGAAACTTGAAATTTTAGATCCGTAAATTTTCCCCAAAACTAGACTCATATATATTATTACCATAAAATTTTCAGAATTTTTGGGTTGGTCAATTATTATAGTTTATTAGTTAAAGTCTCCCCTGTTTCACTGTTCGACTGTCCTGACCTCTCTCGTCACTAAAATTCAATTTTCTCATTGTATGATTTTAATATGGTGTTCTCACTTGTTTCTACAGAAAATATACTCATTAAGAAAGCTATACATATAAATTACAACTCATAAATATTTTTGTACAATTTTTAATTATTTTCTGAAGTCAGAACAGGGACTCCAAAAACAGTTCTGACCATATCTAATTAAAATCCACATATCTCAGAATATAAAATTTATTTTTCTACACCGTTATTTTTCTATGAAAATAGACTCAATAAGATTTAATTCTATATATCATTAACCCTATAATTCATTTTATACTATCCTTGGTGATTTTTCAAAGGCACATCACTGCCGCTGCCTAAAATCTGTTTCATTGCAAATTTTTACTCTTTCATAATTTCTAAGTATAAACTATCACCTAGGCATTCATAATACCAAACATATTCTTACTTAGCCATTTTAATAGCTAAACATTATCACATATTTACACATCATCCTTTAGCAATATCATAAGGATATACATTCAAAATTACTAAGTCCCTATACATGCCATAGCTCAAACATTGATCATCATAAAATACCGAGTTGTTGTTGATAGTGTGAGCGTTCTCCGACGTCTTTAAGATCCCCGAATTAGCTTTGCAATAATATAAAAGAAGGAAAATAAAGGAAGTAAGCATAAAGCTTAGTAAGTTTACAAGCAAATAAATAACAACATTTAACACAAATAAATATACTCAAGTGTCATGATCTCTAATTTTCTCTTTACTTAATCTCTTACTCATTCTCTTCCTTGTTTACTTAGCTAACTCATGATTATAACTTACTCTTCTCTTGTTGAAATGTTGATTCTCAATTGATAACAAAATATGTTCTTAACTCTTATAACTCACCTGAATTTGCTATTTATGCTTTTACCTAAACTTTCATGGAACATAATTTGTTTACTAGCACGTTGAGCCACATTGGAATAATAAGGATACTTGGGTCTCTTTTCTGATAATAACATGCCAAAGCCATGTCCCAGACATGGTCTTACATGGGATGTTTCTTGTACTGCCAATGCCATATCCCAGATATGGTCTTACATAGGAGTTCTCATATCGGTGCCCATGCCATGTCCCAGACATGGTCTTACGGGGGACCTCTCATCTCGGTGCCAACGCCATGTTCCAGACATGGTCTTACATGGGACCTCTCATAATCTCAACGATACCAATGTCATGTCCTAGACATGGTCTTACATGGGATCTCTTTACCCAAATGTCATGACATTTGTATCCGATACATTCCTAATGTTTCAACGGGACTTTTTAATACTAATTCTCTATTGTCTCATACTTGAGTCAACATTAAATAATTTCATAAAATAAATACATAATTGCTAGAAAATAGCAGCATTAATAATAATTATTGAAATATTGCATTTATTTACCGTAAACTTACCTCAGTACAAAATATGATAAAATCTAGCACTTTAGTCTTCAACCTTTTTCTTTCCCCGGTCTAACTCCGGATTTCGTTCTTCTTGATCTATAATAGAAAATTTATCTTATTTAATACTCACATTCATCAAAACAATCCTTGACTCGAAATTTAGAAAAATTATGATTTTGCCCCTAAACTTTTACATAATTACACTTTTGCCCCAAAGCTCGGAAATTAAACTTCATATCTTATTCTTATGTTTTATAACATGCTGAACATTTTTCCCTTCTATGACAACATCAAATTCTTACTCTAACACTTATGAACATTAGGTATTTTACCGATTATGTCAATTTACTCGTTTTCACTTAAAATCGACTAGCAAAAGTTGTTTAACATAATTTCTAGCTTCATATTCTATCATAAAAACATCAAAATAAACATATTTCACCTATGGTTATTTTTCCAAATATAAACCCTAGGTTAAATTATTGCTAGAATAAGCTAAATCAAGTTACCGAGACTCTAAAAACGTAAAGAACATTAATAACAGGGCTTAGGATCACTTACTATGGAACTTGGAAGTTTGAAAACCCTAACTATGGCTTCCCCTCTTGCTATTTTTGTTCACCATGGAGAAGATGAGCACATTTTGCCATATTTTTCCCTTTTTAGTTATTTTTATTACTAAATTACCAAATTGCCCCTAACTTAAAAATTTCCTATTCCACTTATCTCATGTCCATTTTTGTCCATAACTTAAACAATGGTCTAATTACCATATAAGGACCTCCAATTTAAATTTTCATAACAATTGGACACCTCTAACATGTAGAACTCAACTTTTGTACTTTTTACAATTTAGTCCTTTTTACTAAATTGAGTGCCCAAACGTCGAAATTTTCGAACAAAATTTTCACAAAATCATTCCGTGAAATCATAGACCATAAAAATATAGTAAAAATAAAATTTTCCTCATCGGATTTGTGGTCCCGAAACTACTGTTCCGACTAGGCCCAAAATCGGGATGTTACACTCCAAGCCATTTCTTAATTAAAACTCAATAGCGATTGAACTTTTACAATTTAGTCTTTAAGATTTAATTAACTACTTTTTCGGATAAATTACTTATCGATCTTTATTATATTTTTATATTAACTTTATAAATATTTTTATTTTATATTTTCAGACTCAATCTATGGAAATGGGGTTCCAAAACCACATTTTCCAACACCATTGAAATTCAAGTCGTTACATGACAGCTCTACAAACAATGAACTCTCCCTTAAGCTCTTCAATTTCCTCCTTCAAAGTCGTAACCATGACTTTGAGAGCATTATCCCTCTTAGTTAGTTTATCCTCTGTAGAATTGAGCCACTTGCATCTCCTCTACATTAGCATTGAGAGCATCCAACACATGTTCCTTGAGCTCATCTCTCCTTGAGTCCAACTCTACAATGTGACCCTCAATTATCTCGAGGCTTTCCTTCACATCACCCATAAAATCCTCAAGTTTGACAACCCTGCCTTCTAATGCTGACAGCATATCTCTTGATCTACTCGCCTTCCTAGCTCTCCACGGGTCTCTAGTGGGACATTTTGATCCTTTGCTTCTCTCACCATCTCAAACTCAACAACTTAACAAACCTTGGTCTAATAACAACTGGTACGAGGCTAGAAATTTAGTCTAGAAAATTGCATAGCTTTAGGTAGAAACTTTGCTTCAAATCTGCCTCACTCAATCTTAACTCTCAAAAAGTGAAAATCTTAAAGAAATTCTCTAAGGCACCAATGCTTCACAAAAGCAAGCAAGCGAAACAAGCAACACATGAAAAGAAAAAGGCACAAGAAAGTATGCATACCAAATGTTGGATAAATGCTCTCAATTAACACTAAGATTGAGTGATTACAACTCTGAGTGAATACAAATGAGGGAGAAGACCTCTATTTGTAGTTGAGCTACCCCGGATCTAACGGTACAATTTGAATTACATTAATATATGATATTAAAGTCTAACTACAATATGAGTCCTAAGGAATTTAATCACTATATAATCTTATATTTAGTATTACAATATTTACCCTAATAAATTTAAATTACTAGAGTATTTTATTGAGCTATCAGATTTTAAGTAGATAAATTTCCCTTTATATTTTACGGATCAAACTAATCCAAATAAGTTAAATAAGCCCGATTTAATTAATTGAATTTTTTTAAAATGGCTGTGTGCGCTTTAAGCAGGGTTTTTTTGGCCGCTGAACGTGTATATGACATTTACTGTGATAGGGTCTCCCAATTTCGATTGTGGTATGGGTTTAAGGGGTGTGCTGTGGGTGACTTTTTGTGTGCGTTTTCAATTATTATTATTATTATTTTTTTATTTTATGGATTTGGAACAGCAAATCTGGTCCTAGGCCAACCTAATTAAAATGAGCCTTTAGATTAGAGAGCTTGTTTCGATAACAGTGGGAGACCCAATTTGCACGCCCAAATACATGTCTCTATTCATTGACTCAATCCTTTCTAACATTTTAAGAGCTTAGCTTCTATTTTCTTTTTCATTTTGCTTAATAAAAAGTAATGATTCATTTATACAAATATTTTTGAAGATAATTTTAAAACTAATGCCATGATCTCTTTTCTTATTCAACCCTAAATACCTATTGATCGGCTGTTATTTTTATCTTTGTGCCAAAATAATAATAATAATCTCTTTTCTTATCCAAATCCAAGAAAAAAAAGGGTTAAATCAACATTAGCATGTGAAGTTCTTCAATTATGATAACCTCCTCTCTGTATACATCTTTTCTGTTATGAATGTATGTGAGCTCAAACATTGTTGTTCTTTTATAACAGCCTGAGAAAACAAAGGGAAAAAGAATTGTGGGGGAAAATCATACTATGTACAGAAACTTCAAATCCATATGCACAACTGGCCACAGCTGCTACTGTGTGGCTGTCAGAAAGAATTTATTTTCATATTCACCAGAAAACTCCGTCACCTCACCTTGACTGCCAATCCCATAAGAAAAACAAAAACATACATGAATGAGATATAATTATTCAGATTCAAATTGACCTGAGACTAGTAATGTAAAAGAGTGTGACAACCTGCTGCCGCTCCTCAAATCACGCCAGACATTTGCCTATCTTGCCATTATAGCATATTGTTGATGTGACAACTGAAATTGAATAATTCGACACCTCACCACAATCCATCAAACAACCGAATTCATCTTCCCGGGTTCAAAGGTTTGTAGTTTCTCCGCCAGCACGAGTATGTCCCCTGCTAATGCCATACCCGATACCATCAGCAAATGCACCTTATTCGAACATATCCAAAAGCACTAAATTTCAGGATAAATTCCACATTTTTCAGTAATATACAAAGCATTTGAACCACCCTATTAACCATGAATGCGAATACATATTCTAGACATAATGGTTATACAACCAGAAATGCACTTTAAATTCCTGGAAACTCTGAATAAAAAATCATGAACCTAGAAGAGTTTTGTTAGGTGAGTTCAATAAGCAGGCTTAGTTTTTCTATACCAAAGCACAAGGATATATTGATTCCAAACCATACCTTCAAACTCACCAGCTTTATGACTAGGTTATAATTTATTACAGCCTTTTTGTTGTGAAGCACCTATGCTTATATCCCACATTCTTTCAGATATAACAAATGGATAAATCAAGAAGTTCAATTGTTAAGGCATATGCCAAACCTATTAATATCACATCGATTGATCATAATCTGAGATAGTTTGGTGAAACTTTATTTCCCAACCAATTTATTATTATATGTGGGTCCATAGGTCCATCAGGTAGGTTTTACACCTTGCCATAATGGACTGGCAGCACTTACGCAAGCAACCAAAACAGACTAGTGTCACCAATTTAGTTTCCTGCAATTAACAGTTCAAATCCATTCTTATCTCCCTAATGCAACAATGCCAGTTTTGTATTCTCTTCTCTGAAAAGATAGGAACTTACAGCTAAGCTGGTCTCTTTTAAATGTTCCAATGACTCAGCGAGTTCCACTTGCTTTGATGCAGTTGCAAGCAATGCCTGCAAAAATTAAATCCAGTTTACTGACCAGACCATACAACGATATAAAAACTGGTTGCAATAAACACTAATTATAGAAAGAAGTCTTACTTTCTTTGTTCTCTGTAAATCCTGTTCAATAGATTTAATACGACTTAATGATTCAAGAAGCATGTCTTCTTTTTCAGGAGGAATGTTTATGGGTTTGTTACAAAGGTCAGTTACCAAGCCTTCTAAATTTTGTAGCCTCTGCCAACATGGATGGAGTGACTCCTCTTTTGCTTCTGTCAAGGTACCATTTTCTAGAGACCCTGAACCTGCCATCTCGTGATTAGACAGGTTTCCTACTTGTGGATTTGAATCTTGTGCTTCAGAAAATCTTCCCAGTCCAGGGGCAAAGAAAAATATACATGCCAACAATTTGAGTAAGAAGTAAACCACAAAATCTATTACTTGGTTAACGAACTTCTTTCTTGGATTTCTTGGAGTAACAATGCTAATTACATCATCTGCCAACAGCACCAAATAATGTAAAAGCTTTATTATGAGAGAAAAATTAGCGTAGCCAATAGGAAGTTCTAGTGCTAAGAAAAAGAAGATATTCATTTGCAATGAGTTAATGACTAGTCAGCTTCTTAAAAGAGTCTAAGAGTCAAAACTTGAAGTTTTGATTGTGAATGGTTCAAACCCAGAATGGCAATAAAATCAGATAGATAACAACAGGCTTCCATATCTTAATCAAGCATGGCTGATTGAGCATAGTCTGTCCTAGAGATGGCAGTAAACACAAGGGCTACTAGTTTTGCTTTAATGCTGCCCTTATTGGACTATAGGATAGTTTACTATGATGTAGGACCAACTACATCTGCTAGAAGAGTAAGAATCCCAATTCAAAATTTGATTGGGCATATAAGTTCAATCCTAGCATGGCCAGAGAACAACACAGAACTACCAACTACCACAACATGCACTAATAATGAATAGACTGATCTGATTTAAAGTGAGTATAAACACAAATATGATGTTCATTAAGTATCACTGAGTGATCACTCACTTGTTGAATTAGCTTCTTCAGTTATTGCAGCACTTTCTGGTTCAATAATGTCATGCATTGATTTAAGAGCACTCATCTGTCCCTAACACAAGGATTAATATTGATTAAATAATGTTATTTTTCATCGTACCACAAGAGAAACAATTACAAAGTGTAATGACTAAAATCGTAGGAGGAATAAATTCATAACCCAAGTTAAAAAAGAAGCCGGAATGGTGGTGAAGCAGAGCCAATTACATTTAAAAACTTACTTTGTCAGAAAGTGACACTAACTGCATTAAATCTGATGTATGTGGTCTCACATCGGAAGCATAAGATATTTCACTACTTGCAACCTGTCAAAGAACCAATTAAAATGGAACTAGATGCACAGCTAAATAACAATAAATTGCCAGTAGACAAGGGAGCTCGACCAACGAAAACGGAAGTTGGAGAAACCTTAGTAGATAAAAGTTTGGCCTCCAAATTGTCATTATCAGAAGAACTTTCTGTTTTCCTCAAGTACAAGGCATCTCCTGAGTGCACCAACTGCAAATAAAATACATGCGATGACTTTTAGCTCTGGGCATAAAATAATAATTAGGGCTTTTGTCAGACATCAATGTGTGAACAGAGAGGAGTGCTGTTAAAGGCTAAAATTATAAATTCTTTTTTCTTTTGCAAACAGACAAGGATCCCACCTTCATTATTTCTGAGTTATTCCAGGGTCCTTTGTCAGATCTAAGACACCCGCCATCATTAAGGCATGAGCATGTTCCACCAAGAAACTCCGGCAATTGGCTGCTTGGGAGATTTTCCACAAACAAGTTTAGTAAAAAAGCTCAAAAACAAACAGATACTAAGACAGAAGCAATCACAACCTTGGATAAATACTCTCCAATAATTTATTATGAAATTTGTTCCCAAGAACCTGTATGATTAAAGAATACTTGTTGATTAGTTGAAACCAACCCTCAAAAGTCAAAGAAAGCATATATGTATATATATAATATTCTTCATGATCACATGTTCCAAAATTCTTGTACATGAATCTTTGCTGTAGTCCTTGGATCAAGAAAGCTTTTTGCTGTGTTCCATAGTAGTTTGAATCCATTTCCAGCATTAACTATGTACATTTGATGTAAAGTCTGTAGAGTGAATGCCAATATTAGCAACAGTTAAGGACATTATGCATGAATAATTCAGATAATATATATTCACTCAGCTTAATGAAACAATGAAGCCACCTCGGGATAGTTGTCTCCATCAATTTTCTGCATTCGCATTACAAGATCATGTGCAACCTTGCCAAAGCTCATCCAGTTCTGCATAAAGAAGATAATACTGAGAAAATTATATTGCATGAATTGCATATATTCTGTAATATATGAACACTGACCAACCCCTGCACATCTAATATTGTGGTTGTAGAATCTATATGCCTCTTGGCAGCAATAGAACAAGCAGGAAACTTCTCCACAAAAGCCTTCTCAAAGCCCTGCACATGATATTTCAAAAATCTGTCCACTGTAGTAACCTTCATCAGCTTGGTAGGGTCAATTTTACCAAGTCTTTCAATATAAACTGGGCGACCCTGTTTGTCTACACCATGGTAACCATGAGGGTAACAGCGCTGAACTTCTTCATATTCATCATACACAAAATCCTGTGTATGCATCAAAGCATCTGTTAAAACTATGAAAACTAAAACCATTCCAAAAGGAAAAGAATGACAGCAATACGCATCTTCCATTAAACAACCATAGAAACACAGCTGCTTATCTACACCGTCTTATCATGAGTAGTATGGCAGATATCTGACTAAGCTAAGCTTATAGATAGTAAGAGGAGCACATTTTACCTGTAAAATAGTATCTACTCCATTCTCTTTCCTCCAGTTCAGCATATCTTCCCACATCTGGACAGTTTTATCGAGGTCAAATTTCCTTGCTTTCAGAAATCTGCAATGACATTGCAGCTTCCTTTAAAATGAAAGAATATAATTGAATGGAAGGATTCATTTTTCTTTTGCCGGAGGTAAGGGAAAAGAACCGCGCGGGAGGGGGGGGGGGAATATTATTTTTTTTTGGATAAGGTGGCATAAGTTTTTCAAAAACTTAATATGAAGCTCAGCTTCTACTTGCATGTCTAATTGTTCTGAAAGTGTAACCCAGAGTAAAATCAAAGATTAAGTAGGGATGTCCACTGCTCAATCACTTCTAGGCAAAAGCAAACTCTGTATCTCGTGCCTCAGTACAGTTCCAGCAGAGGCATTTGCATTATGTTTTTCGAGATGCACAAAATTTCAAGTCAAAATCTTGTTTTGTTAGAATAAGAGGCTACAATTCAAACATTTGAGTTACGCATTAGAATTTTTTAAATATTTCACCCTAGAGATATACTTGTCAAATTCTTGAGGCTAAAGATACGATGATGAAAAGCGAAAGCTAGTATAATGCCCGAAACTCAATTAAGGAGGCAGTTAGAGTTCATGAAATAACTAAACCATAGATGATTGGATCTAATACACAATGCAAACATTTGAGTTAGACGGTAGAACTTTTTTAAATAGTTCACTTTAGAGATAGACTTGTCTTAAGAATCAAGAAACATTTCTTATATTACTCTTCTAAGATTCCAATGAATTTATTTTCTGGAAACCTACACATCCTACACCTGTCACTCTAAAATAAAGAATCCAAAAATTATCCTCTAGATTAGAAATTATTTACACATTTCTAAGAAAAGACTAGCAAATTTTGAAAATTATAAAAACAAATAGGAGATCTTCATTTCAGTAACAAGCATGAGGTAATTCTTCCTAAGTCAAATACTCAACTGTAAACAATTCAAAGCTTGAGATTTGTGGAAAGCTAAAACAGAACAGATTTGTGCCCATGGAATGGTCTCATTGTCTTATAGTTTAATATTAGCTAGCCACCACGCAAATAAATAGCATAACTTTGTCCAAAAACATGCAATATAAGTCAACCGGTCGGCTAAATTACCTTAACAAAGTGTGGTAATCATCATGACGTGAGGGAAGCTGATCTTTTGCAAGTAATGCCTCGCGAAAAGCTTGGACTGCCTTTTCCTCCTCCGCATCCCTTACATCCTCGATAGAAATTGCCGCAAATTTGCAATCAGCCACGCGTTTGCCACGCTTCCTTATGCCATGTGTCAGCTTTGTTGAAGCAGTCATCGCTTTCTTCTTCAGAGATCTCCCTCGCGTCGGTCTTCTTTTCTCGTCCTCAGACGTCTCAAAATCCAAATTCCCTTCCTTTCTAAACCTCTCGTTTTCTTGAAATGCTATTAACTCCCCTGATATTTTGAAAATCAGATCCAAAAAGAAAAAACTGCGAAACACAATTTTAATCTCGACTTCGATCAAAATTCAGTAAAAGTAGGCAAAATTTACCAGGCATTGTACTTTGCATCCGAAATCCTGATCAGACTTCACTCTGCAACCAAACGGACACAGAAAATCTCAGAAATAATGAGATGCTGTCACTTTTATATATTACCAAGTCTTCCAGATCTGTGCGATTCTCTATTACAGCTCGTTGCTGTAGAAAACAAATACGAATTTATCACAAATGGACAAAAGAAAAGATTGGATCGGAATAAGCACAAAAAATATAGCATCAGTCAACAGAAGGTTTTACAAAAAACGAAATGAAAATCGCGTTAGATCCAAAATGAAGATCAACCAAACACAATTAAAAGATAAAAAAATTAAAAACCTTCAATGACATTATTAATGCATCAATACATAGGAAACGTATCCAGATATACCTTGAAAAGAATAAAAAAAACGCATTCATTCCACACAGAATAGAAGCAGATTGAAATTCACATGAAAACGAATGGTTGAATTTTCGATTTCTCTCCTTATTTCTTTATATATAAATAAATGAATAAATAAAATAATCAAAGCCAGAGCTAAGAAATGAGAAAAAAGCTATCACTTTAGGTTGCGAGGCGGGCTTTTCTCTCTCTCTCTCTCCAAACGGAAAAGGAAAAAAAATTCTCACACTATTGTTTCTAGAATAAAAATTTAAAAATTAATAAAAGTGACTAATATTGTTTTAATCTTTTGTTAGCTGAAGCGTGTCGTTATCAAAAAGCGTTTTTATTTTATTTATTTACAAAAAAGAAAAATTCGCTTTCGGAGATCGAAATCAGAAAAACGTAGCGTGAAACCGCCGCTTCTGCTACTTCAAGTGACGGTGTTTCCCACCAACGGTTAACGATTTGTTTTTGTTTTATTTTTTGCTTTCTAAGGCCGGGGCGGGAGCGTGGGTTTCGACGTTTACCGCCGTAATATATAAAAATGGCAGTATCGGAGACTATTAGGTACGGTGGAGTGTAGGGTACCTATAAAGCTACAAGCCAATCACAAATTGGCTTTTTATTTTGTTTATTTACTTTTTAGTAGAAGAAATGTTTGGTAATGTACCACGTCAGATACCATTAAGGTTCGGCCACATGGAGAGTGGTTGGCAAGCGGGACTAAAGAAGCGACACAAAGTGGAAAGGCCAACCTCGTGCGTTTACAATAAGAGTACCACAAAGTTAAGATTTGAAATCCCAAAAATTCTTCAATTACAATAAAAATATAATTACATAAATTATATTTTTAAAAATATTAATAATTATAAAAATTATTAATATGATAAAAAATAATTTCTAAAAAAATAACAATCAACTAATCATATGTATTGTGTTAATCTAAAAAAACAGTTGATAATATGATTATTAATAAATAATTAAAAGAAAAATAAATATCATATGCTATTTTATCTAATTGTTCTAGTGCATATTTGTTAAATTATTCTCTTTTTAATATTTAACACATGCTTTTTATCGTCATCTCTTGGTCATTGATTAAGTTTATTATCATCTAATTTTGAACATGCATCATTAAAATTATCAAGTTCTCCTTCTTTCATGTACTATTTGAAGTATGAATCATCTCAATTCTACCTATGATTCAAGTTATGATCAAATACATTTCGAAACCTTAATGCCTCAAATTAAAGAGTTCGCAAGCTGTCTATTGCGCTTGTGTCTCGTACCATTTTTTCAAATGATATCGTACCACATAATATGGTGCAAAAAAACATTTTCTATTTACATATTTGACATCGACCTTATAATATTTGGATTCACAATCAAAATATTATATAGTTTTAATTATAAAAACTTATATAAAATTAATTTAGAGAAAAACTTATGTCAAGTTATATCCATTATTATATGTAAATTAAATAAAAATAATATAAATTTTATAATAAATAACCTTTACAAAAAATTTTAAATTATTCAATAACTTTCATAACACTTCTTATAAATAAGATAAATTTTTGTCATAAATTTATTTTTATAAATAAATTATGATAAAAAAAACTATAATATTTTTTTTATGAATAAGCATATTATTTTTATAATATATAGTATGGATACATAAATAAGTTATATCCATATTTTTTTTATAAATAGATAAATTATAATATTTTTATAATATGAAAACTATTTTTTATAATAAACTTTTTTGCCATACTTTTATATTTTTTAGAATTTAAATAATTTTTTTGTTATAACTTTATAAAATACACAAATTATTTTTATAATATAATTTTTTAGGATCTATTATATAAATATTTTTTGGCCATAATCATCCCAAACACTTTTACATGTTCATGCTTATAATACAACTTTTTTAACTTGTATAAAAATAATTTTTTAAAATGGGATTTAAGTATAACTACATGCATAATTACTCCAATTCTCACCCATCCCTAAAAATTGATAAGTGCAATTTGGGTGCTCCAATTACACCAAATTCAGTGTGACACATCAATTACCATGGTTATCTAAACATGTCGCTCTTGTGAAATTACACACAAATTCAATTACTAAGTGACTTTTAAATACTACCTAAAACTTGTTTTTTTATTCGTGCAATGGACAGACGTATTTAAATTATAAATTATTTATAACCCTAATAATGATAAAAGTCTTTCAAATTTTGAATCTAATAATAAATTAATTGGTTTTGATAAAAATATGTCAAAATTTGAATCTAATAATAAAACAATCAATGTATCTTTAATTACAATGATATAAAGTAATACTCATAGATGTACAAGTTTATTGTATTTAAATTAAAAGATATATTTAATTAATTCATATTTTTATATATAAAATATTTACATAATATAATTTAATGCATATATAAAATATTTATAGACAAAATATTTTAGTACATTGTATTAACAAATTTTAGTGCATTGCATTATCTCGTTTCATTTCAAACAAATTTTTTTAGCCCTTCAACTTTATAAAAAGTTATTTTAACCGTCGATTTAATTTTTCGTCTCTTTTAATTTTTGAATTTGTTCTTTTTTTTTGTCAAATCTCTCCAAAATGAGGGAAAAAGTTAACGTTTGTTAACTTTACTGACGCATACACGTGGAGTGCTACCTAGATGACATATTAATATTTACTTATTTTTTAAAATGTTTAAAAATATTAAAAATATATTTTTTATACATTTTAAATAATTTTAATAATTTTTAAAAATATTTTATATAATTTTCATTGAATTTTTAAAAATTTTAAAAATTAATTAAGTGATGGTATATCATCCATGTGGCAATCCACATGTATGCCATGTCAACAAAGTTAATTTTCATCCATTTTTGAGTGATTTGACAAAAAAAAACACAAATTTAAGAGTTAAAAAAATTAAAAAATAAATGAAAAATTAAAAAAATATTTTTTATAAAATGAAAAGACCAAATAAATTATTATCCCTTTGAATTATGGTGTCTTAGTATTATACTAGAAAAACAAACCCTTAAAAACTTGCGATTTTGAAACAAACAAATAAACTTTTAGTTATGGTTGCTATGGCCAAGAGGCTAACGCCTGTATTAGAATCAACACCAAAGTTTTGAACAATTTCTAATCAATATCTCTTTTTTAAAAATATTATTATTTCTCTCCTTCATATAATATATTTTATTATATAAATAACTTTGAATTTAAACGTAAGCTATTATCAATAAATTTCTTCAAATGAATAGGGCAATTTACCAATAAAAGCTCTTTTTTTTTAAAAAAAATTATCGAAATCGGCCTATTATTTAATTATTTACTGGAATGGTCATTTTTCCGTGAAATCGCGTCCACGTCAGCGCGATGTCAGGGTACGCACCAGGAAATAGCGTCCACGTGACATGGACGCGATTTCGCGATTTTCCCACGTTAGGTTTTTTTGGCTTTTAAGGTTTAGGGTTCAGGCTTTTAAGGGTTTTTAGGTCCTGGAAGAAATAATTTCAAGTTGACGTTTCTGATAAAATAGTATAAAATCGCTTCTAGCAGGATGCTATTTGAGAAGAATTTGTGAAATCGCGCCCTCGTGGATACATTTTTACTACAGTAGCATGTTTGGGCTGAGGCTATAAATTAGGCAGAAAATGTTCTCAGAATGCATAAGTCACAGCAGAAACAATTTAAAGAGGCTAAGAAGGTTAGAGTTTCAAATATGAGTGAACGTATTAGTGCTATTATTTACTACGATGGTGAGGTTTGCCACACCGAGAATGATGTTTTTTTTTGTCGGAGAATACGGCGCGACTGGTTTTTAACCAGAATATAGATTTGACAAAACTTCGTAAAAGGATTAGGCGTAAAATTTTTGGAACGACGCCAATGAAAGTTCTGTCTATCACGTATCGATTTTGTTCTTCTGTTGATCCGGTGACATATGACTCGTTCGAAATAAAATGTGCTCGTAGCTTGTAGGTAATGGTGCAGACTCATCTTGCTAGTGGAGCACCTTATATTGAGTTATATGTACAATTTACATCGCCAACTGATGTACCAGCGACCGGTGTTCGAGATGTATACACCACCCCTGGCCGACACTCGATCAGCGGATTACAAAATACGGAACAGCCCATGTTCGGTAGCGGTGTCGAATGCACATCCCCTACAAGACACTCTGTCGGTGGATGAGACATGTACGTCGGTGGCTCAATGTTTGATGATGGAAATACGTACTGGGGAGCGACATCAAGTTCTAGTGGGTGGCAATCTACATCCAATTAGGGACGTTATCAAATGCCCAGAAGAAGGGATGATGTACTCCCAACAACGTCAATCGGTGAGGGGACCTCGTACACTGCAAATGATTGTGGGTTAGAAGATGACTCCGACGTGGATCCACCTCGAGAGCCCGGGCTAGATGGTGTAGAAGTTGGCTTATTTTATGAACCGGAGCCTATTCCAACAGAAGCTGAAGATGCTGACAGGAGTTCAGATGAGGAAGAAAATCCACGATTCAGAGCATACTCACCTTCAGCCTACATGCATAATGTCGATCTGTCTACAGATGATGCGTTAGAGTTTCCAGATCTACCACACCGGTTGCGTGATCGTACAAGTTCGGGGGGTAGATTTCGGTGAACTTGAAGTTGGTAATCAGTTTACCAATAATGATAGTTTTATTGGTGCTTTGAAACAACATAGCATCAAAAACGGCGTTAACTACCACATCGTTAAATCAAAATATGATAAGTTTGAGGTGAAGTGTGCGGTGCAAGACAGCACATGTTCATGGAAAATATACGCCTCGTTAAGGAAAAGGACAGAGTTGTGGGAGATAAAAAAGTACAAAGGTCCACATACATGTGCTGCAGGTAGAGTATTGACTGCATCTGAATAATACTTTTATTATGCAATGTTGCATTATTTATTGTACTCCCTTTGTAGGTGTTTCACAAGATCATCTCAAAATGGATTCAGCTATGTTAGCTAGCTTGATACTGCCCACGATAAAAGTAGATCCTAGGGCTTCAGTGCCGGTGTTAATTGCCAATATCCGTAGCCAAATGGGGTACACGCCCTCTTACCGCAAGGCTTAGATAGCTAAGCAAAAGTCGTTGGAGAAGATGCATAGTGGGTTGGACGCCTCATATAATGAAATATGGCAGTGGTGTTAGGTGCTAGAGAGATACGTTCCCGGTGCCATCACAGACCTTGAAACAAAACATGCGTACTACAACGGCCGATTGCTACGTGGATGCCAATTGTTCAAATGCCTGTTTTGGATCTTTAAGTAATACCGAGACCCATTTCCATACTGCAAGCCGTTGGTACAAATTGACGGTACCTTTATGTTCGGTAGGTATACTCATCGGCTATTGCTTGTAGTGGCACAAGATGGCGGTGGGAGAATTCTTCCAATTGCATTTGTAATAACACCGGGGGAGTCGTCTGATGACTGAGATTTCTTTCTCTCTAGGTTAAGGAGGCATGTGTGCCCCCAACCTGATATCTGTGTTATTTCAGATCGGGGGGCCGGTATACTAGCTGCATTTGATCGAGAGGGAAGCTTATGGCAGTGCACACACCATAGATATTACCTAAGACACATTGCTTCGAACTACTACAGGCAATATCCATCTAAGAGCGAACGACGATAAGTGACGAACATGGGTATTTAGTCTATATCTGTGTTATTTCGTTTGTCAATTTGAATTAGTTTTATTGGTAGAAGTGGTATAAATTATTCGCTATGATATTATATTGTCAGGGTATGAAATAAATAAAGATCGTTTTCACGAGATGTTGGCAATTTTACGATTCCAAAATGGAGAAGGGGCGAACTACCTTTGTAACATACGTTTCGAACAGTGGCCACAAGCATACGACGACGGCCTACGATATGGCCATATGACGTCGAACCTGACAGAATGCATAAATTCTGTTCTTAAAGGAACGCGCCATCTACTGATAACACCAGTTGTGCAAGAGACATATTTTCGTTTGGCGGCGCTATTTCCAAAGCGAGTAGCAAGTTATGCAGGCCAGATGCAGGGAGGCCATGTATGGTGCAGTAAGGTAGTTTAAGAAATTAACAAGGCCAAGGTGAGTGCAAACACCATGCACACAATGTGTCACGATCGAGACAATTTATGGTTTCGTATGACAGAGTTTGACAGACCGCACCAAGGTGTTGTTGGCTGGCAATATCGTGTACACTTGCGAAATAGGACTTGTGACTGTGGGATGTTTGATGCACTTCGTTATCCATGCGCTCATGTTATTGCAGCTTGTCAGAAACTCTGTCTGGATCCGATGAGTTATGTGGACGAAGTGTACAAATTAGAAAACATGTACAACGTATGGAGACACGTTTTCCCACCGGTCCCAGATGAACGTAAGTGGCCACCCGTATCTCTTGCTCCTTTTAAGCTGTTACCGGATAGAGAATTACATCGCAAACCAAAGGGTCGACCTTGCTCGACTAGAATACGTAACAATATGGATATCCGAAAAACAGCTAGTCAAACGAAGTTATGTGGATGGTGTAGGAATCCAGGCCATACAAGTCGATCATGTCCTAATCGCAATAGGTGAATGTAATTGTAAAAAAATTAAGTTTGTGAAATTATTAATTGATAAATTGTATTAAGTCAAAAAATTGTATTAATGGATAGTAAAATTATCAAATTATATAAAATTATTAATTGTTAGTACCAATCAAAACATTTTTCCAAATCTAACATTATGTAAATGTAAAACTATTAAGTCAAAAAAATTGTATTAATGGTTAGTAAAATTATCAAATTATGTAAAATTAGGTTAGGGTTTTTAATTAAATTAGGTTAGGGTTAGGGTTTTTAATTAAATTAGGTTAGGGTTAGGGTTTTTAATTAAATTAGGTTAGGATTTTTAATTAAATTAGGTTAGAGTTTTTAATTAATTTTGGTTAAGGTTAGGGTTTTTAAGTTAAGAGTTTAGGGTTTTTAATTAAATTAGGTTAGAGTTTTTAATTAAATTAGGTTAGGGTTAGGGTTTTTAATTAAGGGTTTAGGGTTTTTAATTAAATTAGGTTAGGGTTTTAATTAAATTAGGTTAAGGTTAGGGTTTTTAAGTTAAGGGTTTAGGGTTTTTAATTAAATTAGGTTAGAGTTTTTAATTAAATTAGGTTAAGGTTAGGGTTTTTAAGTTAAGGGTTTAGGGTTTTTAATTAAATTAGATTAGAGTTTTAAATTAATTTAGGTTAGGGTTTAGGGTTAAATTAGGTTAGGGTTTTTATTACATCAAATAATATCAAAATAACTCAAAAAATTTCTATTTTTTTACATAAAATAATATAGAAATATTTAAAATATTTGTACAAATAAATTTAAATACGACAATCAATGTTTATGCCCGGGGGATTCAGTGCCACATGGCGGCCGTCGACAGTTACGCGCTGGATTCCTCTTTTCTCTAGCTTCCGGCGGCAGTTGTTGTTCCTCCGGTGGGGATTTTGGTTCTTTCGGTTCGGCATCTGGTTGTCGGACTTGGGACGATGATCCACCTTTAAAGAATAGTGTATGTGGAGGTGTTTGCATCAAGAACGGCGACGGTGTTTGAAACCCATACGTTGATGGGAATTGGTAAAAAGGAGAGCTCCCCGACAGCCCCCCTTGCGATCCCTCGTGTGCCGCTGGCCTATACATCGGCGGTCTGCTCGGCATAACAAGAAATGGAGCTGAACCGGGCATTTGGCTCCAACCTGCCATAGGACTCGGAAAAGGATACATATAAGGGTTAGGGTACATATAAGGGCTAGGAAACGCACCTGGCATCATCTGAAAAGGCAGTTGCGTGGGTATCATCGGTTGAACTGCTGCGTCGGGTGACTGCATCGGTGCTCTCGTTGGGCCTGGTGATCTTATGGCCGCTGATGATGAGCCGAGTGAATGTCTGGGCCTCGTTGAGGGGCTGCCTTCGTCTTGTCGTCTTGGATTTAGAGGCCTGCGCCTTACCCTCTCGACACGTATTTGCCGCTGCCTCTCATCTGGAGTCAGTAAATACGGCTTGCCATGGATCCTAAACCATGGCATGTATTCTGGAACGCACGATAACTCCGGAACGATGATTGGTTCCCGAGTAGGTAGATATTCATACTGATCTTCCCACATTTCCATGTACTCAGACCAGTATCTCGGCCAATCCGTATTCAATTGCCGAAGATCGACTTTGTGTTGATCGTCAAACACCTCAGGAACCACCGAAATCGGTTGTCTACATCTAAACTGTCGTAGCGCTCTGTCTGTTTGGTGCGGCTCCACGGTTGCGTAGTTGACCAACACGACTTTCACGTGCCAAGCTTGTGGATTTTGTAAAAACTCTTCCGGGATTACTGCCCGAATTGCCGGATCCTCGTATGGTGTCCATTGAAACTATATGAACATGATAGAAATATTAGTTATATACATAATACTAAATACTAAATACTAAATATCAATTGAATAACGAATGTATGGAAATATCTATTTGCAATAATACTTACTTCTGCTTCCGACTGTTGGTCTAATAGAACCCGTATATCTTCAAGAGAGGACGGTAATCGAGCATAACTTGTCGGATGGTTCCACCTAATTAAATAAATTTTTAGCATACTTTTATTTTTAAAAATCTACATAATAATTGTAAAATGTAATATAATAAAATTTACCTCGTTATGAGTGGGAATGTATATGGGTGGTTCACTCAAGGACGTAGAAATGGAAAGCGAAACCGTGCCCATGACTGTAGTAGTGACAGGCAACGTCCGATGTTTGCTCTCCTCGGTCGCGTCGCCTCGCACATCTCCCGATATAATGTTGCCAAGACGGCAGACCCCCAACTCAATTCACCGGCTGCTCTAAAATCAACGAGTTTTAGCAGCCATCTTAGATGTACGCGGCTCCGTGAAGTGTCGGACATCAGATAACCTCCAATTATTTGAAGAATGTATGCCCGAGCATATCAGATTCTTTCAATTTCGGTTGAATCTTCATCCAGATCAGGGAATGTGTCACGTAACCAGCCCATCTTGACCTTACCTCCCTCCATTTTCTCCGGAATAGCGCTTAAAAGCTCGTAGCATACCGCCTCCCAATTGCTAGATTGGGCAGACCCGGTGACTGGGTGCCCGTCCACCGGCAATCCCAATTGCAGACTAGTATCTTCTAGAGTGATAGTGCACTCTCCACATGGAAGATGGAATGTGTGCGTCTCGGGTCTCCACCTTTTGATCAACGCACTGATCAGTTTCGGGTCTAACTTGCATCCCCGGCCTACAGTCGCCATGTGCCAAAAATCCGCTTCCCGCAGGTAGTTCTCTACCAACGGTGATGGAGGAGCATGCATATTTCGGATATTGCATTCCAATACCCGATCTTCAGACTTTTATAACAAATAATAAATTAATAATTATCTAAAAATGCATAAATAAAAAATTCTTAAATAATATTTAAAAATTAAATTTAACACTTACCATTGTCATTTGTTCCACCGATATGTGATGCCTATCAAGACGAGTTAATGATCCGGCCATTGATGAAATCGTACAAATTTTTACGATTTATAAAAATATAAAAAAAATTTAAAATTATTTTAAAAAAGGAAATTGAAATTAAATATGGATTTGAGAGAATTTTTGAAGGAAATTGAGAGGAAATTGAAATTAAATATGGATTTGAGAGAATTTTGGAAGGAAATTGAGAGAATTTTGGAAGGAAATTGAGAGGAATTGAGAGGAAATATGAGAGAGGATTTGTTTGTGAAAAAATAAAAAGGGGTGGGGGTATTTATAGTTTTTTTGACCGTTAGGGGGGCAACGGTCAAATTTTTGACCGTTGGGTACTGTTCACGCGCGGTCTAAATCGCGTCCATGTCAGCGCGAGTTGCTGACGTGGACGCGATTTCCTGGAGCGTACCTTGACATCGCGTTGACGTGGACGCGATTTCGCGGAAAAGGACTATTCCAGTAAATAATAAAATAATGAGTGCATTTCGATAAATTAAAAAAAAAGACTTTTATTGGTAAATTGTCCAAATGAATAAGCGTGAAAATTAACAGGATAAGTGTAAAATATGAGAATGTTCCTGAGTCAATGCAGAATTTATAACAGTTTATTTTGCCTAAAGAAATTCCTTTTTTTGAAATTTGTTATTACCATATAAATTTAACCGCTTCTTAAAATAAATCAAATTATAAATACGGTTTATTGGGAATCGCACCACATCATATATTAATATGTTTAATAATAGTTTATGAATAAATAAGTCTTTTCAAATTACTATTCTTAATTATTGTATAGAAATTTTTGGATCCAAAAAATTTGAAAGGCAAGGCATCTCCACACACGTTTCTTAAGAATAATTATTTTCCCACCATGTGTAATGATCCAGATTTCGATGGCGTTGAAAAATTTAGTCTCAATTTAGCTTTGAGACTGAATTTTTTAAATTAAGTTAGGCGAAAATTATAAGATCAAATTATTATGTGGAATTAATTAAATAGGTACAGGGACTAATGTATAAAGGGAGTAATATTGAGAGAGTTGATTAGAAATTAAGGAACCCTTGGTAAATTATTTGACCAAGGCCTTTGGTGTAAATAACCCATTTTCCAATTCATGTAATTGGAGGAAATTGATCCTCTCTTAACAAGTTTTAATATTTAGTTAATTAATGTTATTTATAATAATAAAAGACGAGTAAAGATGAGCCATTCTCATCTTCTACCTCACGACTAATTAAGAGGGAAAAGAGAAAAATGTTTGGATGCTTGAGTTCTAAATTACCGTGAGCTTATTTTAAAGGTAAGTAATAATTTCTTTTAAATTTTTCAATAAATAATTGGTTTATGATAATAGATAATGGCAACCCAAGCAATGAATGAGATTGTCTAGATTTATTAAGTAAACATTGATGAATGCTTGAAGGTTACTGATGATTTCTTGTAATCTTTGTTAGATTTTAAGTTTAGCATAATAAAACATTTAGATAATGATTTTTGTTAAGACTTTGGTTAGTTGGTATTGTTGAAAGTTGGAGAGTAAAGAGCGAGGTGTTGAGAACTTTTGAAAATAATTGTGTTTTTTAATAGTTTGAGGTCTCTGTAGTTTATTTATGAAGTTAGAATTAGAATTAAATAGGAAAATCGAGAGTTATGGGAAAATTGAATATTAAAGCTCTAGCGGATTAAATTGAGAAAATGCATTTTCATGTTTGATTCTTGATAGAATATGTATTTGGTTGTGAATTTGATGTTGTTTTCATAGTTGTACAAACACACATAGAAAAAGACGATGTCGGGACATCAAAAGACTAAGAAAAAATGAAGGCCGTCAACGAATAGCATTTTTGGTTTGTGCTCTCATATCTTGACTTCAATTTATGCTTTATTAGGTAGTTTAATATAATCGAATAACATTGATGCCAAACATGATTCAAGATACGTATAAATTTGATCATTTGAGTCTATTGATTACATTGGGAATACATATGCGTATATTTGAGATATTGTGATGTTACATGTTTAAGGACTTGGAAATGATGCGGGTTTTACTTAAAAAAACATGAATGGTAAGTTAACATGCAAGTGTATGTGAATTGGATATGTATGTAACTGATCTGTCGTAATTTGATATGTCAAATTAGGCTCTCTTAGGTATTTAATGAGCTTGTTCTCAAGTAGTTTATGAGTCTTTTTAATGTTTTTTTTATTGATTCTTAGATTTCAGTTTTATTGCTAGCTTTTCTTATATTTTACCACTTTTGAGACCCAAATTGGCAAAATTATGTCATTGGAAGTTTAATTATTGATTTGAGCTTGTGTAAGGAGATAATTAAGGCCAAACATCAAGGAGGACTTCAACTGTTGTGGGGGTCGTGACATAGGTACTTGTGTGTTGCGAAATTGACCTTCCATCACCTTGGGAAAGTTGAACTTCATCAAAACTCAACATGGAGTAGCCTGTTGTAGAGGTCGCGACACTAAGCATAGGGTGTCATGACACTGAGCCTTGAAGTCATGATTCAAAGCCCTCGAGGTTGCGACTCTAAGCCAAGAGATGAAGTTGTTGAAACTAGTGGCTTGTCATCCCGGTCGCAATACTAGCAAGGGTATGTCACGACACCGAGAGCCTCCCATGCTCCCTCATGCCAACTATCATGGGTGTCGTGACACTGAAGTTTGATAGGTAAAAAAAAATTATAGGGCCAATTTTGTGTCCAAACAAGCTCAAGTCAGTCACAATTTTTAAGGGTATTTTTGTCAATATTAGGGTTAGAAAATCAACCTATTTAGACCTCTTTATGCTACAAAAAGCTAGAGAAAAAAAAGATATCTATTTTTCTATCATCATCTTTTTATTCCTTTAATAATTTAGATTCTTAGGTTTTTCCTTTTCTAGCTTATACTTTATCTTGTTGCACTTTTCTTCTTTAGTTCAAAAAGATACAAGAAACTATTATGTTATTTTGAGTTTTTTCTTCCAAGTATTCAATAAATTTAAATGTTTTAGTTACCAAAAGTTTCAAAGTATTAAATTGCGCAATAGATTTGTGGAATATTCTTGCTTGTCATCATTTCCATCATGGGCCTCTTCAAGATTTGATAAGCATTTCTTAACCGTCACCACTTTTGTGATTATTTGATGATTCATTTGAGTATGAAAATGGTTGGAATTTGTGTTTTGATGATGGGTAGGTGCTAAACTTCAAGTTGTCAATTGATTGAAATGTTGCATGATTAATTTTAGGGTTAGGGACTAAACCATAAAAATTGGATTAAATTGAATAAAATTTAAAACATAGAATTGACGACTCTATGGGAACATTTAGATAGGTGAGATTGAGAGGAGATCCTATTGTGAACAAATTTGATTTTCCTAATTTAGTCTAGTTAGGTTGAAAGATAAATTGGACTAAATCGTTTAATTGAGTAAACCAAGAGGTAAAAATAGACCAATTAGTAGTTTAAAAAATCATTGGATTAATACTTTTTTAATTTTGGTTTTTATGCAATTTAGTCCCCTTAAGTACAATTTAGCTTAATCAACTTCATTTTATGGATTGTTGTAATATACCACTTAGCTGTAACACCCCTCATCTAACCCGATCACTAGGTCCAAGCTCCGGGATGCCACATCCATTGCCAGAGCAACTACCATCGGAAACACTATAAATAAACCATTTAAACATTCAAACATCTTGTAAACACAATCATTATACCTTAATCAAAATTTTACGATACTCATTTGGACATATAAAGTTCAATTGTTAATTCGAACATGAAATAAGACCAATTTAAAAAGTTTTCAAAGTTATAGAACAGGTATCAATACCCTTGCTAGCTATCGATACCATTTTAAGTTTTGCTGTTCAAAAGAATCAATTTAAATCAAAAGGTATCGGTACCTGACTTAAGGTACTGATACTTCCTTAAAGGTACAGATACCTTATCTTAGTATCTGTAACGCCCTCAACCCAACCTGATTCACCGGGTCCGGATCTCAGGTGTTACTAAACGATATAAAACATTTAGCAAAAACAATTTACAATTCCTTATTATGTTTTAAAACTATTATTTGTAGCTCCAAAGAAAAAGTTAACATATGAAAATTTAAAATAAAATATATGATAAATAACTTATTATATCAGATTTGATACAAATCTTTACAAGATAGAAAATTGTTTTAAGATAGACTCGAAGGGCGTATTCAAGATTGCGCAACAAATCCATTGTATGCATAATAGCCTACTCTGCCACCATCTGGCGTACTCTAGGCGTTGTCCCTCCAGACGAAGCCTCTTCAACAACAACCCTGAAAAGCAATAACAAACCTTGTGAGTACAAGAGTACTTAGTGAATCCCACTATGACCATACCTTTATGGATACTTTGCAATCTTGTATGAATTTCCATAAGCCAACTGTATTCTACACCTTTTACTTTGGTTGATACCATCATCGCGTTATCATTCTTTTATATGCCAGTTATCATGCCCTTATCATACTTAATCTTCCATATTTTGTTAATTGAGGAATCCTTCTAATAAATTCATGAATCTCTTATCCCATAATACTTACCTAACAGAACATACCCTTAGAAACTACTTCCAACAACCCATACCTTAAACCATACTCTTATTTCAAATGATTGTTCACTGACATTATCTTGGGTAGATTCATATACATGGCGGATACTTATGTAGAGTTTCATACCATTGGTTCACACTCAAACCTACCTTGATCTAGTTCTGTTCACATATCCATACTAATAATTCACTACGTATAACATCCAGATGAACTCCATATCTTGCTATAACAAAATCTCATAATTCAAAAGAGCATTGAATCAGATTCAGAATAAATTTAAAAGAATATGTGATACCCCTTACTTTTCATACTTACAGATCAACATAATAGATACCCTTCTTGACATATAGGTACACATCTCTTTTTTCATGGAAAACCCTTAAAACTTTCTTCAACTATTTTTCTAGAGCATATCAATACCTTATCTTGGTTATACTTATTACAAAACTACTAGAACTTACTTACATCTTACCATAGAGACAAACATTCAGATTCATACCTTTCTAGATATTCCTGACAGTTCATGCCACATAGACTTAGCAGAATACACCATACAAGAAATCAAATAGAACATACCACTAGGGAAATATTTTCAAAATTTTCCACGAAGGCTATTCTTTCAGAATTTTCCACAAAAGCTATTCTTAGTTTTCCTGTTTACAATATGGATTTACCTAAACTCACATTATGTGAGGTTTACCCATTATCGTCCTGGGACATGCAGAGAACCCCATTGGGTAATTACCATTCCTTAGTTCATTTTCAGAGGATGCCATGGCCATGGACTTTTCCTTCAGAGTTCATATCAGAGTTCATGTTTTCAGTCCTGACAGACTCCATCAGACACCACCGGGGTGAACAGACACAGGCTCTCTTGACAAAATCTTCATACATTGTCACAATCTGTCAACCTTTTACTTCACTAACACACACCTAATCAGAATACTCACATCTCATAGCATACATTTCAAACATATACATACTCAGCCATACTTTAATGTTTCAATACTCATACACCAATCATCCCATACTTGAAATTATTAGATTCACTACTCATATACATACTTTACTTTTCATAGATTCAGATTCATAGTTTAATAAATTTACATCATTTATCTCTTAATTTGAATAGTATAGATGCAGGAGTCAGCATAAAACTCACATAAATCTCACCTACTATAGTTTAAAGTTCCAGATCCAAAAATTCAAGACAATGCGAAGTATACATGCAGGAATCAACAACCATTGCTTAGAAACATAATTTCACCATTAATACTCTTGTACATAAAAATGACTTATCATTTCAATCGTTGACAATCCCATGCAAAAACCTTATACTTACAACCTCGTTGTTCAATTACCAAATACATATTTACACATTCATTACTTAACGTGTAGAGTTGAAATACTTACCCTGATGCGAAGTAACTATTGATCATAAAAGAACCTTAGCCTCTAAATCATTGAGGTTGGGTACATTTAGATTTAATGAAGGTTTCAATATATACTACTTAAGGAAAAAAGAAGAGGAAGAAGAAGAAAAAAACCCCTTTCAGAATATATTCTCACATATAAATATGACTCATCTTGCTTATTGGAATTTAATAAGTGTAATACGTATCAAAACTTGCCTTCTTATTGACCTGCAATTTCCAAGAAAAGTATAAATAAGTTCCTTTCATCAAACTTATCAGGCAAAACTATACAATTGGTTTCTAACCATATTACTTAAAGTCTAACTAGAACAGTATCCCATACAAACAAGACGTACTATACCTTTGGAAAATACTGATCCCACATTTCCCTTTCATCCCTTAACACAAATGTCTCCTTAATATAGCAAAATATCATGAAACCAAATTTTTACTAACTCAAGTGGCGATTACTATATGCCCACCTGTATGCACCAAAACGATCATTTAGGCAGATAACACCATGTCAGACAGACTGTTTACTACTATATGCTCAAGACTTTAAATCCACCAAAACCGGGGGTTACATTACCCGTCTAGGCTAAACCTTTATATTGACACATCAGGAAGCTTGGCCAGAGCTATACATATACATGTTAAGTTACCCGTCCGGGCTAAACCTGTAAAATGACATCAAGTTACTTGTCTGAGCTAAACATGTGTCATATGTATCTTCGAGTCAATAACAAATGTTGAAGCTCGAAATCATTAGAAATCAACCTCTAACCATGTGTAAGTGTAACACCCCGAACCCGAAACCGACACCGGAGTCGAACACGAGGTGTTAACTGACTTTAACCCCTTACAAAATTTATTTTCCAGACACTGCCCAATCTGTGTACTAGTCGTTTTAAAAATCATATCTTGAGTTTCGTAACTCAAAAATCAGTTTCGTAATTTTTCCCAGAAACTAGACTCATGTGCCCATCTATGTATTTTTTTCTAGAATTTTTGGTCGGGCCAATTAGTACAGTTTATTAGTCAAAGTCTCCCAAGTTGCAGGGGTCGACTACACTGACCTTTGCCCATTACGACTTGGATATCTCCCTGCACGGGGCTTCAATACTGATGTCGTTTGTTTCTATGAAAACTAGACTCAGAGAGGAATCTGTACATATATCGTACGACCCCTAATTATCTCTGGTTAATTTGTAATGAATTTCCAAAGTCGGAGCAGGGAATCCAGAAACCGTTCTGGCCCTGTCCCACAAAAATCTGATTATCTCTTAATATACTGCCCATATGATCTTTTCGTTACTTCCTCATGAAAACAGACTCATCGAGCTTCGATTACATAATTTATTCATCAATTAATTCCACTCCTACTATTTTTAGTGATTTTTCAATCTCATGACACTGCTGCTGCCAGCATCTGTTACGAAAGTAACTAGGTCCGTTTCATGCCTACCCTTGATCCAACTCAATCGAACATTCGTGCCATTTTCGCATGGCTTAAAGTTTACATGCCAAAATTCAAACACAACGTAATAGCTTATACATGCCAAAATGTTCTTCTAAGCCAACTAAGAAGAGAGTACCAAAACTTGCTATCCGGTGTGATGACTTCGATGACGGCCCGACCCCGCAAAATATAGATGAGTCCAAGCAACCTATAATGGGTGACAAGGAAACATCGAGTGAGTTTATAACTCAGTAAGTCATAAGCAATGCACTACCATCCATCAATAACATTATCACAAGAGGAAACAAAATGGAACGAGACAATTTACTCCATCCATACCGAACCATACCATAGTTCCTCCAACCTATCGATTCAATTTCATATCAATTCATGCATTCACAATCCATATACTCATCAATAGGACATTGAAGCATTTTCATAAATCAATTTATTTTCGTTACAATCAAACAACAAAACGGCCTTTCACCCATCCTACGATAAATTTTATGTACGTGACTTCAAGTATAGTTATCACATAGGTTCAACTTACCGAGCTCAACACCAAGTATAAGCATAGCGCATATTAGCCATGTACTCAAGACACTTACCCGATCCGCTGTCCGCGATCGACTCAATAGTGTCGCACACATAGTGTCCATAATGATTCACGATTGTATATTGAGTCCGCACACTCAGTGCTATATAATCAACTCGCACACTTAGTGCTACGTAATCAAATCGCACACTTAGTGCTACATAGTCAAACTCGCACACTTAGTGCCGCATGGTCAATTCGCACACTTAGTGCATCATATTCATTTCGCACACTTAGTGCAACATAGTCATATCGCACACTTAGTGCTATACAATTTAATCCCGCGCACTTAGCGCCAATCTCATGGTCATAAATGGTTATCCCGCACGTTAGTGCCGAGATCAACAACTCAGTACATCTTACCTCTTTTCTTTTCATTCAACAATTTCATCATCATATACGTACATGCATATATATATATGTATATTTATTCATTCCATTCAGCATCAATACATAAACATTATGACCATTTGAAATAACACCAACTACATGCTTAATGACTTACCTCGTGTTGGGTAAGACGGTTCCAACTCGGCTACTCGATAACCTTTTCTTTGCCTTTGCTCGATTCACCTCCTTTAACTCCTTGAGCTAAATCAATAATTTAACTAGTTTAACCACCTTGCTAAATATTTACAATCCAATTTCACATGTATATGTATGTTAGTATATTCGGCTAATAACCTCATGCAACTACCAAAGCCGAATTAACTAAATATACTTATGAATATATATATATCATCATCGAAATCACCTAAGCTTAGACATCAATTTTTAATTCCAAGCAAGTTGCCGAATGCAACCTTACTAAATTTTCATGGATTCAATATACCATTACCATGGAATCAACAACCAAAAATTCATAGACAATTTAGGAAAATCACATTACAAATCTCAAATTCAAGCAAAGACCATGGCCGAAATGCATGTATACATGTACAATGTCAACTATAACATCATTTAAACACCTAATTTCATCTCATGAACACTTAATCGAGTTTTCCTAATCTAGCATATTTTCACATCTATTTGTAACATCATGTAAGTCCACATATAACTACATTTCTTAAGTTCCACATCTTAATGCCCATTATAGCCACTCCCCTAGTCTAAATCTAGCAATCGGCAACACCACCTTTCCACTATGTTAGCCGAATACTCATTCTCTTCCTAGTCCTAAGTTCGGCACCTCCAACAAAATAGCTTAACAATTTTCAACTTTCATGCTAACATAACAAGCAACTTAACACATCCATATAACTAGCATGCTAATAGCATCAAGGTATCAACTAGATTTTTTTTAAACTCCTTAGCCGAATCCTAACTCTCCAACAACCCCAAATCCAACCATGGAATAGATAGAATCTAGACTCATCACCCCAAAGGTAGTGTAAGCTTCCAAAAATATCATTGAACATACCTTGGTCTAAAGGACCACCTTGGCCGAATCTTGCTTCCTCTTCTTCCTCTAGTTAGAACAATTGCAAAAGAAAGAAAACATGAACACTCCTTCTTCCTCCTTATTAAGCATTCAAACTCCCTCATTTTTCATGCCACAACATCAAACACTCCCCCTAGGCACAAGCAATGGCCGAATTCTTTCCAAGTTTTTTTTCTCCCCTTCTTTTTCTTGGTTTTTCGGCTAGGAGATGGCAAGTATGACACCCATTTTTTTTTGTTCCCTTTTCTATTATTATCCCCATCATTTGTTCACCAAAGAAAACATATTAAATTAGAATGAGTGGAGCATCATCACTCCTTGGCCGGCCACCATGAATTTTATGGGCAATTTGACATGCAAAGCCATGCTTCCTCACCCTATTATTAATTAATCCTTATAATTCATCTATCATCTTTTCTAAATTTCTCAACTAAGTCCTTTCATGAAAATCCACATTCCTAAGGCTAATTTTAGACCTTTATTATTTCCACACATACACTACCACATTTAATCTATGCAATTAAAATTAAAAAAAATAAATTTTCTTGTAACTCGGTTTTGTGGTCCCGAAACCACTTCCCGACTAGGGTCAATTTTGGGCTGTTACAACTCTCCCCCACTTAAGAAATTTTCGTCCCCGAAAATCTTACCGGTAAATAGGTTTGGGTATCGTTCTTTCATCGAGCTCTCGGTTTCCCAAGTAGCTTCCTCGATCCCGTGTTTGAGCCATAACACCTTTACTAACGGAACCCTTTTGTTTCGCAACCCCTTCACTTCACGAGCTAGGATACGCATCGGCTCTTCTTCATAACTCATATCAGCCTGAATTTCAACCTCCGACAGACTAATTATGTGCGAAGGATCGGATCTATAGCGCCGAAGCATCGAAACATGAAAGACGTCGTGAATCCTTTCAAGTTTAGGGGGTAAAATCAATCGATACGCAACTGGACCGACTCGTTCGGATATTTCGTATGGCCCAATGAATCTCGGACTCAACTTGCCCTTTCGGCCAAATCTGAGTACCTTTTTCCAAGGCGAAACTTTAAGAAACACTTTATCTCCCACCTGATATTCAATGTCTTTTCGTTTCAAATCCGCATACGATTTCTGACGATCCGTGGCTGCCTTTAGACTTTCACAGATTACCCTTACTTTCTGTTCGGCATCTTTAATCAAATCGACTCCGAAAATTTTATTTTCACCGAGCTCGGTCCAAAACAATGGTGTACGGCATTTACGACCGTACAAGGCCTCGTAAGGTGCCATCTTAATACTTGATTGAAAACTATTGTTGTAAGCGAATTCAATCAAAGGTAAATATCGTTCCCATGAACTACTGAACTCGAGGATGCAACATCTCAACATATCCTCAAGTATCTGAATTATCCGCTCGGTTTGACCATCGGTTTGGGGGTGAAAGGCGGTGCTAAAATGCAGCTTGGTACCCAAAGCTTCTTGCAATTTCTTCCAAAATCGTGAGGTGAACCTCGGATCTCTATCCGACACGATAGAAATAGGTACTCCATGTAATCTCACAATCTGAGAGACATACAATTCGGCTAGTTTATCCAATGAAAGATCCGTACGCACGGGGATAAAGTGAGCCGACTTAGTCAGCCTATCAACAACAACCCAAATCGCATCCTTCTTACTTGCGGACAATGGCAGTCCGGACACAAAGTCCATTGTGACTCGGTCCCATTTCCACTCGGGTATCATGATCGGCTGAAGTAACCCTGAAGGCACTTGATGTTCCGCTTTCACTTGTTGACATATTAAACATCTCGAAACAAAGTCGGAGATGTCTCGCTTCATACCATGCCACCAAAACCGACGTTTCAAGTCGTTGTACATTTTCGTGCTCCCCGGGTGAATTGACATTCGGCTACAATGGGCTTCGTTCAGAATCATTGGAATGAGTTCCGAATTCCTTGGAACACACAAACGACTTCTAAACCTCAAACAACCATCATCCTCAATCTGAAACTCCGATTCCTTGTTCGGAACACACTCAGCTCGTTTTGCAACCAATTCATCATCGACTTTCTGAGCTTCACGAATTTGATGAGTCAATAATGGTTTGGCTTTTAATTCAGCTACTAACACATTGTCAGGTAGAACAGACAAGTGTACATTCATCGCTCGCAAAGCAAACAGTGATTTCTGGCTTAAGGCGTCCGCAACCACATTAGCCTTTCCCGGGTGGTAATCAATGACAAGCTCGTAATCTTTCAACAACTCAAGCCAACGTCTTTGTCGCAGATTTATGTCTCGTTGAGTCATCAAATATTTGAGACTTTTGTGATCCGAAAACACATGGCACTTCTCACCAAACAAATAATGTCGCCATATTTTCAATGCAAACACAATGGCGGCCAGTTCGAGATCATGGGTTGGATAATTTCTCTCGTGTGGCTTCAATTGTCTCGACGCATAGGCCACAACTCGACCTTCTTGCATCAATACGCAACCCAACCCAAGTAGGGATGCGTCACTATAAACGACAAACTCTTTACCCGATTCGGGTTGCACCAAAATTGGAGCTTCAGTCAGATGAGTTTTCAGTTGATCGAAGCTTTTCTGACATTTCTCCGTCCATTCGAACTTAACATCCTTCTGAAGTAGCTTCGTCATTGGTGTGGCTATCATCGAGAAACCTTTGACAAATCATCGATAATAACCGGCGAGCCCTAGAAAGCTCCGGACTTCGGTAACATTTCTCGGAGGCTTCCAGTTAAGTATGGCTGAAATTTTGCTCGGGTCAACTCGAATACCCGATGCGGATACCACATGACCCAAGAAGCTAACCTCTCTTAACCAGAACTCACACTTACTGAACTTAGCATATAACTGCTTATCCCGCAAAATTTGCAACACTTGCCTCAGATGCTCAGCATGTTCGGTCTCATCTCTTGAATAGACCAAGATGTCATCAATAAACACAACTACGAACCGATCCAAATACGGCCTGAAGATCCGATTCATCAAATCCATAAACACAGCAGGGGCATTAGTGAGCCCGAACGGCATCACTAAGAACTCGTAGTGACCGTACCTCGTTCTGAAAGCAGTTTTGGGTACGTCCGAATCTCGAATCCGCAACTGATAATAACCCGATCTCAAATCTATCTTTGAAAACACCGATGCTCCCTTTAATTGATCGAACAGATCATCAATACGCGGTAACGGATACTTATTCTTTATCGTCACTTTATTCAGTTGACGATAATCAATGCACAACCTCATGGTTCCGTCCTTCTTTTTCACGAACAATACTGGTGCACCCCAAGGTGAGAAACTCGGTCGAGCGAAACCTCTATCCGTCAATTCTTGCAACTGAGCTTTCAACTCTTTTAACTCGGTTAGTGCCATACGATACGGAGCGATCGAAATAGGCGTAGTTCCAGGTACAAGCTCAATACCTAACTCTACCTCCCGAACAGGTGGCAAACCCGGTAACTCTTCAGGAAAAACATCCGGGTATTCACAGACCACCGGCACCGATTCGGGTTTCTTTTCTAACTCCTTGTCATCAAGTACATACGCGAGGTATGCTTCGCACCCTTTCCTTACATATTTCTGGGCCAACATTGCTGATATTACAACTGGCAACCCCCTTAAGTCCGCAGACTCAACTCGGATTATTTCGTTATTTGCGCACCTCAAATCGATAGTCTTGCTTTTGCAATTCACAACCGCATCATGCGCGGTTAACCAATCCAAACCAAGAATAACATCAAACTCGTCGAACGGCAAAAGCATCAAATCGGCCGGAAAACAGGATTCTCGGATTATTAGAGGGCATCTCTTACACACTTTATCAACAAGTACGCATTGACCCAAAGGGTTTGATACTCGAATTACGAGCTCAGTAGACTCAACAGGTAGAGTCTTACTGGTTGCTAAGGTTTCGCATACATATGAATGAGTAGAACCAGGGTCAATCAATGCAATCACATTAGTATCAAAGAGAGTGAAGGTACCAGTGATGACGTCGGGGAGGATGCCTCCTCTCGTGCGCGAATGGCATATGCTCTAGCAGGAGTACGGTTCTCGGCTCGATCGGCCGTATCAGAAGCCCCTTCTGACTACCACCCTGCCTCCTAAATTCTCGGTGGTCTACCTCTAGATGTCACTCCACTAGGTCTTGCACCTTGAATCTTATTCTTCTCATCCAGCTCCGTGCAATCTCTAATGAGGTGGTCCTTCGAACCGCATCCGTACAGGCCCTGCTAGTAGACTTGCCCCAACATTCACCTAGGTGTCGTCTTCCACATTGGGGACATTCAGGTTTCTCGTGACGATTATTGCCCACACTAGCTACCGAAGTAGCTCGGGAGCCCATCGATGGTCTTGCCCTGATGGAAATTCCCGCAGTCGCCCTCGACTTATTAATGTCCTCCCTGAACTTCTTTACAGCTGGAACGGAGCTTTACCGTCGATCTTTTACGATAATCTCTAGCTTCAAATTCAGCCTTCCTCTTCTCCTTTCCAAGTTCTTCCGCCTTGCAGGCTCGTTCGACTAGTGTTACGAATTCTTTTATTTCCAAATACCCATTAGTAGCTTTAAATCTTCATTCAATCCTTCCTCGAATCTTTTGCACATAGCAACCTCATCAGCTACACACTCCCGGGCATACCTACTAAGTCTTACGAATTCATGTTCGTATTCAGATACAGTCATACGGCCTTGCTGAGTTCCAAGAACTCCTTACGCTTCTGATCAATGAACCGTTGGCTAATAAATTTCTTCCGGAATTCCGTTTGAAAGAAGTCCCAAGTTACTCGCTCGTTCGGGACTATGGAAATCAAGGTCCTCCACCAATAGTAGGATGAGTCTCGCAACAAAGATACAGCACATTTTAGACATTCGTCGGGTGTGCATGACAATTCATCGAACACCCGAATGGTGTTATCAAGCCAGAACTCGGCCCTTTCGCATCATCAGTTACTATGGCCTTGAACTCCTCGGCCCCACGCTTCCTAATCAAGTCTACAGGTGGCTTACTCAGCCTCACAGGATCAGCGACTGATGGCATTACAGGCTCTTGGGGTGGATTATTCAAATTTGGGAATTGTTGGACAGCCGGGTTGGTTCGGGCATATTGCGCGACCCACTCATTCATCATGGTAAAGAAGGCTTGTTTAGCCCCCTCACCTTGATTATTCGCAGATGACTGAGGTTCAACAGGCGGCGTCCTTGTGCAGGAGCAGCCGCTACGCTCTCAACGTCATCCGCTAGGGTTCTTTCTTCACCGGGGTCCATTTACTAATCAAAACAAAACATTTCCACCGTCAGAAGTCATCACACATTTAAACATTAACATTCGGCATGTATAGCTAGACTCATACGCGCTATGGTAGTCCCAGAACCGACTAAACCATAGCTCTGATACCAATAAAATGTAACACCCCAACCCGAAACCGACACCGGAGTCGAACACGAGTGTTAACTGACTTTAACCCCTTACAAAATTTATTTTCCAGACACTGCGCAATCTGTGTACTATCGTTTTAAAATCATATCTTGAGTTTCGTAACTCAAAATCAGTTTCGTAATTTTTCCCAGAACTAGACTCATGTTCCCATCTATGTATTTTTTTCTAGAATTTTTGTCGGCAATAGTACAGTTATTAGTCAAAGTCTCCCAGTTGCAGGGTCGATACACTGACCTTTTCCCATTAGACTTGGATCTCCTGCACGGGGCTTCATACTGATGCCGTTTGTTTCTATGAAACTAGACTCAGAGAGGAATCTGTACATATATCGTACGACCCCTAATTATCTCTGGTTAATTTTTAATGAATTTCCAAGTCGGAGCAGGGATCCAGAAACCGTTCTGGCCCTGTCCCACAAAATCTGATTATCTCTTAATATACTGCCCATATGATCTTTTCGTTACTTCCTCATGAAAACAGACTCATCGAGCTTCGATTACATAATTTATTCATCAATTAATTCCACTCCTACTATTTTTAGTGATTTTTCAATCTCATGACACTGCTGCTGCCAGCATCTGTTACGAAGTAACTAGGTCCGTTTCATGCCTACCCTTGATCCAACTCAATCGAACATTCGTGCCATTTTCGCATGGCTTAAAGTTACATGCCAAATTCAAACACAACGTAATAGCTTATACATGCCAAAATTTCTCAAGCCAACTAAGAGAGAGTACCAAAATTGCTATCCGGTGTGATGACTTCGATGACGGCCGACCCCGCAAATATAGATGAGTCCAAGCAACCTATAATGGGTGACAAGGAAACATCGAGTGAGTTTATAACTCAGTAAGTCATAAGCAATGCACTACCATCCATCAATAACATTATCACAAGAGGAAACAAAATGGAACGAGACATTTACTCCATCCATACCGAACCATACCATAGTTCCTCCAACCTATCGATTCAATTTCATATCAATTCATGCATTCACAATCCATATACTCATCAATAGACATTGAAGCATTTTCATAAATCATTTATTTTCGTTACAATCAAACAACAAAACGGCCTTTCACCCATCCTACGATAAATTTTATGTACGTGACTTCAAGTATAGTTATCACATAGGTTCAACTTACCGAGCTCAACACCAAGTATAAGCATAGCGCATATTAGCCATGTACTCAAGACACTTACCCATCCGCTGTCCGCGATCGACTCAATAGTGTCACACACATAGTGTCCATAATGATTCACGATTGTATATTGAGTCCGCACACTCAGTGCTATATAATCAACTCGCACACTTAGTGCTACGTAATCAAATCGCACACTTAGTGCTACATAGTCAAACTCGCACACTTAGTGCCGCATGGTCAATTCGCACACTTAGTGCATCATATTCATTTCGCACACTTAGTGCACATAGTCATATCGACACTTAGTGCTATACAATTTAATCCGCGCACTTAGCGCCAATCTCATGGTCATAAATGTTATCCCGCACGTTTGCAGATCAACAATCAGTATCTTACCTCTTTTTTTATTCATTTCATTTCTCATGCTATATTTATGTATATTATTCATTCATTCCATCATACATAAAATTATAATTTAATAACACTACTGTTAATGATTTCTGTTTAAAGGTTCCACTCGGCTCTCTACCTTTCTTTCTTTGTCATTCATCCTTTATCTGAGTAATCAATAATTTAACTAGTTTAACCACTTGCTAAATATTTACAATCCCAATTTCAATGTATATGTATGTTAGTATATTCGGCTAATAACCTCATGCAACTACCAAGCCGAATCAACTAATATACTTATGAATATATTATATCATCATCCAAATCACCTAAGCTTAGACATCAATTTTTTATTCCAAGCAGTTGCCGAATGCAACCTTACTAAATTTTCATGGATTCAATATACCATTACCATGGAATCAACAACCAAAAAATCATAGACAATTTAGGAAAATACATTACAAATTCAAATTCAAGCAAAGACCATGGCCGAAATGCATGTATACAGTACAATGCAACAAAACATCATTTAAAACACCTAATTCATCTCATTAACACTTAATCGGTTTTCCTAATTAGCATATTTTTCACATCTATTTGTACATCATGTAAGTCCAATATAACTACTTTTAGTCCACTCTAATGCCATTATAGCCACTCCCCTAGTCTAATCTAGCAATCCGCACACCCCTTTTCCACTATGTTAGCCGAATACTCATTCTCTTCCTGTCCTAGTTCGGCACTCCAACAAAATAGCTTACAATTTTCAACTCATGCAAACAAACAGCAACTTAACACATCCATATAACTAGCATGCTAATAGCATCAAGTATCAACTAGATTTTTTTTAAACTTCTTAGCCGATCCTACTCTCCAACACCCAAATCCAACCAGAATAGATAGATCTAGACTCTCACCCCAATAGTGTAAAGCTTCCAAAAATATCATAACATACCTGTCTAAAGGACCACCCTTTGGCGAATCTTGCTTCCTCTTCTTCCTCTAGTTAAACAATTGCAAAAGAAGAAAAACATGAACACTCCTTCTTCCACTCTTATTAAGATTCAACTCCTCATTTTTCATGCCACAACATCAAACACTCCCTAGGCACAA